>NC_132785.1:112341921-113541921 GCF_048418805.1 Vulpes vulpes
AGAATCCGCGCGAGACGGAGCCCTCCTCGCCGGCCGGCCTGGACGCTTGGGATCTGGTCCCTCTTCTGGGGATGTATCGTCAGCTCTGTGTGGAGTTCCTCTAATGTAGCTTCTTCCTCCTCCTCCTCTTCCTCGCCGGGGTCTCACTCTCAGCACGAGCACCATTTCCATGGCAGCAAGCATCACTCAGTGCCTATTTCTATCTATCGCTCCCCTGTTTCCCTTCGAGGAGGAGGGCACGGTGGGTCTCTCTGCTCTTTATCCTTTTAATGGGGCATAGCGATTCCTTAACCCACTCGCCTTTCAGGTAATGTCAAGGGTGGGAAGATAATAAAAAAAAAAATTGAATTTAAAATGATAAAAAAGCATCGCATGTGCATGAAAGAAGGAAATGTTCAGTTCCTCCATAAAGGCTAGTGTTTTCTGCCCCAGCCCCTCAATTTCTCTGCCGGTTTCTCCTCTCCTTAGCTTTCGTACTCATAGCTTCACAAACACCACATTTTCCCCCTTGCAACCTTCCACCTCCTTCGACCCCCTCCCCGTGATGGCAAGCAACTTATCAGATAAGTCCCAGGTTTTGCACTTTGAGAATATCCATTCACCTTGCTTTCACCCTTCTCTCAGAGCTTGTTTTGGAGCTAGTCACGGGGAAGTAGATAGCAGGGATCCTTAGGTCCTCAGCCTGAAGTTGATGAAACTGGTGTAAAGTGATAAAGGTCGCGGAGGAGAGTAGCTGAGTGTAAGAAGGCAGAAAATGTGATTGATAAAGAGTAGCCTTTATTGTTCATCTGGGCAGCTCTCTGTTTGTCCACATGTCTGAGCGAATGACCAGCTGTCTCGAAAACTGCCTATGCGAGATTGCTAACTGCTATGTAGGAAGTCATAAAATAGATAAGACAAAGTCCATTTATAATTAGGCCAAGTGTAAATTATAGTAACTGTAGTCCCACCATTTATACAAATGTTATTTCAACTAAAGGTAACACTGGTAGGCTTGTTCACACAATACAGGTATGATGTGTTTGGCTCCGAACAGCCCTCCTTGCATAGCTGTTGAAGGGAGAGATCTATGACTCTTGAACATCTATTCCGAGCAGGCTGCCTCTGAAAGGGCGATGTCTGCCACCAAGGTGGGAGTTTGCTGTAGTAAACTGTTCTAAAGAAGGGATCTTCAATATTTGTTTACTATTCGCTCTACTCTGGTGGTGAGGAGAGTAGGAATCACAGAGCCCAACGGCAGGAGTGGCCCTCCAGGGAGCTGTACAAGTGAACCACGCTAGAGGTCCCCTGCCCTAGCTTGTATTTTGAAGACCTATAGCATGCAGACCCCATTCGGAATGTCAGTTCTTCCCACTGCCTCCTAGCCGTGCGCTTCTGTTCTGTACTATCTGTAGTGTTAAGTGGAAGCACATTGAGAAAATGCCAGCACGTACTCTGGCTCTTTCTGGCTCTCTCTTTAAATTTTATTTGATGGAGTTGTCAAGCGGCTCAGAGCTTGTAAGGCTGGTGGAGAGGGGTGGTGGGAAGGAGTGAATGCTTGATTTTGATCTGGTTGCTGTTTTCTCTGTGACTCCTGCTGGGTTGGTCTGGAGTAGGCTTTCTTAAAAAAAAAAAAAAAAAGGAAAGAACTACAACCACCCAAAAAGCAAAAGCAATTTCACTGAAATGGAAACTGTTAGCTCCAAAGGTGGAGAGGGACCCGGAGTGCTGGTGAGACTGCAAAGAGTGGGGAAGAAAAAAAGGGGAGTGGGAAATGGAGGAAGCCAGACAGACGATTACTAATAGCCATAATTAAACATGGAAAGGCTCAGCGATAATTAGCTAAATTTCACTAATTAGTGTAAATGATCAACAGGGAGATGGATATTATGCATTAGTTAGAGGTTATAGGCTGGCAAAATCTTGATGCTTTCTGTTCAGGATGTAAACAGTTAAAAGCAGCTACTAGTTAAGTGATGGTATTTGCAGAGCAATACTTCCCAGGGGTTCCTAAATCTGTCAATCTCTCTCTCTGCCTCTCTCTCTCCCTCCCTCTCTCTCTCTCTCTCTCTCTGTTAAAAGGGCTAAAGGGGTTGAGCCTTGCACAGATTAAACACAGCTCTTTTCTACTGACTTCATTTCTTCAAGGATCTGTTGCTCAGTAACTTCTGAATCTTTTTGACTGTTTCCTAGTCTGGTTTCTCATTAACCTGCATCTGATAAGATTCAGTGTGATGGAAAAAGGAGAAAGCAGTAACTAAATGACTAGACACCCCAGAAAAGGCCCACACCCAGGAGAGCTGTGGAATGCAGTGACCCCCAGGGTCTGGTATGGCTAAGATAAAAAAGCTCATGAGTTCACCTCTTGAGTATCCTCTTTCAGTCCTGCAGTCCCATCCCATTGATTTGGGACTTGGAGAGAGAATGCATCTATATTAAGTAGGCTCCTTGCATATTTAATTAATGTTTTTGAGCTTGAAAACAAGAGAAGCAATCAACAAGATGCCCCAACGCCTGACTCCAATCCCACATCCAAAATGTGACCTTTTGTGTCCTGAAAAAAAGTAGAAGACCCCTTGGAGCTTTGCTAATGCACCTCTCACTCATACTTGGAAGTACACTTGCTTTCTCCTAGCCCAGACAAAGCCTTCACGAACAGCAAATGTTTTTTTGTTTTGTTTTGTTTTGTTTTTTTAAATCTTTTGGATGGAGGCAGTAGGAGGCAGGGTACCAGCAGACTAATGTTGTTACTAATAGCTTCCAGCCAACCTTATTCCAGAGTTAAAAGCATCAGTCTCTATTGTCTGTGAAGGAATAAATGCCCTTCATTCTGGTATAAACTGAAAACTAGATCCTTGAATCTGAGAACTTTCTTTCAACTTGGGGGGATGTTTGTTTGCGTTACCCTTGTTCCCCCCTGGCTTCCCCTGAGAAGCCAGAAATCTTCAGAGTTGTCCTGTTAATCAGTTGTTGTCACCCCTCGGTCCAGACCACCCTGACCTGTAGTGGGGTTTACACTAAGGCAGAAGGAAGAAACAGAAATCCTCCGAACAGCTGCCTTTTATCCATACTTGATTCCTATCTTTGGAGAATCACTTATGTATAGATTTGACTAAAGTCTTTATCCCAGAGCAGCCTAAAGAAGGCTGTGCTCCTTTATGAGTTCAGGAGACAAAGACCACCCTGCCTGAGGCACCCCAAATACTCTCAGGGTAGGATTATGTCTCAGGAGAAAATCAACTCTCTCTTCTCAAGTGGGATCTAGTAAGTTGTCCCTTTTCTCATGGCTCCCTGCTCTCTGTCATGCTCTTACCCATCAGTCGTCAGTCAGCCAATGTTTATTGAGCATTTATTTACTGTGTGTCAGGCTGCATGCTCCTGGCTGAGGATAGAAATCTACACAAGACATTGTCGTAAAAAAAAAAAAAAGACATTGTGGTGTGTTCAGTCAGGGAAAATTTCAGAAGTATTTTGATCATCTATGAAAGACAAGTGCTTCTAATTTGGGGGATGGGGTAAGGATCCAGCTACTAAAGCAAATCAGTTAATATACAATTTAAATATTATTTTTTAAAGATTTTATTTATTTTATTCATGAGAGACACACAGAGAGAGAGAGAGAGAGAGAGAGAGAGAGAGGCAAAGACACAGGTAGAGGGAGAAGCAGGCTCCATACAAGAGGAGCTCGATGTGGGACTCGATCCCAGGACTCCAGGATCGCTCCCTGGGCAGAAGGTGCTAAACCACTGAGCCAGGGATCCCCTAAATATTCTTTATAAAATGCAGGTTTACATTCTTGTGTCCTTCAGAATATCCCTATAAGTATTTTTTATCCTCAATTTTATTTCCATGCTTAAATATCATGCTTATTAAAGCTCCTAAGTAGTTTAGTGGCATGGGAAATACAAATATAAAAACACATTTATTTATCAACCTTTAGTTTCATAAAGGAGGTTTGTATGTTTTTTCTCCTCTCCCATCTTTAAGAACGCCAATGAGCATCTGCCTTAAAAGAATGCTTTCCATACTTAATAGTTTAGAAAACTGACTTTTCTGAAAATCTAGATTTAGTATGTGCCTTACATTTTATCCTCCATAAAATAGAAGGCCTTCCTGACTCTTTAGGAATTTAGCTGACATAAAACTCAATTTTAAATGGTAATGCACAGCAGTATATTTAGAGGAAAGTCTCATGCTCAGAAGCCAGGGTATGTGTGTTTGTAGGGAGGTACCATAAGTCCTATTTGAATCATCTCAACAGAAGTGGTGGTGGTCTGGTTGTGCCAAGAGTCCTTCTTGTAAGAAGTTGTGCTCCTCATTCATTGTCACCTCTTAAGTTTTTCCAGCCATGAGGCTTGTTTAACTCTGATCTGTTGAGCACTTTCTTCTGCTCAGCCAGCTGCTTCCTAACCACATTCTCTCTCCCTTCCTTCTTGGGATTCAGTTTGCTGAATAATTCATAGTATTGGTTGACAGATAAAATTATAAGATTTATATGTCTTTGGCCTTGGTGATGAATTAATTAAATTGGTTTCTCCTTCTTTCTCTCCTCTAGATGCATTGTTTTTCTTCTCAAAAAAAAAAAATTGGCTGGCATGTGGTAGGTCTGGAGATTTGCTTGTTTTTGAAAGATTACCAAAGGCAGTTTATAAAATCCTACTGTAAATCTCTTCAGGACTTTCAATGCAGATCATTGTGTAGGGTGGAGATGAGGGCTGCTATATCATAGGGACAGGAGGTGAGATAATTGGAACAATTGCTTTCAGGAAATAAATAAAAACCTTCACCAGGCTGGGTGATGGCTAGAATTCCATAGTAAGAACTTTATTGTTTTATCATCTGATTTTTAAAAATATTTTATTTATTTATGATACACAGAGAGAGAGAGATAGACAGAGAGAGAGAGAGAGAGAGAGAGGCAGAGACACAGGTAGAGGGAGAGGCAGGCTCCATGCTGGGAGGCAGAGGGAGAAGCAGGCTCCAACACGGGACTCGATCCCAGAACTCCAGGATTGCGCCCTGGGCCAAAGGCAGGCGCTAAACCGCTGAGCCACCCAGGGATCCCCTATCATCTGATTTTGAATCTAGAAGTGACATACTCCATTTTACATTTTAGTGAATAAATTTTGTGGATCTCAGAAGGCTTATTTTGCTAAGACCCTGGGTGATCTGAGAGGGAGGCAAATATCTGAAGATAAACCTTAGCCATACTTCCTTCCCTCTATTAGTTTGTTAGGACTGCCATAACAATAAAATAAAACAAATTTTAAAAAATCACAAGCTAGGTGGCTTAAACAACAGAAATTTATTTTTGCACAGCTCTGGAGGCTAGAAGTCCCAGGTCATATCTTTGGCAGATTTGATTTCTTCTGAGGCCTCTGTCCTTAGCTAATAGGTGGCCACCTTCTCATTGTGCTGTTGCATGGTCTTTGCTCTGTGTTCATCCCCCATGTTCCTTGTGTGTCCAAATATCCTCTTCATATGAAGACACTGGTCAGACTGGATTTAGGCTCACCCAAAAGTTTCATTTAACTTAATCACCTTTTGAAAAGTACTCTCTCTAAATGCAGTCACATTCTAAAGTACTGGGATTTAGAGTTAAAACATGAATTTTGGCAGGACACAATTTAGCCCATCACACTCCTCCTCCTCCCCTATTACACAATCATTGGGAAAGAGGTAACAATGTACCGTTCAGTGAATCTCTGCTAAACTCAAATTTTCACAGTGGAAAAATAAAACCTTCAGTGACAGCGGTAATAATTTACAAAACTGATAAGCTGCCTCATGAGGAAAAAAGTCTGTTTATTTGTAGAAAACAAAACCAGTAGGTTTAGTTCAAGCTTATGTTAGCTTTCCTATCAGTTTATCTTGTGTGACTCAGTCTATACCTTGGTGTACATGTGGACTAGTTCTGTTTGACCACAGCCACGTGCTTTGCAGACAGACTCTAATGTCCATGCTCCAAGACACTCTCTCCTTAGACATGCTGCCATTCCAGGCCAGACCTTCTTGCCCACCCAGTGACTTCCTTTATAAACTGCACTTGCCCATTATTGTATTTTCCTGAGACAGACACCAACTCCCTTCAGATCTCACCTTTCAGAAAAACAAACAAATAAAACCAGGTAAAATCGATATCAACATCTCCTTTTTTGGCAGGTGAAAAACACATCCTTTTAACAATATATCAATTTCATTATTTTTCTGTTGGATTTTTATTTTGTGAAAGTTCATCTTAAAATATAAATATGAATATGAAGTAAAAAAATAAACATATATGAAGTAATCTGTCTATATCATGACATGTCATGAGGCTTGGGTGATAGAATGTTTTACAATTATCAAGCAACTTGGCTGCAGTAAATCCCAGGCAAGATATTCAACTCTTTGGGGAATGAGTTTTTGAGTGGGTTTTTTTTCCATTTTTGTTTTTATTTCTGTATTCAGATACTTTTGAAAAGTGACTTTTGAGAGAATGCATGCTAATGAGGATGACAGGTGATGATAATGGACACAGGCAGTGTGGTGGTAGGTGGGCGTGGGAACAATCAACTGCAAGATTTAGAATTGGAAGAACTAGTCCTCGGTCTTTTTTCTGTCACTTAGGAACTTTGTGATCTTGGATAAGTCATGAAGTTTGACTCTGACTCAGTTTCTTCATCTCTAAACTGAGGATAGCAATAATAATATCACACAGATGTCACAAAATTATGTGGAAATTAAACAAGTTGTGCTTTGTACATTGCAAGCTACTGAGTGCACGTTAAATATTCTATGAGAACTATTTTAATGCTAATGCTCTTTCAGTTCCTGGTACAAAATCGAGCTTCAGTGTTGAACAGCTGCTGGTTGGTAGTTTGAGGTTAAAGAGCATGCATCTCCTGCTTCTCTTCATTTTCTTATCTGCAGCAACACTTTCTGCCTCCAAGGGGAGACAATTTTAATATGTATTTCCTTGTTTACGGCACTAAAAGAAAATAGCATATGTGGTCAGCTTGTGCTTTTTGATAACATGGAAAAAAAAAAAAAAACATGCCAGGCCAAATTTAGCCCAAAATGACAAATAGCAAACTGTTTAGAAGCTGAGTGATTTAGTGAATAAAAGGGAAGAGTCCCCTAAGAAATATTCTGAGATCATTTTAGAAATACATAATTGGATCATGTTTCTAGAAGACGTCTGCTGAATTTAAACATTCCTATATGATGCTCAGCATCCATTGAAAACTTGAATTTTTAATCTGGTTTATACTAGGAAAAAGACAGGTCTTTCCAGGACTGCTATTTTTAGATCTGGAAATAGAGAATTTCTTTTAATGTCATTTCTGGTGCTTCTACTCACCAGGACTCAAAGTTTTAGAGGAGGTAGGAGTATGGGAGGGGCTGGTGCACTTAGAGTTGACTTGCGGAGCCCAAATTTAAACCAGAATTATTATGGAAAGAAACTTACGCTGGGCTATAGATGTCACTCCTAGTTTTCTCCCTTTTGTCTCCCTCCGAGACTCTGTGACTTTGGATATGACATTATGTTTTTAAACCGTATTCATCTTTTAACATTTAGGCACACTATGGAATATCTTCATCCACTAGCCTATCCTCTTTCTTTTACCAGTAGTTTTCTGTGTGCATCGTAGAGTGTATGTGCCTTAATGCTGTCATTGGGGGGAGATTGGCTTTTTCATTTCTTCCTCATTTATACAGTGAGTGGGTCGAGTGAGACAATCTCTCCAAATGATTCTCGGCACAAGGACTGCATGCTTCTCCAATCTGTGTGTCTTTAAACATATCACTATGTATCTGACACTGGTCTGAGTTCCACAGGTCCGCCGGTATTTTACAAGTTTGTTTTCTTGACTAATAACACATGCCAAAGCCACAGCGAGGTTTTCTCTTTTCCCCTCCAGCAGAAGTAGGATAATGTACAAGAGTGGCACACTGTGATGTTATAAAGCCCTCCATCCAACTTCGCCACAGAGTCATGTTGAGATGGGAAGAACACAGCTTTCGTTTAAACACATCTTATCTGTACTAGAAAGGAATTCTGTGTTATGTTTAAAATGCTCTGCTGTGTTTAGCTATATCAGAGCAGAGGGCAGGATAGCAACTGTGGGTTTATAAAGAGCAAGTGGTTTATGTCTACTTCTGTTAGAGTTTTGAGAGACTTGCTTGGATCATAGACTTTCACACTGCCCACACCTACTATGTGCCAGTCCTCCTCCAGCGCTTTACATATATGATTTCATTTAATCCCCGCAATCCTTTGATACTAATAATGTTACCACCATTTCATACATAAGATCAACGAGACTCAGAGAGCTTATGTGCTTCGACCAAAGTAATATGGTGGTAAAGCCAGAATTCAAACTCAGTTCTATGCACAAGGTTCTTGGCCTTTCTGCTATACCACACAGTGTGTCATCTCAAGAAACAGGAAGCAAGCACAGCGAACTCTTTTGTCAGAAATAGGGTGTACAGGTTACTGAGATGTTCTGATTAATATGGGTGGTACACCTTTCCAAAGCATCTACAAGAGTGTCCAATTGATAATAAGTATTTGAATGTTTGTCAATCTGCCTGAACCCATTCTGACCCAAGGAGATATTAATTAGAAGGAGAATGCAGATGAAACACTCACACTGACACAGGTTTTTTGAGTGAATGAGTAAATGATTGAGTGAGGTGCCCTATGACTGGTCCTTGTTTACTGGGAGAATAGGAATAGTCGTTTATAGAAGAGGCGAAGGGCAGGGGAAGTCATGTATTTCCCAGAAGCACACTAACAGGGTTACTGAACCTCAAGGCTACAGAGAGCTTAGAGATTATCTGACCTTCTTATATTCCACACGGGCAAAGTGAGGACTTGGCAATAGGCATCCCATCAGTACCGGAGTCAGTTGAGAATTTGGGTAATATGACTCCAACTCCACCATCCATTTCTTCACTCCTCTGCTGAAGGGCCAACTTCTCACTCCTTCAAGAGCCTTTCTCAAATTGCAGCCTTGTGTCCCATCTCTCCTTCTGGAGACTGATCTCTCTTTAACCAGACTAAGTCCTGCAAGATTGGATTCTGCTGGCATACGACTTCTCTGGGCTTCCATAAAAATTATTTTTCTTGTGCATTTTTCTAATAGGTGTTTGGCTTTGTGCTAAGAGGCAGGCTTTCTTGGGGTGGTTGGAAGGCTTTCTCTGTATGGGAGACTCCAGTGTGGGAAAGCACTCAGATTTAGGTTCCTGTGTAAGGGGACATTGCCTGTACCAGCTGGGTCTCATCAGAAAGCAGAGGGAAATGGCCTATGTACTCATCTGTCTGTTTCCCATCTGGAAGCCACAACTGAGTTATTGTTCAAAGACATGTCCCCTGACCCAGTCCTCACCTCTTGCTTGCCAGCTATTGAGTGGCTATATGAACATAAAGTTCCTAGAAACCAGCAAGCCATATTTTCTGAGCTACTGTTCTCACCCTCCCTTTTTTACTGTTTTGAAATATTTCCGTCACCCCCCCACACATTAGAATATAACTGTGTATACTCTTGAGTGACTTTCCCCCAAACTATGAATTTCAACTCTTTCTGAGACAGTCTTTTAGAATTTGAATATAATTACATGCTTTGGGTGCAAATTGTGGTTTTTGCTACATAAGAAACTAATGGAAATGATCCGCCTGCTCCTGTAGTCTACAGATTATATGTTTCAGAGCTGGGGTATATATTTAGGCTGCTTTTCTGTGTGGCATATTAAAATGAAAATGAAGTTTGGGGTGAGCCACCTCAGTTGCTAGGCAGTAGAGCAGGTTGGTAGAGCACAGCATTAAACTGAACCAGTGTTGGGTGTTTTATTTAACATTTATTTGTGTTGCCCCTTTGTCATTTGATGTTGTCATAGAAGGGAAGGGGAAGGACATAGGCAGGGCCAGGCTGTCTGCAGAGACTCAAATAAGAAAGAAGAAATAATTCCCTCCAACACCCAAACTGAATGAGCACTTTTTAGAATTTGAAATTGCTGCACAGAGATCTATTTAGGAAGAACAGGCGAGACTTGTAGAAGTGCATAGGTGTGGCCACATCTTCAGGGACATGGATTTGGACAGACACTTAATTTCAGATTAGGGCCAATAACTAGAAAGAGAAACTAGTTTCCCTGGTTTGGCCTTGCCTCAGTGGCTCTAGATAAAAGGCCATCACTCTGGTTAAAATGCTTTAATGTGTCTCCACAGTCCATTTAATTCCTGGTCTCAAATCCCAGGCATATCATGAGCAAATAGTGTTAGGTGGCAAAGGCTTTGGGGCTTCTTTTAAGTGACCACTAATAGGGTAACTCCACTTTCTTTGAATCTTCAGTTTTAATGAAAGTCTAAAGGCCCTTATGAAAAACTAGATCACAGGTAAATAAAGCAAGACCTACTTGGATTCTTTTTTTAAAAAAAATAAATTTATTTTTTATTGGTGTTCAATTTGCCAACATACAGAATAACACCCAGTGCTCATCCCGTCAAGTGCCCACCTCAGTGCCCACTACCCAGTCACCCCCACCCGCCGCCCACCTCCCCTTCCACCACCCCTAGTTCGTTTCCCAGAGTTAAGAGTCTTTCATGTTCTGTCTCCCTTTCTGATATTTCCCACTTAGTTTTTCTCCTTTCTGCTTTATTCCCTTTCACTATTTTTTATATTCCCCAAATGAATGAGACCAGATAATTTTTGTCCTTCTCCGATTGACTCATTTCACTCAGCATAATACCCTCCAGTTCCATTCTTGGGGTCAATGTTAGCAGCATTGGTTATTTAAAAGTTTGAAAGGATGATTAAAGGGTTAAACCTGAGCTAGAAATTTGGCTAACAGAATGATTTAGGACAAAGAGAGTGTCCTGTGGTTCAGATAGTCAAGGTTTTGTTGTATATCTTTTTCCTTAAACCAATTATTTTATATTTCTTTCCATGAGCCACTATCTCTGCATAATTGGATGGGGGATTATGTGTTTACTTATGTCAATTCAATCTTCTTAGATAAAATAAACCCACGAGAGGAGACTTCTGTGCTTTCACAAGAATGATAATAGTATCTACCTTACTCTTAATAATTATAACAGCAATATTTCACTTTTGTGTGTGTTCTTTCAGCATTCCTGACACTTTTCTAAAGCTCTTAGCTCGTTTAGTTCTCCAGTGAGGTAGATATAGTTGTTTTCACATCTGAAAGACACAGCCACTAAAGCATGGAACGTTTGAGTCATAAGGTCAGATCATAAGGTAACACATGGTGGAACCAGGTTGGGTATCTAAGCAGTTTGCATCTGAATCTGTGCTCTTAATATTTAAATATTCATGCATTATTGCCTAGGATCATGGGGAAAAAATTCTCAAAGTAGTCTTTTCAAATGCAGTATATGGCTCTTTTTAAAAGGTCTTTTATGTTAGACCTAGAGCCAAGATTAATTATGAGGACTGTGAATATTTTCTAAACTTAACAGCTGACAGTATGCACTTCATGTCGGTCATTAGGTTCCTGCACCTAATTCTAGCATGTCTTTTTGCACAGGGGCTTCCCACACAACACCACCAAGTGGTTCTCTCAAATACCAATTCAACTCCATTCTGATACCTGTCTACTTGGAGGTAGCACCGGATTCCACAGGTTAGGGGTTCAGTCCTACAGGACTGCCACTGCCACTCCCAACCCCCACATCAGATGCCAGTCACCAGTCTAGGTTGTTACCTGTACTTCTGACCAATTGGCTCTAAAGCAAAGAGTTCCCAAAACCCTCTCTTTAAGTTCAATTAATTTTCTAGCATCTCTCACAGAACTCAGGAAATCCATCTACTTACTAGATTATTGATTTATTATAAGAAGATAGAACTCAGGAACAGCCAAGTGGAAGGGTTGCATAGGCTCTGGTGTATGGGAAAGGGCTCAGAGCTTCTATGCCCTCCTTCTCCAGAGGCACCATTCTCCCCAGTCTCCATGTGTTCAACCTGTAGGCTCTCTAAACCCTGTCTTTTTAAAAAGTTTTTGTGTAATTTTTTTGGTCATCTGAATGACCAAATATTCATTTCTATAGGTCATACTATCACAGTCAAGTATTAAACTAAATGCTTTATCTTATCTCATTTAATCCAACCATCCTTCAGTGTAGGCGCTTTTACTATCAGAAATGTAACAGGGAAAGAAATAGAGACTCAGAGTTAGGTCATTCACTTCAAGTTCTTCCAACTATTATTAAGCAGTTAAACCCTAGTATCTATTGAAATTTTAGGTCAAGTGATCTATACAAATAAAACCTGTTTCCTGGTATTGAGAGCAACTGATCAGAACATTTCCCTTATTCACAAGTGCTATTATATTATAGGAAATTATGCTTTCTGAAACTTACACAAGTTTCAGAGTCAGATGGTAAAGAATGGTCACATTTTCAATGGTTACTGTGGGCTTTCTTAAATTATAACGTTAGGCAAACCATCAATACTTCCTGGTTTTAGTGCTCTTACCTGCAAAATGAGAGGGTTGCAATTAAGGACCTTGAAGTGGCCTGCCAACTTTTGTCTTTGCAAGTTTGGTATTCATCTTACCATCAGCACCGACAGGCAAAATTCTAATGATTTCTAAAACACTTCTTCAGTCTCATTAGGTCACCTTTGAATCTAATTTTATTTTTGGCCCTTTATACATATGGCAGAAGTTCATTAATTATAAGGGTAAAACTAATGAAACAAATATTCCAAGAGCGTCAGTGGTTTTTCAATTTGGGTATGTGTGTGTATATGTACACGTGGGTGAATGTGTGAGCCCAAAAAATATAATGTAGCATAAAGACCTTGATAACAACCTAATTAGCTCTTGACCTGGAATGTAAAGTCAGACAGGAATTAAACCTGCTGTGCATTAGAGATGTAGGGATGTTTCAGTACCTGCTTCTTACTGCTCTGATGTTATTTATCAGTGCATTGTGTCACGGGGGCTCATATTAATATGTCAATTATAATTGAAGAGGGGGATATCTTTAATGTGAGAGCCTTGGACCTCTATGGACAATACCTCTCTTTCAGATGATTCATATTTGTAAGGATTTCCATTATATCATTTTGTATGTATGCCCTGCTACCCCCATCATCTGTCAGTTATTAAGGACCTATTAGACTAGCCATCATATAAGAACACTTTTTCAGACCATGCTGAGATAGTGATGTTTTCGTTTCCCTGTACAAGGTAACTTAATAATAGTACTTTTGAAATAGATCTACCACCTGAATACTAAGTTTCTCAGGCCCTGGGGTGATGCCCCTAAAATAATATTCTGATGGAAGACCCTCATTGGACTCCAAAGCAGTTTTAAATTTGTGGAATTTTCAGATATTTAACTTAAAAGGCATCTTTAGAGACATTTTCCATCAAATTATTTTTCACGTAAAGAAACTAACAGTCCAGGAGTTTCTGAATTGTTCCCAAATTACATTTTTCAAGTTAGGAGCAAGTCAGGGCTATGACACATGTGTTCAGATTTGACTTAGTCTTCTTTCTGCTGCACACAGTGTTCGTACTCAAGCTTTCCAGGCCACCTTTTTTTGCTGTGGACAAGGAGATGATGATAGACTCTGGTACAAGTGGTATAATAAATTAGCATGAAGGTAGCAGAGAGCCAAGTTACTTCAAACCCTCACATCGTTTGCCTTAATCACCATCACAGAATGTGGTTCCTGCTCCATCCTAGGCATGCCATACCCTCACAGGGTCCCTACTTTCTCTCTGCCCCAGCAGCCTTGACGGGAAATTCAGTGCACTGCAGTTCAATCAAACCATTTGATGAGAGCTTTTGAGCCTAATTACATGGAAGGTTTCATCTAGTGAAAAGAAAGAGAAAGGGAGAAATTAAATTGAAGTGTAAATCAGTCAAGGGTTTAGATCCCATGCTTGCTTTCTTTTTAATCAAGAGTAAAATGAGAGGAGAGTTTTAAGGATCATCACAAGACACCATTAACTATCCAAGGAGTTCTTGACTGAAGCTGGTTTGTCATGTAAAGAAAAGTGTACAATCTGTCCATAAAAGGAAGTATGCAAAGGTTGTGCTTTGGTTTAAGAGAATGATGCTGAGGGACAGGACAATTTGTTCAGTGACTGTGTCATCTTTAATTCCTCTAGATAGCTAGCATATTTTCTTGGTAATGATGTCATAAACATGTAGTGTGTAACTGGGGTAATTATATATTGTGTAAGAAAGGGTAATGTTTTCAGTTCATTCAATATTGGACACTACACCTGAAATCAGTTATTCAAAAATTTCGCCTGTTTCCCCTGAGGTTGATATATGTTTGGCACATCCCTCTAAAATTACTTGGTATTTGTAGAGTGCTTTACAGTATTGCAGAGAAGATTTGTGATCTTTTTTGATCCTTGCCATAGCTCTCTGTGGCAGGAGGACAAGTGGTATGGTTGTTATTCATCCCATTTTTTAAGCTGTTTTAATTAAAACTAAAGAAGTATAAGTGACTAAAGTCATTCAAGTATTAAGTGACAGAGCAGAAACTGACATCCATCTTCTGTCTACTACATTACTTGGCATGATTTAGTATCCTGTGTAGAATTCCTGGACTTTCTAGTATGTGAAGAAGGAGAAGAGAACAGCAGAGAAGACAGTATTTACTGAGTACTAGTTAGGACAGGGAAAACATGACTCACCTTAATTATTGAATACTTATGGTAAGTAATGCAGGGTCCTGGTCTGTGTTCTGCAGTGAACAATTGAAACATGGATCCTATATTCAGAGGCTTACAGTATGGTTAGAGATGTCTTAAACTAATGCTTAGATCTATCCTTTCCATTCCTACAGAATCCCTACCAATGTCACATGGACAGTTGCAAACCTCCTTAACAGATCTTCCTAAACTTCCAAATGCCCTTCCCATCCATGCTCCCCTCACCACTGGAGCCATCCATCGGAAGTACCAATAATACAATAATAGTGAAAGGGAATAGAAGGGAAGGGAGAAGAAATGGGTAGGAAATATCAGAAAGAGAGACAGAACATAAAGACTCCTAACTCTGGGAAATGAACTAGGGGTGGTGGAAGGGGAGGAGGGTGGGGGGTGGGGGTGACTGGGTGGCGGGCACTGAGGTGGGCACTTGACGGGATGAGCACTGGGTGTTATTCTGTATGTTGGCAAATTGAACACCAATAAAAAATAACTTTATTATTAAAAAAAAAGGAAGTACCAGTCTGATCATGTCACTCTCCCATAGGCTTCTCTTGGCCTGCTGGACAAAGCCTTATCAGATCATGTCACTCCCTCTGTACCTAGAATAAAAGCTAACCCCTTCCCTTTATGATCTGGACTCCACTTGTCTCCAATCCCATATCCTAACATGATCTTTGATGACCTTGGCTGACTTCTACTTGATGGTGGTGGTGTTCCTTGACCATGACAATTTCATTCCCACCATCAGGCCTTCATATCATCAGTTCCTTCTCCCTGGAATGTTTTCATTTTCATCCAGAGTGCCATCATGGCCACTGCTTCTTATTGTAACATCAGGCTTCAACTTCAGTGTCATCTCCTCAAGAGCTCTTCCTTAATGTCTCAGTCTAAATGTTTTTCTTTCAAATACCAGTCCATAATAACACCTTGTTTTCTTTTATTTTTAGCACATATACTTCCATGAAAGTTCTTTTTTTGTGTGTACTGCTTCCATCTATCTGCTAGAATATAAGCTCTAAGAGCAAAGACCTTGTCTACCTTGTTCATGGTTGTATATCCAGAGCCTACAACAGTGAATAGCAAGGAGTGAATTACCACAAACATTTGCTGAATGAATGGATGGATGAACAATTGACATATATTGCCCTTCAGATATGGCTTCTGCCTAGCCTTTAGCCTCAATTTTCACAAGGGTCTTATAAAACTCCTTGGGTTTAGAATATATTACTCCATTGATTGTTAATCTCTTCTACTCGTTTTTTACCTTATAGCTCACTCCATAGTGTCTGATTGGCAAAGTTTTCCCTACCTCTTATTGGCACAGTGAATTTTTCAGACTCCCATGTTTTTCTCCTTAGTGCCTTCTCATTGAATAATTAAATTATTAAACATACATTAAGACTCCTACTGAATTCTAGGCACTGTCCTAGGTACTAGATAGTTAATATAAGTAGAGTTTAGCCCTACAAGATGGTCATGCTTTGGTAGAAGACCTCATTTTATTAAACATATAGTATTAAATTGTTATTATTTGTTGATGGTGATTGTTTCTCTCACTTGGTTCTGACTTCTTTATGGATAATGAGTGAATTCTTTTGCGTGACCAACATAGTCTTGTTTTATAAAAGGTGCTTGATGGTATTCATCAACAGAAGAATCTAGTGAGTGGGCTGACAGATAAAAACAAAGTATTTTAATACATGGAATAGTATGTCAGACATCATGGAATGGGTAGAAACTACTGTGGGAGTATAGAAGGAGAAATGTCATAACATCATAGGCATTAAAAAGTGCTCTGTAGAAGAGGTAAATTTTCCATTCTGTTTTGAAAAATGATTTTTATAGGCATGCAAGAGAAGGGGTAGAGAGTATATTCTGGAAAAAACAATAGAGGGTTGTTCAGGGATCAGTAGCCTACTTTGCTGAGTGATGAGCATGTAAAAGGACATTGAGAGAAGAGTTGGAAAAGGAAATTATGCCTGTTTGATGGAGGATATTTAGAAATGCTTCTAGTAGCAATTGGCACCTTTGGCATTTACAGTGTGAAAACCAGTACTGTGAGCATTATCTGATTTATTCCTTTCAGTGATCTTGTGTGTGTGTAATTTTTGTTTATTTGTTTTATTTGTTTTGTTTTTTTGTGTGTTTTTTTGTCATTATCACCATTTACAAGAGAGGAAAAGGATCAAGACTGAAAAGTTGATGCTTAATTCAGATGCTTATTCAGATACAGTTGATGCTGTATCTTTTCAAAATCTAGATCTGGTTTTGTAATTCCCTTACTTAAGAAAAAAAAGAGAAGCAAACAAAAACAAACAAAAAAACCTATTTTTTCACAGGCCTTCAACAAAGACAAAAGCGTTTGCTGTGGTCTGGGAGATGCTGCCTGGCCCACCACTGCTGGCATTTTTAGCCTTATCACCCACCAGACCTTCCACTATTTCTATCTTAGCTCCCTGAGCTCCTCTCAGTCATGGCTACTGTCCCTGTATGTACTTGCCTTTGAACCTCCTATTTAAGCAGTTACTTTCCTCTATCTCTGGTTGTTACCCACTTAGAATTGAGGTTTCTACCTTTAGTATATCACCTATTCTAGAAATCCCTCCTTCATTTCCTTGAGAAATTCAAATTTACCTCAATGCAAGTTCTCGTAATCTTTAGGAATTCTCCCCTTCGTTCACGATTGCTACTTTATATTTACTTGTGAGATTATTTGATTAATATTTGTTTCCCTGAGTATATTGTAAAGTCCCATTTGAATCAGATGGGGTCACAAGATTTAACAAGTAAACATGTAAGATACCCAGTTAAATATGATATCCAGATAACCAACTTTTTTGTCTTTAAGTATGTCCCATGTTATATTTGAGGTACATTTGTACTAAGAAATGTTTTTCGTTGTCTAAATTCATATTTAACTGAGTATCATATATATTTTATCTGGCAGCCCTAGAAACCACATTTGTTTTTGTTCCTAGCACAATAACTGGGGGTACAACAAATAGGTAACTATCCAATATTTGATTAATGAATTGAAATGCTAAAAAAAATATTCTGACAGTGCCATGTAGGATGAATTGGTAAGACAAGAGGCTGAGTTTGGAAATTGTCATAATCATACAAGGTAAAAGTAACATGGGCTCAAATTGAATGATGGCATTGAGGCCAGAAAGATGAAGTTGTGTAGGAGGACCATTTCTAAGTGGGATTAGAATTGGCTCAAGTGTGACTGCATAGCAAACCAACACCCTGAGGAGTAAGGGAAAGGGTCATTTCAAAACACTATGATCAGGATCTAAACAGTGATAAAGATAAGAATAAATATAACCCTCTCACTTATATGGTGCTTCACAACTGTCAAAGTATTATTCCATGCTCTCTCTTGTGCCCGTTTGTAGGAGAAGCTTGTTTCTGAAAAGATGGCCATTTAATTATCACTTTCCCTTGTAAGTCCAATTACATTTCTCAATCAATGTACTTTATTAGTTCAGAGATGTTTCTCTACATTTCTGCGCATTCTGAACTAATTCTACTTTTACTTAATCTCCACGTTTCTCAGTGCTGAATTCTTTATTTCTGAAGCACTGGATAATTTTGTATTATGCATAACAAACCTCAGATGCATTTATATTAGCAGGTGGATTTTTTATCCATCAGGTTTTCTAAAAATGGGCTATAACTGGCCTATAATGAGATGACCAGCCAGAGGCTAATTTCTGTGGTATTTCTTCCTGATGCCAGAACAGGTGGAGGTTGACAAGTCACAAGCTCCCACTTCAGATAATAAAGATGTAAATCCAGTATTCAAGTTTGTGTTGAAAGCAAATCTTTTCATTTCTTATTTTTCAATTAGTGCTGAGTGTAGCTCCATGGCCTCTAGCTACAGGAGGCCAGATGAGCACATATTCTTAACTAGATGCATATACAGAGACCACAGTTGACATTTCCTCAGCTGCTTTTGCAGAGGTCTTGAATATTTTCCCTCGGCACATCCTTGCCTGGGAGCTGCTATTTGAAAGATCAGGTGTGATGAGTGAATGATAAAGTGGTAGAGACAATAAAAAGCCAGCATAGCTTAGTGGAAAGAACTCAGGCATTCTAGTTCCACACACCTGCCTGTGACAGGCCACTTTCTCAGCAGATTACTCTAGACCAGGGATCAGCAAACTCTTCCTCTAATGGTCAAGATAGTAAATATTTTCAGCTTTGTGGCCCATATATCCTCCGCCTCCCCACAACTACTCAACTCCTCCATGGTAGTGTGAAAGCAGCCATAGATAATATGCATACAGATGAGAATGGCTGTGTCACAGTAAAACTTTATTTACAAAAACAGGCAGGTGGAGTTTGCTGACTCCTGCCCTAGACTTGAGCTTCCTGATCTAAAACTGGCAATAATAAAATCTGTATTACCAGACTGTTGTGATTAAAAATTTCTATATACACTAAGAACGTAGTACAGAATCTGACACATAAGTAAGTGTTCAGTTCAGTAAATGTTAACCACTATTGTGATTATAAAAAATGAGTTTTAGGATTTGCAAGGGAACTTGGGGATCACTGGCATTTTTTCCTTTTAAAGGACACGTTAAATGAAGGATCCAGGAAATATAGGGACATAACCAAGATTACTGCAATCTGTTTCCTCACAATTCTGTTCATATCACCACTTTGGGAATTCCCAAATTCCCACTTTTGGGAATATGGCAGCATGAACCCAAGCTGAATCTTAGGGGATATTGGAGCATTGGTTCAACTGAATGCATTGAATATTAACCATATGTGAGACTGTGCTACATATTACACAGGATTCAAAAATCAATGAAGTTCTTGCCCTTAAAGATCTAGCAGCTTTTGTTTACCTAAATAATTTTATTGAGGTGGGAAGTGACAAATATTGAAAAAGTGTCTCCTGTGTGCCAAGCCCTATGCTCGAGTGCTTGTATATGATATCTTATATGATTCCTTCAATGGTTAAACTTCCAGCCTTTTATCCTTGTAGACACTAAGGCTCAAAGGTTATGTAATCTGCTTGAGGTCAATAATTAGCAAGTACTGGAGAAAGGATTTGAACTTGTTTCTCTAATTGCATACTGCGTACCACCCATTGGTGAAGGCCTCCTGCATGAAGTATGGTGCAATAAACTATTGCTACAAAACAAATAACTCTAAAACAGTGTGTTTAAAACAACCATGCTATTTGCTCATGATTCTGTGGGTTAGCCATTTAGGCTGGATCCAGCTGCTTAGTTCTGAAGTCTTAGTGTCACATGGGGTCCCTCGTGTGGTTGTACTCATCTGGCCGGTTGACTGAAGTCGATGGCCTAAGATTACCTCACATTCCAGCTATTGTTTCTGGTCTTTAGTCTTAGGGGATATTAGGTGGCTGGGCTATCTCTGCTCCATATTACCTCTTATCCTCATCTTGGCTTGCTTGGGCTTTTTCACGTGGTGGTCTCAGGACTGTATTCTAAGACAGTGGAAACAAAAACAGTAAAAACTTTCCATAGCTTGGAAGTCTCACAACAGCATTTTCATTGTTTTCCTGATTAAAGCAGTTCTCAGGGCTAGGCCGGAGTCAATGGGTGGGGAAATAGATTCAACCTCCTAGTGGGAGGAGCAGCAAAGTCATATCACAGAAGGATAGGCTTTCAGGGTGGGAGGAAATCTCACCATATTTGCAAACAATCTACCACCAAGTAATAATGGATTTGGGAGTTGGACCTTCACAGAAATATAAAAATTTGAGAAGTATTGACTTTGCCAGAACAGAAATTATAAAGAACAGCATTAGTTATTAGGTGAGAATGAGGCCACACAGTTAGACTATATTATCTAGGAAATTTCCTTTTGCCCTTGCTCTCACAAAGGAATTGCTATTACTATATGTAGGGATGTAATTACAAGAGTAGTTTCCATATATATGATTTTTCTAAATTTCCAGAGAATTTTAATTTCTATTGTAACACATTAAATATGCCGTATAGTTTTGTTGCATTTTATTACTCAGAGAAAGAGGGCAAAGCTACTCCCCCCTCCTTCTTTCTCTACTATTTGGCATCATCTTTGCAGCAAAGCAGGTTCCCAGCTCACTTCCCCAAGACAATCATGTAGACCGTCTGTGGTGATTGACTGGGGCTGAGTGTTTGCCTGGGCAGGTGTTCTGTTGTGAGAATGAAAGTTTGATTGACTTTAAGATGGAAAGGAAGGAAGAGGAGAAATTTTATTTCATCGGCAGCTGTCTTACCCATCTTCATTAAGATGGGCTGTGGACACTGCAAGGCCATTCTGAACCAGTGGTCATAAAACTAATAGGCACCACTCAACCCAGGCAGCTCATATTGCCGCCTGAGATCTGTCATCTTGGTGGTTATTGCACAAGAGAAGGAATCTCCTGTAGGGAATGCAACAGTTGTTGTGTGACAGAAGTGAAACTGAAAGAAATAGATTTTTCTGTTAGCTGCAAATCAAACCCTTACACATCATCCCTTGAAGGTGACAGCACCTGATTCTCTAAGGTAGGGTTCAAGCAAATCATCCAGGCTTACAGAAGACCATATGGAATTAAAATCCACATGTGAGCATACACACCTGTGTGTTTGTGGTGTGTGTGTGTGTGTGTGTATGTGTGTGTGTGTGCATGTGTGTAGGTAGATGAAAAAGTATGTGACTCCTCATTTGAAGTCTTTGATTTGGTTCTGTGTGTAATGGATGAATTTGTGGACTGGGGGTTGGCGTATGGGAGCTGAAATGTACTGGGAAGAGGAAAGTAGGAGAGAGGATACAGTCCTGATTAGGAGAATCTTGAAATGAGTGAGCTAATAGTATTCATTCCCTCAGATTCTGGCTCTGAGCTCTTTCCCTCTGGAAATGTTTGCTGAAGGGCGGCAAGAAAAATATTCTTTTCTTCTGACAATCAAGTATGTCAAATGGCAGCCTGCCATGAGTATTTCTCTCCATTCCTGAGGTTCTTTTGTACTTCAGTCCAATGCCTCACATCCTGTGGGTTATAATAATAATGGTAGCAGTTACCATTTATTGAACCCTTGTCATGTGCCACGTGTTCTGCATTATTACAGTGGCTGTGATCCATGAAAGAATTCTTTTAAGACAGCAATATCTCTAGGAAACTAAGGCACAGAGAATCTAAGTAACTTGTCCAGGAGCACACAGCTGGTAAAGTAACAATTTAGGGATCTGAACCTCCCAAAGTCTATGCCCTTCCAGTGATCTACCCTGCCTCTTCAAGGCTTGGGCTATAGGGGATGCCCTATTTGAGTGGTATAAAGATTTGTAAAGAGATTTTTAATTCAATTATTGTCTAGATATTTGGAAAGTCTCCTCAGCCAGAGTCAGGTCAAAAAACCAGCTATCTGATCTAATAATGTTATTGGAAAGAAAGTAAAGATCATGGGCAATGGAGACTTTTGGATTCAGAAGGGACTCACTAGGTCTAAAGGTTTCTCTGACCACTGTTACTCCATTGCACTGAAAATGAGGTCTGGGCAGGTCAACCACGGTGTTGTAGTTAGTAGCAGAATGGAATGCCTTTTCTCTGATCCTTGCCCTTTCGCCTCTGCAGCATTGTATATCTCTTGTGGGATTTACTTTTTCAGGTGTCATATCAAGAAATAAGGTAAAAGCCACTGACTTGTGACCAACTTAGGCCAGAGGTTGGCAAGCCTTTTCTGTAAAAGTTTGGTTAGTAAATATTTTTGGCTTTACTGTTATAGCTACTCAGTTTTGTTATTATTGCTAGAAAACAACCACAGATCATATGTAAATGAGTGGGCATGACTGCATTCAATGAACTTTATTTACAAAACCATAAGGAGGACTGGGTTTGGCTTGCCAACCCCTGCAATAAGCCATTAGAGGTGTGGCTATCCTGGAGTAATGTCACTTTCTACACTTTGGGATTTATGCTCCAGCAGTAATAAGTACTGCAATAAGTATAGTAATTAGGGGCAGTGGCAGCAACAGCACTACCTCTTTACATTTGCTTCATGCTTTAGGATATACAAAGTCTGTTCACAATTATCATCTCAAGTAATCCTTGTTAAACCCCTGCTCAACAACTACAGGAGCAAGAAAGACTCAGCAGCTAGGGAGTGTGGTACAATGAGCAAAGAATGAGATAAAAATTGGGGGTGTGGGATACAAATGCCCAGAAAAATGAGCCACATGCCTCCTGGCCTCAATATGATGAATGTCAGAGTTCTCCAAACACATCCTTGCCAGCCAGTCCCATCAGTCATAGCAGCTTTGCATTTAAACCTGTCCCAAAAAGAGAGATTTGATCTGAGAGGTTGTGAGTCTGAGGGGGAGATTTTCATCTCGATCCATCACCTTTTTGGATCTCGGTATGTTAGTGAGTAGTTATAAAAACTGCCCTGTTGACACCATTCATTCAACAAATATTTATTTAACACTTGGAGGCCTTTGCTTGGTGCTAAAGGCAAACAAATACATGAGCCCCCTGCCCTAAAGCATCCTCAGCTGTATATACAGACATGCACAGGACTATGTTGCTGACCTTGGTCACTTACTCTGTAGCCTGCTGGAAACACAGCAGTGTTTTTTGGGGAGGCAATATCCGGGCTGACTTCTGGTTCTGCACCTGTAGGCTGTGTAACTTGGGAAAATTCCTTATTCCAGTCTCTTTGTCATGTTTCTCACCTGTAAAATGGGGATATTTTGCTTTTAAACTATGTGTGGTGAGGATTTAAAAGCTAATGCGCGTAAAGTGCTTAAATGCTTGGCTTTACTGGTGCTCAAATATATGTCAACTACTATTATTGTTGTTGTTATCATTGTTGGCAAAGAATAACTACACAAACTATTATGTGACATACCATGCAAACTTTACTGTTTTCGCTATGGACTTTTTGCATGTTTTGGCGATCCTAGCTAATTGCTTTTAGGACTTTTTTTTCCAGCACCAAAGGGTTCCATTAGCCAGTATGTCTTTTTTCTTTTAAGACTGTATTCATTTATTTGACAGAGAGAACAGAAGCAGAGGGAGTGGCAGGCAGAGGGAGAGGGAGAAGCAGGTTCCCCACTGAGCAGGGAGGCCAACGTGGGGCTCCATCCCAGGACCCTGGGATCATGACCTGAGCTGAAAGCAGACACTTAACCAACTGAGCCACCCAGGTGCTCCACTAATATGTCTTTTAAAACTTGTTGACAAACAGAGTTAAGTGAGGTGAGCAGCATTTGTCTCCTGACATTTTACAGATGGAAGGAATCTTAGAGGTTATCTAGGCCAGAGACACATTTTGGAGATAAGCAACTGAAGTTCATAGAAAGTAAATGACTTTGTCAAAGCAGTACAGTTGGGGCAGAAGGAGTGCTAGGACTCTTGTGATTACATTTTTTCTTTGGACTTAAAAATCTTCCCCCAGCCATTTCTAAGTTACTCTGTTTCCCTGAGCTACATCCTCATATTTATATGATTATTTTAAGGATCCCACTGGCTACAAAGAATAAATTAGCCATGTAGCCTCAAGAAGCTCAGTACCTTTACCTCCCTTACCCTCAGCTTCCTCATCTGTCTGTAGTGAGGGGAGCTTACATCCAAGGACCTCTAAGACAGCTCTGTTTCAGATAAGATCCCATCTCAAGGACCAAGATACAGTCAGAGTAGGATGTTCTTGAAATCTTGTTGTCAGTGGGACTGGAACACTACTCTAAATCTATGCAAAGTTCAAAAACAGTATCTTTGGGTTTCTTTCTTTCTTTCTTTCTTTCTTTCTTTCTTCTTTTTTAACTTGAAAATATAGTTGTGTTCTAAGGTGAAATAGACACTGGGCTGGGCAAAAATGTGCAATGTAAGACCATCACTAAAATGAACTGCATGTCATTTTAAGTTTTAAAATGACCTTAAGTTTTTCTCTGTTTCTCTGGAGATTTGTGATGCTGCAAGGCTTCTTTAAAAGTGGGATGCTCTATCCGCTGAAATCCTGTCCAGAGTGATTGGTGTACATCCATGCTTTTGTATTTGGGGGATCCAAAACAAGGCATTATTGCCACATTCCCTCGGAGGACGGTATAGGCATCCTGGTTAACACTTCCTCATTTTGACAGCCACTTCTTTCTATTCTTCATGATCATGCCTCTTCCATGCCCTTTGCTCTCAACATTGGGAGTTGCTGCACAAAAGTCAACAGACTCTCATATTTGTTTTATTATTTTTTAAAAGTTTGTATTTATTTATTGACACAGAGAGAGACAGAGAGAGTACAAGCAGGGGAAGCAGCAGAGGGAGAGGGAGAAACAGGCTCTCTGCTGAGCAAGGAGCCCAATGTGGGGCTCGATCCCAGGACCCTAGGATTATGATTTGAGCTGAATGCAGATGCTAAACTGACTAAGCCACTGAGGTGCCCCTGTGTTTTCTTAAATTTAAAGGAAAATGCCATTTTATTTTATTTTATTTTATTTTTTTGAAAATGCCATTTTAGTATAGTTCCTTCCCCATCAATATATCCACTTATAAAGAGCCTTTGACTTTAAAGGTAATTCTAGATGTTTTGGCAGAGATTCAGGTATAGAGAGAAAGATGTAAATATATAGTTATTTAATGCAAGGTTGTTTGTTTGCTGGGCTGTTTTTAATGGCTATTCATTAACACCATGATCTTATCCAGAAAGCTCATTTAATCTGCACAGACGTTAGAGGGTGTTGTTCACATTCCCTGCTGCCAGCTTTCCAAGGTCTCCAGGCAGGTGGTTTCTCGCCTTTCTCTCAGCCCTGACACCTAGTTCATCATCAGAGATAAGCCCCAGTTGTCTGCAAATTGCAATCTCATCAGGTCTGCAAGATAGCATCTTGTTTGACTCTTCTCTGTACCTTCCATTAACACTTCGGGACTAGGGCTTTGGGAAGAGCCAGACCTCACCATACAGTGATTGTGGCTGATGAACAGATTCTGTTTTTTCCCTATTATTGGCTTCATTAAACCTGACAGTCTTTTTAGTCTCTAGATAGGATGAGCCTTTTTTCACTGACCCTTATTAAGAACTGTCTTCTTAAGAAGGGTCACTTGGGAAGGGGTAGCTGAGGACCACTCCTTTTATTTCCAGAAAGTAGTTGATTCTGGTAAACAATCTTGATTCAGCTTTTAGAGTTCTTTTACCTCCTTAATTATAATAACCACCATTTATCAAAGGCTTATAATGCTTCAGGTCTGAGGAATGATTTAATTTCTTCCTCTTTATACATTTTATCATAATGAAACTGAGTCTCAAAAAGGTCAAGAAGTTGCTCCAGATCCTACATTTATAAAGGGACAAAGCTGGGAACTCAATCTAATAAGTCTGACTTAAGAGATATATTTTAAGCGCCATACCCTACCACCTTCATATTGCCTTTAGCTAACTGATTACAGTGTAGACTTATACTTTAATTATTGGTTATTAATTCCTCAGTTCCTTTTTATTTGATCAGTTGTACTACTTATCTATTGCTTCCTAGCAACTGACCCCAAAACTTAGCATACTTACCTCATTTTGTTTCCAGGGTCGGGAATGTAGGATTGCCTAAGCTTGGCGGTTCTGGGTCAGGGTCTCTCATAAGGTTGTAGTTAAGGTATTGGTCAGGGCTATAGTCATCTGAAGCTTTACTAGGAATGAAAGATCTACTTCCTAGGCTCACTCACATTTCTAGTAAGATAAGTTATTGATAAGGAGGCCTTAGTTCCTCAACAACTTCTAGCAATGTCTGGTCCTAATTTTATTTTACCCATAGTTTGGTTGAGTCTTCAACTGAGGTTTATGTGAGCTCTCATTCTCTCTCTCTCTCTTTCTCTCTCTTTCTCTCTCTTTTTCTAGCAATCTTTTTCTGGTAGGCCATCTGTATTTGTTTGCTCAGGCTGCTATACCAAAGTACCAGACTAAATGGCTTAACCAATAGAAATTTACTTTCTTACAATTCTGGAGGCTAAAAAGCTTGAGATTAAGGTGTCAAGAAGGTTGTTTTCATCCAAGAACTCTTTCCATATCTTGTAGATGGCCATCTTTTTCTTGATTCTTTATACAATCTTCCCTTTGTATGTGCCTGATCTTTTCCTATAGGGACCCCAGTCAGTTGGATTAGGGCCTGGCCAATCATCTCATTTTAACTTAATTATCTCTTTGAAAAGACTGTATCTAAATATAGTCATATTCTGAGCTATTACAAGATTAGGGTTTCAACATATGGATTTTGAGGGTTGGCAATTAAGCCCCATCTTTGGCCTTTGCCTGTCTTGGGATTTTCTTTTACATTTTCTTACCTATAAGTCAGGTTTCATTTCTCTGTCCCCGATATTTCTTTACCTCGTATCAACAAGGCTGTTGAGTAGCCAACCTTTTCTGGCTGCCCATTACACTTGAAGGACTTGGGATGCTATGTCTTAAAGTCTTAGCAGGTTAGATTGGTCTTTGGGGTCTTTAATTAATTCTCTAGAAATTTTTTGAACTTATGCATAGTGTTCTTCTAAAGGAGCAATAGATATTTTTACATACTTTTGTATAAACTAATTTGGGGCACATACCAAGTGCTAGGAAGATGATTTTTTAATAATTTTGAGAACAGGTTATATCCATCTTATCTTCGTCTTGGCTGCCCTGCAGATGTTCCAGAAAGATTCAATACCTTGTGGGATAGCCTAAGGACCTAGTGGAAACTAGTAGAAGAAGAAAATCAGAAGCTTCTGTCTTACATAAGAGAAGCTATTATCATTAAGCAGGTGGTAGAGAAAAAATTATTAAGATTATGTACTGACTGTGTGGAGTTGCCAGTGTTTGGCCCTCATCAGCACAAGGGAAGTGTTCTAATCTTCTGCCAAAATGCCTGCTTATTATATGTCTGTGTCTGTCCAAATCCTCTGTGGTTGTACCATAGTTCAGTTTTCCTTCAAAACTTGGCAGCCCATGAGTTATGTTGGAACTCCCAGGTGATCTTAATGTACCTAATTTCCTTCGTTGTACTTCTCTTATCGTGTAATGTGCTGCTGATTCCAGTTGTCTAAACATGATGGGAAAGAGCCAGAATTATTGTAATGGCACCATTCAGTCCATTAAGGTTTAAAATACACCTAGTAAAAATAGGGAAAGCTTATAACTCCTCATAGCCACATGGTTATTAGTCTTTTCCTCAAGTAAACTTTGATAGGTGTTTGGGAATAATTCTTTCCAAGGACTGAAGGGTGTGAAGTATACTATATATCATTCTAAATGCAGGAACAAACACTCCATTCTATTAGAAAAAAAGAACAAGGGTCTCTGTGGAAAAACTGTTTAAAAGATTAGAAGAGCCTTTCCTGAAATGTGGCTTGGTGGCAAAGAAAGGGAAACCACCATCCCATCCAAAGGTCATCAGAAGTAAGGTGGAAAATAAATCAAAACAAAATTGACTATAAACAAAAATATTCTGCTCATTGGACAAAACCGAAGTACCAAAGTATAAATTGAGAGTAGCATTATCAGAATAAGACCAGATTTTTCTCCAAACCAGCTAAAAGTTATGTAGTTTTCATTACTAACCAGGTTAACCGTATTCCTTATCTCATTATCCTTTAATACAAAGAAGAATATATGAAATCAAACCTGAATGAATTCTTGTTAACTCAATCTATTGTGTTAGCTCATCCAGTAAGAGCTACAACAGAAGGAAGTTATGCCTTAGAAAACCATTTAGTACATTTCAATACTACACAAAGCTTTATTTTCTAATATGAACTGTTATTTGTTGCTAAAAAGAAAGCAGAACAAGATATAGCCCTTTGGGGAGATAGTTAAATAAGAAATACATTTCCAGATGATATCACATGCAAATAGCACTCTGAAATCACTAGACATCAAAATTAATTAGGCTGAATCCATTGCTTTGTTACGTATAAATCTCTAACTTTACCTCAGTGCTGGGAAGAATGACTCTTACGGCAAGTGTGTCTTAACAGATTCAATATTTGGTAAGGGCCTGTTTTCTGGTTCATATGGAAGACCTTCTGCTGTGTTCTCACGTGATGGAAGAGGCAAGGGAGCACTAATAAGAGCACTAATCCCATTCATGACAGTTTCACTCTCATGACTGTAGCACCTACTAAAAGCCCTACCTCATATTACCATCACACTGGGCATCAGAATTTTGTCTCTTTTCTTTTACAGACATCAACCATATTGGATTAAGGGCCCACCCTACTCTATGATCTCATCTTAACTAATTACATCTGCAATGACCTCATTTCCAAATAAGGTCACATTCTGAGATGCTAGAAATTAGGACTTTAACCTATCTTTTTGGGGAGACACAATTCAGCTTGTAGCAGGAAGGATATGCAATGGCAACAGAATGTGTCTTTTCGTTAGGCTGATGAAAATTCAGTGTGTAGAGCAGTTGCTCCAAAGTGGGATACATATATTGGGAGGAGGTGTATAATGAAAGTTTTAAAACTTCCATTTATATTTACTTTTATCCTATTATTTTACTCTTCTGTGATGCTCTGTATTATATTTAGTGGATTAGTATAATAGTGCATATCTATGTGTTATAAATAAATGATATACATTGGGGGGTGAGTGCTCAGAAACTGTCACTGACGTTGGTTGGGGGAGCATAATCAAAAGCTTTTCAAGCCAATGTCATATTATGAGGTATAAGTGACATCACAGTTTCAGAGAAAATCTCTACAGAGGATTTTTTCAAAAGATTTTATTTATTTATTCATTCATAGAGATGCAGAGAGAGAGAGTAGCAGAGACACAGGCAGATGGAGAAGCAGGCTCCATGCAGGGAGCCTGACGTGGGACTCGATCCAGGGTCTCCAGGATCTCGCCCTGGGCTGCAGGCGGCGCTAAACTGCTGCGCCACCAGGGCTGCCCCTCTACAGAGGATTTTAACAGACCTAGAATTAAATTGGACAAGGAATGAGATGGTCAATGTAAAAAAGAAAAAAAAAAAAAAAAGAAAGTATTTACTCACAGTCTGAAAAATGTCTTTTTGGGGGATGTCTAGGTGGTTCAGTTGATTAAGCATCTACCTTTGGCTCAGGCCATGATCTTAGGATCCTGGGATCCAGCAGGCAAGCAGGCATGATCCTTGCTCAGTGGGGAGTCTTCTTATCCCTCTTCCTCTTCATCTGCTCCTCCCCACTGCTCATGGACTCTCTCTCTATCTCAAATAAAATATTTTTAAAAAGATTTTATTTATTTATTCATGATAGACACATGGAGGGAGGCAGAGGCAGAGACATAAACAGGGAGAAGCAGGCTCCTCGCAGGGAGCCCAATGCCAGATTCGACCCCTGGACCCAGGATCATGCCCTGAACTGAAGGCAGATGATCCACCGCTGAGCCACCCAGGCATCCCTAAATAAATAAAATCTTAAAAGAAAAAAGAAAAATGTCTTTTTTTCAAGCCAGAAGCAAAATACCAGATTACAAGTGCAGGAGCCCTCAATGCAAGGGAGGGTGAAGACAGTTTGAGATGAACAGATGTGAAAAATCATTTAGAAAAGGAAGGGGCAATTTGGATGCTTGTCCTGTCTCAAAAACAATACAGAGTGGGTCTATGACTTGCTTTTTCATATGTCACATGCCAAGATGATGACTTTGTCCATCAGGGAGGGGAGTTATAATGTGCCTTCTTTGGAATGTCATTGAAGTATTTCTTTCTCGTTTAGTGTTTTCACCAAGTTTCTAGAACTAAGCAGTAATGATTGTTGCCTTGAACCTTTCCTGAGCTATTGTCATGTTTTCAGTGTTGCTAAGTAATACTGTTTTTATTAGGAACATCTTATTAGGTAAGTCTAGGAAATTGGAACTAAAGATGAGCTTTGGTGCCTCTGCTTCATTTATTTCTGTGGCACATTCTTCGGGGTCAATTTTGAATAATCATTTTGCATTATTGGATTTCTTTTGCTATTTTTACATATTCCTATAATTGTCCACCAGGGAAAATTTTCTAATATTCATATTAAATTTTTCTTTCTTAATTTCTTGCCTCATTACTCCCACTTATGTTAGCATCATCCTCCAAGCATTATTCACTTTCTTATGATTTGTACCCTCACCACTGAATATTGTTTTCTTTATTTCTCTCTCACTTTATTTTTGACCAAGTTACATAGTTATTTGGTTTCCAGTTAGTATTTTCTTACAGCTACTTAGGAATATATGATAGAACAAGGTTGCCAGGAACTGCTTAGAGACAGAAGACTGAAGAGTACATTTTCCTTGTTTCCCATCTATATCGCACTTCTGTTTTGGGAAGATCATCTATTACAATAAAATCCATGGGACCTACAATTCTTACCCCTTTGTTTAATTAAAAGTATCACTATGCTTTTGAGTTTTACATTCCTTAGCGTGATCTTTTATGTCTGTGAGGACAAAAGAGGGGGCAGAGAATTCTGCTTCGTCGCTTCTCATGCAGTGGGAGCTAGAATACTTCCTTTCTCCAACCTTTCTAATTACTTTCTCATAAATACTAAACTACACACCCCTGAGCATCTAGGAGGATTAAACACTGATCAAAGGCAGGTTTAGCTGTATCCCCAGGACAAGCTGATTCAATGAAGAAAAGCTTGGGCTCTGGGAGAGCTTTTGGAAAGAGAAATAAATTAACAATTAGCATTTTAACAGCAGTAAAAACTGCTGAGTGGAAACAGACTTGATGTTTTATAGTATTTGAGATATCTGGAGTAACGGGATGGGTAGGAAAAACTGTGTTCCAATAAGTAAGACAGAGTGCAGCTGTGTGAGATGTGAGCTCTAGTCCATTCCGTTTGTGATATACAGCCATTCCCAGAACAGACTTTGGTTTCTTTTGAGCAATTATTATCAGTGTTATAATTTTATGTGTATTACTTTTAGATAGGTTTAGGATTATAGTTGTGGCTCAAATGAATTACGAATTTTGGGGGAACTCATTGCAATTGTGTGTTAATGTTATCATTACCCTTGTATGAACTACATTCTTTCCTACCAAGTCTGTTAATCAATGTCAAAAGTTATTTTCTTACCGATCTGGCAAAACTATGTTTGGCTAGAATATGCCTGAAATGTTCAAGTGTGAATTTTCCTTTCAATTACATAGGTATACTTTTTAAAATCTTTGATTAAAAGCATGACTGGCTTTCTGGCTTTTTATCCTTTTAATTTCAGGATAACATATGCCTTCCGATGTTAGAAAAAATATAAAGCCACAGCTATACTGAAACAATTAAAGAAGACACTAACAAACAATAAAATTTGAGAAATTCAGGTCTTTGGCAAATACATACAACAAATATGGTTTTGCCCAAGGTGTCTAATTACCACAGTTACCACAGTTCCCCAATTTCCCATGTTCAATATGTCTATGAAATACTATTTATGAAAGCAGAAGTCACTGGCCACTAAACCTGCAAATACCCATGAGTAATATACAACACACACTTGCTTTTAAGAAATTCTATTAGTAGACTAAATAAGCAGTGGGCATTCTATACTGAATGTCTACTATATTGTGCAGTTTGATCTTAAAATGTTAAGGCTGGCCAGGCCTCAAGAGTTGCTGCTGCAGTCTCTGCATTGTTAATCAATAAGCTAAGTTCAGGAAAGGTAAAATGATATCCATAAGATGATGCAACCATTACAAGCCTTCTAAATTCTTCTGTATTGCCAAAAGCATAGCCAACACATGAAAAGTGCCTATTTTGTATAGTTTTAAATCTATATCTGGAAAATCAACATAATATGTCATATGTAAACCACCAACAAGGGATTTTTTTAACACCATTCACGATGCTGGCTGCTTAATATCAGGAATGATTCCTTTATTTACTTTTGAACTCTAATGCCTATCTCACAATATTTGCTGCTTAGATGGTACTCAATAAATGTTTATTAAATGAGTACATAATTTACTTTATATACTTTTGTGCCCAATTATGGTTATCTGAGTGATTTTGTGATTTCATCCAGATCGATGGTATTCCTAATGCCAGTGCAATTTTTCATATACTCATGTGTGTTTTAGTTCTCATCATATATAACAAAAATGTTTCCCTCTCTTTGCACTTTGTAGTTCCTCATATTGCTGTCCTTAGCCTTGTTGATATGTGGCTATGGTCCAGTCAGTACCACTTTACATACTTTTTTTGTGAGGATAAAAAATGAATTCTTAGATTTTAAAACCAGTCCTAACTAGAAATCATTTTCCTTACCAGGTGTTGTAACTTAAATCATGTGGTGCAATTTATGACTTAGTGAAACTTTTTTTTTTCTGAACAATTTGTATTTCAGTGACCAGATTTTTTAAAGTAAGGACACTGTATTCTTCATTATTATGTTAAGAACACTGGGACAAAAGTTTTCTTTCCATTTATATACTTGAGTTCAGTTGAATTATTTTGTTGGGTAGTGGGATGTAGCCAGGCATATTTCAATGTTTTATAATATATATTATGTTATGCCACAATAAGTTTAATATATGTTATAATATATACCTGTGTGTGTGGTAAATATGTTTATGATAAAAATATGGAGGTAATTTGTAGGAATAATTGTAGAATTCTTCTTCTTTAGTCAGTCAAGACTTAATATTCATGTATGAGGCATGTGAAGTAATATTATGTAGCATTACCTTTTTCATATTCTAGGTAACTGTTTATTTATATGGTTCAGTGGCAAAACAAACTCACAAAGAAGTAAACAAATCAACTTTTCACTCATGGAACCTTTTAAATCCCTTCACTAGCTTTGGCAGTATTTTGATGAGAGGCCCTAGAATGCTGTCCATGGTGCTGACCCATCTTTCATTGATGTACACAGCTCACAGAAGGCAGTGAACACATGTTTAAGCAAATTTACAGATGGCACAAATACCAGATCAAAAAGTTATTTGATAATCTATACCCATTAACAGATAAATGAACAAGGAACCAATATTTCAAACACTTCATCTATGCCAGCCATTTTTTGTCTTTTACTTCCTTGAAAGAACCTATGATATAGAATTATTATTGTTTCTTCCAGATGAGAAAACTGAAAATGAACTGTTTGATTAATTTCTCAAAGTCATATGGCTTGAGAATATTGTATCGAGAATAGGGTTTAGTTCTTTCTGATTCTAAAATGAATCTTCTTATATTAAAATAAATAAATGAATAAACAGAGTTCAAGGGAGACCTATTTTGACAGAAACTCATGCAAAGCAGGCTTGTGGATTTTTGCTAACCACAAACTTAATGTGGACCATCAGCTGCTAAAATAAACCTGCACAGTAAGTAATTCTATTGTATATAGTGTTGGTCAGACCACATAAAATGTATTATGTTTACATGCCTCACTGCACTCATATACTAGAAAATATTCAGAAGAAGAAAACTTCATGAGATAGATCTTGAACTGTACACATATAGGTGATAGTGAAAGGACTAAAAATGTCTCAGGTGTGTCGTGACTGAGGGATGACAGGGGAGGGATGGCAGATAAGACATCTATTGTCATACAATGTTAAATGGTCATTTTGAAGGAGAAATTAGCTGTGGCCAGTATGGCTTTAATGGGTAGAAATGGGATCCATGCTTAGAAGTACAAAGGCTATTATTCAACGTAAGGAATTTCTTTCTAACAATCTAAACTAAGGTAATGGGGCATGGGATATTAGCCTAGGCCTATGTGGCACTATTCTTAGAAGGTTGCATTGTTATTAATATTTTGTATACAATAATACTAATAGTGGCATTCCTTACTCCCTTCAGAAGTACTTGACTATGTTTGCTTTACTTGTATGGGGATAAATTAATAGTGAAACATCTGCATTATTTATATTGCCAGCTAATGCAGAAAATATTTGTTAAGTGCCAAGAATGTGGAGGTGTTTGATGCCTGTGGAACTAAGTATTTCTTGGAAGAAACTAAGAGACAATTATGCCTTATGTGCCCTTTACACTTTTCCCCAAGAAAGAACTTGACCAGGGATTGTGTCACTATGATGGGATTAAGGCAGCCAGAATCAGGCTAATAAGAAGAGCAAGCTTAGAAAAGGAAATGATACTGCCAAAGTTTTAAACTTCGTAACTGACATGGGAAGTTTTTACCCTCTTTCGAAAATCAGATAAAAATATTGAATTAAATACAAACATATATGCACACACAGACTTTACAGTCAATTTCACGAAAATGATAATTTCTCCCTGAAGAAGTCCAAATACCAATCAACAGATTTGAAACAGCAGGAAGAGGTTTGAAAAAATAGAAGAAACAGGTTTGCAGGAAGAGAAAATAATCAGTTCAGTTGGGTAAGTAATTTTGACATAGAGGTTCTAGATAATTTACCATAAATGTGTGGATCAATTAAAGAGGTTTGTGATTTTTTGTTGATGTTACCTGGCTTCTCAGGAGCAGAAGCAGGGAAAATTCTAGGATATAAATTAGATTTGGAGATTAGCACTTAGGGTGAGTCAGAACATTGGGTAAAGAAAATAATCCAAAATGTGTGAAAAGGTAGATTTGGTCAGACATATTTTGAGTGGTGAGCCATTGGGGTGGGATGGGATAAAGGGAATAAAGTCAGAAAAGGATCAAGTCATTTTCTCTGAAAAAGAGAACACCTATGGATTTCTAAGTTGAATTTTCTAACATCTAATCTAATAGCTTTACTCAAAACTTGGAACATAAATTTTGTTAGATCAGTATGTATATTAATGTCATATGGATGTGTGTATTATATGTATGTGCATTTGTGCATATATGTCATTTGTGTGTATATGTATGTATATGATGAAAAATAGCTCTAAAGAATTTCTGAGGAGTTGTCGGAGGTCCTTCTCCTTTCAAAGCCCCAGATGCCTTCCTTGTCTAAATGCATCAGTGCTGTGAATCCTGAATTATTCATAGAAACATAAGGCCTGTGTTTGTCTGTATACATTTGTCTCTGACTTTTCATTTCTCTCATCTCCATCCCATTCCCTGACCCTGCTTTACTTTCTTTTTCTGCTTTTCTTTTTTTCCCACAGCTTTGGAAAAGAAACATTCAAATAAGTGATTTTATTGCTTTATTCTCTCATTTAACATATGGCATTTGCTTAACCTCTTGGAGAGTTGTGATTTCTTGGCCCTGGAGTTCTGATGCCAAAGATAATGAGAAATGTTAATCTAATGCTCTGAGGCCAGGAAGCTAAGAACAAACACTGTGCCATGCTGGCCTTGACAGGGTGACAGAGGGTTCACACTTGCCTCACATCCTAGCACTTCCCAATTCTGTATTAGAGTTTTCTCCTGTTCTAGGAGTGACTTTGTTACTTACTATTTGGGGGTCTGGGAATAATGGTGATAGATTCTAAAAATCATACATATGGTGGTGGACCAGTGTCTATAATTGTGCTTAAACTGGAAAGTAAAGACTCAGGTATTTAAATTATTTGCCAATCCCCACTGTGATTTAGTGCCCTAATAACTATTTTTAATTTGTCTTACTTTGTGCAGCAATCTGTAAGCAAACAGTATAAGAGTTTTTGCCCCAGGTGAATGTGTGCGTGTGTGTGTGTGTGTGTGTGTGTGTGTGTTCAAGAAAATCTTTCCTTCTTGTCAAGACTGCAGCTGTCAACCATTTCCCAAAGGTGTTGCCGAGAATCAGCATGCAGGGCTATAAGCTGCCTGCCACTTAGATGTGGCACCTTGCATATGTGCTACACTCACGCTCTGACTTGTCTGTGTGCACAATTCTAGCTTGTCTGTGAGAGGACAGGGTTATAGTGAAATACAACTTCTCTTTGAGATGCATAAAAAGGGAGATGATCCAAAAGGAAGAGTTCCCTTGCTCGAATGGCAGAGAAGGGTCTCTGTGTGCTGGCTACTATGGTGGTTTTGATGTCTAAATCTTCTGGAGGGGATTGCTGCAGTGATGAGATAAAAGCAGCTGTCTTCCCAAGTGCTGTCCATTTGCATTGATATTTACATTCTTTGCCAAAGTGACATCATTACCATTTGCTTAGTATTTGCACCACAGGGATGTGTTTTACATAATTTAAGACTTGGAAGTGATGATAATGTATTTCAGATGGGGAGTGGAGGCCACAGGGTACTGAATCTCATCCTTTCCTTCTCAAAGACCCCAATACATAAATGAGTCCCCAGTCCATATCCCTAAATCACATTAACAGCACTGTTTATTGGGTGCCAAAAATGTGTCTGGCACTGGGCTAGATTATGACTCTGTATATTATTGTTTAACCCCCATGAAACACTAGGAGGGTAGGTATGATCTGCATTATATAGTAAAGAAGCCCAGGTTTAGAAAAATTGGTAATTTGCATGAGTTTCAATTCAGAGACATCTGAAACTAAGGGCTTTCCCCTTTATGCTATGCCACAGTCTCTCCCATCTGATAGCCAACTTGTTCTTTCAGATTTAAGAAACAGAAAACCTTTGTACTTTCTCAGGAAATAACTATTGGAATAAAGAGAAAGGATACTAGGAAACTCTGACCCTGGTCCATTTCTGTCACTTTCATCTTCATCTTTACTCCAAGTGCCCAGAAATTACTCTTTGAAATGAATATAAAAGAGCCATGTTTGCCTTGAGATAAAGCTATATGGAGATGTTCGAAGCCAGATTATAGAACTCTGCCAGATGGTGCTTATTTACCTTACTGTGTGTCTTCTTGGTTTTATCCATTGGCAGAGACTCTTAAAAGGAAGAAAAGAGAAGTCATTGTTTTTTAATGTCCTGTATAGGTATATGCTTTTTGCATGATTTCCAAGGAGGTCCTCTTGCTGATTATACCTTTTTCTGAACCCTTTTCCCCCAACTCCACCATCCACCATCATCATGAAAATGCAGGAATCCTTTCTCAAAAAGCAGGAATAAAGTATGTAGTCTTAAACTTGAGATGGAGAATTAGAAGTAACTTTTCCCTAGCTTTTCTTCCCTCCCTCTCTACCCCTTTCTTTCCATCTTTCCTTCCTTCTTCCCACACCATGAATCCCAAAATGGTAGGTCAGGGGAAATAGGCATTATAAGCTGAGAACAGTCTTTTCTTTGATGTCTCTCAAAGAGTGCCTTATTCTCAGAGGATATAACTCTGCATTTGCAACTCCCCCAGCAATGCTGTAGTTTGAAAAAAACTTAGTACTTTCCTTGAAGCTCCTTGGTGTAATCTTATAAATAGATTTTCACCCTTGCCCTGTAAGACCTTATAGATTCTGGATTCAAGGGTAAGAAGTAAAGAGATGAGAGTATAAGTTTTCTTAGGACCTGTCTCCGTTACTAACACCACGGGGACTAGATACATGGCCATTTGGATCTTCTTATCTTAGAAGCACCTTGTGCAGGGGCTGGTGATAACAAGGGGAAGGCCCACATAAATGAATACATTCCCACATGAGCACATGCATCCAGTCTTCTTGAGCCTTTTCTTGCCTAGTTTCCTTCACCTGTTCTGCTTGTAATACCACATCCAAGATCCAAACCCTACTCTCCCTCTCAGCCCAGTTTAGATACCATCTCTGCTCCATGAAATCTACTCTACTCTGTCTCAGTTGAAACACTTTGATTCCTATAGCAACTTATTCTGTACCTCTTATTAAATTAATCTCATATATCTTATTATATCATGTGAACATTATATTATATGAACATGTTAGATTATATATGCTTAGTGAGCAGGGGATTTCTCTGGACACCACAGGCTCTAGCACAGCACCATGGTTGCCCTAATGATGAGTTCTTGCATGTACAAATAAGACAGATCTTTACTAACAATGGCTTTAACTTTTTTTGAGAACAATGGCACAGTTTGTTTTCTCTTCTCATCTCCCCCTTATTTACGGTTGCTTTTCTTGAATGGCTTACAAATTAGAAGAAGAAATAATCAGAAAAGATAAATAATTAAGGGTGCTTTATTGCATTTAACAGAACATGAGCATTCTTACTTCTCATATGAAATACACAAATAAAACTTGTAAGAGGAGATACTTTAATACCAGATTAAGAGATTAAAAGATTTTAAGAGGGAGCTGAAGTTTTTATTAGACTTGAAGAAAAGGTGTGCTCTTATGGGCAGAAAGGAGGTAGGAAGGCCTATCACTCAAAGTATCAATTAGGACCAATGGCAAAATGTTTTCAGTAAAGAAACGAAATATTTTAGGCTTTTTGAGGCCTGTTACTTAATTTGCAGACAATACAAAATGAAAATGTGGGCTCCTTGTGCCAAAAGCAACAATGATGTGCCATTAAAGGTACTAAAATCTAAAGCTTTTTTCCTTCCTTCTAATCATCTTGCTCCTTCAACTTGTCATGGTATTTTATATTTGCTGCTTTAATGTCATTCTAAGTAAAGGAAATTTTAAATTTAAATTATTAGCATGAATGTTGCCATCCATCTTTATACTATGCAATGCCAGTTTATAATGCAAACATAAGAGCTTTTAACTCATACATGGAATTACTAAAATAAGAAATATTTCATATTTCATAGCTCATGAACTACCTATTTATTTTGTTTTCACCAGAAAAGTATAAACACAGCACAGACTAACTCAACTTTTTATTTCATCTCTTAATACAGATTCTATGAACACTCTGTACCTTTGGCTTACCAATGAGTAGGAAAGATCGAAAAGAAAAGAAAATGTGGGTTGCTTATCTTTACCTTTCCTTCTTTGTCACAACTTTCCTCTTGGGTGGTTGGCTAATTCATTGAAGTAATGCAGATTAGAGGGACGGATATGATATGATCCACTGGTTATCTGCCTAAGAATGCCATTATTGTCTTCCTGTTTGAAACAAGTTGTGGTTCTAACAGAAAACATGTCCTCTGAGGGCTGTCTGTGTCTTGGCTTACTCTGTATTAGATATTAACACTTACATCGTACTCACTTTTGAATCTTATTGAATGTACATCACAGACATGTCTACCAGAATCCTGAGCTCATGGGGCATCATGTATGCTGTATGAGAATTGGGTGACAAGAAATAGTGGACATCCACGATGTGTTTAACTCTTTTGTGCTTACACATGCTAAATTGTCTCATTAGATTTCACTTTAAAAACACAAAGGGGCATATGGGTGGCTCAACTGATTGTATATCCAACTCTTGGTTTTGGCTCAGATCATGATCTCAGGTCATGGGAACCCCCACCTTGGGCTCCATGCTCAGCAGGGAGTCTGCTTGGGATTCTCTCTCTCCCTTCCACTCTTCCCCTCCCCACTCCACTTATGTGTCCTCTCTCTCTCACTCTCTCTCTCAAATAAATAAAATAAATAAATAAAATCTTTAAACAAGTGCAAAATTATTAAGAATTTCAAGATGGGAACAAGGAACCAAACACAGATTGTATGGGACCATGTAATAGATATATATGTTGCAAAGCTATGAAACTGGCTCTGGGCTTTTAAACCACATGTCCTCTATTTAAGTGTTGTAAGATGAAGCAGCCATAAAGAATATGTAAACCAATGGGCATGACTGTATTCTAATAAAACTTTATTTTTCAAAATAAATGGTGGCCAGGATCTGGCTGTGGGCTTTGGTTTGCCAACTGTTAGTTAGGTAAGAACATGAAAGTGAGAAAGTTTGAGATCTGTCTGAGAATTACTTATCATAGGAGATAAGTCTAGGAAGGTCATTTGAAGCCCAATTATACAGAGCCAGGTTAGATTATTTGAGTGTTGTAATATTACTCTAGGTAATAGAGTGCTTGATGGTTTTAAACATTGAGTTCATATGATCAACAGGGATTTTTAATTAATTAATGTGGAGATATTGTGTCAGAAAGATAGGCAGGCATAAATCTCCCAGCATTGTGAGCTAGACATGAGATGGTAAGAACCTGAGCGGTGAGTAAGGAGCTACAATGGTAGAAGAATCTGATTGGAGAGAAATTTTAAATAAAGGGCCATCAGGATATGGTATGTGATTCTATGTGGGGGATGAGGAAAGAAAAGAAGGAAAGAAAAGACCAAAATTTTGAACTCAGAATTTGCAAAATAGATGCTTTATTCATTCTGTAAACCTATGTTGTATGTACCTCACATTTGCTAAAATGCCCACAAACAGAGATAGTTGGTAAGCTGCCTAGTTTGAATGGCTACTGAATTTTGGGCTGTTTGTGTTAGTGCGGGGTTGCTGAGTTTGCATGATCCCAGCAGGGCATTAGACATTAGACATGCAACACTGACATTGATGGAGGAAGTAAGGGGCAGCAATAAAGAGGTGTAGTCCATCCTCACAGAAAGGAGAACCACAGACCAGTGACAGCAGATGGGATCTCCAGGGGAGAAAGCAGGGAGGAGAGAAAGGAAAGGAGTATCCTATAAACATACATAGTTTGATGTGGCCCTTTCTGTTTTTCCAATTAAGGTGATAGTTCACCTCCTGTTAAACTTTTTCTAGAAAGATTAAGAAACTGATATTTGATGGCTAGAAGCAGAATGAAACAAATATGATGTGAAATAAGTCACATAAATCCCTCTTTATCTTCTGATGAGTCAGATGCCAGAGCAATTTGGTGGCTCATGTAATGATTCGCTTAGAGAATTAAATTTCACTTTTGGCTGAACAAGTATGGTATCCTGGTCTTTTCCCAAAAACACACACTCAGTTTTATACCACCTGGTGTGGCTGACTGATTGACTGTTGTCTTTAAAGATATATTTTAGGGAAGACAAGGACAGTGCCACAGATATTGAAACATCACAGATACTGTGAATGTCACAGATACTGAAAGTCTTACAGTGTGTTTGCTGTAGGAGCTTAGGATGCTGTGTATTAAGCTTGTATATTAGTAAATACTTTGTGTACATGGGGAAATATAAATGAGATTTCTTTGTATCATTCTTATCTGCAAATGTGTGTTGAGAATGCACTGAACCATGGCCCTATGCTTATGCACAGAATATATAGGTTGTTTGTATTCCTAACCTCTCCTATAGACTTGCTGAGACACAGGACCATCTGGCCCATGCTCCACAATTTAGTTCCCTGGCTTGGCTGGAACTTGCCTATGGAACAGGAAATGTTGGAATACAGAGACTGTAGTTTGGCTACAGTTAGACTGAGATAACCCGTATCAAACTAAACCAGACTAATTAGAAAGATTTACCTCAGACTTTTTGTGGTTACTATTATAACCAATATTCTCATATTTCAACTTCAAAAATGGTATAGAAATTTTCTTTACAGGCAACTCTGAATTGAAAAATGCATGACAGTTATTAGGACAGTTGCCTTTAATTTCTCACCACTCTTAAGATTTAGGAGATGCTGAAATGGTGATTTAAGTGCATTTTGCAAGCGTGATTTTCATGCTATCAAATTACTGGTCTTTATCTCTCATCCTGTCTGGTTCTCGATCAGGGCATGTCACAGAACATGTGTCCCTTGCTCAAGGTGTCAAAAACATCCGCAAGAATGTATTCTTCTAGTGTGTGTATATCTGTGTGTAGGTTTAGTTTAGTTGTTTTGTTTTTGTTGTTATTGAGACATTTTGACTATATTTGATTCAAATAAATTCTGGCACTCTGTTTACATTCTCAGATAAGGAGATCTGCTGGTTAGATGGGAGAACATGCATATATTTTGTAGTGACTCATGCGATCAGTTTTGTTACCTACCTGCATTGCTGCCTTCAACTATGTTTACTCCACTTGGATTGGCACGTGTTAAGGCTACAAGAATCATCAGATCTTGGAATTGCATTGTTGAAGGAGACCTCGATTCCAGGGCTTATCGTTTCATATCTCTTCTATGCTGAAAGGGTTCTAACTGGTTTGCTTGGCTTTGGTTTTAGTTTTCTTTGTAGTCTTGGTCATACCAAATTTCTACTTAGAAATTGGTGTGCGCTTTTAATTTACCAGCCTCATTTTCTGCTACTCACCAGTTTGTACCAATGTTTCCAGGCCACATCAGCTCTTCCTGGCCCCTCAACATACCCTGCACTTTGGGACTTACACACCTTTGAATGTGCTGTTTCCTCTGCTGAGAATGTCTAATGAATTTCTACTTCTTAAAGACCAGACTCTAATGGCACCTCCCTTATAAATGGGTTGATTGATCTATTGTTTTATTGATTCTCTCCTCCAATGGCACCTCCCTTATAAATGAATTGATTATCTATTGTTTTATTGATTGTCTCATTTCAGAAACATTATGTGAATGCTTGCTGTGTTCTGGGAAACTCTGAACAGACTGAAATATTCCTTCCCCTAGGTTTTCTCTTATTCAGTATTCAGGTATTCACGGTCATTACTAATCTACCCTGGGTACTAATCATTTGGACTGCCTCCCTTAATAGAATCTGAGATCCCTGTGAGTGCAGACTTTATTTATTATTTAATTCCCTGTTCACAGCATCCAGCCAAGTGTTTGGCACATAGTAGGGGCCCACGAAATGTTTACTGTTGACTAGAAGGATTTGTTTTGCCAGGAGACCTCCTTGGGAGGTACTAAGTGGGGTGCCTCCCTTATGTGTATAATGACGAGTCTTTGTTCTCTAACATTGCCTCCTGAAGTAGATAAACTAGAGTTTTCTCCTTACCAGCCATCCTCCCCTCATCCCCTTCCTGCTTTCCCAGCACTCCCCGGCACCCTCCTGCTGTGTGCAAAGCTCCAATCCTGGGAAAATACCATGCAATGCTTTCATTCTAAAGGGGAGCAATTGAAAGCATTTCTCTAGTAATTTAAGCACACAGCAGCTACCTTTGCAAAAGCCTGGTTGCTAAATTATCCCCTTGGCTACTCATTTTCCAAGAGGGGAAAGAAAAAAAAAACTTGGGGGGGGGGTGGGAAGAGACTCTAGCAAGAAAAGAGCCTGTTTTCTTTGGGTTTAGCCTTCTTTGTCTCCACCTCCTCTCCATTCAGCAACTGTAGGGCTCCTGGTGTGGCACATTCTGCTACTTTTCCTTTTAATGTTTTAAATGCCACAAATGCCTGTCATAAACCACCTTCTTAATTATGCAGAAGTGGAGCTGAATGGTTAGTTAGCAGCGCTATTGCAATTACTGCACTTTTTCAGGTCTGCTGCTGTTTTATGTGACACTGTTTTCTAAGTTGCTGATTAAGATGATGTAGTGGGTGGAGTCCTTCTTCCCACCAGTGGAGAGAGGCCTCTGAAGGCTGGGATAATGAGTCCTCAGGCAGTAGTTTATGGCCTAATAGGAATTAAGGAGGGGAGCCAAGGAGCGGGTGGAGGAGATATGCCCATTTGTTTCCTTCTCCTTACCAATGAGGCCCTCTGGTCGTTTTTAGCTTTCTCCTCTGTCCATTCCTGATGCTGAAATTATTAGAGAAACATCCAACATGGCTCTAAGAGGCAAGGCCCAATATGAATTGGACTTAATGTCCTGATGCTTTCAGGCAACTTCAGATTTCCTTGTTCAATAAAAGTGTCTTTATGCTGGAGTTCAAATGCTGGCAGAGAAATTTAAGAGATGTGAGGATTTGAATTAATCTCTTCAACTCATTGTATCTCTCTTTCTCTTTCTCTCTTTTTCTAACCAAATGTGACTAATGTCGTGTGCCCATCTTGGACCCTAAGAGGCCATAATTCTAGGATTTTTTTTAGGTACTAATAGAAAAAATAAATAAATAAAATATGTGAACTTGAAAGCAATATGCTATTTCAAAGGACTGCATTCATTCATTCATTCATTCATTCATTCATTCATATTTATTGAGTGCCTACTATGTCCTGGGCCTTGTCTGAGGATTCAGGGGATAGGGCAGAAGCAATGCAAATTCCTTGCTTTTGCAGAAATGGCCTTCTAGTTAGGGATACTGACATTAAACCCATCAGGAAATAAGTATATACTTTCAAGTGGTGATGAGAGCTATGAATAAAAAATAAAGCAGGATGAGGGAATGGAGAGTATGCTGGGGGGTGCTGTTTTGGATGGAATGGTCAGAGAAAGCTTCTCTTTGGAAATGACATTGAAGCAGATGCCTGATTGAGGAGAGGCAATAAACCATAAGAATATCCAAGAAGACCATTCCAGGCTGAGGGGATAGCAGATGTAATTATTGAAACAGGAATGTACTTGGCTTATTGGAGGAAACAGCAAAGTGATTGGTGGCTAGAACCCAGTGAGCCAGCAGCAGGAGGTAAAATGAGATCTGAGATATACCCAGGGCCCTACCCACATATGACTTTATAGAAGAACATAAGGTCTTTGGATTTAAATACTCTTATTAGTTTTTTGGGTTTTTTTAAAGAATCATCTTGGTAGCTGAGTGCCAATTATGCTCCAAAGGGGCAAAGTAGAAGAAAGGACATGCTGTGGAAGCTCCTACAGGAATCCAGGCAAAAAAAATGTTGTTTTAGGGTAATACTGGTGAATGCATTATGACATTATTTTAATGTTCTCTATTTCCACAAGTGTTTGCTTCATAAATTAGCAAAGCTTGAAGCTGCAACTTGGACCTACTAATGAATCGTTATTTATTTTAAAATTGACACCTGAAATAATATTCTGAATTTTTTTTTTGTAAACTGATATAAAATATATCTTACTTCAAAGTAAATCTTACTTTACATCTGTTTACTCACTAGACATTCGGCTGGAGAGGAGGCAGTGTAGCCCTAGAATCAAATAAATACTACCAGCCCTTCCTACTAGATTGTCATTGAGAGTCAAGATTTTTCAACCTCTTTATTGCCCCAGGGCTACCCTTCCCTGTCTTTTCCTAGCTAGGAGGTAAAAAACTAAGCAGTGGAACTTGAATGATCTTCTAATTGATAAAAAGAACTGTACTGTTTTTCTATCAAAATGTTTATTGCAGCTACAGGGGATGTATTCTTCTGTTACAGTCTAAAGGGTTTTTATTTTAAAGAAAAAGGATTTGTTGGCACTATGAGATGTGTGTATTTGTGTTTGCAAGCATGTGTATATGCTACACTGGGTGACTGTTTTACTTTGCTTTTTTTTTTCTCCCATTAAAGGAAGTAATTTTAGAGGAAAATAGGATGACAGTCCTGGCACTCATTGATTTTTTTTTTCTTATTTCGAGTAGGTTCAGCAGAAAATGCTAAAGTTATGTTCACCCTGTGTTTTCTCCCTATTTTATTTCTATGTGATCCCTGTTTTAATAGGGATCTTGAGAGAAAGTTTATGACATACTTTATAATCCTTTTACCCCTTTTATTAAGAGAGACATGTCCAAAAAGAGAAAACATTTATATTTGATTCTCCATTTGAAGCTTAAAGGAAATATGAATTATTAAGCTTGTGAGTAAGGATAGGCAATGTTAAGGTAGGCAATGTTAAGGATATGAATGTGTCTAATATATACATATAGGTCTATATGTGGTCACATTTATCTAACACTTAGCATCGGCTACCTCATAATGTTTTGTATATTTGTTATATCAAGCCAGCTGGGTCATCAGCTTCTTTAGGGCAAAGACTATAATATATGCCTTCTCTTAGGCTCCAGATCCGCATCAGTTCAGACTCTGGTTCCAAGCAGCAGAACTTGGCATAGACTACTTTAAGTAGGTTAGAAATTTATCAGAAGGCTTTTGGGTGGCTCGTAGAATCAAAGTGGAGACTGCAGAAAAGGCTTCTAAAAGGAATTAGGGGATCTTGGGAGGTAGAGGTAACAGGAAATCACATGTTTTTCTGGCCACCATAGAATCTGGCTTTCTACTCCCCCCCACCCCCCACCCCCCGCCCTGCTTTCTTGGCAATAGATGCCAAAAGCTCAAAGGTATTTGGTCATGTGTTTATCCTTAGGGAAGTAGATAAAAATCACTTTTTTGACAGTTATATAAGTTTATGAACAATGAAAAAGAGACATAATTGTCCCCCACCCCCCTAAACAACAACAATGAAAAACCAGGGCATAGGTGGCCCTAAGAAACTGCTCACTACAATATCATAGTTTAATGTCCACAGTTGGAACTGTCTATAGGTAGGGTGGCAGTGATGGTGATGGCGATGGTGATGATGAGAGGGACAAATTATAAATGATTCTGCTCTTTTGAGAAAATAATCACAAAATGTATTTGTGGTCAGAATGGCAAACAAGTCGTATGGCCTGTTGACATTTTAAGTTAACATCGGTTGGTCATCTTTTCTTCTTGGTTTAGGTTTCAGCAATGCTTTCCCAAAGGCCACAGTGATAAGCAGTATTATGCTATATAAAGCAGGTGCTGTATTCATTGAATAAGATTGCATGCACTGGAAACAAGGAACAAGGACACCTAATTGAATCACCTGCACTATGTCCCTTTCAGCCCTGGTGGCATAATTGAAGCATTATCTTTGTTGTCACTTTTGTGATTTCCATCCCCATATTCTCACATTATGATAGCTGGATTATGAACAATCTCAAGGTCAGACTGGTGTACAAACCAGTATCTTATGCATTTTACTAATAATATGATATATCATGATCACAAATATTCATACAGCACTTTCTCCCATCACTGGTTTTATTTTTTTTTTCTTGTGACCTTGGCCACATACTTTAAATTCCTTGGGAAAATACACTGGCATTAAAAATGTCTCCCCCGTTAAAAAAAAATGACAGACTGAAGAAGACACTTTTCTCCCAATTCTATCATATCATTTCTGTTCCCTGATTGAATTTCCTGGACTTGTGCTGCCCTTATAGTTATCAGAAACATTATTTTAAGAACAATTTAAATTGGACCTCATTGTGAAACTGGCTACTGAATCTGAGTCGGGACCTTCTTCTAGAGGGAGGTAATTAAATATTCTTCATTGATGCTATTTTAAATGTGTTGAATGAAAGGAGTTAATTATACAGCAGGGAACATGGCAGACTTCTGACTAATAATGAGCTCTATGTTTAATATCTTCATCTTTGTTAGAATCATTAAAGTTGTTGAAACCAATCAGATTGGCTTGAAATGAATGTAGAGTTATAACTAACCAAGTACAAATGGAAGTCCCTCACAGATGCAGGGGCTTGCATCTCTAATGATGACTTCAGGGAAGGGATGCAGATATGTTGCTTTGTTCTATGCAGTACAATCTGTTTCAATTGGGCTTCTATTGTGATTGTAGGGAGAAAAGAGGAGTAAGCCTCATTGTTTCTAGAGATTGCATCTGTTATAATGGATTGATGTGTGTGCCTGAAAATTATAAAAGAGGAGGTGATTTCTTATCCTCAAAGCTTTACATGGCTCATCTCTTCAGAATCTGGTGCTGCTATGGCCCCACAAGATGTGTATTAACTACATCTTGGGATGTCTGGGACTCACTAGAGGACCAGGTGTGGTCCTAAGGACCTGATGTGTTGTGGTGTTGAGAGATGTGGGCCCTTGAGGTCAAGTCTTCCATACTCCATTACTGGTTTGTTCCGTGTCTCTAAATGAATTTGTAAACTCTCAAGCATTTCTCTTAAATATCTCCTCCCCTCTGACTGCTTCACAGAATAGCATGTGGCTTTGTTCTTATTTATAGGACTCCCAGAGTTCTGTTCTGCCCTCTCTATGTTGGAGTTTGTAACTTTGCCCTTCTAAGCACAGAAGAACAAAGAAACTTTCTTCTTCCATCCTTTCCTTGATTTTTCCAAGGGAGTGCTGTTACCTGACTGAGAGGAGTTGTAGAAGTGACTGGCTGTGAGATCAGCCAGTGACTGATTTTCACATATAGGAGTTGGGAGACACTGAGGAAGAAGTGGAATGGGATTAGCAGGGTCTCACATGGTCCCAGGCCCCTGGTGATATGTGTGAAGTATGAGGAAATGCTAAAACAGAACAACAACCATCATAGGGAAGGGAAAAGAAAGACCCAGAATAAAATTCCAAATCTGACTCTTACTCGCTATATGGTCTTGGTTGTTTTTTTTATATCCTCTCTCAGCTTGTTATATAATCTTTAAAATGGGAATAACGTAGCACCTGCTGTGTGGTATCACTGCAAGGATTCAATGAGATAATACATGTAAAGCACATTGCCTACTGCTTAATTTTTTTAACCACTTATTAGAAAATGTGGTGGTTAAAGATTGCTTTTGTTTGTTTGTTTAAATAAATCCAATTAAAATCTTTCATTTTCACTTAGCTGAGTCTTCCAAGCACTATAATTTTCCTCTGAGTTTTACTGCTTATCCCAACTAGAGATCTAAGATAACTATCTTTTTTTGTGTTTGATAATTATTTGACATGTTTCTTCTTAAATTAAGAAAAAAACTCCACTTATTTTTTAGTCACTGTTTAGAATGACTATGTGAGACAAGTATTTGTTTTACAAAGCACACTAAACTAGGGAAGAAAAATGTCTGGGCATGCTTTGGGAAAGCCTTTGAGAAAAAAAAAATGCCTACCCATTTTGGTTAGGAATCTTCCCAAACTGTACAGTTAGGTTGTTCACATCTTTGGAAATGTTGGTTATTAACCATTGGTTCTCAAACATAAATGGGCATGAGAATCCCCAGGGGGGGCTTGTTAACTCAAAGACTGCTGAGAGCCCACTCCAAAATAAGTCACAGGTAGAGCCTGAGCATTTGCATTTCTCACAAGGTCCCAGGTGATGCTGTTTCTGCATGACCCAGGGACCATACTTTGAGAAACACTGCTGAAGTGCCTTGCTATTCAAAATATGGTCCCTGAACCTCCAGCATCAACTTGTCCTGGATGCTTGTTAGAAATGCAAATGATCCACACCAGATCCATTGAATCATGGTTTGCATCCTAACAAGCTCCCTAGGTGACTTGTTTACACATTAAAGTTTGAGGAACACTGATCCAGTGGTTATAGGCAGGGGCTTTGGAGAATTCAGAATTTGAATCATTAAGAATTGGGGGGGGGGGGGGGGGTTCAAGTCTCAGGGCTGCTAATCCCCAGCCCTGTGATTTAGGAGAAAGTTGTCTTTTTTTTAAATCCCTAGTTTCATCTGAAAAATTGGGATGATTATACTTATAAAGTTGTTGTGAAGATTAAATGTGATAATATATGTAAAGTGCATATAATTAGTAGTGTTGTTAAATGATGTCCTCAGTCCTTTTTATGTATAATCTGTCCTGTGAAACCATTAAAAACAGCTGTTTGAAGGAATCATTTGAAATTCTCTCTGAAGTGTTTTCATATGTCCTGTTTTGAGAAAAGCTATTTTCACAGTATAGAATTAGGTTGTCCTCACTGTGTTATTTTGTCTGTGAATCACAGCTGTAGAGATATGGAATAGATAAAGTTTGCCATATCCCAGCTTCCTGGTTTGACCTCTGAATTTGAGAGAGTGTGTATGTGAGAGAGAGAGACAGACAGAAAGGCAGACAATTGTTTTGGAGATCAAGAGTGGGGGAAACCTAGAGTGTCTCTTTTCTCCCTAATAATAGAGTATGGTATGCATTTTTGAAGATAAAATTAGATTCGTAATATTTGACATCTCTTAGTAGGTCCTAATCTCTCTGAGGTATTATGAAAATGAAAGACCACTTACAAAGTGTTTTGAGAGCCCTGAAAGGTCTTATATAAAATAGTGTGCTTGACATCATTTAATTTTAAAAGTATAGTGTTCCGTGATCTTTTATTTATTTTCTAATCAACTACAATTCTAGTATTTTGGCAGCTGGAAGACACCTTAGCCCTCTAAATGCCCTCAGCAATTGAGAAATAAGCCTGTTGCTTTTAGTATTTTGTATCCTCAAGGCTCAGAAATTTCAAAGTTGTGTTAAGCAAAACTGAAATAAAATGGCTGCAGAGAAAATAGATTAAAATGAGAATCATCCCAATGTAATGTAAGAGGCTTAATGGGACATTGTTTTTTGGTTTACAATGTAGAGCTCCATGCAAGTGACTAAGGGGTCTTTGGACCCAGGGTATTGTTTAGCATAGAGGGGCTCTTTTCTGAAATTGTTGTGTCCTATACAAATAGGTCCCTTCGGACTGGTCATCGTAGATGCACACCTTACTCCATAATTACATTTTTAACATTTGCTCGTAGGACAATAGAGCTCTCCACTACTTTGTTAGCACCCAGGGTAATCTCCATCAACTGTAACAGCAAGTCTCCAAGTTCTTAATGAGAGCATCTCCTAGTCTCTTGCAACAAGGGTAGGTGTGTGGAGAAGACAAACCGTAAGACTTTATTTATACTGCAAATCCTTCATGTCCTACTACTTAAATTGTGATCTGCAAGGTTAGCAGCCGTATCACATCAGAGCTTGTTAGAAATGCAGAATCTCAGGCTCTACTTCAGACCCACTGAGTCAGAGTTTGCAATTCAACAAGATCTCCAGGGGATCTGCATGCACACTAAAGTTTGAGGAATACTGTTTTAAGGAACAATTCTTAAATAGAGTGAAGTTGGATTGGCAAACATCTAAAACTGTTTGAAGTTCAAATTCAGAGAATGAGGTTGGTTGTTACCAAGACAGAAGGTTTCATAATTAGTTATAATCATCCTAATAGTTGCAGGTCTAAAGGAACGTGTGTGTTTGAGGTCAATTATCTCCTCTATCACTGGGAAGGATATACTGTACCATTAACCTCATCTAAGGAAGTCTGATTAAGCTTTGTCAACCTGTGAGGCAGATCCAAGTAGACCCCAAAGGTTAAAGCAAAACAATACAGAAAGGGCAATGTCATAACAAAGAGTAAGGCAGAGATAAGCTCAGAAATAAGATGTGAGGCTTTTTTAATATGAAAATGGAAATCTGATTTCAATATTAATGAGCCTCCCCACTATTTGCAGCCAAGGTTTAGAAGCCAGAAACAAAAGGATTTTGTCTAGAGCTAATACATATTTTTTACTCAAGCTAAAGGAAAACTTCTGTCTCTGTCCCATTAACCAAATCAGTGGCATGTCTGGAGCCGAGCATACTGGTGGGAGTTGTGGGTTGGGAGCAGCTTCATCCCCTGAGCACATTTTTTAGCAACTTTTAAAACTGGAGTGCAAAAAACAGCAAATCTGACTTAAATTGCCCCAATCAATAAAACCAAGTCACTGACTCGTGTAACTGAAAAGAATGTCAGGCGCACTTAAGTGAGACTTGAGCCAGGGCACAAAGATGTCACCCGAGACATCATTTCTCTTGTTCTCCTCTGCTTTTTCTGATATTGACTTTATACCAAGGCAGGACAGTCATGGTTTTCAGAGAGTGGCCAGCTACTCTTTGCATTCCCTGCTTGCTCATTTGTTTAGAGTCAGAGAAAAAGAGAATCTTTGCCCCATCAATTTCAGCAAGATATCTTGAGATTCATTGAGATAGAATTGGCATAGGTCAATCTTGAAAATATTACTTCTGCCAGCAGAATACTTAGAGTTCTGTTTGAGTTTAATTAGAGTGTATGCTCTGTCTGTAGAGCTGGTCAGCTTCCCTCCAATTTCATGGGTCCTCAAATGGAAATCAGGAGGATTCAGTTCTAAGGCAGAAAGTAAAAAAAAAGTCCAGTCACCTAACTTTTCCTGCATGACTATTCCATATAGTGGTTTATTCTCATGACTTTTTAAAAAGAAGATATTTGTTTATTTATGTATTTATTTAGAGAGAGAGAATGCAATCATGGGGGGGGGGGGAGAGGGGGAGAGAGATTTTAAAGCAGACCGCTGAGTGTGGAGCCTGGGGTAGGGTTCAACCTCAGGACCTTGAGATCATGACCTAGGCTGAAATACAGAGTTGGATGCTTAACTGACTGAGCTACCCAGGCGCCTCTATTCAGACTGCTTTCAAGACCTCATGTGAAACCATGTGGTTGCTATTTTTATTAGACTCCAGATGAAGGCTCTGAGGTCAAAAGACCATAAATGAAATATCTAGGATCATGGCACTGGTCAGCTTATCATAAAGGAGTCCTGGTTTAGGAAGTGGGTTCCCAGCTAGGGTTGGGGAAGGGATAAGTAGGACAAGAGGGACAAGAGCCAGACCCATCCTTTCTTCAGTGAGCCTCAGCCCTTCTATGTGGTCAGTGACCCATTTATATGTTCAGTGCCTGTTTTTTATTTATTAAACCCTGGCTATTGTTTTATAGGAAAAGTAGAAATTTTCCCAACACTATTCAATTCCCTTAATTAAAAAAATATTGTCATGAAATGTTTATATGAAAGAATTAAAATAGATTAAAATATTTTTCCTTATAGTTATTGATTCTTGAAACCAGTTAAAATGATCATACATTGACTTCCATGATGCTAAATTAATCAAGTTCTTTAGATGTGGTAAAAATAGTAAATGGGTTAGAATTTGAAAAAATAAGCTATGATTCAAAAATTATTACTTTTTAATTTAAAGTACCTCTGGAAAATTTCTCTTTGTAACTAAAATACCCCCCTTAATAAAAAGTTGACAGTAGAACTTTTTGTAACACAAAGCTGTATCAGGAAAATCTTTGACAGGACAATTGAAGGAAACTCTTTCAAAACACATGAATCACATTATTGCAGAATTCAACCTGGGCTAAGATTTTTTTTTTTTTTAATTTAAATTTTAGTTAGTAAACATACAGTACAATATTGGTTTCTGGAGTAGAATTCAATGATTCATCACTTACATACAACACGTAGTGCTCCTCACAATTGCCCTCCTTAATATCCATCCCCCATATAGCCTATCACCCACCCATCTCCCTCCATCAACCTTCAGTTTGTTCTCTACCATTAAGAGTCTCTTATGGCTTGCTTCCCTCTCCTCAACCCCTTCCCATATGTTCATCTGTTTTCTTTCTTAAATTCCACATATGAGATTATATGGTATTTGCCTTTCTTTGACTGACTTATTTCAGTTTGGACTAAGATTCTATAATTCAGAGGGAAATATTTGTGGACCTGTATAATACTTCTGTATTATAGAGGAAGTAAACCATTTGATTATATCTTTTAAGATTTATTTATTTATTCATGATAGACAGACAGAGAGAGAGAGAGAGAGAGAGAGAGAGAGGCAGAGACACAGGCAGAGGGAGAAGCAGGCTCCATGCAGGGAGCCCGACGTGGGACTCGATCCCGGGACTCCAGGATCGCGCCCTGGGCCAAAGGCAGGCACTAAACCGCTGCGCCACCCGGGGATCCCCCCTTTTGATTATATCTTATTCTGAATATAAGCACTATGCAATAGATTCTCATGGACTTCATCCAATATGAAGCCTTTCGGTTTTTTAGAATATATCCTCAACCCACCAGGAAGATAAGAAAACATTTTTAATCTAGCTGTACTTTTGTTGTTTCTATTAAATTACTCTATTGGATGAATATTTTCAGGTTCTAACTACCCACAGGATTATTGGTGAAATCTTTGTTTGGTGGCCTCTTTGGCACTTAAACGAAAGGAAAAGACCAAACAAGAAGAACACATTTATGTGATTGGCTTGGTAGGGATTGAACGCCCTTTTATGTTCCAAACATTTCTAGAAAATACTTAGATTAAAATAGTAGATAAGAAAATTAATCCCCCTTTAACAGTAAGAGAGCAGACACCATTTTAATTACTTGTCTTAAAGGGGGACTTCCTTGAAGTCCCAGGATCAAGTCCCACATCAGGCTCCCTGCATGTAGCCGGCTTCTCCCTCTGCCTGTGTCTCTGCCTCTCTCTCTCTCTGTGTCTCTCATGAATAAATAAATAAATAAAATCTTTAAAAAAATTACTTGTCTTAGGAAAGTAAGGGGAAATGGTTTGATGTTTGTTCTATATTGACTGTCCTCAGGACCAGGCTGTGTAATATGGAGTCACCAGAAACCTGTGACATAGCTCCTGTTTTCAGGGTGATTATGATAAGATTTTTTTTTTATTATGATAAGATTTTGGTGAAAGACAGAGTAATATGAATCATACTTTTTATGTTAACCATGAGCAAATCTTGTCTGTTCTACCTTCAAAGTAAATCTCAAATTTGACAACCATTTAAAGATTCTGCCTCTGACAACCTATTGGAGGTCAATATAATTCCTTACCTAGACTTCAGTCCTACCACTTCCCCCAACTCATCTCCCTGCTTCCCTCCCTTGCCTTAAACCAATTCTTCGTATAGTAACACAGCCAGAGTTATCATTTAAAACATAAAGCACACCATAAAACCTTTCCTTGCCAAAAAAAAATAAAATAAATAAAATAAAAAGGTCTATTGATGTCAAATGCACTTAAAATAAAAATCTAAACTCCTGGGGGATCCCTGGGTGGCTCAGCAGTTTGGCGCCTGCCTTTGGCCCAAGGCATGATCCTCAAGTCCTGGAATTGAGTCCCATATCGGGCTCCCTATATGGAGCCTGCTTCTCCCTCTGCCTGTGTCTCTGCCTCTCTCTCTCTTTCTCTCTCTCTCGTCTTTCATGAATAAATAGATAAAATCTTTACAAAAATCTAAACTCCTTTCTATCTAGAAGTCTTTATAGGCTCTACCCAAATCTCAAATCTCAGGTCCTACTCTGCCCCTTAGGGTCACTACCTCCTGGCTACATTAACCTCCCTATTCTTTGATATGGTAGAACTTGCCATAGTTTCTGTGTGGAATGTGTTCTTCTCATCTGTTTAGAGGATGGTTCTTTTTCATCATTCAAATTTCATTTATGTATCATTTCTGTGAAGAGATTTTCTTGACCACCCTGTCTAAAAATAACCTATTTGTTAACTTATGTGGATACTATTTCTCTTTCCCAACTTCAATGGAAATTCCAGTTTGTGAGCTCTGCGTTTCTGTCTTATGACCCCAACCCAACATCTTCTCACCCTAACCCTCATATACAGGAGTCTCTCAGTAACATAAGACACCAAAATTAGTATTAAAAATACCATAGCTGGGATCCATAGGTGGCTCAGCGGTTTAGCGCCTGCCTTCGGTCCAGGGCTTCATCCTGGAGTCCTGGGATCGAGTCCTACATCAGCCTCCCTACATGGAGTCTATTTCTCCCTCTGCCTTTGTCTCTGCCTTTCTCTCTCTGTCTCTCATGAATAAATAAATAAAATCTAAAAAAAAAAAAAAATCTCATTAAAAAATAAAATAAAATAATTAAAATGCCGTAGGATTTTATACAAATGTAAAAACATCCATCCAGGCCTGGATAATTTTATGGATATTTTGAGGAGCTTAATCAATTAAGGAGTGAGATTCTTTAGGTTAAATAATATTTTAATGGATTCTAAGAAAAAAGGAAGGTACCTATGATTTTTCTACTATCTTTACCTCTACTCTGATAAGAAAATATAGGATACATTTCTTTAGGATTAAAAAAAGTCATCCTAACTGCCTGCAGTTATTTTTAAAGTTTCCAAGAGATTTTTTTTCAATTTAGAGATATTTAAAAATTACATAAAAAGTAGAAAGAAATGGTACTTAATGTCTTAACAAACTATTAATTTGATCGAGTTTCAGAAAAGACCTCATTAAGCTGCATGATAAAGTGATTATTCAGTGTCACTTTCATTGGGTTTTCAGCAATTATGTGGAACGGCTTTTAGAATGAGGCAGCATTTCCCTTTTCAGTAGGACTTGAAACCTCCTTGATGTTGACACAGAAATGCTGATAGGAAAAGGTGACGAACCAAGGGCTACAAGTCTTGATTCATACATGCTAAAAATATCACATCCACCCCCAAGAAGGCTTAGAAATATGTCAAAGGCATTCTGGAGCATGTCTCTCCTATTTAAGACCATTTACAAAAAACTTTTGAGAGTGAAGTGACAGTGAAATTTTTCTCACTCAAGTCCTAGTCCATCTCTGAGCATATAATTTGAATTAAACCTTTATATATTATTTTCTAATTAGATTTTTTTTCTCCTTGCATGGCCTTTAAGCTTTACATAACCTTTGTGCTTCCTTGTTCCATTAATCCTTTAAATACCAGCATCCTGCTGAGAGGGGATTCATTTCACTCTTTCCATCATTGTCAACAGAGCCACAAGACCATTCTAGTATATTGGAATTACTCATCCATGAGAAAATGCTGTCTGGGATTTGTAATTATTAGTTGACTTTTATTCAACTCTGTGATGAAATTAGAATTTTCCCTTTTAATGCTTTATTACCAGTTGAAGCACAGACAGGTATTTTATTTTAATTTCAACAAAGAGTACATAATACAGAGCTGGAATTCCCTAAATTATGTACATTTTTGGTAGTTAGTTCTATAGTTAATCTTCTTAATTTATCACTTAGAGTAGGGCAATTACCAAATATGGAAATTAGCCAAAATTATTGTATCACTGGAAAGTGATTGTAACTTGTAGGTTTGTGCCAAGGAAGTGTATTGAATTCTTGCATTAATTCCTGCTTAACTTCCTGCATTATCTATTACTGTAGTTTTTTTGTTTGTTTGTTTCCAGGTCTACTATGTATTGCATCACATTTCAAAAGATGATTGTTCTACTCCCTTATCAAACAACCTCAGGAGAAAATGTTCTTCTATTGCTACCCTGTTGGAGATGATTAATGCTGCCTTTAATTTAATTGAAAATGATTGATCAATAAGGTCAATTTTTATGGATTTATTTCCATCATTTGATGTAGGAAATCATTAGTTATCATTATCTCAATTAGCACAGATTGCCATGAAAAGTGAAGGGAGTAAATTGCTTTATGGATTTCTGAGAGCCTAGTATACACATAACTTTTCTTATACATACTTTTCAGCAATTACCTTGTGCCAAGTTTCAATTCCTATACTGCAATTTCTCCAGCAACCTAGAGATATCTTTGGCAGATAGGATATGTTGAATGGACCAAGTTTGAGAAAGTACAAAAAAAGTCATTAAAAAGTTCATGTTATTATAGACAGAATTTCAGTGAACACTATGTAGAGGAATACCAGTAGGGGCACTCTAGGATGAAATGGACCTGTTTTCAGAGAACAGATTGGACTTTAAGAAGAAAGAGAAAGTAGAAAGAAAGGAATGTAAATACCTCTCAGTCTTTTATTCTGAACACCCATGTTATGGGTTGAACTGTGCTCCCCCATTCATGTATTGAAGTTTTAACCTTTAGTACTCAGAATGTTACCTTATTTGGAGATAGGGTCTTTACAGAGTTAAGTTAAAATGAGGTTGTTAGAGTGGGTCTGGAACCAATTGGATTGGTGTCCTTTTAAGAAGAAATTTGGATATAAACATGTATAGAAAGAAGACAATGTGAAGAGACATAGTAAGAGGATAGCCATCTACAAGCAAAGGAGAGATGCCTGGAATAGATCTGTCCCTCACAACTCTCAGAAAGAACCAACACTACCAACATCTTGTTTCTAGACTTCTGGCTTCTAGAACTTTGAGACAATAAATTTCTGTTGTTTAAGCCACTGAATTTGTGTTACTATGTTATGGCAACCCTAGTAAACTGATACAGCCCATAAATTATGACTAACATTTCATATTAAGGAAACTATACAGAAGCTTCCTCAAACAACAAGCTACTAAAATCTATAGGACTTGTGTTAACCATTTTCACTGAACTTTGAAATATGGAGTCCAAAGAAATTTAGAATCTGAGAAGAGTTGTATCAAAGCACTTTATAATCAAAGCATTGATTGGGGTAATTGATCTCCATATATATATTTTAAAAAATGAACCCTTTTTTTCAAGTGATGAGAACAAGGCACAAACTTTGAAAAGCCTGATTCTGAATGTTAAGTAACCCAAGGGTGAGGAACTACAATTTATGGGAAATTCAGTCAAATAGCGTCTGTTGTACTGGGACTCTGATGTTTGAGTTATAAAATGGCAAAGTGAATCCATCATAGAGATTTATCCTGGACTAGCTTGCATCTGGACCAAAGGTAATCCATCAGGTTTGTCATTTTATATTGAAATCCATAAACTCCCTATTCTACATACCCCAGTTTTTGTGCATGTATAGCATAGTAGAGATCCATTTCTGATGCATGCTGCTGGAAAGGAATGTATTTCGTTTTTATAGTTTGGTTTTTTGTTTTTTGCTTATAGTAATGACAGTCAAAAACTCATTTCCTTGGTTCCTCTAGATATGAAGCTGACCAATTATTGGTAAAGAGTAGAGTAGTAGAGTTTAGAATCAGGACTAGCCCTGATTCATATGGTGAGTGGTCAGAAGCACCTCTCTCTGGCTTCATACATCTATCATCAATCTCAGATCCTTCATGAAGCCCTCTAGCTACTTAGAACTCCCTCCATGTCTTCTTACCCAGGAGCAGTGATGAAGATTTGTGTTAACTGAGCACTTAGAGGACACCACGTGCTTTACATGACTCTTTAGAGATGTTTGCTCACATCAACTCTTTGACGCTATTGCTATTATTATTTTCAGTTTACAGAAGAAGAAATCAAGGCTTAAAAGGTTAAATTACTTGCCCAGCACCACTGAGCAATTCATGCTGGAGCCAGGACTCCTACTCAGTACTAATAAGCTGATATTCTTAAACACTAGTCCCTGATGCCCCCTGTAATAGCCTCTCAGGCATCTCATTTCTCCATCTAACCCTGCCTAGTCTAACTAACTAATCCTTGATAATGTAACAATGGGTTATAAAGGATCTCTTCACTTCTAGGAAAAACCTCTGCAATTAGCTGGACATTTATAAAATAATGTGTTGGCAGAAAGAAATGATAGGGCAGCCCGGGTGGCTCAGCGGTTTAACGCCGCCTTCAGCCTAGTGTGTGATCCTGAAGACCCGGGATCAAGTCCCATGTCAGGCTCCCTGCATGGAGTCTGCTTCTTCCTCTGCCTGTATTTGTGCACCCCCCGCCCCTTCTCTCTGTGTGTGTGTCTCTCATGAATAAATAAATAAAATCTTTAAAAAAAAAAAAAAAGAACAAAGAAAGAAATGATACTCATGGTGGGAACTTCTCATTCTCATTCTGGCAAAATGTGTAATCTTGGACAAACCATGATCTCCTGAGCCTTGGTTTTATCATCTATAAATGTCAGAGTTAGATTAACTACTCTCTAAAGATATCCTCCAGGCTTAAAATTCTAAGATTCTTTTACATTGAATGTAACTCCTTTTTAACCTATGTGTACACTTGGCCTTTCATTGAACCTTTTCATAAGGTGGCAATTGGAAATACAAAGTCATGATTAATATGAGAAAATGGGCAAATCACTTAATAGCTCTTAGCCTCAGTTTCTTCATCTACAAAATTAACAAACTTAATGTCCCCGCTTCATATGGTTAATATTACACATGCCAAGTAAAATGCCTGGAACAAAGCAAATGTCACTAGCTATAGCTATAAGAACATGATAATCACTGGTGTGATCAGTTCTATTATTATCTTGCCAGGGAAATCACAGTATGTCTAGGGCTATAGAAGAATCACCCATCATGACTACTTTTTTTTAATCATAAGGAATTTTATGCAGAGTACCTATTTTAACTTTGTATTCTACAGGCGTTGGTATCTCACTAAAAGCTGGGCAATATTTATATCAAGCAGTATATCATCCATGTGTTCATTTATGCCTGCAGACTTCCACCCCCCTCCACGCTGTGAGAACAATAGGCACTTTAATAGTCTGAAGCAAGAAGGATATTAGCTCCATGAATCTTTATTTTAAATTACATTTCTGAGTTAGAGGTGTCAAAATGGTAGAGCAAGTTAAGCGAGATTGCATTTCCCAGTAGGGCTATTGATGTTGGTTACAAATAAATTGCTGGTGCAGGTGATGATAGCAAAGTCCATGCCATCTTTTATTTAGCAAAGTATTTCTCTTGTTAAAAGCTCCTTTTGTATGCTTTTCTTTCTTCTGTTTTACATCAATCATATTTGACACATTGCCCAATGTCAGGGTAAAAAAAAAAAAAAAAAGCAGTATTCAGTTAATCAGCCAGATGTGTGGCCTCACACTGGCTGAAACATCTGGATGTATAACTGAATGTTACATTCTTTCATCCAGTTACTTTGTCTTGTGTTACTAGACAGACAAAGAATAAACCCCAGAATTCTTTCTTCTATTAAGAGAAAGATCATAGCATCTTGAACCTAATGTCCTGGGGCCATGGCCTAGCTGCACAATTGTGGGAAGAATTAGGATCATTTGAGATAAAGTACGCGGAAGTGTTAAATAGATTCTAGAAGCTCCTGTTGTTAAAAGAATCTTAGTCACTTTAATTAGCCATACAATGGCCACACAGTTTGTACCTTCTGGAAAGAAAGTGAAAAAGGAATAAAGATAAATAGCCGTTAAACCCCCGGATTTCAGAACTACACTGATACTAATAGCCAAGATACATCCAGTGCTGACTATGGGTCATTAACTCTTTCAAATACTTTTGCATGGATTTAAACCTAAAAACAGTCCTGTGAATCGGGCACTATTATTTGTCCCATTTTACAGACAACATAATTAAGGACCAAAGAGGAGAGCAAACAACTTTGACCAGGATTTGAACTCAGACAATTTGATTCTAGAATCTGAACTCTTAATATATATATTTTCTATACTATCTCTCAGACCAAAGTATTTACTCAACTTCTAGCACTATCACTTAGTAGCCTAGGTTTATGCAGAGTGGGGGACAGCATTACCTACCTTAAAAGTATTATTATGAAGATTGAGAGAATGCATAAAAATTTTTAACAAAGTAGCTGTTTTTACTGACTAGGTTATACAATATTTGTGATGAAACAAATATACTCTACTGGTTTAATATGAATAATAAGTTCTAAAAATGTCACTTCTTGAGAACCCATCCAAGAGAGTTTTTTTTGGAAAAGAGTTTCTAGAAAGTTAATCATCTTTGGTCAGTTATGGAATACAGGCTATTAATGGAATAATTGAAAGCCCTCAATTACTTCTGCTTCATTCCAACAGAAAAATAAACATGTTCTGAATATTCTACTCATATTTTACTTCAACTTCAGGTACAATGAACATTTATTGAGTGCCTATTAAGGAAGGGAATTTAAAAAAAGGGTGCGAATGTTCTAAGTTCTTTTTCTCCTTCTCTTCCTCCTTCCCTTTTCTCCTATTTCATTTAATTTTATACTCATCACAATTCTATAGAATAGATTTTTTTTTTGCTTTTTATGTTTAAGAACCGAGGCTTTAAATAAGTTGCATCATGTCTCATAAATAAAAATGAGAAGCAGTATTTTAACCCATCTTAGGAATTGAGGCCCAGTGTTTTATCCAACAAAACACAAAATACTACTATATGAATAAGTAAATGATGAAGGCCACCACTTACTGGATATCTACAAAAGGCCAGATTTATTGCTCCATTCTTTACATACATTTTCTAATTATACTATTACAAGTCCTTGTGATTGACACTTGGGTATCACCAGGCAACACTTTTTGCACACCATTTTATCTTATGATCGGGGGCCCTTAGTCATTTTCATTACTGTTGTTCAGAGTGACCTTTTCTTGATTGATTGGCTTCTCAGAATCCTCCATTCCTCATGTTGTGAGGAGCATTAGTTTATAATTGGGAAGTAAATTTGGTCATCAACTTTGATAGGATAGTGGGCAAAGCTGACACATTTTTAGAGACTTCTCAGAGGGCACAGACTTTCTGTTGGCCTGGTTTCTATAAACAGCTAAAACAGCTTTTGTCAACACTCAGCCTGATTAAATTGTGAGATTATGATGTTTTCAGACCCAAAATGAAAGTGATGCATTCTTGTTCTTTTAGTGGCCTCATAAAAGTCGAATGTTTAATCTCAGGAGGAAATTTAGAAGATGGAAGTAAAACCTTAATGAGATGCAACATAAATAATAGAAGAAGTCCCTTTCCATGAAATGACTTCTGGTGAGGTTTCCTCAAGGAAATAAACTATAAAATAGAGCATTTTAGAAATTTTAAATCTATTGGTAAACATTGCACTTTAAAAATATAGTGTCAGTAAGACTAAACATTTAGTAGATAGAAAGGATTAGACAACTAGTATCCATATAAATGTTGTTTTTCAAAATACTAGGAATACATCACCAAATAAACCTTATTTCAATAAAACTATGAATTTTTAAAATTTGTCTGTAAAACCTGTGAAGTTACTGGGGCACAGCAAAAGAGGATTCTTTCTCATCCTTTATATAACCTTTTGTGTAACAGAACTCCTCCTGTTCCACATGCATGCACACATGTATATTTGTGCGAATACATGCACATGTGTGTATACATGCACATGTATAAACACACAGATATTCCAGCCATTGTTTCTCCCAGTGCTTGATGAATGGAAGGCACTCAAGAAATGGTAGCAATTCCCATTAATTACATTATTCATCTTATTATTTAAGTGCAATTGATCATGGGAAGGAGTAAACCTGGGTTGTTAAAATACTACAGGTAACCTCTATATTTTTTTACTCTCTCATTTTATTTTTCTAATCACCCCAAAGTGCCCTCATTTGTTGGTATAGAAATAACATAACAACACAAAATTTCATTGTATCTCCAAAGAATATTTGTCTGATGTCTTAGTTATATATGACATTGTAGAGAGCGCTGACACACAGGGTATGTATAAGATGAATGATGATACTTGGCTGCTGATCCCCAAGTATAGATCTGATCCAAGATACAGATGACTGTTGGCTTGTAATGATCACACTTGCTGAGTTGGGTCAGTCAGCATAGGCACATACTTTTATGGGAGTTTCGTTAATGAATATTGCCTTAAAATTTTAAATCAGGGCACACCTGGGTGGCTCAGTAGGTTAAGCATCTGACTCTTGATTTTGGCTCAAATTGTGATCTCAGGGTCTTGAGATCAAGCCTCGAGTTGGGCTCTGTGCTCAGCAACGAGTCTCGAGATTTTCTCCTTCCCTCTCCCTCTGCCTCTCTCCCTGCTTGTGTGTTATCTTCTCAATCAATCAATCAATCCTTAAACTTTTTTAAGTCAGATTATTTGCCCAAAGAGAGTGACAAGGTTTGGTTACTGTCTGAAAAAAATACTATTAATCTAGATTGGCTAGATTTTGATACTGATTTTGCATAAGTCATCAGTAACTAATTATAAGGAATCAACCGGCTGTGCCATATTTGTAGATAAAATGTGGCTTTTCATCCTCATTCCTAGGCTCCTCTCCCCCTCCCTCCCTCTTTCCCTTCCTTCCTTCCTTCCTTCTTCCTTCCTTCCTGTTGCTCTTCCTTCCTTCCTTTGCATTCCCCAGTTCCACCAGTTGGCTTCTTTTCCACTGCAAGCCACATGACCCTATGCTGAGTTATAACCTAGTTTTAATTCTAGTCAGAGTAGACCCAGAAGAAGGGGAGATGAAAGGCCAGAATCATTCCTGGTTCTAGTGGCACTGATGCTCTCATCAAGCTAAGGCACCTTTGGCTTCCACAAGTGAGATCTTTAGAACACACCGATACTATCTACTGATGTCAACCCCATCATCCAGTGCTAACAAAGACAACTGTATGCTATCTGGGGATGTGTGGCCCCCTTCTCCTTTTGGTTCTCTTTCTCCTGACACTAAGGAGTGCTCTCAGACTTACCAGGAGGCAAAGTGTCCTGGGAAAGCCCACAGGCATGGCCAGAGTTAGGCTGATCAGCTCCAGTCACTATTTGGGCATGTGCTGATCTGTGTAACCATTCGTAATTACCTAAAATATCTAGGCCTCTTCTGTGACATCTGTAATATGGAGTAATACTAGTACATGTTTTTTCTTCCTGGGGCTGCTGTGAATGTTAGATGACTTAGTGACATAGAAATTCAGTTTACCTGGATGTGGGCCTTTCAGTGCTAAACCCAGGACAGTCTTGGGCAAACAGGGACAAACGAGTACTCACTCTGTGTCAGGCCCAGTAGTGTTAAGTGCTTTGTGTTGATTACTCCATTTTATCCTTGCAGCAACCTGGCAAAACTGTCCAGTGGTTAGCACTGAAAGTTCCACATCCTTAAAAACCCTCTGTTCTGGGCAAAGTCGAACAGTTGGTCACTCTGGCACTCAGTCCATTATCAACTATTCTTGTTACTCTTTAACTATTATTAAAGTCCTTACCATAGTTCCAAAGAAAAACTAAGCACTCAATAAATATTGGTTATTTTCTGACATCTGTGTTTATAATATTGTTATTTTACCTATAAATTCTGGCTTCATCTGCCTTTCTATGTTCCTTTCTTATCCATTTCTTTCTATTCAGTTCATTCAAAACTCAGATGGCCCTATATATTCTTTTTCTATTTTTTCTCTTAACTGTAGTTAGAAATTTACACAGTGGCTAAAATCTCTCCTGCAAACCTATGTAAAGGAGTCAAGTTCAAAGTGTCATTTACATGTGTCCTTTATCTGTGTTGTAGTTTGTATGTGTTACATAATATGAAGTCTCCATGAGAACAGGGGAAATTAAACTCTCAGGTATGATTAGGTTATCACTTTTATGTGTTCTAGTAATATTTTCTTTCTTATTAGCCATAAACAGCCCTGCTTTTTTTTCCCCCTACAGCATAGTCTAAAAATGAAAAAGAGTATCTTTTAAAAAAAACTAAATTAGATAAAATCTATCTTTTTTATTAAGTTATCCTAATCTAAAACTAGGTGGCCTGATTAAAACCAAACTTCTTTACTCTCTCCTTCCACTCCAAGGGAAAGGTTGCCTGAACATTTAGTTTTTCTTGCCATCTTCTGTTTGGAGTATGTGTGGTAGTATGTTATTCAGACAGGCATAGTTCTTTATATTGGGAAACATGAAAGCCCAATTACTATTGTTTTTTCACACTACCAGCTGTGTTGTTCTAAAGCTCTTACTCTCTCTGGAATGCACAACTTTCCTGAACATCTCCCTGGGTCAGCCTTCATTTCCATACCTTCTCATCCTGCATCCTCTTGCCTTTAAATCGTGTGCAAAAGAGCATTTGTATTTAAGATCCATTTACAGTCTCACTTCACTTAAAAATATTGCAGGATGTAAAACAATATTGATAGGGAAAACATCCATTGATCTGTTATTATTGGGCAGCCCAGGTGTCTCAGTGGTTTAGCACCACCTTCAACCCAGGGTGTGATCCTGGAGTCCTGGGATAGAGTCCTGCATCTGGCTCCTTGCAGGCAGCCTGCTTCTCCCTCTGCCCGTGTCTCTGCCTTTCTCTCTCTCTCTGTGTCTCTCATGAATAAATAAAATAAAATCTTAAAAAAATCTGTTATTATTTATTTTATGCATAAAGCAGTTTTGTTGTTGGATTTTAATCTTTGCCTATTGTGGTGGGTTTTATTCTGCACCCCCTCACCCCCATTAAGCTAAAGCTTCTGCGGATATGTTCAATTTGATACGTAAATTTGTTGAAAAATATCATAAAAGGCATTAATCCCTAATTGCATGTGGCTGTGGTGTTTAATGTGGGTGATTCTGAAGGACTCTGTGGACTTGAGCTTTTATCAAAAGTATGAAATGTAAAGAGTACCATTGGCTATTGTGAAACATCATAAATGGAATATTATGAATATTTCTAATATGAGAGACTTTTCAACAAAAAATCTTGCAATATATACTTCCTATTAGTATCTTTCCTTCCATATAACAAATGACTGCATGAAAGCAGTAACTTAAAATACGGATGCCTTTCTATTTCAAGCATATTTGTGATTTGTTAGAAAATTTCTTTTTAAAAATCTTTAAGGAAAATATAAACTTTCACCCCTTTAACAAAGGAAAATAAATAGACAAACACAAGTATCAACTAATGCCATTTGAATTGAGTCTGATTTGGTCAATCTTAGGATGACCAAATCATCACAGTTTTTTTGGTGACTGTCCCAGTTTTAGCACTGAACATTCCATGTTCTGGGAAAACCCTTGCTTCTGGGAAAAATGGGGGCATTGGTTACTTTAATCTTTGATAATACTGATTAACATGTAATATCCAAGCAATGATGAAAGAGATATGCATATTGTCTTTTAACCTGATTCTAACTTTTAGAGACACATTTACTATTTAACTGGTTCTTGAGAGACAGATTTGTGGATGGCTGATCAAATGGCTCCAGTGGAGAGAAGGATAAGTTATTTGTTAGAATACTACCCTCTCTGTATCTCTTTATAGTGGTTCTAATACCTTTTCAATTCTTTCTTTTGACTACTTACTTTTGAGTGCTAGGTGGCCCAAGCTTATAACTTGTTCAAGAAACCCATGTACTAAGACTATTGAGATCTCTAGGCTTCCCAAGGGTTCCCATGCAAGAACATCATTCCCTAAGACCACTAGATTAGGTCCAATTTTTTCAGTTTCATATTCCTGAGAATTGCACTACCTTCATATTTCAGGATTGAGGAAATAGAAAATAATGGCAGTTTATTTCCCTAAAAAATGAGTCTTCAGAAGGATACTACAGATTAACCCAATGTGTCCCCACATTGGGATATCTATGTCACCTCTATAATTGACATGTCACGTTTTTAACTTGTATACTCTGTGTTAGGATTTTCTTATTTTTATGTTAGTGGAATATTTTCTTTTTCTCTGTTCCTTGCTCCTCTTCCCTTGTTCAGTTTCCATGGGAACATTTCTGTCACACTAAGAGGGGCTGGAGGTCAGTGACATGGAGCAGTGAGTTTTGAAGTCAGTGTGTGCCTTGGTTTTGAAGTGTTTGCTCGGGTTTCAGATATACAGGGTACTGTGTGATAGTTACTCTGGCATCAACTATATACAGAACATCCATTATTCTTAAAATGAGCAAAGGCCCTTGGGAGGTGAGCCCTAGTACTTTCATCTCCTGCAAGCCAAGCCTCGGCATTTCCTTCAAATTAAACAAAAATAATGGGATATGTTGTCCCTGAATGCTCAAATTGGGCTGGAAACAAAATGCCAAATGCTGTTAGAAGAAACTGTATTGAAAGAAGTGGCTATATGTTTTGGGCATTTTCCTGGTGTCAAATAAATGATGACTGTTTTGTTGTTTGCAAAGATTATTTTAATGAACCTCTTTCCCCAAACCCTCCACCATTCTCCTTTCTGAACTGTATGTGACCATCATCTCATGCAGTGAGTCTGTGAAAAGGCCAGTCACTACAGTCCCCTTTTCCTTGTCCTCACATCCTTAAGGATGTGGCTTAAAAGAAAAAAATATATATTTCTATTTTCCTCAAACAGTGCGAAAGAAAAAAAAGTCATTTGATACACCAGTTGATAGGAGATGGGAAGAGGCTACAGTTATAATTCCTGTAATATACTGATGTATATTTAATATACCACCTTGATTTGTGGCCTCAGGTTAAATTTTAACAACATATGTTTAGAGCGTAATTATTTTCATAATCATGTTAGCCTCAATGGGAGAATATTTGTATTAGTTTCCATAATTGAAAATGGAATATCTATTTTCATTTACCCACCCAGTATCTTGGTTTTAGGTAGCAAAGACATAATTATTCTAATACATATCAATTCTCTTTAATTCTAGTTGCTTTATAAAGTAATTAGCTTTTTTCTTTTTCTTTTTCTTTTTCTTTTCTTTCTTTTTTTTTTTTTTCTCATTTCTCTGCTATGTGGAAGTCACCTTCAGAGTAAGGCTAGGGGTGACTGTTGTCAACAACAACAACAGTAACTTGCTTGCAAGACCAGTGATTCCCTCCAGAGCTATTTTGTGTATAGCTTCCTTCTGGGTAGAGATGGTGAGAAAGTAAACACAATGTATTTTAGAGTAGTCATTTGCTCTGTTAATGAGCATCATAGTACAGTGTGTGTGGTCAGCTTCCTGTTGAAGCTTAGCTCTCTACCTATAATGTATATTTCCCAATGTTTTCTTACTAGACTGATTACATGTATAATTTGATTTGAGCAAGAAAGTTATTCTTTTAACAGAGTAAAACACTGTTCCAGTAAAACACTGGAACATTTATAGAGCTTTGTGCTTTTTCATGTTTCTAAAAATTGTTTCAGTATCTATGTATTTATTCATTCTATACATATTTATTAACCATCTGCTATATGCCAATGTTGCAGAGTTATAAAGTTAGCCATGGCCTTCAAACAGACTTCTGGAGTTGATGCTGAAAAATGGGTCCCCAGTAAGTGACTTAAGAAATGGCTGACCAAACTCTAGAGGTTAAATGTTTTATGGTGTTTTTATTATTCATTAATTCTTTAAAAATGATCACATGCATTTCAAACAAACAATTCATGTGTGGCCAAATTATTTTTTTCTGGATAAACATAGGATAAACACGGAATTAAATTGGTAGAGAAACATTCTTTAAGCTACACTTTTTTTTTTTTTAAGATTTTATTATTTATTTGAGAGAGAGAGAGCATGAGCAGGGAGAGGGGCAGAGAGAGAGGGAGAATCAGACTCCTCGCTGAGTAGGGAGCCCAACATGGGGTTCAATCCTCAACACCAGAATCATGACCTGAGTCAAGGGCAGATGCCCAACTGACTGAGCCACCCAGGTGCCCTTAGGCTGTACTTTTATCAAGTCATCTGATCTTGGCAAATTTGTCTAATCTCTTATGAAGCTGTTTTAAAATTTCAGATGATCTGTGAAAAATTTGAGCCCATAGTAGCTGCTCAATAAATGGTAGTGATTTTTTACAGGTATTTAGAGTATGGTAGGATGTAGAAAAGAATGTCATGCAAACTCTAGTCCTCTAACTAGGAATGCAGAAGAAGAATCCCCTATATGTGTGTGATTAAAGTTAATCGCTGTGATCATACTGTGAAGAGTACATGGTTCTTCTCTGGAAGGTAATCTGATTACAGAGATATTACTTTGAAGAGGTAATATGCAAAATTAAATCATCAGTAGCCTGAAAGTGTTAACAAGGTTCTGGAAAAGGAGCCATTTACTCTCTTTTCACCTCTATGATAAAAAGCATACCACACACAGATATTTAATAAACTGTGATAGCTGGTGCTGGTTGACTGAGGCATCAGTAAGCTATGTTTAACCCATTTTTCTTTTCTCCCAGCTTTTCATTTCTGGTCCCCCAAATTTTGTAAGACTCAGTTAGTGAGTCCAGCTGACTGCCTTGCTTACTGCAAATAGAAGGCTCCCTTGTATCCTCTATCGCCTACCTTTAGAATTGATTAAAAAAAAAAGAAGCAGAAGCAGCTGTTCAGTACTATTCCAAACAGACTAATTGGAGGACAAAGGAATGATACCAAACATGAAATATTTAACATAACAAGATGTTAGATTGATGACTTTGTGAACAATGAGCAAATACAGGGTAACGATAAATATGTTTTCACATGGATTGTAGATATCAGGATTCCAGGAACCCGGGACATAGAATAATCAGACTGAAGACACTAGACAGTATGACTGAAATCTAAGTACATTCTTGTACTGTCTTATTTATTTATATATTTATAATATATAAATATAATATATAAATAGTATATATATATATACATATATATGTATATATATATATATATAGAGAGAGAGAGAGAGAGAGAGAGAGAGCAGGGAGTAGAGGAGCAGAGAGAGAGGGAGAGAGAATCTCAAGGAAGTTCCATACCCAGGGCATAGCCCAACACAGGGTTCCATCTCACAACTTTGAGATCATGATCTGAGCTGAAATAAAAAGTCAGACACTTAGCCAACTGAGCCACCCAGGCATCCTCCGATTTAATTTTTTAAGCTTTCAGTGATTTCACAACCACTAAGACCCTCAAGGCAAAGGGTGTACCTTTTATACTATTAATTCTACTTTAAAAGAAATTCAGTACAATGAAAAATAATCTATTAGCTTGTCTATATTCTTATTTGGGATAATTCATCTCTCTTTTAACTTGGCCTGTTTGGAACAGTACTAGCTGATCTCAATAATCACCTAAAATTATCGATTTGATTTTACCATCAACCATGCTAATAATTTATAAAGAAATTGTTCAAATGTTGTGAAGAAATAAATTTATTTAACCTAAATACTAAAATTGGGTGAGGAGTGGGGAGGTTGTTGGTGGTGATGATTGATTAAATGTAGGCAGTTGGATTAGATGTAGAACAAAGGTTTGGTTAAATAACTTGCCCCCAAACAGAAAATAGAACCCATATTCCATAGTGAAACATATTTCAGAGATGTTGAGAAAAGCCTGAGATTATCTTTACATAATTATGGAAAAAAAGGGAAGGTTATGTAACCAGCTGCTAAGAAATCAGACCCAGGCACCACATACAAAGATACCAGCAGGGTGAAGTGAAGTTCATCAGTCCTATGAAGGTTCGGAAAGTGGGCTGCCTGTGTTAGCAACCTAACACATTTCCAGCAGCCATGTTAACTCTGTCATAACCAAATTACGAGCTCAAAGGCATCTGCCTTTACTTCAGAAGGATGCAGAATGACATTCCCATTTAAACAATCTTGGCAGAACAAGGTTTGGATTAAGGCAATAATCAAAATAGAGAGGGGATATTTTCAGATGTATATGATGGATGGAAATGGTGAGGGAGCATTTAGAATAGTCTTTTTTAGTATTTCCTAGAGCAATCTGACTCATTTAGATTGAAATATCTGTCAGAAGCTACATCCCAGTTCAATTGATCCCAACGTTAAAATGTCTCTCCATATTTTCCCTCATCTTTCCCCTTACAGCTTGATAGCTATAATTAGTATTATGCTCCCTTGTGGGGGCAGAAGACCAACCGAAATATCAGCCATCCACTCAGCAACAGCTTAAAACAGTTAAGAGAGCTGGCTGCTTCCCATTTGCCACTGTCTTAAGTGGTGTCTGCATTTCCTCCTCCTACTTTATTTAAAAAAAAAAAAAAAAAAAGGAAAAGGAGAGAAAACTCTGAAGACAAATTATTCCTTTATAATCATCACTTAACATTATTTCAAAGGAATACTTGTTATAGCACCAATCCAAACAGATTGAAAGAATGATATTTTGATTCTGACTCCTGCATGGAATATCTTAGTGCTTTGCAATGGCTTTAGGGAGCCTGTGACAAGACAAAGAAAAAAAAATCTATTAAATCTAACCATTTTGAACTATTCCTTGCCCATATTCTGATAAGAAATTTATCCTGGCACAGGTTTATCTCTTGCTAATGGACTTGGTGTCTATAGGGAAATGTTGATACAGTGAGCTAGCATCTATCATTTTGACACCTAGTCTCCAGCAGATAAAGAGAATGATGGCTGATTTGATGCCACACTGTGGAACAGTGCTAGTGATCAGCATGTGCAGACCCCAGCATCTTTCCTCTTCCAGCTTGATAACTATAATTAATATTATAGTATAACATATAATATAGTGTTATCACATATAGTATTATTATTGTATAGTATAGTATTGTATAGTATTAGCTATGCAATGTCTCTGTGTTCATGCTGTGGCTATCATTCCTTCTTCCTCTTCTAATTTTTTAAAAAAAAATTCCTTCAAGAGTCTGACATTTGTTGCTTCAATTCACCTTATTTCTCTCAATTTCTGGCTCTTTTTTCTGTCTGCCATAATTCTACATAAATTAAGAAATATCCCCCTTTCTGTCCTTGATTGCTTTCAATGATTCTAATGACCCCTTTGGAAATTTGGTGATAACTGATTAGGCTCTGAGAGGGGACAGAAATAGAAACTGATGTAGGAAAGATGTAGGGTTCGAAGCCAACAGCCAAGAAAGAGTTCTTGAGATGTCTTTGGTGCAAAAAAAAGGTGGTTTTATTAAAGCATAGGGACAGGATTCATCAGCCAAAAGAACTGCACCAAGGTAATGCGGAGTGGCCCACTATGTATTTTCAAGTTGGGAAGGGGTTAGGGATCGTGTAAGTCTCTAAGGAATTTTGGAAGCAAGGTTTCCAGGACCTTGAGAAGGCTAGTTATTATTGGGAAAATGTCATTTATTACCGTCTAATAAAATCTGAGTCATGAGACCTTCAGATGTATGTTAATGGGTCATATACTTGGGGGATGATTGCCAACATGTATCTTGGGAGGTAGAGATAAGTAAGTTTACAAAGGAATTTTTATATGTTGAAGTAGACTTACAGGGTCCTGGGAGTTGGGCTATGATTGCCTTTTGCCCTTGGGAAAATATCAACTTCAAGGCAGTTGAGTCCCTAGAGAATGTCACCCTGCCTATTTCAAAGACTCGTCAATCGGCTGTAGGTAGTAAGGAAATTCAATAATTTCTCTTCTGCTTTTGTTTGCCACATCAGAATCCCATGTCCACCCTTCACGAGAGTGATGGGGGAAATGTGCCGACTTAAGAATATTTCTAAAACTTTGTTTTTCTAAAATGTTGTTTTTTCTTAGTTCAATTCCAGGTATAGAGTGTTTCTTATGGGTCTGGAAATCAGTTACCTCATTCATAACCTAAAGGCAAACAATTTCATGCTTGGATTTTTATAAAAGAGGATTCTATAACACACAGGTAGGGGGGAATAAAATCAATCACAGATTTAGGAAATAAAATGCAATATGTTTAGATTAAACCAAATAGAAGGGAGAAATAATAATCAGACAGTCTTTTTGTAAATACATCATAATATTCTACTTTCAATGACTCACTAGGTAAGAATGAAATATTCAGAGAAAATAAGTGCAAAGAGAATTCAAGAAAAAGTATCTCTTTTGCATGCATTTATATTACAAGTTGAACATTTTATTAGAATAATAATATTTTAAACTTACTTCTCCTTCCAAGACTACATAGATCTGGAGGTCCTAAATGGGGGTTCCTTAGCTATTAAAAATCTAACTCACTTAGGCAAGTTAGTAGAGACCCTTTATCTTCACAGCTGAATATGAGTGCCCTTATCTGCTGTTCAAAATCCCAAACCTGAGGAGCACTCTCATAATCATGGTGCCTGAGATGAGATTTTGTTTTTCATTGACCCTCAATAGTAGACATTTTATTTAAATAAAATCTAAAACAAGTTCTATTCTACCAGTCAAATACTCTTGGTTTCTCCCCCTAAAACATTAGCTTAATTGTTAGAATATGAAAGGAGAAGACTAGAATATTGAATTTTAGTTAATGGAGTTTAGTGTCTTCCCATGACTCTGGTTCTACTGAGTAGTAGGCAATCTTGAGTTCTATAGAACAGGGTAACTGATTTCTTGGTGCTGTCTTTGGCATCTTCATTGCTGGCAGTGAAACCAATGCAGACTAAGAGCAGAGAACAAGGAGTAAAGAAAATCACAGCAATTATACTTCGTCCGGCTAACAGTAAAGTACACAGAAAAGGGCTTGTCTTTGAAAGATGCTGATGTTACTTTTTTTTTTAATTCTTTATCTCAAACATATTTATCTGCTGAGTCATTAAAGAGAACAAGTTTTCTTTATGTTCTTTGTGTTTGCTATCTTGCCATAGAAGAATTTTATCTACTAAAACATCTTGATTAGATATTCTATTTTGGCACAAATAGCACTAATAATTTCAATTTATATTCAAGCGGTTTCTTAAAGCACCTCCAAATTTCCATACATATATGTATGTTAAAATTCATAAGGTATTTTCATGAGAGAGGTTAATACCAGCCCACTTTCTGATTATATAGATAAAATTGAACAAATATTTATTTAACCTCTATTATGTGACAGGTACTGCATTAAATCTTATAAAAATGATTCAAAATCAGTCACACTGTGCCCCTTCTCTTCAGGATCTTCCAATTAAGTCTAAGAAGGCACAGAGTATCATGATTAATACTGCTAGAATTTAGTTGTGGGGTTCTTGGCCCCCCAGAGAATCAGAGCACTTGTCATGCACTTACTACTGATTCAGACCTCTTTTCGCTTTCTCTCCCTTCACCCCTTGCTAGATTGCTAATTTTTAGCATCTCCTCTCATTCACATTATCATTCTGCCTTTTAGTCATTGTTTATTACAATATATAATTCCACCAAGAAGCCCAATTCTTTTTTTTAAAAAAACATTTTATTCACTAATTCATGAGAGACACAGAGACAGAGGCAGGGACATAGGCATACGGAGAAGTAGGCTCCTTACCAGAAGCCTGATGTGAGACTTGATCCCAAGACTTCGGGATCATGACCTGAGTCAAAGGCAGACATTTCAACCACTGAACCACCCAGGTGCCCCAAGAAGCCCAATATTTTGAAGCCTATCAAAAGAGTGATGTCTTTTACATCAATACCCTCATTTTAGAGAGAAAGCATGTGCACAATACAAGGAAAATCAGGAATGAGTATGTGCATCTGCTGGCATACACTCGCAGTAACAGTTTGGTGAGAGCCATGTGTGTGATTTTAAATTTTCAAGTAGCAACATTAAAAATGTTAAAATAAAGCTTTTTGATAACTGAATCAATGAACACTTGTGTCAATCTAAATTCCAATTAATTAAAATGAAATAAACTAGAAACTCAGTTCCTCAGTCTTACTTGCCATGTTTTATCTGCTCAGTAGTTGTACGTGGCTCATGAATGACTACTCTATTGGGTAGGTGGGGTGCTAGACTGCCCTGCAGACATAAGTATACATTGCACACTTTTGATCCTCACATTCATTAAGTCCCAGCTCCTAAAATTGTGTTTTTTTGTTTGTCTTTCTATTTGTTTACACATGGAAGGGAAGAGATACGATAAAAAGCTTGCCTAGGACCCAGATCAGAAACTGAGATTTCCCAACTTTGTGTCCAGTGCCCTATTCTGTAACATCACATTGGGGAAAGGAAAATGTGGAGAAGGAGGAAAAAATAAGTGCTAACATTATTGTGTACTTGATTCATGTCAGGCACAATGCCAAGAACTTTATTGTATTGCTTTTATTTGTTCCTTATAAATAACCTAGCATATATTGTATTAGGAACCAGGAATCAGATAAATGTGAAGACCTCACCATTGAGCTAGCAAGTGGCCAGCCCAGGATTTGAGAAAGTTTGGACTGATACTAAATGTAATGGCTTAAACTTCACTGTAGGAACAATCTTAAGGGGACTCCCATGTTTCTGCTTCTTCTGATGTTTGCAAATCTATGTTCTGGAGTCAGTTTTCAAGTTGATTCTAGAACTCCTGACACATCTGTTGGATATACTATATAAAAAAAAAAAAGGCAAAGGCTGTCTAAAATTTCCATCTTCACTTGGAATGTTATTACTACAACTCTTATGGAGCTTTATAAGATACAGACCTTAGTAATAAAGGGACACATTAGGAGCAGGGTTCCTGTGGGGGTCAGAATAAGGAGACATACTCTATTTTTTAAAAATATCCTAGCTTAGGAATTTATTATCTGCATACTAGGGCTGGTTATAAGAAATTCAGAGTATTGAAACAGGCCATTTTGTGGGTCCATTTCTCCATAGTCCCTGAAATGAGCCACAACCATTTATTAAGCACCTGTTCTTTGCCAGAGTTGGTGGTATGTGTTGAGGCTATAAATGCATATGAATTATATTTTAATAAGCACAGTATATTTGAAGGAAAACTTACCTTACAAATTTTTGCTTTAAGAGACTTAATCTTCTCCCATAAGTGCCATTAGTTTGACCAAGCGTGCTACTCTAAATTCAGTGGTTCTTGGCTCATACTGAGTCAATACTCTGCTTAGTATTATTGCAGTTGCTGATTGATCAATGAGTAATAGCTAATTTGGGGACTACTCACCTATGCTATCTTCCAAGCTGTGATTTTTACCATTCCCTGAATATTTGCATCTCTATCAGAAGATATGTGGGAAAATAAAAGCAGCAGAAAACCACAATTCTCTTCATCATAAGTCCTCTTGAGAGTTTGGGTTGGAAAGAGATCATCTTGATTAAAATAAAAAATGATATTATGTGAAGATTCCAGCTATTCATTCTGTGTAATCCCCATCTCCCATTAATGAATTTACTCAAATTAATTATTTTAATTCCAATTCCTAGAATTAAAGAAAGGTAATTACATCAAAAGGTCCCCCAAATCAACCAAATTTTTTGCCAAGAAATGTATTTTGTACTATCATTCTGAGACAAAAATATATGAAAAATATCTTATGGCAATGGATTATATGGGTGTGGAGTTGGAATAACAGGTAATAGGTAAAGAAGCAAAATATTCAAGCAAAGGAAGGAAGAATTGTTTTGAAAATGGTTATTTCAGGAGGCCTGGGTGGCTCAGCGGCTGAGTGTCTGCCTTTGGCTCAGGTCATGGTCCTGGAGTCCCTGGATTGAGTCCTGCATTGGGATCCCTGCATGGAGCCTGCTTCTCCCTCTACCCATGTTTCTGCCTCTGTGTGTGTGTGTGTGTCTCATGAATAAATAAATAAAATCTTTAAAAAAAGAATATGGTTATTTCAAAAGAGATATAGTGAGGATGAGCTAATGTGATGCTGTAGGAAGTTTCAAAAATGGGTACAGGATATAAGCAAGTTTGGATACTATAGAACAAATCTGGAAGAAAGCAGACCAATTGCAAAGAGATTAGTTTATAGGAAAAATAGAGACTTTAGAAATAAAGTATTCATTATATTTTGACTTCCATGTTAAGGAGGATGATAGCTACTCATTGCACAGTTTTGTAGGAAAGATGACTGGTAGTGATTTAAATATTATGAAGAACTTGGGAAAGTCCATAAAATGTCCATAATATATAACAAATCTTTTATCATGAGTGATACCCAATATTATATACTTGAAAAAGAAGAATCTCTTAAAACACATTCATGAAAAGCAGAGGTTTCATGACCCAGTAGATGGAATGAGACTGAAACCCAGAAATAGTACCAGTGAGAAGTAGAATAGAAATCTTGTAAGAACACTTAATTGGAGTGGGAGTAGGATTCTTCTTGAAGAACATCAAGGAATGCCTGTAGAGCAAGAGATTTCTCAGCTGGAGATATAAAAGTTCCATTTCTGGCTTGGCCACTGAATGAGTGACTGACTCACTGTTTGCCTTTGTTAGCTCACTTAACTCATGGGTGCCTTTAGATTTTTCACTGGAATTATTGAGATTAATATGATACATTATAGCATAAAAAATCACAAGGTTGGATTAAAATAATTTGAAACAGAACAATAGAGTAGGAAGAGGTCATTTCTCCTGGAACTTCTACCTCAATTTTAAGTTGACAAAATATTCAAACTTTGATTGTTCAAGGTTTTTCCCCCTCAAACATCCCACTTAAATTTTGTAGCAATTGGGGCTACATTTATTCTTTTGATACTCATGGTAACATTAGCAGTTGAGCCAATGTCCCTTTAATGAAAGCCCATTGCAAAATCAGATATGCGTCACTTCACAATTTCCTTTCTTCTAATTTTTTATGATCCTTCACACTTTAATAAGTTTGCTTAGTAGTTCTATGTCCATTCTTAATTTCTGTAGTCTTTTGAAAACCTTGTGAAGGCTTGAGCCAGACAAAAGAACTTCGGCAAGAACATGACTAATCTCAAAGACACAGAGTATGACTGATAATGTATATCAGTGACTGTCAGTTAAGAAATAATGATGCTGGGGCACCTGGATGGCTCAGGCAGTTAAGTTTTTGCCTTCGGCCCAGGTCATGATCTCAAGGTACTGGGATTGAGCTTTGTACCAGGGCTCCCTGCTTAGTAGGGAGCTCCCTGCTTCTCCCTCTCCCTCTGCCTGCTGTTCCCATTGCTTGTGCTCTCTCTCTCTTTTTCTGTTGAATAAATAAATAAATGGGATCTTAAAAAAAAAGAAATAATGAATGATTCTGAATTGCTGACTCATGGTCAGCTAATGATCACCCTCAACCCCATTTAGACTGTAGTACACTTTTCATATGTTGAGTTTATGTGGTGGTTTATATCCAGAAAGTTTCTGGGTTCTGTAGACCTTTACACACTCATCTTGGTTAATTTACATAATTCAGTATTAATCAGGCAGACAAGACAGACATTGTAGAGTAAGAAAAGTTTATGTGTGCTGACCTCTGTTAAACTTGCCCTCACTTCTATCCCCACTACTTGATAAGGAACAATAGCTCCAATTTATTGAGTTACTATGGGCCAGACATTATATATGTGCTTTGTAATCATCATTGCATTTAATCCTTGTTAGGATGAGGTGACTATTATAATCTCTGTTTTCAGAAGAAGAAACTGAGGCTTTGGTAAAATGATTTGTCCAGGAAGATTTTCTGGGATGTTTGATTTGAAAAGCCATGGATTTTACCACCATGACTGACTACCAGCTTGGGGCTACCTCTAACCTTCTATCAGAATATCAAGTGAATCCTTTCCTCACAAATTAAACACATGAAAAAAAAAAAAAAACAAATCAAACACATGTTCCCAGAAAATGACTTAATTCATTCATAGTCAGATATAAGTTATTTATAATAAAAACAGCTAGCTTTTATTAAGAGTCTGATGTTCTAAGCCCTGTGTCAGATAATTTACTTGCGTTATGTTTAATCCTCGTAACAATCCTACAAAGTAGGTATTACTCTATTTTATAGACCAAAAACCAAGGATTCTGAAAACTTAAATAACTTCTCCACAGTCATATAGGGAGGTAGAATTTTTTTCAGCTAATAAGGCTTAATATTACTTCTCTCATATAATGTGAGAAAAAATGCCAACATTAAATCAATGTTTTTCTAATTGTTCCAGATTATCATCAAGAAGTAGGGAAAGAATATAGCGGATGAGGTGGGCTCTACTATCGGTTCTTAAAACACACAGCTGGTGGCTACATAATCCATCCACTCATGTAACTATCATTGTCCACATTGTTTTCTATTCTTTAGTCATATTTGAATTTGTATGGATAAATAATTTAGAAACAGCATGCCATTTAAAAAATATAGAATAAAAGTATTTAATTGTATCTACTCTGGAGAGAAACCCATTCACACAGGGTCTATCAGGTTGGATATTTAATATATCAAAGTAATGAAATAGACCTTCTCACTTCACAAGCACCATGAATTCTCTGTGGGTGGTATAAGATCTATCAGTGTTCAGCATGGATAGCAGTGAAAGTATCAATTTTATGGGAAAAAGTGTTATGTGCCATCATTGTTATGATATTGCTCATTCATTTTAGAGAAAATACATTTATTCACAGATACATATATAACACACATGCATACACACACATACACATACCAATCTTATCTTTAAGGTAGATAATTGTTTGATTTCACTTAAAATAGACAAGATACAACATCACTGAGCTTCAGTGGGATATCTATAAGTAAAGCTCTTTAGAATAAAAAAAATAATATAAGCCAACTAATGTAACTGAGTCTTTAGAATCAGTTTGCTAAATATCTTTTAAACTTTTTGTTTTACTCTTTTGCAGAGCAATTAATATGCTAATATACATACTATTTTAGTAGTGTTTACAGCACTTTCATAGCCCACACGTGTACATTTGATCAAATCTGCATATATATAATTAAGATACATACACAGAGAGAACATTGGTTATTCATAATTCTACAGACAAAAGAATGCACAATTGGAAACTGAAACATACTATATTGAAGTGAAATTTTTACATTTAGAAAACAGATTCTGAGAGCCCTTTCAAGGGTTCTCAAAGATTGATTAGAATTAAGGATTTGGGCGTGCAGGGTCTCTATTCTTACAGTTTTCCCCTCAGCAGCTCATCCTTCTCTCTAACACATTTCTTTGCCATTCCTTCTTTCCTCTCTGATAGAATAAACTAATTTCCAAGGTCAGATTCTATATTGCAAGAGCCTTTCCCAAAGGAGATGCGTGCATCTTCTTAATTTATTATATCTCATAATAATCCCTCATAGGAAAACTGAAAGCAAATTAAAACCACACAGAGATGTGCTTAAATAGGCTTTAGAGCATTTTCTACCACTGGCTCTTTGTAAAAAGAGCAGATATACTCGTCTTCTGATTGTGCATTTTATTGATCCTATGATGTGATCTTTCTAATTTTGTGTTATCTTCTATGCTTTTTGTTAGTCAAGATACACTTGGATGGGTGAATGATTTTAATATTAGATTAATTAAATAAAACATTATTAGGAGAATTAATATTCTGAAATATCAATTTTTTCTTCTACTCCCTTCCAAAGAAACTCCACCTGTCATTCATGTCAAACAAAACATGGGTGGCTTTTTACTATTCATTATTATTCTGTATTTTGTATCACTTTTCATTATTAGCAGATAAAATTGAGCATTAACTATGATCTAATTCTGGAAACAATTTTTTTCATGGTATCTATTAAAATACTGCCCCTGAGAAATAGAAGATGAGGCTTTGAGTTTTCTCTGGTTTGAATGGGTAAAACTGATTTCCCTTCCTAATTCTATGAATCTGATACTTCTCATCAACACCTCAAATTGCTCTCAGCAAATCCCAAACCATCTACTGATGAATGAGATGTTCTTGTTGAATTTTGACTCGGCATGCTCATTCTCATACAGGGAAATACCTAGACTCTCCTAAATGTTGTTATTGCTGGGACTTGTACCTTCTAAGCAAGGACACAAATTCATATAATTTAAGAAATGCCAGTGAACTGTGTATTATTGCTCTCATTACACAAAATGCTCATAGAAAACACTCTATCAATTCCAATTATGTTCTAGAAAAAAAAAGGAAACTGAATAAAAAGTAATCCTAGAATATTTGACTGAGCTGGTTATAGCTACTGAACAATATGTAATTGTAAAAAGTGTGGCAAAATGATAAAAATAAACTGAGTATTTGTGAAAGAAATGAAAACATGGCAATAAAAGATGCCGGAAAGCAATTTAGCTTTCTACATTACTTCTTCATCACTTGATTATTTTAGTGTTTCATTTCTATTTACATACCAACTTGATTCTTTTGCATCTGGATTTTGCACAATTCTTTCAATAATGTACGGTTCAGTGGCTATAATTACAGGATTGTTAAAGTTCACATTTTACTATTCATCTTGTTATCTCTAGTAATGGAAGGTTGGAATAAATGCACATAATTACACGGTTGGTCCTAAATTATTTTTATATTGCTCTTGCTAGGATACACTCGAGAAACAGCATTTATTCTCTAAGATTTATTTTTGGTGGTAGTGGGTTCTAGCAAAATGGAAGCAATAAATACATAAATGGACTGGTCCCATGAGCTTACTATCTATAGTTTTTTTTTTTTTTTCAAATTAATTTATCTTACTGAGCCTGCAGGGATAAAGAGGTGTTTGTAATTAAACATGGAAGTAAACATGTCATGTGTCATAACTCTGATAACAGGAAAATTTCCCTCATGGTGTATTTATCATATCATTTGATCTATCATTCTACCTACCCATAACAGACTAACTCAGCAACCTATAGACCTATGGGCCAACTTACTGGAAGAGACATTTAAATAAGTTTTATTTCAATCTAAAGCAATACATGCTGTGAAAGTAAGGTGAATTTTCTTGTTTGAATTATGCTAGAAATAGTTTAATAATGCCACATTTATAGTACTCAAAGCATTTTACAGAAACCTTAATGGCATTCCAAAGTTCCTAATTATTCATTTTTTTCAATCAATTTATTGAGTGTCTATTATGTGCCAGGCATTGGGCTGCATACCAAAAGCTATGCCAACAGATATTTATGCAATCCTCACAAGTTAAAGATGGATATGAGTTTGTTTTACGTATAAGGAGATGGAGGTGTAGAGAGTTAAAGCATTTGCCTTCCCCACACTTAGCTAGTCAAGAGGAAAAGGAATCTTCCAATTACAATATCATTCACTGTTCTTACTACTAACCAGTACTTTCAAGTTTGATGTTTTGTTTCCCTTAACACAGAAATCCTTCCCCTTCCCTTTTTGTTTCATAGAAAAAAAAAATGTGGCTAAAAGGTCTTAAATGTATTGGGTGTTATACTGTATGTTGGCAAATTGAACTTCAATAAAAATATATATAAAATAATTTAAAAATTGCATGCCTTTAAATGAGCCCACTGTCTTGGTTCTTTGGTGAAATGGCAGAGAAAAAAACAATAAGGAAATCTTCCTAGACACTCCGGCACCACCCATGATGTCTCATGAGTGTCCCGGTTTGTGGTTTGAGACCTAAGAATTAAAAAGCAGAGTGCCTTAGAGGAATATGTGTCTGTCTCCACAGTGGGACATGTACTTTTTATACATCAGTGGGCATAGAATCGGTGCCTCCCAGCTCCTCTTTCTCTTTAGGGTGGCTGTGTTGTTCTTCAGATGAATAGCTTGCCCTGGAGAGAAATACTGCCTAAATATTAAGATTAGATTAGTTTTCACACTGCCCCATTTTACCACTAAATTCAAATCCCTCAGCAATCTGCTTTCCAATCTTCCCCAGGCATAAAATTCAGTTTAATAAATGGTTCATATGCCATTATTTCTCATCAATATGTAAAGACTAAAAGAAATTTTAAAAATCCGTACTTATTGGTTAAGATAAGAAATGTAACTGATGAGAAAAGGACATTCTTAGAAGTGCTTCTTATTCCTAACCAAATCATTGATTTTTATATATATACATATATATATATTTACGTATATACATACACACACATATATATATTCACAATGTAGAAGCACAGTTAAAAAAGTATTTTAAAATAAAACATTTATACATGTGTGTGTATAAACATATATATGACTCCTAAAACAATTCCTCTACAAATTACTTGTCACTTCCTTGACCTATTACCGCCCCGCGTTATATCATGTTGATATCAAACAAAGATTATTTTATTGGTACAACTAAATGCATTCATATGGAAATATAGGGTAGATTCCTCCTCTTAAAACCTCAACCTCCAATTAATTGGCTGTAAAGCTGACTGCATCTATGATTCTCTAAGAATTAGTACAGGAGAGAAAGAAATGGGAAAGAAGCTGTCAGCTCCTTACATGAATTCAGACAGTTCCCTTTGAAGAGAAACTTGTTCTGAGGTAGATGACGTCACTGACGAGGTTCCACATTTAGGAATATCAGTGCAAGGGTGAGCTCCTTTTTAATTTTGTTTTTAAGACTATCAGGCTTAAAATTTCAGAAACTATTTTTAAGAATCCAGTCAATATGGCACATGCATTAGGTAAAATGCATCCTTTTTTTTTTTTTTTTTTTAAGGAGTAGGAACTCTCAAAGGTGTGGTATATTTCATATTTGCTATGCTGTGAATATTATGAATAGATGGATCTGAAGTGTTTCATTCTGAGTGTACTGTTGCCAGTACAAATTTACAGCCAGGAAGCAAAGATGTTGATGCCATGCAATCCTATTAATCTAGGATATTGCTTTTGTAGATTGGAGCTACTCAGACTCTACCTTTTAGTTCTAGTTACTTTAAATCTCCATACTAAGCTATCAAGTTTCCTTTTATGACATAAAACTGCTAAGTGGAAGATACTTGAACATTCTGTCGGCTGACTGGCAAGTGTTTATTAGGCACTTATTCTGTGCCTAGCACAGAGATAAACATTGTCAGAAGCTTAATACAGCATCCGTAGCTTTCAGAATCATGCCGGGTATTTTTTTTTTTTGGCAGGGGGGTATATAAGAACACCTATGAAAACGTTAAACTTGCTGTAATACCTTAAGGTTCCCAGCTTAGTACTGTTATTGGGGTTTCCCATCAACAAGTTTCTCATAGACTACATTCAGTTTAACTTTTCATCATGCAAGCAAATGCATGAGGAATAAATTTGGGAAATGTGATCCTCATAATGATTGGAACCTCTGAAACTTCTGAAATGCCTACTTACTGTGATAATTTTTTTTTTCCTAGTTTGAGGGTCTGACATGGCAAGCAAGTGTGAAGTAGCCATTGTTAGGGGTTATGTGTAAGAGAAATAGATCTCAGTAGTACAAGCATCTCTCTCTAGTCTGGTGTTGGCATTCCATAAGCATCAAGTAAAGAATGGGCTTGTCTTGGAGATCAGTACACAGTTTGAAAGGTGACAGCGGTACAATAACCCGTTAGTTATATTCTCAGAAGTTGTCACTGACTAGGTGAGTGGTAGGAGATGTTATTTGGGGGCACTTTTATTTATAGAACCCACTGTCAATCAGAAGAGATTAAATACTTGGCATGGATTCAGGATAATGATCCCTTCTAATACGTGATTCTGCTTCCCTCGTTCTCAAACCAACCCAGACACACCCATGATTTGCCCACTGCCCTTTTGCTAATGCCCATCCTTGGTGTCGTCATTATTGATGTATTTTCATTTAACATGCAAAGGTTTATTTTCCCCCCTTGGCTCACTCCAAAGGAGAGCGGCCAGGCAAAGGTTCTTCTGAGAAAATGTTGATGACTGTGGCACACAGAACACATGTGATTTGCTGTTCCTCACATTATCCCTGATGCTGGCTAAGGTGCAGGGGAGAGAGACCCTGAGGTCTGACCACATCTGCAACCAGTCATCAGGGATGACCGCTGTCTGATCCCTCCTGCTGTGTTCCTGATTAGAACGGAGTGTCAGCGAAGAGACTGGTGCATCTGTCATTGGCTTTCTTGTTCAGATGTCAGAGCATCATCACTGGATGCGCATGGAGGAAAATGGAAATTGTGAAAATAGCGCAGATAGAAGGACTGGACGTACAGTGAAGCATTCGATAGCACTTCATATGAAGCACTGTTATTATGGTGTGTTGTCATTATATGTTTGCATGTGTCCATTTTCCCTGCAAACTGTAGAGTTCAGCAAAGTGGGGGCTATGTCTGATTCATCTTCATCCCCAGTACCTGGCACCAGTCAATGTTTTTAGTAAGCATTTAGCAATCATTATCCATTCGTTTTGTTGAATTAATAAATAATGATTAAAATTAAAGTTCACATCTCTTTATTATTGGAACCTAACTCATTGTGAGCACACTGACATCATGGAATACCAGCTGAATGAAAGAATAGGCAAATGGATGAAGAAGTAACCTTGAAAGGCCAAGTTTACATCACTTGTTAGGCTTCAGCATTGCTGTATGTGGTCTTTTGTTTTGAACTCGATTGTGAGGACAAATGAAGTACTTTGCAAAATGTATTACTTTTTTCTGCTTATTTCTTTATAGGCTATAGGTACCTTTTTTCTCTCTCCACTTTCTCTATTTTCAGCCACTGGCTATTCAAGTGCAAGCTTCCTTAAGAAAATGTACCTACTTCTTTCAATTTTTTTTTTTCTAAAAGCTTCAAATTTTTTCAGGACGAAACTCTTAACCTATTCGAGAACAATTTCTTTTCTTAAAATCATTTCTGAGCTGTGCGTGCTCTAGAATCTACAATGATTTTGACGAATCCTGAGGCATAAGATGATCGTTGTTTCGATGGTATATTCTGTTGAGTGAAAAGTGGTAGAAAGGGTCCTGCTAGGATGTGCAGGAGTGTGAGCTTTAGGCCAAAAGTGCATTCAGGAACATTTTTGTGCCAGGTAGGTATTGAGGTTGAAGGCTTATGTGAGGTCTGGGCTCCTGGGGTTCTCCCCATGTTTGTATGACAGCTGCTTTCTCAGTAATGTGACAGGTGCATGGCACAGGTTCTGGTGATTTTCTGGATTGGACAACCTTACTTGTATCTAAAAGACCTCTCCCACAGTGCTGGGATGCCTCTTACAGCTTTCCAGAGTAGTGATGGCAAGACTATAGCTTCACGTTGGAGAATCGTTATTCTTTAAAATGCCACTGATATCAACTGACCATAACGATTTTTAGCCCATTGCCAAACGAAAAGGTGCAAAACCCATGAAAATGAGAGAATCACATGAGGAGCCAAATTGTTTGCTGTCTGGCCCCTCCTCCCCCCACCCCCTACCACCTTTGTTTTATTTCTTCTTTCCATGAAATATACTTTCCAGTTTCTGCCAATGAAAGCCTTCAATTTTTCATACAGCTCTTTCATTCTTTTCCACATCTGAGTATTATTCCTACTGGGCAAGTGGAAATAAAGTATCTATAAAGTGCATTATCTCAGTATAAGGCAGATATATAGGTAGAAATCCTGCAGGGCTAAAAAGAAAAACAAAATTCCCATCAAGATTTCTGATTATACTCTGAAGTTGTACCTTCTAAGCATTTCAGAATCTGTTCAATAGTTTTTCCCCCCCCCCCCCAACAAAGAGAAGACTGAACTTATCTGGGGGATGCTCTGAGGGGAAACACATTGTATTTGGTATAGGAGTCTGGGGACCTGGATATTAGTTCCAGCATAATATACGGTCATGTGATATTAGCTATGTCAACTTCTTCAACCTGTTATTTGCTCTTTGAAGTTGAGGGCAGATATATTATGTTGATGGAAGTCAGGGTGAGGGTGGATACGTGAAGTGTGTCAGTGCTAGATTCTTAACTACATCAGTGTTTCCAAAGTGGGCTTCAAGGCTGAATTTAGGCTACGTTTCAAGGAAAGAATGTTTCTTATTATAATCAGTTGTTAAAAGCTCTAGGTAAACAAAGTTAAATGATTTCTATTTATTTTTTTATAATAGGACTCTTGAGAATTCTTAATATGATAATGTGTTCTGTGCATTTCCAAAGGAGGATATATACTATTGCACAAACTTATTTGAATGTGAAATGCCTTGGGACATATCTCTGAAGGCCAGTGTTCCTTAAAAGACTGGAATATTGAACTATGTGATCTCTGATAGTTCTAGAGTTATCAGAGTAAAACTGGCACTTCCAAGCCTTTGCCCTTTATCTGTAGAGTGTTGGCTTTACTGCCTCATATTTGTCTTTTATGCTTCCTTTTCTCTGAAGAAAATAGACCTTGCCTGCTCTCTCAGTACCCCTGAAAAATGGGAAAATGTTTTTCCCTTTTTTAAAAAAATTATTCATTTAATTTATCATTTGAGATGAGAGAGAGAGAGAGAGAGAGAGAGAGCATAAGCAGGGGGGTAGAGTGAGAAGGAATAGGAGAAACAAAGGGCTTGATCGCAGGACCCTGAGATCATGACCTGAGCCCGAGGCAGATACTTAACCTACTGAGCCAACCAGGTACCCTTGTTTCTCCCTTCTTGTTATGCTGGACTCTGTGTATAACTATGTACAACTCATCATCCTCAGTGAAAAGGAAATTCTTTACTTAAGTAACCCCCAAACAGTGTCCTGCCAGTTTTTGTAAAGTAATTCATAACATCCAGATTAACACTTACAAAATAACAGTCATAAAGTGATCTTTCAGGATTCTCCTGACATTTAATGCAATCAATTCATCATGTATCATTACATGAAACATCAGGAAAACTGCAAAGGCATCCAATAGAAAATCAACAACCAGTCAGTACAACCAGTTTGTACAGGATGATTTTGAGTTCACGTTCCACTTCCACATAGAATACAATTTACAGTCTCATTTTATCCTCCAGAAACCCTCTGAATAAGAATTAATAAGCCTTTGTACCCTGAAGTCGCATTTACTAGACCTCTTGTATTTATTCAACAGTATTTGAGCAAGATTAATGGGTTATCATCGTTCCTTCACTACATTTTAAAAATGTGTGACTTCTCTGTACCTCAGTTTCCTCTGCAAAATAGGATAATAGAATCCTTCCCATTCAGTTATTCTGAGAATTAAATGAGTGAATACAGGTGAAGCACATAGAACACCTGTGGCGCAGAGTAAGTCCTTATGAAATGTTAGCTATATTCTTATCATGCATGCACTATCTATGAAAGGATATAGGAACATAAAGGTGGCTGCCATTGCTTATGTAAAAAGATGTAAAGGAGAACTGGGGAAATTGGGAGACAGGGATGGGGTAGACTTATTTTTCCCTGCATATGGTTTTATGTTGTTGAATATTTTAAAATTATATATGCGTTTCCCCTAATCAAAGAAAAAGCCAAAATAAATATTAGAAGCTCCACTTTATAAGTGAGCTATTGATGTCCCACCTTTAAAATCAGCCTTTGCTCTTTGTATGAGAGGATAGTAAAGTCAGAATTTGAACCAGGGATTCAAACTTGACATCTGTCACCTTTAAAGAGTGGAGAAGAGGTGAGAGGTCTGTGGCGGGTGGCGGGGTGAGGACAGTGAGGATGAGTGGGTGGTAGTGGTGTTAGATACATCTGGAAATTTCCTTTTTATAATAGTGAATTCTTAATTTATAGAGTTTGTCACTGTTTTTTTTTTTTTTCTTCATTTCTATTATAAGTAATCATCCCTTCCCAGTGCTTCCCTTCTAACTTGGACCTCAGCAGCATGGACATGCTAAGGTGAACCTTCATGGAGGCACAGGCAGATATAAATAGGTTGGTGCCATGGACTTTAGCATATGTTTGCTTGGTGTCTAACTCTCTTAGGCCTTTCACTTGCTTTCAACATTAAGCCTTCCATTTTTATCTGTCCTCTTTTTGATGAAATGGACATGCAAATTTTCAAAACCCACTCAGCCTCTTCTCTGTCATGGACAAAAGAAGTAATTATACCATGAATCTATCATGTGTCCCAAGGAAGCAAGCTCAATATTTGTCTCCAAAAAGCCTTTCATTCATTTCTTTTCATGTTAGAAACAAAATTGGCAATTTTTTTTTTCACAGCTTGTAAATTCCAAGAAACTCTGTATCTTTTCTTTTCATTTTCTCTGTAGCCAAAACCAGAAGGGTCTGTATTGTTTGGCAGTGCAAATCCACAATACTCACGGCAACTCAGTCTTGGCTTCAGCATGATTTCAAAAAGTTTATGCAGACACCATCTGAGTAATAAATCACAGAGGAATGCTTCAACCAGTCACCCCTTAACTACTGCCTGAATGAGCTCCATGCTTTATCATCTCAGAATGAAGCTGCTTCAGATGCATACTTCATTTTATTACCCAATGTAACCCATCTAGATAAATTTAACTTCTTAGAGATTTGCTTTCTCTTAGTATTCATGTCTTCCCCAGACTTTTCATTAATATTATGATACTTGAATAGGAGTGTTCCCTCCCTTCCCTTTATAATATAACAGCTCTAAATTGGCATTTGGTGAATTTATCATCATTGCTGCTCAAATTAGGTCAGTGTTTTTATTTCATTATGCTAGAAGTCCTCTTAGCTGCAAATTCCAGCTTGATGTCTTTTACCTGAAGACGTGCTTCTGGTAAATGTTCCTTAGAGGTTTTTGAAAAACCAAGCATTGCCAGGTACTTCTCTTCTCCCCAACCCTTTCTAAAATCTTTTTGGTTTGGTTCATGTAACCATTTAACATATTTTTGTTAAGTGATGTTTGAAAGGAATTTAACATAGTAAAAGATTAATAACTTGCCCTCAAGGGGCTTTCAGTTCAAGGTGTGGGTGTTGTAGTGGAGGGAGGCAAACAAAACCACACTATGCCATAGTTTTTGCTACACTGAGTTATGTCTAAGGTGTAGTGGGATCATGGTAGAAGGAGCTTCTCCATATTTTCCGAGACTTGAGAATGAGTTTTATTCTTAATTTCTAGAAACTGAAGTCCCACTTGTTCTAAATTTGCCTTTGGATCACAGATTTAGCACTGTCCTTTTGAATGAGAAAATGCAAAAGAAAAATAAGCTAAATTTGGTTTAAGAATGAGAAACTACCCATGCCAAGTCAGCTATCTCACCCAAACAGAGATGCAAAGGCATTTGCAAGTTATTAATATGTTAACCTCGAGTTTTGGCCTTGCTTCTCAAGAAGCGACTACACCTTTTAGCCTACAGGCATTTAGCGGGGGTTGGGGGGAGAAGGACTGGGTTTATAACTCTGAAAATATTTAGGATCTGAGAGCTTTTAAATAACAAGTTTGGGAGCCTGACACACCCTTGGATTTAAATTCTATCCTAAACAAAATGTAATCTTGAGCAAATTATTCAATCTTATTGAGTCCATTTTCCTATCTATGAAAAGAGGCTAATAATAGTGTAACTTCATATAATTGATCAGATGATTAAATCAAAGAACACATGTAAAGTTCTTGGCATAATATTTGACAAATGATAAACACGCAACAGATCTTAGGTTCTGTTTTCAGTACTGTGCTTTTTACTTGGTTAGCCTTTCTCACATTTTTCCTAGGAGATTCTCTACCTCCATTTTTCCATTTAGGTAGCTTAAGACTTTGGTTATTTTATCCACTGATATTTAAGTAGTGTCTGAGTCTCTGCTTTGGTCATTTTGTTTGTTTTAAAAAGTGGCAGTATACTTTTAAAAAGTATATTTCATGTTTTGCTATATTTCATGCTGTGACTGCCGATGATTTGTGAGTACTTCTGTCTTGCCCTGTTCAGCCTCGGGGAGCTCCAGCCTTTGTGAGACTACTCCTGTTTTCTTTAGGGAAACCAAGACAGTTCTCTTAGATGATTCGTCAGCCCAACAGTCCATGGTATTTTGTGATGCAGCATGACTGAGCTGGCAGGGAAGTTCCTATCTCTGAGCTCCCTGTGTGTGTGCTGGACCAGAGTTCATTCTCCATTCATGCCATCAGTTTATCACTGCCATCAGCATTTAGCAGTGTGATTCATGATTATCAGAGTCACTGAGTGAAAGATTGAGCTACTTTCCATTACTTCCTTCATTGTGAGGCACTGATGCAAATAAATCCATTAAATCCAGCCCCAAAGACAGTCAGTCACAGAGGCTGTGTAGAGGGGGGCAAAGCTAGGGAGTGAGACCTGGGTGTGGTCTTGGCCTGCTGCCCCTCAGCTATGTCTTCCTTAGCAAGTCACCAAGCCTTCCTTTCCTCATCTGTTAACAGGGAAAATAATAGCAATGATCTCATGGAAGTGTTTTAAGAATACAATTCCCCAAACATGGCAAAGGAACTCTGTAATTGTGAGCTACTGCAGTATATCATCATATATGCTCTTTTTAGTTCTACAAACCAGTTGCTTTTATCCAAGAGTCAAAGATGAGAGGGTTCAAGGACTAAGCTTTTATCCTTGAAGGATCTTTGAAGGATTCTAGATTAATGAAAGATCTTTCTCAGAATAACCAAACACTGTAAAAGGAACCAGTGAAAGTCAGGTTTAAATAATTCTGTTAAGAGTGGCCTTGGAAGTAAAATGCAATATAGGAATAAAGAAAGAAAAGTTGTTTCTAGGTTGGATTTGATTTGCATTTGCTAACTGGAAAAGGATCAGGGGGTAATCAGTCCATGATTTTGGAAGCAGTTTGGAAATGCCATTACCAAAAATCTACCTGAAACACTCTGCTTGTGACCTGTTCATCATTCATCAAATCTTCTTTACCATCCCCTGTTTCATCCCTGGGCCATCATCTGTGTAACCCTTTTTGTTGCCAATAGTGTATGGAAAATTATATCTCCAAAACATATAAGTGAAAGCAGAAATAAGGCAACTCAAAGCATGTCAGTGACATTGGTTTAAATATTTCTAAAGACTGGGACATATTCCCAAATTCTCCCAAATTGTGGCTCCTCGCCATCCTCATAAGTGATTGTCTTTTCTTCCAGATACTAGAATGCCACTAAATGGAGCTTCAGGCCAGGTTGGTGATTGTGTCTGAGACAATGACAGCTCCTTGGGATGTCATATAACATTTATTAAGTCAATATGTATGCAGATATTTATTTTTAGCTTCCCTTTATTCACCTAAATAAGTATAATGGACCAGAGTGAACAACATTTAAAAGATATGATTAGAAGATTTTAATATTTTATTCCATGCCAAACTCCAGAACTATTCAGATACTGGAGATTTTCCATCTACTGCATTCTGCAGCTTTTATAGGATTCATTTGGAACAGTCCCTTTTTGAAGTAGAAAGAATTTTGTACTCGAGGCACATTAATTGGTTTCTAGTCCCAGCTCTGCCATTTACTAGTGGGAGATTCTGGGCAAGTCATTTAGACCTCTTGGGTCTCCTTTTTCCTTATCTTTAAAATAAAGTTAATGATTTTCATCCTGCTTCAGGATGAAAGCACAGATGTGAGGCTCAGATAAAATAATGTATTTGAAAGCACCCAGAATATCATAAAGCAAATATCATTATCTAACAAAATGTAGAAATGTATACTTAGTGTCTTCAGTGGATGTCATAAATATCATAAAGACAGAATGCATGCCCAACTTGGAAGAGATCACGTTGAAAAATCAAACTATCTGTAAAAGAATGTCCAAATACCAAAATGTGGGTCGTCTCTGATGTTATTTTATTTTTTAATTTAATTTAATTTAATTTAATTTAATTTAATTTAATTTTATTTTATTTTATTATTTTTTGATAGGAAGAAATTTGGATTCGGTTCCAGAAAGAATTAATGAGAATTACACAAATTCAAATCTTCTCCGTTACCCCATTGGTCATGTCTACTAACATGCCATGAAATTGCATTGTTTTCTACAAAACGATCACATATGCCAGTTCCCCTTTTCAGCTGAACATGTCATAATTACATCTGTCTACCTCAGCATTCCAGTTTTAGGAAAAGGTAGATACAGGCTTTGTTTCCCACCACCCCCCAACAGGAAGCATTTAAAAACCTATGTCCTATATTCCCTCCTAAAGAAGGGGGTATCCTCAGTACTTAGCAAGTAATCTTTTTTGGTCTAGGTAATAAGGAACCTGACTGATAATTGTTATTCTAGGTAGTGTAAGAATAGAGGCTTGCTCACATGGTGCTGGTATATGCAGATAGATGTAATTACAACAGGGCAAATTACCGAACTCTGAAACAGAACAACACAGAGAGAAAGATAAAGAAGGTTCTGGCTCAAAAATGAAGAGGAAAGCAAGAAATCAAAACAAAATATTCTAGTTGCCTTTTATGGGAAGAAACAAGGGCAGCAAAATGGAAAGGCTTTCATAGAAGTGTAGGATAAAGAGATGGGGGACAAGAAATATACTCCCCTCTATATAAAGGTTATTATGTGTGTAATGGATTCAATGAGATTGACTTCTTTTTAAAAAGTCTGTTACCAAGAACAAATTTAATAGACTATTAAGAAGAAAAGGACATTAAAAAGCATGTATTGATTAAAGCAAAAGTTAAAATTTGGAATATTTATTATATACAAGTCAGCAAACAAAGTTGACCTAGATACAAGTGTATTACTGGAATTGTTAGAGTATTCATTGACTGAATTTTGCCACTTTTGTATAATAATTATGACTAGAATAGAAATCAGAAATTTTGACTTGAATCAGTTCATTGAATTAGTTACTTCAAATTATCCTGATATAGTTTGGATGCAAATATTTTGTAAAAACTAGTATCGATATTAGGCAAATTTATATTTTGAAAACCTGGGAAATCTAGGAAAATCTAAAAGGAAAAGATATTGTAATACATTTTCAAGTTGTGTTGAAAGGCATCATCATTTACATTAATGCATTATTCAGCTGAGGTGTAGAAAGAACACAGGTCATTGAGATTAGTTCTGGGGTCAGAGGGAAGTGGGGATAATGGTAATGACAACAAATCAGTAGGTAATCCAATTTCTTGTATTTCATCTGCCACTGTGGTGAGCAATTTACACGGAATATCTTTGATTGCTCACAACATATTAGGTGGGTACACTTATTGCCTTGATTTTTCAGAAAGGAGTACAGAAGTCTTGATAATTGAAAGAACTTGCTGGCAATCATAATCTAATAAATAGTAGAGTAGGGTTTTTACCCAGGCAGTCTCAAGATAATATTTGCTGAAGGTCTATTAATAACCAGGCATTCAGATGGTATTTACATGCATTAGTTATCTCAGTGGTTCTTAACCTAGGGTGCATATCAAACTCACCCGGGAAGCATTTTAAAACCCTAATACCCAGGACCCACACCAGGCTAATTAAATAAGAACCTCTGGGGACAGGAAGCAGGACTTGGCATCAGTGTTTCTTAAATATAAACATCAGTATATATAAATGTAATGTAAATATCAGTATTTCTAAAAGCTTCCCAGGAGATTTTAACATGCAGTCAGGTTTTTGAATCATTGTGCATTTAATATTCAATGCAAAATCTATACATTTGTATCATTCCTATTTTATTTATGAGGGCTCTGAGAATCAATGATGATAGCTGACTTGGTCCGTCAAGGTCACTTACCTGGTAGATGACAGAGCTGAACTGTAAATGCAGGGCTGTCTGGCTCAGGAGCCCACATTCTTCCCGATGCCTCAATGTCTAGCCATTTTAACTGGGGCAATAAATTTACTTGTTCTTGTTATTTAGTGTTTATTTTAGAATTTAGCTTCAGCCTCAGTCTCATTTTATTATATTCACTACTGAATAGACACAAAGGGAGCCTGTTAACAGCATCTTTGTGTGTGTGAGTGGATCATTGTACTAATTGCTGTGGGAGAGCATAGGAATAGATAGGTAAACTTTCCCTCTTCAGAGACCTCTACTTTTCTGTAAGAGTTCAGAACCTGAGCTTCATGGCCTGACTTCTGGGTAGCCCATTAAATCCCATAAATCATTTGTGAAATATGCATAATTTTTAACAGACTATCACAGAGGGCTTTGAGAAAAAAAAAAAAAAACCTTAAGAGTGTTGCATATACAAGGGGAATGATTCCAGAAGCACTGGTGCTTTCTCTTGAGTTATCCTCATGAAGACAAAACAGTACCCTTCCATAGAGTTTTTTGCTTCAGTAAACTGTCAAAAGCCACTTACAGTTAAGTCTAGGGAAAGCTATCATATTTGTATGTGGGGCATGTGTGTGTGTGTGTGTGTGTGCACATTTAATAAAATGCAGGATGTGAATATAAAACAATAAAATAGATTTCATTACTGGCTCTGAAACTAGATCTGAACAAAGATTTTCTTGTTCCTAGCAATAAAATGGTATTAAGAAAAGTGGCTGATAGCACAATTTTGAAGAATTGTATTCATTTGCACATATAAATAAGTTGCAAATAAGTTCACACATATATGCATCCATACTACTTGTATGTATACCACATGTATACATATAGTATACATACTATAAACATGCACATATACACACTGGCATATTTTATAGAAAATTGATTTCATTATTCCATAGCAATTCTTCCTATATAATCCATTATTTTAAAGTTTATTAATGATTTTTGTATTGATATAAATTTAAATGAGGAAAAGATTTATATATGCAACATAACCTGGATGATATAGATCTCTAAATATGTTGCATTTTCTGATATATTTGCCTATGCAATTGCAAATATGTCTACAAGGTAAATACACATATTTACTGATATGAGTATATTGATATTTACAAACATGTGCCTTATGGACTCTGAATTTATGGTAGAACAAATATTCTCATCTCTAGTTGATTATCAGAATCACTTACAGAACTTTTAAAACCCTGTGTCCCACCCACCCCGATTCTGATTCATTTGGTAGGTTCAGAGTGACCCTGGTACCTGTGTTTTTAGAAAAATCCTCGAATGATTAACTGCTTCACTTGAGAACCACTTCTCTGTTCTGGGCATGGATGGAAATGAGGAAGGAAGGATGGCAGATGTTAGATATTTGACTAAGTAAAGGAGAAGAGTCCAGGAGAGCTCTTCCCAGGAAGTGGCAGTTTATGTGCTTATTTATGTTAAATCTGTTGAGCCCATACTGTGTGAATCCTTTTGCTTGATTTACACAAACAACATGTTATTAGTAATAATTAATGTCAGAAGAAGGGAATTTTTTTTTTCTAAACTATGCTTGTTTTCTAACTACTATGTGTCTGACCTACTAGAGGAAATCTTAGAGAGAAAATAGCCACTTTCACACTACTTTTCATTGGCCAATGCACTATTTATTAAACTTGATTTTCCCAGTGAAGAAAGAAAATCTTACCTTCAGGGAATGAAAAAGAAATCCATTTTCCGACCTCCTAGTATAATGCAAAGGGAAAAGACAGCTGATCTCTTCGGGGGAGGGATGTGTTAAGAAGGCCAGAGGCAGCTGTCTTAGAAATATAATAGAGAGGTGCCATAGGGACAGAACATAATTTAAAATAGGTGAGTTTGAAGAGACAGATTTTTCCTTCCTTCTTATTTTTTCTTCTCTCAACATACATAGCTCTTCAACTAATATTACCTTGTGATTAAATATAAAACTTGTGAAGCTCTTCCCCAAACTCATCTCAGCACCTAAATGGATCATTTCCTCCTTTATAATCTTATGCTGACTGCTGTCTGAATCTACCTTGCACATAATCCCTTGCTAGTATGTTTGCCTTTAAATTGTAAGAACATTGGTAGCAAGACCATATCTTAATCATTTTTATTGAAATGATTGTTGAATGAATGCATGAACACTTAAATGAACAAATGATCTATAATGCTTAGTAGTAACTTCTTGAGACTTATGCATTTCTTTGATAATAGGCTTTGCTTCTTTCTTTCACCTGAGCTCTAGGATTCTGTATCTATATCATAGGTGATCTAGTGTAAGGCTGAATAACAACCTCTAAGATAAAAACCAAGATTTTAAGGTGTGTTTAGCATCTGGGTATAATCATAAAACAAGGGGTATCTATAATTTAAGGAGGGATTAGGTCATCAAACCCCAGGATCCTTGAATTCATGAATTTGGCCTAGACATTAGAGTCTCTTCCTAGCATGGAAGGAGGGGGTATACAGAGAAAGTATGGAAAAAGAATATGTGGCAAATTTCACAATCCATGAGTGATTAGGGCCTGGACTTTTCTGTCATCTAGGAAGGCATATTGACAATAGACAGAACATCCTTAGCTAGATTTCACCAGTTGACAGCTTGGCCAGTGAAATTGTAAATTTACATTGAATCCAAATGAAGTATTAAGACAACATCTCAAGCATCTCTTGCCTAATGAGATTCTGTGCCTGGCTTGAATAAAGACCCTGAGACATTGTATGACACTTCCCTTTCTTCCTTGCTCTGACTGCATTTATCAGCTTCCATCGATCCAAGCAGGGAAGTGAAATTGACAAGAAGCTCCATCTTCAGAGCACTCATGCCATCACCTCCCCCCTCCGAATTTTACGTGAATGGCTCAAGTGTAGTTTCTTGAGAAGGAACTGTGCCTAAAACAGGTACTTCTGTGTTAGTGTCTTGTGAAATTTCCAAGGTTGGGGTACAAACTAGCCAGCTCCCTCCTCTTTTTAAAAACATGTATGTAGACCTATGATCCTCTTAGCATACCCTATCAGGAAGTTGGTTTTGGATGTTTAAACTGAGCAATGAATCTATAGCAAAGGATCTGAATAAATAGTTTCCAAAAAGAACCAAAATTGAACTCAAATCATACTTTTTATCTAACAGTCACCAAGCCGCACACAAACTAACTCATCTATTCTCTGCATATCTCAATAAGGTAAGCAGATGGAAGATACCCAGTCACTTCTACCAATGGAAAACCAGAAAGAAAAAGCATATGTAAAAATGCTTCAAGATCTGTAGAGGCTTGGCAGTGATGTGTCCAGCAATACCCTTGGCTTTCTACTCCTTCTCAATCTCTGTCAATTTGAATAATGAAATTATGCTGTTAACACAGACTAGAAACATGTGTTGGAAGACTTAAAGCTGGTCCAATCTTTAGAAGTCAAAGCTAGGGTCTCAGCAATCTTCAAGAAGGCAGCCCTGACAGTGTTCCATAGCCATGCTCCTACAGGGCTTATAATTCTCAGTTCCAGAATGCATATGGCTTTTCCAATTTGATAGAGGCAGTTATGCCTTCACCTGTCTCACAGTCTGGTAATTTCTCCACATTCAAGTGTACCGACAACATGTTGGGTCTTTGTAGCTCCCAGAGTTGATCTCATTAACTGGTCTCCCTTAAGCCCAAGCAAACCCCTTGACTCTTAGTTTAGATACCAATATGTCCCCCTCATATTATTCATCCTCACAGAATTCTGAGTTCCTCAGTCCCCTACACAGCCCCCAAAGCCTGCTTATTTTACTGCTAAAAAATACCTCAATACATTGTCATTACTAACATTGATTTCTGTACACGTCTCCAGAGATAGTCATATTATACATGAATACTGCCTCAAGTCAGGCACCTTTTACCTGGCTGGGACTTTTTTTTTTTTTAATTTCAAAGTGTTGTAAAATCTTTTTAAAAGACTTATTTACTTATTTGAGAAAGAGAGCATATGCATAAGTGGGGGGATGGGCAGAGGGGGAGAGAGAGAGAGAGAAAAAATCTCCAGCAGGCTCCCCGCTGAGAGCAGAGCCCAAAGCAGGCTTGATCTCATAACCCTGAGATCTTGACCTGAGCTGAAATCAACTGTCAGATGCTTAATCAACTGAGCCCCAATAATGGAATGTATATAATGAAGTCAATAATCATTTATTGAGTATTGACTACATATCTACTGCTGAGCCACCCACTGAGGATACAGAAGAATAATGAAGTGTTTCTCTGCTTCCAGGAGTCTACAGGGGACATATTTGGGAGCAAGGGGCCAACCTAATGGATGATAGGAAAATAATGTAAGTCAGTATTAAGTCAAGGACTAAAGTAATCTAATTATTCATAAGACTAATATTTATTGAGTGCCAATTCTTTGAAAAGTGTCATACTTCATGCTGGAGAGGATGCAAGTAAGTTTACAGCATGGCCACTTGTGTTAGTTTGCCAGAGCTGGTGTAACACATTAAGACAGACAGTGGCTTAAAACATCAGATGTTTACTTTCTCACAGTTCTGGAGACTAGTTTTTCACAATCAAGGTATTGGCAGGTCCATGATCTCTCTGAAATTTGTAGAGGAGAATCCTTTCTTGCCTTTTCTAGCTTTTGGTGGTTGCCAGAATTTTTTGGCATTCCTTGGCTCACAACTACATTGTAATAATCTCTGCTTTTGCCATCACATACCTGTGTGTGTGTGTGTGTGTGCGTGTGTGTGTGTGTGTGTGTGTGTGTCTTTACATGGCCTTCTTATGACTTATACCAGTCATTGTATTTCGGGTTCACCTTAATCCACTACGACCTCATTTTAACTAGTTACATCTATCAATATCCTATCTGCAAATAAGGTCACATTCTGAGGTTCTGAGTAGACATGAATTTTAGGGAGATACTATTTAAACCAGTACCTTCCTTAAAGATCTTCTCTTTAGGGAGCTTACTTTGTGAGGTTCATATGTGGTGTTCCCTGGCTGTTTAGAGAAGGAGGGCCAGTGTCCATGTCTGGAGTCTAGAAAGGCTACTTGGGTACAGGTCTGACCATTGCTATATTTATTTTGGGGGGCTTATGGTATCCAAAATAACATTTTAGATTGCAACCTATCATATGCCAAGTGCTGTTCTAGGCTCTTACATTATTTATTTAATCTTATCTTCATAACCACCTTTGTTGTGAATACTACTCTTATAATTTTATAGATGGAAACTATCTTAGAAACTATCTTAGAAACATGAGTTGGAGTAGGAGATAGTACTCACACCAGACCAGTTCCAAAGTCTTCTTGAGGCTAAACTTAGACATTTCTGGTGGAGAAAACAGACCTTACATTTCAGTCACCTTCTGATTATTTATTTATTTATTTATTTATAAATATTTTATTTTTTTTTATTTATTCATGAGAGACAAAGAGAAAGAGAGGCAGAGACACAGGCCGAGGGAGAAGCAGGCTGTATGGAAGGAGCCTGACGCGGGACTCGATCCCAGGACCCCGGATCACACCTTGGGCCAAAGGCAGGCGCCAAACCACTGAGCCACCCAGGGATACCTCATCTTCTTATATAGACCATGGTTGAAACATTTGTTATTATTGTATTGGAAACTAGGATGGAGTGGTCATTCTGGATGTGTACTACATCTCAGTTCACCAGATTAATTATCTTTTGGCATCCTAGAGAGAGAAGAAAATCACAGAAATATCAGAATTTATTAGTTCATGGAACCTTCAAACCCTTTAAAGTTCACAGTAGTTATTTTGAACCTGTTTATATTTATGTGGTTGTGCTCATACATTCTCCTTGTCTTTCTTTGTGTTTCTGGTGTTTGAGCAGGACAGAGATGGTTACTGAATACATTGCAAGGTAGATAAACTCTCTAGTCACACACTGGATTTTACAGACTAAAACATTTGCAGTGTTGTCCTAGTAATTCTCAAGCATCGGATAGGTGTAGGAATCCACAGTAGAGTAAGTAGGTATCACTGGAATTAGTGTCCAGTCTGATCTTTTCACAAACTTACTGTATGATTCAGGAAAGTCTTCTCACAGGCCAGATCCTAACCCAGGTACTTGTTTTATTTGGTAAAATGCTTTTTAAAATTAATTTTGGTTTTGCATGCCTTTAAGGAGGGCAGGCATCCTCCAGGTTCACGGGCCTCACTCCTCCTTACTTACCCGTGGCCTGAACTACATGTTTGCGTTAGCATTCTAGCTCCTAGAAGCAATTTTGTTTGATACTCTTAACTTAGAACAGTGGTCCTCAGAATATGGTCCCTCGGAACTTGTTAGAAATGCACATTCTCTAGTCCTCCAGACATGTCAACTCAAAAATTCTGGTGGGGGGCCCAACAATCTGTTTTAACAAATCTTCCAGATTATTCTACTGTACACTCTACTTTAAGAACTACTTAGAGTGTTTTTCACAGAAATGCATCCTTTCTTGGAAAAGAATAGTACTTAATGACAAACTTTTCTTAATGCCTATATCCTTCCAAAGCACCTTATCATACTGTTTGTTCACATGACCCCTATGACAGTGATTTGAGGGAAGGGATGCTCTTTCAGCTCTACTTAGAGATGCATAATGGCCTGTTCAAAGGGACACCTGCTAGTGCACTGCATCTCAAACCCAGGTCCTTTTTCCTCCATGTGCCCCTGCTAAATAATGGATTATTAATAATGAATTTAAATAAATGATTTTAATTTTTCTGGTGAGGTTGAAGAAGAAATTATAAAAATTGCTACTTTTGCAATAATTCACCAGTTTTTGGTTGTTTTTCATTCATTAATTTTCTCACTCATTCAATAGTTAAAAATATCAGTTTACAGCAAGTGCTATGCTAAGTGATTTTTAAACTTAAAAATGTGCAAAGCACATGCATATTCATAAGAAAAATTCATCTTTTCAACTCCTAAGAGAAAAGCAACAACTTATACAACTGTAAAAATCACATATTGTCTACTAACTAGCCTGTACTCACTTTGAGAGGGGTTATATTTAATGTTATGAATTTTAGCATAAATAAAGTTAATCATATTTTAGGTCTTAAATGTAAATGCAATTATATACCAGGTCCAGAAAGGAATTCCATCCACCTTCCTTAATTGGTCAGGTGAAAACATTTGGCAGAGATACCTCAGTCAGCTTTTCAAAGATGTATTTATTGGCTCTTTGCCACCGTTTAAAACTTGGAAGTCAGATTAAAGGGATTGTCAGGATGGGCTTAAATTGCCTTTTCATCCATCTGTCCACCCATTCATTGACTCACACACACACACACACACACACACACACACACACACACGACAGTTATCTATTGAATGCTACTATGTATCATGCACTGTGCCCGGCACTGATGAACAAGACAGATTTAGAACCTCATGAAACTTTCTGCTCAGAAAAAAAAAAGCCAGCTAATTCATTTAATAGATTTAATAATTAATGATATAAATATTACATAAATATTTAATGATATTGTGAAAGAAAAATACAGTGTGTACTGGGAACCACCCATTTGGGTACCTTGCCTATCTTGGGGATTGTGGAAGGGCTACAATATCATAAAAGAGACAAACCATTTGTTAGATACTTTGACTTGTTTGGGGGATCAAGGCCACATTCCATGGTATGGGTATTAGTTGGAAAACCCATAAATAGTGGGAGACAGAAGAAATATTAGAGGCTATAATATCTGTCCCACTTTCCCTCAGTTTATAAATGAAGACCTAGGGCTTAGAAGAAGTAGAAGGAGTTACTCAAAGCCACAGTCAGTGATTGGAAGATGTCAGAGTGGACACAAGCTCAAGCCTCCTTACTTCTAGGCCAGGGATGAAGACATGCCTCTTCCAAAGACAAGTGAATTAGCCATGTGATAAAGGACATCTTCCAAGATTAAGGGTAGGGTGGGGTGCCAGGCTTGGGAACAGTAGAATGAGTCAGTTCAGTGGGTGGAGGAGAAAAAAAGAGTGAAAGAGAGCAGGAGACTCTGTGGAACAAGAGTCTATAAACTGTGTCACCCCTGTCACTCCCTCTTAGTCACTCAAATGTTTTGCTCTTTTTGCCTCTATTCCAAAAGCAGCTGCTATACCTGAGTTGCAATGCACAAAAGCACATCATGATCCACATTTTCATTTTTTTTGTGGAAAGAATGACTAAGGGCCTCCTACTTGGGCAATCATCTTGCTGTCTATACATGACAATCTAAGGCCATGAGATAAAACTCATTGCTTTGAAAGCCAGTCTCTGTTCTGCTGTAACTCTGACTGCTGAATGTGGGGGATGGTGAGGGAAGTTGTGAAAATCATCTAGGTAAAACATCTATGAAATTCCATGTGGTTACCATATCCTAGAGAGACCTTGCTATGCCCCAAAGGTGAGACCAGCTGCAAATCTGACATGATGTGGCTGGGAAAGAGGATGGATAGGTAGAAAATGAAATGAAAGATCTTTCTTTGCTGTTAGGTTCTCAACTGTATTCAAATTAACTAAGAGTACTAGATTGCATTACTGAGCTCTTAAACCTTTTGTTGAAAAGGTGGCCATTGAAGAATAGCCTTCATAGGTTTATTTAACATAGTAATTTAAATGTTTCAGAGGATCTGGTTGTCAATATTTTTTTCTTAATTACTGTTTTTTAAGTTGATGTAAGCAATACAAAAACCCTTTGGAATGGATAATATTGTGTCTACGTTATGACTAGGAAAACAAGTCACAGAAAGGTTACATGATTTGCCCAGAGCAACTGGTTGCTAGTTGTATGTTTTCCCCATGACTTCTCACTAAGGGAAAGCTGTACGAATAGGAGGTGGTTAAAGGTATAAAGAATCCAGAAGAATCCTGGAAATGAAAGACACCTAGGTCTCTGAGTTTCTCTAATGACAGGTAGGGGGCAATGGATTTAAACTAGGAGTACACCCTATGATTAAATTTTGAAAGAAACACACTGAGATTTTAAAATGTATGAAGGGCTTATGGGACGAAGGATGAGAAAGAAAATAGGAGACAAGAACAAAGGCTGGAGATAGAACAAAGCTGTGAGATGTGCGCCCAGTTTGTTTACGCTTTAAAACTGTCTAAGTTTACCGACGTTTTAGGCTCACTCTTTCAAGAAGGATGAAAGAAGGGATGCTGCTTCCAGGAAGTTTGTTTGCTTTCTTCTCTCTTGTAACTTTCCTGCCAAATGTACGTGTATGAGCGTCCATGCACACACATATACACACATGCACCAAGTGGAAGCTAGAGAAGTTGGTGGGCGATGGAGAGAGATGGAGCAGAATCAGTGCATCAGGGGGGTGAATCCATGTGATGATCAAGTTCATAGCAATTTCCTCAGGAGACTGTATCATATTCCAGTGAACAGAGTACGGCAGAAGGTTGCCATGGCAACAAAAGGCCTGAAATATTGACTCTGACTAGCAACAGGCCAGTGAAACAGCCTAACTAGGATTTATGGCACATTATAGTGTGAAAAGCAGGAGAAAATTACTGTAAAGGCAGGAATTATAGCACAACAGAACATATAAACTCCCAAATCCATCTTCCTAATTAAAACCGAATACTCAGGGGTAGAGCGCATAGTAAGACTGTTAGCTTAAATGGGGATATGCTATCAGTGCTTCGTTATAAAGTTTATTGTCCTTAAGACTAACTGTGTATGTATTTGGAGAGCAAAAGGGAGGGTGAGATAGATAAAGGATCGAAACAAGAACCCTGGTCAGTTAAATCTCTTTACCATCATTCTTGGTGACATAAAATTTCTTTAGATACCAATCTCTGATCCCACAGGAGAATTTCAGAAGATGCTCACATTCCTCTATATGTAAATAGCTCATCACTTTCAGGCCTGAAGGCCAGGAGAGGATATTAGACTCAATTTCATTAGAACTTACCATGAGGGGAAAGAGAAAGGGAGGATTATCAATGAGGTTTATTATTGAGGAAAAAAAAAAAAAAGATCTTGGGGTTTCCTGACCCCAAGCCACCACAAAAGTATCTTAATGTCTATTACAGAATCAATCAGAGTAATTTAGGAGACATTGGATTAATTTCCTAAAGATATTTCATATTCTAAACTCCTGATTAAAAGAAAATAGAACAGTATTCCATATGTACGCAAGATATATACAGTTGGGCAAGTGTTTTTGTTTACTACAAAAAAAAGAAAGAAATCTAGGCAGGTTCCACTTTGGGAAGTTGCAGATGTACACACATAGAGGAACAAGGCCAAGGCACAAAGTCATCATTCAACAGACAAGTGGCTATTAATGCACCACACCATTTACACAGTCAAGAAAAATCCAAAAATACAAGTTCAGCATAATTCTGATGCATCTTTGTGTAAAAGATGATGCAGAACAGATCCCAGAGGCATGGGAGCTTCCTCTTCTAGGGTGCATATGGTTATTCAATAAATGAGACTCAAAACATTGTCCCTAGTTTTCTAAGGGGATCTAGATAGGAATTGAAGACAACAGTTAAGGAAAAGTAAGCAAGAGTAAGTGGGATGTTGCTCAGACCTGAAGAGCAGGGAATTCCAAGAAGCTGCAAACAGGTGCTTTTTTGCCAAGTTTAACCCACAGATCTATTTTGTTTGGCCATCATATTCCTTTTTTTTTTTTTTTAAATGAGGCTCTTAAAACCCTAGAGGGAAGAAGAGCTCTCTAGTGTGCCACAGTCTCAACCTTCTTATCCAGGTCTTAGTTATCAGCCTGCCCCTAAGCATTTGGTTTGCAATGCCTCAAAGTCCTTCCCAGAAGTCTTATATTACACAGAAGTCTTTGTCTTCTGTAATTCTTTTTAAATGCTCCTAGTCTCTCCAAATCTTGTCCAGAACCTTAGTTCTCCAATCTAGAGCTCAGTTGGGGATGATGGGAAAGCCATTTTTTTTCTATAGTGGTTAATTATTCATCATTTATTCAACAAGTATTTATTGAATACCTACTGAATTTTGGTGAATGCTGAGAATACACCCACGAACATGACCAATGCTATTTTTGCCCATCAGGGGAAGGCAGACAGTACCCAGAGAACTACTTAATAAACTTGTTAAATCTACCAAAGAAAGTTCAGACTGTTCTGAAAATTACATTTCTTCGTTTAAGCCCAGCTGTATTTCCCTATAACTATAGTTGCCAAAAAAGCCCTACCTGACATTTTCTAGGTTTATGAGATTACTGAGCCCTCTTCCTGTAGCTTTTGTCAGTGTTATACTCAAGATCGTAACAGTCAGCTATTATTGTGGGGTTATTTTTCTATTTTAAATACAGAGCCTGGAGGGCATTTAGAAGATTTCTAAATAAATGTCCATATCTTTGTATTTTTGTGTTATTCACTTTTTTGTCCTAGAGTTGTAGTTTAGAAAAGAATTATTATTGAGGGTTCCTAGCAATTGTGATGAGTTAATGCAAGGTTTTTCTGTGGCAAAACAAACATATGTAATGAATATGGTTAAGCCATATACGATTAAAGCATTATTTATACTTTATTTATAAGTATTTGCTATTGATAATAGTTCCCCAAAGCAAGATTCACCAGTATTGCTATAGCATATGGGACTTTTGCTGTAGATTAATAATGCCATGATATTTTCTTTAATGAAGGTGGAAATGATTGCTTTATTTTAACAAAGGGACCTCTATGTTCCCCCTGAGTTTGAGCCTTGGATGTTGACGATCAGGGATGCTATATCACAGCTGTCTCCATGCTGATAATGACTCTCCCTGGGATTTCATAATTTCTGCCCACAATCCATTGTTTCCTCTCAGGAGGTCTGGAGCAAATTTATAGGGAGATTCTTCAATCCAAGCACAAAAGAGGATTTTTAATTTTTTTTTGTCCTCCCTTAGTTAGTTATTTGATTTTCTGTCTCTCATTCTTCACATTTCCTTTACTTTTGTGTTTGTGTCTTTCTTCTTACAGTCCAAACACATAATGAACTCTCAGTATTAAGTATCAATAGATATTATTATTACATATTATTCACTCTCTCTATTCCTTCGTTGTTTTAAATAACCTTTCGTTGTGCTTCTTATGCCCTCTTGTTCTTATTGGTTGGCAGGCCATGCAGATTAATGATGGAGACATTTAAGACAAATAATAAAAAATAAAATAAAAGTACTGAACTAACTGTGGGAGCTCCAGTCCTGGTGCTGCCACTTCCTAGCTGTGCTTTGGGCGAATTATTCAAGTGTTCTGTGCCCTAGAGAATAGCAGGGAATGTGTTTGCTTCACTCTGAACAGTGCCCCACACTTAAGGAATGGAATGTATTATTATTATTATTATTATTGCCTATGTACAGAATTTTATCCACACATTCCTACCGTGAATTGGAGGGAAATTATATTCAGAGGGTTTATATCTTGCTTTACCTGAACTAGAAGTAGAACTTTGGATTTGAGTGGAAAACTGAAATTAAGCCAGGCCTTTGGTTAACCCTTTGATTAATCAAATGCATATCACAAGGTTGCATCATATCTCTATCAATATCTTTCCAGAAACCCAATGGGGTTTCTAGAAACCCAATGGGCTCCTAGACCCAGGACTGTAATATTATGTGCCCAGCAAGGAACATGTGTCCAACACATAAGAAATGTCCCACAAAAGTTTGCTGAGCTGCAGTGAACATGGTTTCTCTTTGGATGTGATGCATTTTAACATATTCAAAAGAGTAGTGCTCATGTCTCCTTTGTTCCTCTCTACCAAACTCAACCAATGTCAGAATAATAGTCTTATCCAGTCATGCTAGATGCTTTAGAGTACAGTCTAAGTCTTCTAGGACATAGTAAACTAACTGGATTTTTACATAAGTTGAAGGGTAGCATCACTATGGTTAGTTTTGAAAATAACATGGTATGAATTATTTCTAACTGCTTGCTGAATTCTATAAATTCTTTCAAAAAAGAAGTAATATTTAATATTTCTGATTATTATCCTGTATTCAATCTGTGGACCTAGCCTAAGTGCTTGCAGACACCCAGTTACATGTTAAAAAGAGAGTTTTTACTAATAAGTTCACCTGGGGCAGGTGACAATGTTTGTATTAAAGTCATTCTAAATACAAACATAGAAACCTATTTTACTTCTCACCACCCTTCCTAACTGTCCCTGGTTTCCTCCTCCATCTCCCCAGCCTTCAACTTCTTTTCACTTTCTTTCCCCCCAGGAGCTGATTTTCTTCCTCTTGTAAGTCTTCCCTGATCTCTGCCCCTCCACCACTCCTTTTCCTCATCATTTGTTCTGTTCCTGGGACTTCTTGTCTTTTCCAGGAGCTACTCTTACAACAAAAACTTCTTTGATGCTCTATGTGTCTATGCCTCTGAACATCATTAAATTAAAGGAAATTTACCTTTTTTGCCCTTTTATTAAAAATTGCTCCTACCCATTAGATTAGTTACCAGAAATCTTCTGTCTCTGGATAGCAAATTCTGTGGAACTTTCCAACCAAGTGATTAGATTAGATTAGATTATGTCTAAATGAGTGCCTCCTTGTCATCTGAATCTGAGTAAGAGTATTATAGACTGTTAACACCTTCAACAGAGTAAACTGTATGCAGCTTTCTCAAAGTTAATTAATATGTAAATACTTGCCAAGGGAAGGTAACACATTTTTCAATTAACATATCAACAGGAGCTCAGGGCAGCAGATTATATATGCATATATATACATATGCATATATATAATTATACATATATATGTATATATTTATGCATATGGTTAATCAAGTACATATATATACACATATATGTATAAATATGCATTCCTCAATGTGTATATATAAATGTATGTGCATGTATATATATATATATATATATATATATATATATATATTTCTCAATGTTTTGCCTAGAGTAAATTTGAAGTTAAAAAATAAAGTCTCTAAATTATGTAGAGACTCCTATGCCAAAGGTAAGGCCACAAGCTGGGGCATATTTATCTCAATCCTCCTCCTCACCTGCCCCCCCACCCCCATTTCCTATTCCCCAGCTTTTTATAGTTATTTCAGAAGCCCCAACCCCTCACACTGACTTAGTATAGTCACCTATTTGCTGCTTTGGGAGATTTTTGACTGAAATCAAAAGAGTCTCATATTAATGTCATGAATATTTTCATCCTTTCTTGTGGGCTCCAATCACAGGAGTCTCTCCTCCCACCACCTTTTTGTTTTGTCTTTGGGTAGAGAGAGATAGGTTACTTATATATTTGCCATATATTTTAACTTTACGAAACGGCCATCTTCACACTTTCTTTCAATTTCCCTAACTTCCATTTAAGATTTCTTATGTTTTCCTTGTGTCTATATTTGTCTGTTAGAATCAGAATGGTTTACAGAAAGAGTACCTTCAATATTGAATGTGTAACATAAATTTCATAATTCTTCTTCTTTGCCATAAAATGGAATGCTTGCTTGAACTTCTCCTTCTTCTCCCTCTTACTCTTCCCCCTCTCTCTCTCCCTCTCTCAGCCTAAATCAACCACACATATTCATTTATTTTATCTTCTCATTAATTACACCCTCCAGGCTCCTCATGTTGCTTTCTTCTTAACACTAACTTGTTCTTCTTAACACTAACTAGAAAAGCACCACAGTTCCCCAAACTGCATCAAGAACTCAATCACAAAAAAAAAAAAAAAAGAACTCAATCACTTATGTATTATTTGTAGAGCCTTCTTTAGTATGTTTGTTTAAAATGTAGTCAGTTGACTAATTTATTTGATAAACTATTCCCAAATGGTTTGGGAGCTCCCCCCCATCCCACCCCAGCTAGGTACTTAAGATCTTAAAGCTTGGTCTTCTCTAGGAGTGACAGCAATACTCTGAGGGATCATATCAGGAAACACTTAAAGTCACAGGCCCCTGATTTGGGTTCTGCAACCACTTGTTATATGACTATAGCAGAGGAAAAATAATTTTCTCTCTATCCTTCTGGGTTCTTGGCTGAGACTACCCTAAAATAAAAGGCAGATTAACAGAAGAAAAACAAATAGAAATTGAATAACATATATACCTCCTGTATATGTAGGGGATACTCAGGAAAATGGAGTAACTGTTAGAAATGGCCAAAGCCATCATCTTAAATACCATCTCCAGCTAATGACAAAAGAAAGATGGGAGCTAGTTATGGGAAGTGACCAGAAAAAGCAGAGTAAACAAGAATAAGGGCATTATACAGCCTTAAATCTTTGACTTCTCCATTGATAAGAGTTTCTAGAGATTTAGTCCCCCTCTTCTGGTACAGGTACTGGAGCACTCTTACAAATGGAGATTTCCCTTGTAAATGTCTCTTACAAAAGGCTAACTTCTACTCAATTTTCAGAGTTTCTCTGATGTCTGCTATTTTTTAATTAATTAATTAATTAATTAATTTATTTATTTATTTATTTATTTAAGATTTTATTTATTTGTTCATGACAGAGAGAGACAGAGACACAGGCAGAGGGAGAAGCAGGCTCCATGCAGGGAGCCCGACATGGGACTCAATCCCGGGTCCCCAGGATCACACCCCAAATCAAAGGCAGCCCTAAACCCCTGAGCCACCAGGGCTGCCCTGTCTGCTGTTTTAAAAACAGCCAGTTTAACATAATCTTATGCCAAGAAAACCTATTTTGGGATGGCAAATTTTGTACCCCTTTATGACCTTGGGCAAAATTCTTAAAACTCTCTGATCTTCACCTTTGTCATTGGTAAATTGGAGGCTAAATACCCTTTACGTCCCAGATAAAACCCAAAAGCAGGATTCATTGCCCATTAGGACAGAATCATTCAAACTGCCATTCATTTATTCATTCATTTACTCTACTTACCCATTTATCACTTCTTTGTTGAGTTCAAGCCACAAGTCCTAGGTAATGGTGACACTGTTTTATGTTTTAAAGCACTCCACCGGTTTAACACGTTCTTTCACGTATCACCTTTTTGGAATCTTCAAGAAACGTTTTACAGGGGTGTAGGGGTGTGACATCAAATATAATAAATCAACTTACCCACACCCACCCAGCTAGTAAATGATATCGTCTGCTGACTCCAGACTCCTTGCTTTTTCTATGCTGTCTTTTAGGTTTCACACAGGATGATTTTTCTTCAAGAAGTTGCTGTGTGGATCCTGCATATAATCTTTATGAATGATCATATAGCCAACATGCACGTCAGATGTTGCAAACACATGGCTCCAAGGACAGCTTGTACACTGTTGTCCAATATTTAATAATTGGGATATTTCATACCACAATCTAGTTTTCTAGCTTCTTTTGAAAAACTGGAATATCTGGCATTACAGGGTTTCTAATTGCAACAAGTACCGACCAGCTAACGCTGCCCTCTCGGGTTAAAGCCTATGCTAATTCTTCATAATTACTCCCTGACATTATAGCATACAAAGAACTTTTGAAACGACCCTGTGCAGTACTTAATTTTTATAGAGATTTGCCCCAAACCAGTCAACTGGTATGTAGTGAAGACAGAATTAGAATTCAGGACAGTTTGTTCTAAGTCTTGTGCTTTTCTTTAGTTTGTTCTACTGCCATTCATTCATTTTCTTTCATTTATCTATATTTATTCCATAATTTAATATTGTTGGGAAATGCCAAATGTATTTCAAACCCTGCACTAGATGTTATAGGCACAAATGTGAAGAAGATGTGTCCCCAGGCCTATTTAGGGCCAATAGATAAACAGATTGATCTGAGTGCATTGTGATATGTGTATAAAAGCTATTTGCAATGTGCCATGTTAATATCAAAGAGCATGTGGTTAATTTTGTCTGTAGCTTAGACAGACACATCTCTACCACTCTAAGGAGTAGCATGATTAACATGGAGCCTTTCCCAGCTTCTTTGAGGTTAGGTGATTAATCTTTACATCCTTGAGGAGCCTGGGCTTCCCAGGAGCAGGGAAGAGTGAATTGCAAAGAATATTGGGTTAGAGATCAGGACACCATGCGTCTATTACTGGCTCTGACACTTTCTAGCTACTTAACCTTAGAAAAGTCAAGTTTATATGTGCTTATATTTCTTCATCAAAAAATAAATGGGCATGAAAGAGTGATACCAGACCCCAGAAAATGAGCAGGTTTCACTCACGAATACTTATGGTGGGGAAAGTGAATAGAAAACCTAGGATCAAATTTCCTACCATGGCCATCACCATTGGTTACAATAAGAAGAGGTAAATAAAAATAGGATGCATAGCAAGCTGACTATCCAAACCAAAAGACTTCTAATTGAGGGTGTGTCTTTTTTTTTTTTTTTTATGATAGTCACAGAGAGAGAGAGAGAGAGAGAGAGAGAGGCAGAGGGAGAAGCAGGCTCCATGCAGGGAGCCTGATGTGGGATTCGATCCTGGGTCTCCAGGATTGCGCCCTGGGCCAAAGGCAGGCGCCAAACCGCTGCGCCACCCAGGGATCCCAAGGGTGTGTCTTTAATGTAAGTGTAGTAGGGCCTTGAAAATCAAGGAGTGGGAAATTCTAAAAAAGTCTAGTCACTTTGTGAGTCACCAGATTAATTTGACTGTCCTTGCCCTTCTCATAATGTATCAGTGGACCCTTGACTTAACTCTAATTCCTTGAATTTGGCAAAGTAATAATTATAATGCATGTCACTGCTCTTAGGTTGGTTTATTTATCACACAACACTTGCACCATGATTACTCCCCAGCAATCTTTCTTTGGTTTCTTTTCTAGTTTGGTCCTCACAATAAAATCTTCGCACCTCTTTAGAAACTGCTTGGAAATCACTTCACTGGAAATCTGGGAGGTGATTTTCCCTATTGGATGATGGATATATAACTCAGCAACTGAGGGCTGCATAAGGAAATCATGTCTTTTAGAAGCGCTCCTCCTTCCTCCCATCTGGACTATTTGGTTGCACTTGTTATCGGATCTGGGAAGACATGACTTTTCTCTCAGCCACAATTGCTGCTATTACAGTTTTGGTGTCTAATACTTGCATTGGTGGCTCTAAATAAATTGACATGATAAAAGTTACACAGTGAAGCTCCAAGATAGCTGGACACAGAGACCCCTGTAACAAGATCCAAGGCCAGGCTATACACTACTGAAGTTTGCTGGATATGTTATGGCCTTCTCCTCCTTCCCCAAGGTAGAGATGTGCCTCTCTAAGAGGTCCAGCAGGTACAGGAGGATCCTGGTTCAATTGCATTAAAAAAAAATCTACTCACAACTTTCCCTCCTCTTATATCTTACCAGTAGAGTTATGTCAATGAGTTATAAGGATAATCTATATGGGCCTTTTGGGTGATCACACAATAACCTGGGGGTTCTCATCTAGCATTCACATTATGGGTGTAGGCCCTGTCATGAGTTGTACAAGCTGACCCAGCAGCTATGTGGCTCTCAAGTAGATGTACCATATTACCTGATAGTGCCTAGGCTTGCTGTCACTGCTAACTTCCTCCATCTTTGCAAAATCCCAAAATATTTGAGGAGGGGTGTAAGGGTGATGGTGAGATGATGCTGTGCTCAAGAGTGGTCTTTTACCTCTTCTGCCAGAACGCCTATCCCATTTCATCTCAACCATTGTTGCTTTAAAAATGTCATTCAGATTTTCTAAACCAAAAATTGAAATACACACTCAAACAAAGAAATTTTGTCCCCCTTCAGGGGGTGTATGTGCGACACCCTTGAGCAGGGATTGACAAACTCACTGTTCTATAAATAAAGTTGTTTGGGAATACATCCATGTGCATTCACTCACATGTTATCTATGGCCTATTTTGTTCTATAATGGTCAAGTTAAGTAGGTGCCACAGACATTTGGCCTGCAGAGCCTAAGATACTACTATTTGGTCTTTTGCAGATAAAGTTTAATGCTCCCACCCTTGACGATGGAGATATTGACAGACATGTAACACACCAAAAGTTTATTTCAGGGGAAAAAATAACATATTTGAAATAGCCTGTGCTTTAATTCAGATTTTATGTTTAGAGTGCTGTGGAAATGAGGAGCATTGGTCCATGTTGTCCTTGGAGGTTAGAGGATTGATGTTTGAGTAAAAAGTGTAGAATAGGACCATATGTTGGGCCGTATAGTAGAGAGTAGAACAGGTCAGCTGCCTACAGCTTGATAACTTAATCATTATATAACTTATGCCATCTGGGCTCTGATGATGTTCACCTCAAATTTTTCCTTTAGGAAACATCTCTTTCTTAAAATTCTTAAAGTTTGACTCAAGTCAAAGGAGATGCTCTTTTTCTGGTTTCCTTACACTTATATTTTCTGGTTTCTTTAGATATTTTAGGTCTTGTAGCTACAAGTTTGCAATATACTTTACACCTTCAAATTTCAAATCTGTATATGAAAGTTCAACTTTTCTTTCTCCCCCAGTATAGAAACAAAAGCAAATCCATTTAAAAGAAATATTTGGAGAGTATTTTTGTTTTCTTTTTTTTTAAGATTTTTTAAAAAATTATTTATTCATGAGAGACACAGAGAGGGAGAGAGACAGAGACACAGGCAGAGGGAGAAACAGGCTCCATGCAGGGAGCCCAATGTGGGACTCCATCCCAGGTCTCCAGGATCACACCCTGGGCTGAAAGTGGCGCTAAACCAGGTGAGCCGCTCAGGCTGCCCTGGAGATTATTTTCTCAATTCACTCATGTGTGGACTAGTCTGTGTATATGTATGTGTGTGTTTGTGTGTGTGTGTGTGTGTGTGTGTGTTTATACACTTGTGTGTTTCATTCTGTGATATATTGTCACATGTATACATTCTTGTAACCATCATCACACTGAAGATACACAACTTTGGGCTAATGTTTATATTGGCTTGTCCAATTTCTGTCTGCTTTGGAGTGGCCACTATACCACCTCCTAAAATGTGGACCAGGACCACCCGGGAGCATGTTTGAAATGAAGAACCAGAGGACTCACCCCAGACATACTGAATCAGAATCTACATTTAACAGATTTGGTCATTCATGTGCATATTAAAGTTTGAGAATACTGTTCAAGGAAATGTCTTCATTTCTTAGTTCATTAGCTTGACAGGATTAATTGAGTGGTGGAGGATGCATATCAGAATCACTGTGAAGCTTAAGATAAAAGGATGCCTGGGCCTTAGACCTCAAGATTAAATCTGATGTGATTTATTAATGATTCCAGAGGCAATTTGATGTACTCAACAAATGAGAAGGGTGTATGTTGCAAGAGTTCTCAGAATTCTTTTTCACTTTTTTCTTTAAACCCCATGGTGGCTACCTCTCGTCAGGCCATTATCTAATGTGGTTGATCAGCTTTTCACCACCCTGTCCATTGTTGTGGCAGTTTGTCTCAAACCTGACAAATGTAAAAAGGTCCCTTTATAAGAATAAATAAATATTCTCATACAATATATCCTTATAATGGATGCAAAATATCTATGATAACGTTTCCTAAAAATGCACAAACAAAAAGCAAATACAAATGCTATAGACTCATAATTCTTAAATGACCAGAAAATCCTTGCAAATTTACAAATGAGATGCAAACAATACAATTGAAAATAAGAGCACTCATTTAATGTGGCAGAAGACATTTTTCTGAGAATAAATCTCTGCTTGCGATGTGAATACATGATCACTATGGTGTAGATTCTTTGGCGTTTGGTATATCTGTACTGCTGTGTGCCTTCTGACATTCAGACCCCTTACTATTTTCCTCTGTTTGAACCCTTACAAAACCTTTTGTTCAGTTGTGAATCCCATTCGATGTTCTTTTCCCACAAACACATCAAATATATGTCTATAGTCAGCTCACCCCTCTCCTATTTAGGTTTCATCAATTAAAGTAGTAGTCCTTATTGTCACTGTGCTTGCAGACATAAACCCAAGGGATAACATTACATGAAAATCCTTGGTCGGCAGTTGTGCAACAGTACCCGGTTGGAAGATGATCACCCAGAGTATCCTTAGTCATTTTTCTCCTTTTTTTTTTTTTTAGGAGAAAACAACAATTTAGGATAATAGTGAAGGCAGCTCTGCATACCTAAGTGTGTTTCCTTGATATCTCCAGTTCAGTGTGCAGTGGGAGGCAGAATAGAGTGGAACGTATAAACATGTCCTTGGATGAGAAAGATACATAATCTATTTAAACAGTTCCACTTATTAGGTACATTTCCAGGATGAGTTTCTTAGCATCTCTATATCTGGGTTTTCTTATGTGTATAATAGAGATGATTATTACCTACTATATAGGTACAATATGCCAGGAAAGTCCTTAGCCTACTCTTAGCACATCATAAGCACTCAATTATCAGTAGCTATTTTAACCACTACTACTACTACTACTACTACTACTACTACTACTAATCATTAGTAATTACTATTGCTATTTTTATTATAGATCTGGACATTAAATTTGCCACATATTTCTTTATTTGCTTCATTGTATTCTTAAGATATTTGTTTTCTTTTCTCCATTGACCTCTTGTTTTATTAATTAATTTTTTAAGATTTTATTTATTTATTCATGAGAGACACAGAGAGAGGCAGAGACACAGGCAGAGGGAGAAGCAGGCTTCATGCAGACACCTGACATGGGACTCGATCCCAGGACTCCAGGATCATGTTCCGGGCCGAAGGCAGGCCCTAAACCACTAAGCCACCCAGGGATCCCTAAAAAGTAAGGCTTTTTTTTTTTTAAGATTTTAGCTATTTATTCATGAGAGACAGAGACAGAGAAAGAGAGAGAGAGAAAGGCAGAGACACAGGCAGAGGGAGAAGCAGGCTCCATGCAGGGACCCCGATGTGGGGCTCAATCCCAGGTCTCTAGGATCAGGCTCTGGGCTGAAAGCGGCACTAAACCGCTGAGCCAACCGGGCTGCCCTGACCTCTTGTTTTAATCTGATTGTGGCAGACACAAGTCTCGTCAAAATGCTAGAGTAGCATCTGACTCAAAACACCATTCTATTGCTTCTGTTTCTCCTCTTCTTGCTGTAGCTCGCTCCTGAATTGCTACCATTACCACAGCTTCTACGTGCTGCTTAGACAACTTCATCTATTTTCCATTGCAGCCAATCTAGTGAGGGAGCCCCTCATAATGGTGATGTCCTGGGGTTGGACACTACTAAGGCAATGTTTCTTTCATTAATTGCCCCTTTTAATTTTTGCTAATGAAGCCTGTAATAAACTGATGGAAGGTAAAAAAGATAACTCAAAACATAGAGAAGTGCATTATTTTATTATGCCCTCAGCATATCCCTATGTTTATGCAGTAGGGATTAAAGGAATGAATCTTCACACTTTAAAATGCACACTTCCAGTTCTCTAAACTATGTCAGATTGGGCTTTTGATTAGAAGCCCTGTTTTTTGCTTATTTCTAGCTTCTGTATGAGTAGAGACTTCATTAACAGAAGTAGGTTCAGAGGATCCATTAGAGCCATAGAGAATAAATTCAAAAGTCAGGAAGGAAGGAAGGAACCAAAGAAAACAAATTTATAGCTATTTCACTAAGAAGAGAAAACAGGCAGCTCATGAATTAAACCAAGACTTTAAAAAAGCCTGAAAAAAATCTTCATTTGCTTTGCATTTGTGCGTCTTTGACATATGCATGAAGCATGAAGGAAATGTGTCTTTGGGATATATGGCCAATATCCTAACTGTCCATAGTCATTAGACAGTCTGGTGCTGTTTGGCTGTAGAGGGGGGCTCACCTTAGTGTTTTCACCTCATTATAGCGTTGTGGTGACCTTTTGCATACTTTAAGTGTTCTTTGTAATTTCAGGTTAGACATGCAACAGCAGACACTATCTGACCTGACAAATTGGCTCATTGTGTGAGGCAGCTGTTAAACAACTGTCAGAGATGGTTTCATTTCAGTGAAGAGTTAGGTAATTTAGGGGGTTAAAACCATGGACAATAAATAACCATCCACACTCATTGAAGGAAGTGTCTTCTTAGACAAGAGAATAGAACTGAAACTGATAAGGACGTTAGTCTGGTAAAAAGTCACATCAATGAAGATTTACCTCCAAATGATTTAGGTAGTAGAGAAGTGTCTGCACCAATACCTGCCCTGGAGCATAGAAAATAGGGAAACAAACTAGCTCTCCTGAAAACAGTAACCACAAGCTGATGCACTTAACATAATAGGTCAGTGGCCATCACAAAAGTTCCATGGTGCCAGTAGCCAAATGGCTAAATGTGCCCAACACTGAACTTCAAGTCACTGTAAAATGCAGAGTCTAAAGTAAGAGGGTGATGTGAGTACATGACGACAAACTGAGAGACACAAACAGGCAGCACTGAGGCTCTGCCATAGTGAGATCAGTTACTGAAGACTCCTCTCTAGCCTGTTTTATACTGCCTTGTGGGCAAATGGGATTCCAGGTCCATATGTATTATCTGTGGACACAAAGAAGCTAGAAACACAAAATAATTCCAAAGATTGCTACCAGCAGAGTGGATGCAGCAGGGGCCTTATTTTCTCTATCTTTATATAATGTGGGATAGAGTAGAATTGTGCATAACTTGGCTTTGATGTCAAGTGGACCTAGATTTAAAAATTCAAATCTAGTTTGTGTGTAAGTGATTTACCTCCCAGGGCTACTCTGTTACATCTGTAAAGTGAATGTAAGAATAGACAAGGTTAATTTGTGAGGATTAAATGAATGAAGTATTGCATAGTGTCAGATATTTAAAAATCTGTATTCATATCTTGGAAGAAAGTCTCTAGGTGTATGTCTTGGGTCTTTGTACCTCTCCATTTATGATTTCTTGAAGATATGTGGTCAAAGTAAAGAGCTCTGCAATAGCTCTGATGCTAAATGACAGACTTAAGATTCAGAAGAATCTCAACAGGAAAAATGATACTAAAATAAAATAAATTATAATAAGGTTATATAAAACCTTGCCCTTAGATTTAAAAAAAAAAAAGAAGTCATCATCTGGTTCTGGTAAAGGAGACTTCATTTAAATAGAAGTTTATATAGTAAAAATGCTAAATCCTAAGATTTTTTTAAAATTAAGTTGCATATGTGCAATTTCTGTGTGCTTTCGGCAGCCACATTTTAAGAGAACATTGACAAACTAAGCACACATTCAGTGTGGCACCATATGCAGGTTATCAAATCCAAGCTCTGCCACTGTGAGTCTGTGAACAAGTCAGTTACCTCACTGATAAATGTGTATGGAAGTCCTCTCCCTGGTTTGAGCTAAGGGTTACATTGCATAATGCGAGTAAAGGGTTCTCATAACTAGGAGCTATTATTATTCACAGGAAAGAATGATGAGAATGGTGGCAGCCCTAAGATAAGAAGCTGAAGCAACTTGAAATATTTTGTCTGTATAAGAGAAGCCTAAGGAGGAATATGACAGTTATTATCAACTATTTGAATGACTGTTGTTAGGTAGAAAAGAGGTTCTCATTAATCAACCTAACTCTAGAAGGCAGAACCAGGGCCAGTGGGTAGAAGTTGTGGGATCTATTTGGGCTCCATAACAAGAGTAACTTTCCAATTGAGGGTGTCCTAATCATTAGAATAAACAAGAGGTAGTGAGCTCTCTGTTATTGGAGGGAGGAGGAGGAAGAGGAGAAGGAGGAGTAGTAATTGAGAATGAAAACAGCTCTTAGGGTATCCTAGCTACTGTTCCAAGGAATCTGCATTCTTACTTAATCCTCATAATATCCAGTTGAAGCAGGTACAATTATTATCATTTCCATTCTACAGTGGAGGAAACTAAAGCAGAGAGGTGCAGTGAACTTTCAAGAATGCAAAATTTAGAAATGGCAGAGGTGAGATTAGAGCTCTGGGCTGCTTGACTCTTGGATCTGTTGTCTTCACCACTACGGGAAGTACCTCTCAAATACACAGGGAAAGGCTGAGTGACTGCACATCATGAAGGTTAAAGAGAATTCCTGTGCTGAAGTTGGGATTTGACTGGATGATCTCTACAGTCCTTCCGATTAAATGTCTAATTTTATGAGATCAAAAAGCAAGAACACACATACACACAATGTCAAAAGATGATACAAAATATAGACATGAATCGTCATGGGGTTTGCTCAAGAAAAAGTTCAAAGTGTTCACCTGCAACTTATCTTCTTCTACTCAGCAATAAAAGAATGGACATCTTATTGTCTTGTTCCAGGAAAATAGAAGTATTTACACTTAAATAAGGGATTGGTAGTAGAATAGCCCCAAAAAGAGACTGGTGAACCTCCGTGGGAGAGAAAGGAGATACTAACTTATTGAATAAATATTAACTAAGCACCTACGCTGTGCTAAGATAAAAAAATATATATATGTAAATGAAAATAAGAACTCAACAATCATTACAGTCCCCACACATTTAGATTCTGGTAGCCTTTAGGCTTTTTCTGAATGTTGCTATGCAATTATTTTTTTTTCCAAGTCTTTAAGGAAATCATAAATTATATCCAGTTTTGGAAAGGAGTCACGCATGATATTCTTAATAGAGTTTATATGAACTGGGTAATTTCACCTTCACTTTGGGTGCTAAAAGTATGCACTCAGTTCATCTCAGGCCAGCTTACTATCCAGTAAAGACAGATGTAGATCTTACCGTATTAAACTTTTTTACTATACTGCAGTGGGAAAAGCTCTGGTCTGGACATTTGGAGTTTTGCTACTATTGTAATTTATGACAAACTTTTGTCCTTGGATCTCAGTTTTCACATCTGTAAGTGAGGATGCTCGACTAAACTCTGTTTCCTTTAGGCTCTGATGTCTCATATTTGTTTTATTTTGTAATTATACTTATTTCATCATGCAGATGCCAGATGGCAAGATGCCCTGGCAGTGTGTGCAGGACCCAAATTGATTCTGGGAAAATGGGGCACCAGTGATTCCTATGCTATAAGGAGCTGAAGTAAACAAAAGCCTCTAGGTTCTAGTTCTATTTCTGTTGGCTATAAAATGTAGGCATGGCTCAATATTAGGAGACATCTCCGAGCTTTTAATATTAGATTTTAAAGTTGCCTAACAAACCCATTGAGGCTGTTTTGTGCTTAGAGTATTTTAATGTTATGAGGTAAAGCAGGTGCAGTATAGCATATAAGGCGTAATTGTCTCCCCTCACCTTTAATTCCTCTCCATCTTTCAAAGCATTAAAGAGAAAAAATGTTATCTCTCGGTCTCTTACTATGAATACAGTTTACGGTCTGTCTATGTTTAGATGGTTTACATGAGTGGGAAGACAGTCATTGTATTAGATAAAATTTCTAGAATAGATCTGCACTGGTATTAAGTTTCCTGGGCACTACTGCTTTGTCATCAGACTTTACCATGTAGACTTCACATCCCTTTCCATGTTAATCTTACTGTTATTATTTCCAAGTTACATATACAGTAAGGCCACACATTTCATGATATTTTAACAAAGCCATGCCATCTGCTTCTCTTGAGTTAATTAGTAAATGACATTTTGATTTTCACTACCTTGACTTGTTTTAGTTCATCTGCCTTCTTCAAGAATATTCCTAATCATAAGGCTAAATTTAATTTAAAGGGGATGGAGGGAGATTTCACACTCATATCAGTGCTATACAACCAAATAAGGAGCTGGTCTGTGGTAGGAAAAAAAAAATTAATGAAGTCTCAGAATCGATTTGGGTTCTAAAGATCAAATTTGAAAAAAAATGAAAAAGGTATCCAGATCTGAGTAAGAAGGCCAGAGGGGTGACTTTATAGATTGAGTATTAAGTTTGTTATGGGCTCAATGTTTGTATCCCCTCAAAACTCATATGTTGAAACCTAACCCCCAAGGTGATGGTATTAGAAGGTGGAGCCTTTGAGAAGTAATTAGGTCATGAGGGTGGAGCCCCGATGGATGGGATTAATGTATGTAAAGAATTTGCCTTTTGCCATAGAAGTAGAAATTGTCTTTCATTTTCTCTTCATGACATCTGGTTCTTCTCTGATTATGTACTGCTTTTTCACTTTCTTTTCTGATCTCCATCCTTATTTCAATCTATTGGGAGTAACTGTGAGAATTGTTTTGCTAACATCATGTCACCAGGGACTAATTGACCATTTCATGATGAGATTACATCCTCAAAAAGGAAAATTCCAAATGTCTAGGGGACTAGTGACGCCCTACAATAGTTAAGTTGCTGGTTGTGAATCTTAAATTGGTTTCTGATCTTTGTGTGGGTTGTGTTAGAAGCTTCCATTCACTTTTCCTTCCTGAGTGCTTCTCTAGTGACTAGCAGAGCAGGAGCGTCTGTTGTTTTCATTGCCTCACAGTCATACCAATTGAGCATAACCGATTTCCTGGTAGATCTGTCTCACAAGGAATTGCATTCATAGGAGGTGACTAGCATGTGGTAAACATGGTATAGACAGACCAATACAAGAGATAGATAGAACATTTGCTCAGAGGAGACACAAACAAATTGCCTTTCTGCTGGCTCTGAAATATTTTCTTTCAGCATACTTAAAGATGAAGTTGGAATGAAGCTAACTAAAACTTTGTCCAAACAACTCTTCATTACTTGGGTTCTGATGAGAAGGCTGTAGGTAGCAATTTGTAATTTGCTCACTGATACCGAGTCACAATTGGACTCCTCTTGAAGTTGATATAAGATCCCCTTGCACAGAAGATGAATTCATTGGAATCAAAGTGATTGTATAAGAACCTCAATTGGAATTATCTGGGTGTTAATATACATATGTATGTTTTTTAGACAATGGAATTATCTTTAAAACATGCACTTATTTAAAACATATATGCACATGCACATACACACAGAGACTGTCATATAGGTTTATGGAAGATCACAAATTAAGGCAAATTAACATACTCAAAATATGTACTCATTAAAATAAACATTAATTCCTCAAAGTTGTGGCTAAAAGGCTATGTGTAGGTGGATATAGTTCAAAGACTCTTCCTAATCTGTATAGTAATACGCAATAAGAATTGGAAAAATAAGAAAGGGAAGTAGAAGAATTTGTGAAGGGGATCCCTGGGTGGCGCAGCGGTTTGGCGCCTGCCTTTGGCCCAGGGCACGATCCTGGAGACCCGGGATGGAATCCCACATCGGGCTCCCGGTGCATCGAGCCTGCTTCTCCCTCTGCCTGTGTCTCTGCCTCTCTCTCTCTCTGACTGTCATAAATAAATAAAAAAAAAATTAAAAAAGAAGAATTTGTGAAGATAATAACATAGCATTTACTAAGCATCTACTATGTGTCAGACATACTTAATTCTTCCCATATATTAAATAGTTTAAGACTCATATAAATGGTCTGACTTATATTCTATTATTTTATCCCTCAGAAAAATGTATATAACTTGGATAAGGTCCAACACCATTAAAAGGAAAATTGGAAATCGAATCCAGGTTTCTCTAATTTCTGGGCCAAGATCTTAACTGCTACATTGTTACCACATTCTCAGAGGCTTTTATTTGAGGTAATACCACTTTATTCAGGGTTTATATTATTCCAGCAGTATCTTTGTCTGCAAATGGGCATATCAAAATACAAGCGCCTCTGCCCCCAATGTTTTTGGATTACTCAGGTGATAGTTTGTTTTTGGAAAGAGAGAAGTATAGGCAATTGACAGAAGCAGAGTGCCCAGCTTTAGATTATTTTTCTTTTTCCATTTTTTCCTTGATGAGCATAATCATGTGAATAATTAAGCCTGAAGAGCTGAATGACTGATTGGCAGCAAGTGACTAACTGTTGTTTATTTATAAGGATATAGCTTTCATGGGTAAATACAAGTTGTTTTTTGAAACATCAGAAGTCTTGCATGAGACTTTATAAATAATGGAGGTAGCATAACTTAGGGGTTCAGCTCATGGGTGTTTATGTTACACTTACTCAAGTTCAAGTCTAAGTTGCTGGCCTTTTGGGAATTTTTTTTAACCCCGCACCGTGATTGATTTCTATAAAGTGGAACCAATAATACTTCTAAGGGTAGTTGAGAACATTCAAACAGCTTTAGTTATACAGAGTGCTAGCTCAGTGCCTGGTATGTGATAAACATTCAATAAATCTGCTTTGTACTATTTTATTTCATAAAAGTGACAAAAAGTTATTTAGGAAAGACAGGTTGGATTCTTGGAAAACCTGTAGTTCCTGTGTCAGAGGCTTGCAAAAACTGCTTAGGACGTGTCTATATTGATAATTTCACCCACATTTACTTTTCCATCAGTCTTAGATTCCTTACAAGAATCAGCTATTCTTTCTAAAGAGCTTCAGTACTTTTATATTACCTCCTTTAATTGCCTTAATAATCCTATGAACTGGCGATCATCATGTTCGTTTTTATAATCGAGGAAATCAGAAGTGAGAAAAGTAATAGAAAGTCACCCAGATAGTAAACAGATGAGCTATGACACAAATCTAGGCCTTCTATACTAACACTCCAGTTTAATTTTGAAACAGGAAGATATTGAGACCATGTGGATCATGCCTTAGTCCATTTTACAGATCAGAATATTGAGAGTCTAAGATAGAAAAGTAATTTAACTAGAATCACACAGCAAGTTAGGGGCAAAGCTGACACTAGACACCTATATAGGCTTCTATTTGAAGCCTGTAGCTATTTCATCCTTCTCAGACAGCTTGTGTCTTCTTAATAACGTGTATGCTCTGTAGAGAAGGGATGAAAAAATGAGGCAGAAATGAGGGAATGGGAGGATGGAGGAGGAGAAAGGGAGAGAAAAGAGTAGACTCACATTAGAAGATTAGATCAAGGGCAGACATTGAGGGGCGATCTGCAACTGAATACTAGGGCTTTCCACTCTTAGAACTAATCTCTACCTGACAGGAGAGACAGAAATAACCAGAAGAGCCCGAATGTGTAATGTATTTGTACCTGCTTTCCTTCCGTCACTATAACCTCAGTGATCACAGTTGACATAGGTGACAGTAGTGAAGACATCTCCCTATGAAAACCCCACAGCCATATGGCACCACCATGACCATTTCCAGCAGCCCTCTCACTGAAGATTTGGCTTCCTCTGCATTGGTCTGCATTGATGGATGTCAGAAATTGGCTGATTTGGTTTCTCAGGAGACTGCAGTGGAATTCACTCCCACGGAGGCATTTTCTTGACATTTTGACATTCTCTCAGAGAAAAGCAAAAGGCTGGCCAAGGGCCCAATCATCAAGCCCATCAGAATCAAACTATATTTTCTGAGCAGCTGTCGATAGAGTGTGCATGAGATTATTATTGTTTGCCAACGCTCTATTGATCTTGGCTTTGTGAAGCTCAAAGAATGTTTACAGCCACCTATAAAAATGAACAGCCACTTCTTTTACTGAAGGTTAACATGGTGTGTTTATTTAATTGAATGGAAATAGCTTCGTGTTTTTCAAATGTCATTGTTAGTAAATTTTCAGAGGAATCTGAGTGACTAGTGTGTAAGGGTTGAAGATGGAATGGCTGGTGGGAGTGAGCAGTCAGCTGGGTTTGGGAGTTGCTGGAGGCAAGGGATGTAAGACAGAAGCAGAGGAAAGATCCTGGAATAACTTTCCTACCCCAAGAAGTGCTATAAAAAATCTTTATATTAATGTTGTTTTTTATAGTTGTCAGCTAATAGTAAGAATTCTCCCCTGGGTGTTTTATTCTTTTGCCTATCTCTATTTTTGTTTGTTCTTTTGGATTTCCCCAAAAATGTTTAAAGGTGACACTGAATATTTTAGTTATTGTGAATTATGGAGCTGGAAGTTTTCTATCATCTGATCTTTTTTTCCGCCTTTTTCATACAAGATTTGACAGAAATGGCTAGAATTAGGAGTCCTGTCAGATAGAAGCTGATAGTGGCAATCCCAGTGACCTGCTTTTTCAGAAACGTGTTTCAGTTGGCTGGAGGGAGATGCACATAGCTCCTACCAAAGCAACTGGAAGAGCCATAACCGTCTCCGCAACTGTGAAAGTCTGTCAGGGCCTAACGGATGCTAGATGAAAAGCAGAAATCAGCCAGCCAATGGATTGTTTCAAATGGAAATATCAGAATAATTCACTGGGATTTTTTTTTAAACTTTCCTCAGGAGATTTGTCCTTTTATGAGATCAACATTAGCAATTCCCATTTTAAGTTTTACTTTATCCATTCTATCTCAGTCTCCTCAGCAGGAAAACAAACAAACAAAACCTCTTATTATTACATACATGCATATCAATGGTGATTTAAAACAACGATAACAACAATAATGAAAAACAAAACAAAACAGTTGCAGTCTCAAAGCAGCCAGTCTCTATTCAAGGAATAACTGAGCTCCCCTGGGGAACTAGCCACAGCACTAGGTGCTAGGGCTAGAAAAAAAAAAATGAGACAAGGCTTGGTACTAAAGATCTCAGGACTCTGTGGGTGAGTGTGTGTGTGTGTGTGTGTGTGTGTGTGTGTGTGTGTGTGCTGGTGGGTTGGGTATCTACAAAAATACTTAACGACTTGAGTATTGTGATAGGTGTACTCTAAAACTGAGTCTGATTGGAGACATTGCTTTAATTTGGTAATGGGATATAACCTTGTCTCTCCTTCACTTCTACATTTAATCCTGGTTAAAGTCTGATTTCAAATAATCAGTCCATTTTTTTAAATTTTGATTCCATTCTTTCAGGAGCTCAATAGAAAATGTAAAGCTATCAAGTGTTTTGGGGAACACGACTTCTAAAAACTATCTGGGCATCTCAGGTTTTTCTTTATTTTAAATATACACACAGAATCAGGTTGGGCACAAGGGTTAGAAATGTGCCCTTTTCTCTAACTCGTGCAATGCAAATTATGGGAAATGAGAAGACAGGATTAGAATCACAAGATGTATTTCCCTAACTTACAAGATATGAATTCAATACTTGCAAATCTTCTTAGTTCTGAGTTTGAAACAGATCTATAAAACCCTGTGTTAAAAGAAATACAGTGGGAATTAATAAGGATGGGGGAATGGGAGTGGGCAGATGTGTTCTTGAAGAGAGCACTCTGAATGCAGAACATTCTCTTTTGTCAATTAATTTTACTTTTTGTAGATTGGTTAGACTATTAAACAAGATCTTTTGAGAAAAGTGGGTTTGAGTGATCTCCAGGAAGATGTTCTTGATATTAAATTAAATTAGACTGTGCATTGCGGAGCCCCCACCAGTTGTACTCCCTCTGGTGTGCATCTTTAATATCTGATGCAGCTTAGTTAGAGGTGACACAAAATCTCAGAATTTGATTTTCTTTTTCCTTCAAAGTTAGGCAAATAGAAAGGGGCTGTCCTTTTTTTTTTTTTTTTTTGAAAGGGGCTGTCTTGGTATATCTTAGTATATCTAAGGGCCAGATGCAGATGCTGTTTTTTAAGAATTTGATTTGGGGAAGGTACAAGTTCAGGGAAATGGGTTTGATCCCTCCAAAGATAAGGAGACTTCCTTTTCTTATTTGACAACAGGGCTCCTTTGTCTCATAATGTTTGACAAAGCAACAGCATGGAGTCATGATTTCCAGTGCTGCCTCTAGAGTAAGATTTTCTGGATTTGAATCCTTGATGATTTTTGCCAAATTATGTAACTTGTTTAAGGATCAATTTCCTCATCTATAAAATGTAACAAGAGTTCCTTATAAGAACCACATAAAGATGAAATAGAAACCATCTAGCATATGCCTAGCACATAATGCAATGTCATAACTATTAACTGTTATTACTAAACCAAATATTTTAATAGGTAACACCCCAGAAATTCCTAGGCATAAGGTTGTTGTTATAATGGGCAAGTTACAAGGGTCACAAACTAACACCCTAAGCTTTTTGCAGATGTGTGAACCTCTTCACAAGGGCTTCTAGTCATTGACTTACAGATTGATGAGGGCAGATCTATCATCCCCTCTTTTTGTTTTTTCATCATCTTCTCTTAAATAAATAGCCAGAAAACACTTACTCTATTTATAGTGCAGGAATTGAGAGTTTTTCTTTAGAAGGACAATTACTTTTTATCCAAGGGTTCAATGCCACATAAGAAAAATTGTCTTATGTACAATACCTTGGAGAGATAAAGATATTTAAAAATCTTGATATTAGAATTAAGGCTATAATGCATTTAGCTTGTCTATGGGTTCTTCATTTCTGCATCACTAGTGTTGTCAGAAATAAGAGTAATTACTTCAGTATTACATTTTTCCTTTAATGATGTAGACTTTTTTGCTGTTGTTGTTGTATAACTTCCATTATTTAACTGGATTTAGAAGATCCATCAGGGAAAAAAAATCCATCAGTATGCACCAAAAATTTATTTTCAAAATTCTTCACCTAATACTTAAAAAAATAAGCCCTAATCTAGTTTACTGTGAAATTGACCTCAGAAGTATAAATAGTACAGAGGAAGAAAAATCCCACATTTCTATATCTGTGTTGACATTTAAGACTGCATTTATAAAGCTTCCATACATAGTGAACACAGGGTGTATCTTGCTGGTAAGAATTTTGCTGTCCTGGAGTCTGTGTTGAAGCTCCTGAGATGTGTTCAGCGGTAGAGGTGATGCTTTCATTGTGTCACAGTTCACTTCCCATTTCTTGAAGAGAGATTCATTTGCCTGAAAAAATTAGCAGGTTTTTTTTGTCTTTTTTTTTTTTTTTTTTTTGTATAAACTACAGTTGCACACTGGATTATTGCTTCTGGGTTTCCCATGTGACCAGCCTAGACTCAAAGTGAAGGTTGGTCTGCAGCTGTGGCAAAAAAGGGAGAAGTTAATGAATCATAAAGGACAAACATCCTCTTGGATTTCCTTCTCTTTCTTCATTTGTTCTGGTTGCTTAAAAAATTATATATCCCCACTGCCTGTATGTTCTTAGGATAGAAAACTCATTAGCAATATTTGGTTCTGTTACTTGGATAGGGAATTCTACATTCATTGTGAAGGAAAAATTCTCTAGGTAACTCATAACTGTCTCCATTGAGAGGAGTCTATGATGTTTGGAATATATTATGGATCCTTTAAATTACTGTTCTAGAAAAGGTTATATAAAGAGATCATTTTTATTACTAATTAGGTTACCTCTCCCCTCCTATTCTTTTATTCATGATAGTTCACATGTAAGCAGTACTTCATTTTTCCAGGAATCCATAGGATTCTACTGCTATTAATTTTGAGAATACTGTTAATCTACCAACATGAATTATCTTTTCTAAAAGGTGACCAAGTTGCTCCATAACTCCTCCCCCATAAGTGTTGGGTAGGTAGGAATCTCTGACTTTACTGTGGGACTCAGAGTTATTACAGATCCTCTGGCTCTCATCCCCTTTCTTGGAACCATAGCTGAATACATAGCAGAAAAGATGACTTTACTCTTTATCCACAATCTGTTAGCTAAGAAAGAGTGAGTTAAAAAAAAACTTTCTATGTTGCAAACAAAGGAACCGAGTTACTAGACGGTAAATATCTACCTCAGTCTGTGAAGAGAATACCTGTTCTAGTTTTCTGCCATCAATTTGCAAATTTGTATAACCTTTTGTCTGAGACTTGGTTAAGTATAAAGCTATTCTTCAGTGGAGACTTGACCTAGCTGATGTTCCATCATTCTTATGATTCTATAGTTGATGCTTGTTAAAATAAAAATTTTGAAGCATAGTATAGAGAGAATGTTGATTGTTGGCTGTATGTTGACCCAAAATGAAGCCATTTAAAAGAATATGATTGTATTAATATAGTTATTTACATTTAACCAGCATCACATAAAAATTAATAAAAATTTTCACATGGAGAATTTACAAATAACAATAGATGATAGATTGAGTCTAAAACTGAGGTTGAAAAAAAAAAACAAAAAACTGAGGTTGATAACCTTGATAAAAAGATAAAAACCATCCAAATAAGCTTTAAATAAATAAATAAATGTAAATTCTATATTTGAGTTAAATAAATCAACTTTGTAAACACTTGATGTAGAAGATCTGGCTTGACAGACTTTATGGAAAACAAGTTCTGAAAGTTTTAATTAGTCATAAGATTATAATAAAGAAAGGAAAACAAACTATGTGGCCTTAGGTTCTATTAATAGACTTCTACTCTATTGCAAAATTATGTTGACTCTTCATCTGAAATGTCTTTCTTATCCCTCCACTTAACTTCTGAACTAAGACTATATCAACCTTTACCTGACAGTGGCTTCTTAATCCTATTCTTTCTTCCCCATTATGCTCTGTCTTTGCATGAGGCCAGTGTTACCACTGATGAAAGATCTGATGAGATTATTCCTCATAAGCCACCAGAGGTTCACAATTATGAGACTTATTATTCCCTTAGGAATGAGACCCTTCAGTATATTTCCTTTTTAAAAATAGATTTATTTATTTATTTATTTATTTATTTATTTATTTATTTATTTGAAAAAGAGAGAAAAAGGGAGTGAGAGAGCATGAGTAAGAAGAGGGACAGAAGGAGAGAATCCTCAAACAGACTTCCTGCTGAATGTGGAGCCCAACATCATGACCTGAGCTGAAATAAAGAGTTGAATGCTTAACCAAGTGAGCCACCCAGGTGCCCCTCATATAATTTCTAATCTCTATAAACTTGTATTTATTTTTGCAGATAGTAATTGCCATTTCTAAAGGCGTGTCTTTAAGTTATCATAACCATTTGGTCCATGGTACCCTGAAATTACATTGTATTTTTATATTCCCAGACTTCTGTTCAGTATTTTATTTTCCTTCTCACTCCCCTTCCTTCTCCTCCTCCTTATCATACTTCTCAGTTTATTTTTGGCCAGCCACTGCCACTTACCCATAAGGTTCAAATGTCTTCTCTTTTATGAAGACCTCCTGAGAGCCCTCTACCCCAACTCCAGGCAAAACTAGTCTATTTGTGCTATCCCTATATCCCATACTTTCATTACAGAATATAAAGTGCTGTTATTCTCTTCTCATTTGACTAGAAGTATGTCTTTGTTTGTTACTATCTTCTGTTATTAATGAGATTTCATTAATTGTGTTAGAATATTAACTCTGAGAAGATCCTCAATCTGAAAGGAGAATAACACAGAGGATTGTTTCTCCTCTCCCATCCCATTTTCTAGCCGTACACATTATTTAAATTTGTTAATATCTTTAATGTTGTAAAGTGTGTTGAAAGATTTGCTTTTCTATTCTCAGAAGCAATGTTTTCTTGATAAGATTGAAAGTTCTATGCTATGAGCCTTTGACCCAAGAATACAAATTTAAAGTTCATGAGGTCTTTCTGTCATGGTTTTGAATGTCAGTCTGCTTTGTCCATTGGGCTTCTGAGTTCTTTGTGTTTGGCACATTTTACTGAGACACACAGAGACAAAGACACACAATCCTGGTGACTCGTTTTTCAAACTAGAGTGTATAGAAAAAAAAATGTGTGGACAAAAGTTGAGTCTATCAAAGTATCTGTTCCACAGATACCTGAATAATTTTCCTTTAGCCATTCACTTTCATCATAATTTAGAGTCATATTTTTCTTGTCACCTTTTGGTATTCCCCAAACACCTAATAATACAATCTCCACAGTGTAGTGCTATGTTCCAAATTTATAGTCACAGTAAATGAAAGAGGATAGATCTATTGTCCTTCATAATTCAAAGCAAAGAAAGTCAAGGGGAAGAAATGTTGATATTTTTTTTTTGGAATGCCAGGTGTTCTGTACTTGAAACATTTTGAAAAATTTCCAGCTTTTCTTCTAAGGAAAATTCAGCTTTTTGTTCTTTCCGTAATGGAATTGATCATTACAGAGTTGGGAAATCCTTAAAGGAAAGAGGAAGACTGTTGGGGCAACCTGTTTGTTTAGAAATTGGGCTCAAACCAGAAGGATAGCTATCCTTTTCTCAGATCACAGACTTGAAGGTAGAAACATAAGTAGCTTTTTAGGGAATTTACTGTGTAAGGTTGTGTTCCTTTCATCCCTCTACCTACTATCATTCTCCACCAAAGTGTGTGGATATGTCTTCATAATGACTCCAAGATCACACCAATTTAAAAAGCAAATACAGACATAAGTAGCAATGGGACACAAAATCTCTCTTAGTTGTCCTCCAGATTTAAAAAAAAAATCTGATCTCTATGAAGTACCCATTTTCTAATTTTACAGTATCTAATATATGTTGAATTATAGCACCATGAACTAGGGAGGGATATGGATAACTAATGTGATGACCTTTTTTAATACATGGCAACATTTCATACAGATGATTCTGGTCCACTTAGATGCCTACTATTTTTTATACATTGTCTGGTCATTATAATGCAAAAAATACATTATAATGTATTTAGCTGAAACTATTCAATGAAGCATAGCCCTGCTTATTTGGAAGACCTCAAACTAACGAGGTATAATTATCACATTTGACATTATTCTTTTATAGAGAAAGCAAAGAACATAGAATCCAGAGTTTCGGAATGCAGAGGTTGAGATCACCAGGAGCACTTAGAGTGCTTGAGGAAATTTCAGGTGTTTTATCTTCACCCCAGACCCACTGAAGTAGGATCACTGAGGAACGGCACCCAGGAATCTGCATTTTACAATTTCCCTAATCAGTCTGTATGCATACTGGAGGTTAAATATCATTGTTGGCTCACCGGTAGCGTGTAGTCCTAATCAAATATGACTCAATTCCTGGCCAGACTTGTAGACAGCAATATCTAGAAGCAATAACATTTTCTGAAACAAAACAAGTGGCATATGAGATACTGTGAAATCTCTGGCACTGGCTATCTAGTATCTATGTGCCCCACTTAGCTCTAGATTAGAAAATAAAGAATGGGATTCAGCCCAGTGGCAGCCATGAGCACAGGTGCACAATTTGGAAAAATGAGATCGTTTCTATAAAAAAATCAAGGTAAAGTCAAAGAAGTTTAATAAAAATGTAAATCCCCTTACAACTGGCCCCGTGTTTTCCATCTCTTAATGAGCACCTGTCATCTGGTGAATAATGACCAGGCCTCTGAGCGTGAGTCAGGCAAGCAAAAAAGCTCATGGCCGGAGACCCCGTTAGGCATTTTAAAATGAACAATCCATCTAACAAATAAAAACGTGCGTCAGTGATACAAGTATAATAGCATAATCTCTTCAAGAGAAACAATATGCAAATGAATCATAAAGCAAGAAGAGGCAGAACTTTTCACTTCTGCCTTGGGCAGTGTTTCCTGGAAACAGACTCTTGAGATGGAGATTGTATGAGAAGGCTTCTTGGGGACTGAGCTGTGAGGCAACTCCTAAACAGGAGTGAGGGAAACAGGCTGGAGTAGAGGGAAAATTGGGCCTGATGCAGGTGCAACTGAAGCCTTGGTCAGTCTCAGGGCTAGTTGGGTTGGTTCTTCAAGATGTCCCAAATTGAGCAAAGGGAGTTGAGTCTCTGTATGCTACCTACCCCTACCCCCAACCCCCATTCCTCACCTCACCATCCAGTCATTGCACAAGGCAACCCCTTTGCCTGAGGACACTTCCAGAAAGAGACTGGACTACGAGCTGTCAGCAGTTGGCATTCCTAACAGCTGAGGGAATGAGTACTCCAGTCTTGAAGGAAGACTCGAGAAGCACATTCACTAAACCCTGTCTGGTTCAAAGCCTAAAATTTTGGAGCTGAGAGCCACAACAGGCTTCTGATCTTCCACAGTCTGCTGAATGTCCCTGACAGTCCACTGAAGTGATAATGTTAAGGAAGGAAATGATTAGAAGTAATTTGCCGAGGGGCCAGGTTTGCATTTTGAGCTGTCAGCAAGTAATGAAGCAAGAATGTCAATCGACAGGTGAATCAAAGTTGGGGCAGGAGGAAGAGAGTAGGAAATTTGCTCCAAAAAGAGCAATTGCTTTAATTGAAACTTGTGATAAGTAGAGAAAGTTTGCAGCAGCCAGAGATGGCTAAGAAGGAAAAAAACTGTTTGTGGCTGGTGGGTTGGGATGTAAGAGGTTTTGTGGGAAAAAATTTCACTTGCAAATTCAAGTCAGGATCAAAATTACTTTAAAATAAACTCTTACCCGTTAAATAAAGGATTCCCTGTTTTTTAATTAGCCCTAGGAATGAATAGTACTTTTTTTTCTCCTTAATTATTGATTGTCAAATGTACAGGCTGCTAAGAGATAAATATATTTAATTGTCTTATTAAAAAGGAAGAGTGCTTATCCTTGATAGAAGCAATAGGCCATGGATTTTTCTGCCCATCACGCTGTGCTCTGCTCAGAATGACCTCTGACCACTGCTTCTAGTGTGTCTAAAGTAACCTGTGACATCACAGAGGTGCTGCTTGTCTGTTGAGGGGTGACTGCTCCAAAAAGTGTCTGTAACCAGGTCAAATAATTGAGGATATAGGCACATAGGGAGTGAAAGGTCTTTTATATTAAAAGGCCATTTCCGTGACTCTGTTCAAAACTGATAAAAAGTAACTTCTATCTTTGGTGTCTTCTTTGATAGTTGTGTGTGTGTGTGTGTGTGTGTGTGTGTGTGTGTGTGTGTGTGTGTAAAAGACCCTTTTTCCTTTCTGGTTTTTGAATGAATTCCAGTCTCACTTCAGCAGTCCTCAGTGACATGCTGAAAGGTGTCACAGAACTATAGCATTACTGGGTAGAGCTCCAAGGATATATTTTCTAATTATAATCACTCCTGAGCTGTTTGTAAATATGTCAAGCTGTCTACCTAGCTGCACAGCACTGGCTCATTTCTATTTCAGAAATGATCATCTTTCTTCCTTCTCCTCTCTTTCCCCCATCTTGAAAACCTCCACATCCTGAGTGACCAACAGCTTTTCTAATATAGTGCATATGTAAAAGTGATGATCTCCTAGGAGAAGACACACATACTGTTTGTTTTATTGGACAAACAGAATCTAAGAGAAAAGGAAAATTGAAAGTTTGGTTAGAAAGCACTCCGTTTCACAACAGTGAGGATGGCAGTTTATCACTGTGACCAATGCTGCTAATCATTAATCAGATTAAATTTTCTTTTTTTTTAATTTTTATTTATTTATGATAGTCACAGAGAGAGAGAGAGAGAGAGAGAGAGAGAGAGGCAGAGACATAGACAGAGGGAGAAGCAGGCTCCATGCACTGGGAGCCCGACGTGGGATTCGATCCCAGGTCTCCAGGATCGCGCCCTGGGCCAAAGGCAGGCGCCAAACTGCTGCGCCACCCAGGGATCCCAGATTAAATTTTCTTGAGTCTACCCCCTAAATACTTTAAAATATATTCTCTGCTTTTGTGCAGAAACGGCCTCACGTGATCTATGTTATCTACTTCCCAGACTGTATTTCAATTTTTCAATTTCAATTCAATTTTTAACTACTCCTGTGGCCTTTCCTTTGGACCCCTTTTGTCCATCAGCAACACAGCTGCCGAATCAAACATCCTAAATTGCCGCCCTGATTTCATCTTCTCCTATGTAAAATCTTTCAGGGTTTCTCATCTCCATTAGAAAATAAACTATTATTTAGTAAAATATAAAAAGCTCTGCAGGATGCATCTCTAGCTCACCCACATTGATCTTATCACTTGCCTGTCCATCCTACCTTTCTTGCTCCAAGAATTTTGAGTAGTTTATGTGTTCTTCCCATTCACCAAAGTGTTTTCCACCTCAGTGATTTTGTACATGTGGGTCCCACTCTCTGGAACAATCTTCTAGATGAATTGTGACACTTCAAGAAATGTCTTTGTCCCAACTTCACAAACGACATTTTCATTCTGATGAATAGCATGAGTAGTTCCCACAGTATTTCCCCAGGCTATTTTACAAGTATAGAGGATTCACTTGCTAATCCTGAAATGTGCTTTCTAAAACAAAGCTTCATCTGAAAACCCATTAAACCTGTAGTTTAAATACCTAGACATTCTCAAAAATTGAATTTGCATTGTCTCCACCACAGTGTCTTCTCTGGAAACTAATGTGGTCATGTCAGATTAATGCAACGTCATATTGTTATGACCCCAACAATCTCTAACAAATAGGGAAGGTACAATTACTGAGAGAAGCCTAGCAGGAGACTCACTTCAGCAAATGGAGCTATGCTCCTGAACTTGGAGTGGCTGCCAAATCACACAAATAATCCTGAAGTAAGGAACCTGTAGACTTCAGGATTGATTTGAGCCAGTAGCTAAGAGAAATGGGAAGTCCCCTGAACTGGAAGTTTGGAGAATTGGGTCCTCACCTAGGTCTGCTGCATACAATCAGTGGAGTCCTTGGGGAAGTCATTTGACCTCATTTGATGGTGCTGTCCTCAGATGTAAAATAAAGTTTTAGATTTAAATGTTCTTAAATTTACTTCCAATATTTTTGATTAAACATCAAATATTATTGATTAAACATCTACTTGTCTATATCAGATAATGTTGGCACTCTGCCCCTCCATCCCTTTGGATCTCTCTAGCATTTTTGTAGATCCTCCAGCTTCCACATACTTTCTCTTGTAATTCGCTGTTAGGAATATTGTCCTCAGTCAACTGCTCCTCTCTTGCTTCTGGTTGGAAATTCTCTCAGTTACATGCCAGATTCTTGCAGGATCAGGCTGCAGCTACCTCTGTGAAGGTTCACCTGAGGCTGTGCTTTTTGTTTGGTTTCCCCTTCCCCTACCTTGCCTTCAGCCCAACCCCCTTCTTCACTGGTTCCCCTGGGAGTACTTCCTTATTTAATCTTTTGTACATGGATCATAAGTCCTTATTCTTTGGACTCAACCTAAGGTATAATCTATCTATCTGCCTTTTTTGAGTTCATTACCAAACATTTGATTGGAGTTTTGTGTGAGGCTTTCTGGTTAGGGTAAAGAGAGTAAGTATGGATGTGCTTTGCCTACTGAATTGTGTGTGATAAAATGTTTGATAAAGATGGCTTCAGAAGTGGTTTCAGTTAAAGAAATAACTACTGAAAATGCTCTCTCTATTAATGTACAGATTTTCTGTTACTGATGTTTGTCTCCCTATGAATAGTTTGGACTAGATTTTTCAAGTAAGCATTTTATAACATCTGTTACTGTTTCTAGGAGTTTCATAAACAGCTAGCTGGGTAGAGAAATAACAAGGGAGAGCTACGAGTTTTCTGCCAGTATCTTCTAGTTTTTACCTGAAAAGGTATTTAAAAAAAAATAATTTCTAATTAAATCTCAATGGAATGTGAAACGAGAACTGGAATTTGAGCCAAGAATACCTGAAAGAGCATTTCTGGAAAAGACTTTGCTAGTGCCATCTGTGTATGTGTGGAGAGAAGCAAAATGTATAAGATAATGAAGATGGGTGTAATTGAGCCTCAAAGTGGACATGTGATGCTTTACTTCACTAATGCCCAGCTGATCACCCAGAAGTGCAGTTTGCTGCAATTTGATACCTGTTGTACAGTAAGCCTTAAGCCTACAGTCTCTACCCTGATGTTTGGCGTGAGTCATGTACAATACATTGAAACAAGGCATTGAAATAAATAGAATGGCATTTCCCACTCACTTTCATGCTGCTATTTCTCTGCAAGATGCATTCTGGTTCCTTTTGTGAATCCTCAGATTTGATTCTATGAGCTGCTGAGAAATGCAACACCTTTATGCCACCCACAAAAAAAAAAAAAAAGAGTTTTTTACAGTCTGTTGTATATAGAAAGTATGTGGGTGTGCATATGTATGTATGTGTGATGGAATAGTTCATTTGACATTGTACTTGCAGTACAAACCATGCTTATCACCAATTATATGACCTCTTTAGTCACAAATAATTATGAATTTTAAGTAGAAATTAAATATCAACAGTTTAATGTAGAGTTAATAAAATATATATGAATAATTATAATTTAATAAAAATTATATATATGTACTAATTACCCTGAGCACTAAAAATGGAAAATAGCATTATTCCCTTCCCAATGGCCAATGGCAGTGCCATGCAGTTATAGATCTGATGAATTGCATCCCTATGACATTGCTCCACGACCAGAGATGAAACCTTTATTTGTTTATTTGCATTGAGCTAAGTATTATTTTCAGAAAAATCAAAACCAAAATCTATGTTTAGTTTTCTAGCTTATAGTCTCTAGAGACACTACAAGCCAGGTATTATTTGTATGTTTTATTCAAAGAAAAAATTCTTGGAGAATTATTTTCTCATTCTGTCCACTCATGAAAATTTTAAAGTTATGTTCATTTCTATATATTTTTCTAGTTTGTGTTACTTCTCTTAAAATGAGTTTAAATATTGTAAACCACTTAACATATATGCAAGTAGACTCAACTCAGTAATCAATATATCATCCATGATAATAGGTAATCAATATGTAATATCAAAAGGTTTTCAAGTTCATTGACTTTTTTTGTAAGCCCTCTTACTGGTTCAGCTATGATATATGTCATTTTTATAAGGTAAGATAGTAGAACCAAGTTTTGAGTACTAGAAAGTTCACTGTTCCTTGGAAAAATGAGCTGTGCATTTACTACTTAAACCTTTCAAAAAATATTGCTTAGGCACCAGCACAGCAAAGGAGTAAGTCATTGGGAAAAAACTGGATAGTTTTACCTTTGTCCTTTTTGAAGCTGATAGTCTGAATGGCGAATTAAAATTAACACAAGGAAGCTATTTTGGTATAATGAATAAGATCCTGCGGATTAGATTTAGGCAGGAATTTATCTGAATTCTAGTTTGGCCCCTTTTTAGCTGTATGACTTCGTGAAAGTCAGTTACCTTTTATGGCTCACTTTTTTCATCTTTCAAATACAGATGCTAATATCTATCTCATGATGTTGTTATTGTATTTGTAATGGTTGATTTCAAGATGTGTAAAAAGAATACCTGGCAAATAATGTATGTTCCTTAACTGGTAGTTATTGTTTTATTGATATTACTGTTTCAAATGAAACAGAAGGTAGAAAAAAATTCTTTCTACCTTAGCACACTTATCACACCACATTTGTAATATTTATATTTACAACATTCTTCCTGATGAGTTGAGTAGCCCCCAGATGTTTTTTTTTTTTTTTTTTTTTTTTTTTTTTTTTTTATTTTTTTTATTTTTCCAGATGTTTTTAGAGCAGTGGCGTCCAAACTTTATAAATCTCTGTAACCCCAGAGTGTAACCCAATGGTCAATGCCTAAAATAATCTTAATAATTATTTGCTCTAATGTTAATTGCTCCAAAACAAAGATCCAGATTTTATAAACGACTACTTTCAAATTACAGTAATATATTTATTAGGTAAATTTAGTACCATATGGCGTGCTGGCTTAGGTGGCTCTAATTCTTTATTAATAGGTATATGGGGCTCTCGGGTAATGGGTTGCTGGATCTGTATACTATTCAGGAGACAAATTTAGTAGATGGTGACATTGCTACTAGATCAAGTAGCATTAAAAAAAATGAACTGAAGTGGAAGAAATGCTTAGGTTAACATAACAAATCTGATAATAGGCAAGAACAATTCTGTTCCAAAAATAATCAACAATATGATCAGCACTGAATTAATCTTGTTATGAGTTATAAGTTTCAAATTTTTTTTTTGTTAGGAAAATCACCTTTTAAGTGAGCTTGTGGGGTTTTAAACAAACAGCAAAGCTCTTTTATAGAAACACCACACTTTAGAAGCTAGCAAAGAGAAATGGATCTCTCTATAATAGTTTCTTCGTCTGGGCTTCCATTTTCAGTTCCAAAAATCCTAAGGGAAATGAACAGCTGTCCAAATGAAATGCTGAAAGGATATCCCTGGACTAGTAGGTAATCTTAGACGGGCATCACAGCAAAGTGTATGGATGGTGAATGTGAATATTGAAGAAAGGGGTATAGAAATCTTTAGCCAGACAGTGCTTAGAATGACCTGTTAAATACTGCTCGAAACATTGCAATGTTTAAGGAACGCTGTCTTCTTCCTCCTCTAAATCCAATATACATGTTTTATCAACCCCTGAGCTATTAGTTGGTTTCTTATTCTTCTCATTTTCCCTCCCATCATTTCCTCTTTCCCTCTTTTTATTCTGGGTGAGTGTAATTAGCATCAAGGCTGGGACCATAGAAGGCATGTAGTCAAGAGCATGACAATGAGAAAGACAGGAAATTGTAGATTCCCCATTATGTTTTCCACCAATTTAAGGATTCCCTGTATAACAACTAAGAACAAAGAAAAGGCAGCAGCGTAATGCTAATGATAATACAATAACCGATACTTACAGAGCGCTCATGAAGATCTAATTATTATGTTACTTGCTTAGATTATCCTCTCCAGTCTTCCTAGCAGCCTTGCTTTAATTGGGAGACACAGGACTAAGCTAAGATTCTTTAAGTGATGTTTGTGTGGACTTTGTGGATATGATTTATCAGAAAGAAGTTCTTTCACCAGGGCTCATAATAATGATTTCACAGGACTTAGTGCTAAAGCTATCAAGTGACTAATTTGGGATCCTCTAGGAGCCAGACTTATGGGGTGGAGCAGAGGTGAGGGGGTGAGGGAGTAGTTTTGCTATAACCTTGACTATATTCAGAGAAAATAGGGTTGCTGCAACACAGCAAGAATAGGACATGTGTAGCAACTGGTCAAGATACTCAATCAATATAGGTACTAGAAGAAATGTGGATAAATCATGATTTTCTTCATTTTATTCATGAAAGCAGACACTTGAGATTTTATACCCAACTTTAACTAAAAGACATAAATGTGGGAATCTATACACAAAGCCTGATTTCCTAAAATGTTTTTGTTCTCTTTATTTTAGTGTTTAATAAATACAGTTGGCTTTTGGCCTTATCACTTTATCTTCTGGTAGATTATTGTAAGTGAGCAGAGATGCCCTAGACCCTCAGCTGCTTCATGTATTTGGTATCTGTAAGCTTGCTCTGAAAGGTCTGAATCCCTGCATTGCGCCTCCCAGTAAAGTTTAGTGCTTATGGCAATTCTCCCACTGGGGAGAGAAATGAGCAGGTGAGGCCAAAAGCAGCATCTGTGACTTGCTAGGATGTCTGGCATTGTGTGCATAATTTCCACTTCAAAGAACTCAGAGACAGCTTGGTGATAGTCCGTTCATTGCAGCTTGGGTTTATCAACTAGTCAAAGTTATCTTTGGTACAACTACAGTTGGTGAAAAGTCACTTACAATCTTATGATGTCAGAGCAATAAAGACCCTCAGAGTCCCTGTAGTTTCATTTTTCTCATTGTGCAAATGAAGAAATTATGAAATTCATGTGTACAGCTTCTTCACTCTACAGTATTCATTGAGGTCCTCTTATATGCTAGAAGAAGGATAAAAAGATACAAAATCACCCAAGATTGGTTGTTGGAAAGGCTACCTTTTTCCCCTCTTTTTTTTTTTTTTTTAATGTGTTCCCAGCACCTATTTTAAGTCTGCTCTATAGTAGATGTAAATAAGTACTTGTTGCTAAAGGAACACTAGGTTTTTAACTACAAGTAATTATAATTGATTTTAGCCAAATGGCCAAATGAATGAATGAAAAAGCTTTAGAGAGAGACAATCCTGTACTGCATCTCGTGGATGAGTAGAAGCTGGCAAATGAGTAACCTCAAAAAAAGATTAAGGGAATCAGCCAATGTTATAGTCTAGCCAACAGCAAAGACAGAACTAAAATAATTGTCTAAACCAGAAGTCTTTCTGTTTGAACCAATAGCTTGCTTCCAAAAGAAAATGTTCTAAGGCATTTAAAATCCTTAACAAAGAATTTCTCTTAGTGTACTGAATGAGAAATATGTCACAACAAGAAAACTTCTGAATTATTATTCTTTTAAAAATACCTATTTATTTTCAGTTCTAATATTAACTACTTCTCACTATGAGGTAAATAATTGGATTAACTATTCTCCACTCACCCCCGTTCATCCTATTGACTGCTAGCACATGTATTCCTTAGAATTTTCCCCTGTTGGCCTCAGGGAAGTGAAAAAGATTTACATAAATGGAAATGGAGTGTTTTATATGTAATAGTTATCTTGTTAACCCTAGTATCCAACTATCAGGGTACTGGGTATGAAAGGGAGGAGAAAAGGAGTTGTTCTTCTAGGGGTTTAGGAGATGCCTCAGTTCCTTGAGATGAAGAGATGAAAATAAATCCTCTGTGTTACTGAAGCATGTGAATGCCATGAAATAGTTGGACCTGAATGTTATTGCATTTACAACAGAGAGAAGGAAAGAAAAGTATTTTCATAGTTTATTTATCCAGCTCCTCTGAAAAATATCTGTGTGAAGCACTGGGATGAGAGTGTTGATTCCATTGAATTTGACTCTTTCAAGGCTATACCTTTGGAGAGAGTGTTGCCCCATATAGTCATAACCAAAAAGCAATGTGTCTTCCATACCTTTTGATTGATCCACTTTTGGCACACCATTTGGTGGATAAAATATTTTTAAAAATCTTGTGTTACATAAGCAAGCCATAAAGTAATAAGTTCCCTACTACTGCTTTGGATTTGTCCTGTCCTTCTCCTTGGATAAGTTCAATATGATTTTATGTATATTAATGAATTCCTTTAATAATATTCAAAGTACAAAGAAGTCAGTATTATTCTTTCTACTTTAGAAATGGATCAAATAAAGATTTACAGGGATGCCTGGGTGGCTCACTTAGTTAAGCATTTGCCTTTGGCTCAGGGCATGATCCTGGGGTCCTGAGATTGAGCCATCTGCTCCTCCCCACCCTGTTCATGCTCTCTCTCTCTCCTCTCTCTCTCTGTCTCTATCATCTATCTATCTATCTATCTATCTATCTATCTATCTATCATCTATCTATCATCTATCTATCTATCTATCTAAATATATATATATATATTTATGTACACACATGTATGATGGAGGTTGTGAAAATAAGCATTGTGTTATGTGTTCTAGGTTTAATGGGAATCAAAGTAGCATGACTATATGGCAGTGATAGCATAAAGGGACTTTTGGGAAATTACCATCTTATTTTTCAAAACAAGTTTTTTAAAAGATATATTCATTTGTCCCCAAAATATTTCTGAGTGCATACTCTGGGCCATGTATTGTTTGGGTCATTGAGTCTTTGGTAATCAAGACAGACAGATATCTATTCTTGTGTCATTCCATGCTAGTCAGAAGAGAAAGAAAGGATGTTGTAGGTGATGTGCAGAAAATATTACTAATTATGGTTTAGATAGAGAATTACCAACAGGGATGGTGGGGGGAGGAATTACTATCTTTGGTTGTGTAGTCAAGAAAGACCTCTCAAGAGGTTACCATTGATGTGAGACTTTGATGAGAAGGTGTCACCCATGTCAAGGTCTGGAGGAGGAGGAAAGAGCAAATGCAAAGGTCCCCAAAAAAACCATTATGGCATTTACCTGTTGGAAGAAGAAAAGAAATCCCAGTGTCTGGAGTATAGTGAGCAAAGGAGAGTATAATGCCAGCTGAAGTAGGAGACGATGGCAAGAGCCAGATCATGGAGGGTCTTTGGGACTATTTTAAGAAGTTAAATTTATTCCAAGGCAATGGAGTCCATTTGAGAATTATACTCAGTAGACGAGTAGGGACTGCGCGACAATGCGTGATGGTAGGTAATCTAACCTATGCCCCATTTTTAGGAACAAACCTCCATAAAGATCCATTGATTGATTTAACATCACAAATAGAAGTTTGCTATACGCTTTGCAATGTTTTAGAGTTTTAGCTATGAGTAAGACAAGTTTCTGCCTTTGTTGAGCTTACATTCTATTGGAAGGCTGGGGGAGAGACAGGCAAAAACTAATAAAGACCATAAATAAAATGCAAAAGGTTCAAATGGTGAAGAGTTCATGGGGTGGGATGTTAGAAATATTTCTGGGTTGGAGAACTCTAGGTCTTCTTCAGTAACTAATTTTAATTTTGTTTCTTATTGTTGGGATAATTTTTTAACCTGATGGTCAAGAAAGACTTTTTTTTTTGTTATTTTGCTTGCCTTTATTTCTGTATGTTGCTTTTAATTCTGTTGTCCTCATATGTAATGTACAGTCTTTTTCTGAAAGCCTTTTCTCAAGAAAATATTTTTCTTTCCCAAACAGTACTTTATTCCTTTGCTTTCTTTTCTAGGGACTTCTTTCCATAAACTTTTCCACATTTGTTCTATTTATTCATCCTTTTCATGATTTCTGCTGTTCTTTAGCCACATAAAAGTACAGAACCTTATCTTGGAAAACTCATGTACATTTTAGTTAGAATATAGCAGAGGAGTTACTTTGTGATTCTTTTAAGAGACCCACTAATCCTCCCTTTTCCTCCTCTCTCTTTCCCTTCCTTCTTCCCTCCTTTCTTCTTTTCTTTTTTTTCTTTTCTTTTCTTTTCTTTTCTTTTCTTTTCTTTTCTTTTCTTTTCTTTTCTTTTCTTTCTTTCTTTTCTTTTCTTTCTTTCTTTTCTTTTCTTTCTTTCTTTCTTTCTTTCTTTCTTTCTTTCTTTCTTTCTTTCTTCTTTCTTCTTTCATTACCTCCAAATACTAGGTTAAATATTTTATCTTCTTTAAAATATTTTAAATGCAGCTTCTTCATAATGAACTCTTGTGTGTAAGTATTTCTTTTTCTATTAAGAAGCAGGAGGGCAATGAAAAGAAGACCTTTTGAAGATCCTTTTAAAGAAAGGTTTCTTAGCCATGGCAATCCCTTATCTGTGAACTCACAGTATTATTGCTACTTTAGGATTAGTTTCATTAAGAAAGAAAATCTTAGACATGGTGCAAATTAATAATGAGGAAGTGTTTTTGCCTGTCCACTAAAACTTGGAAACACCATTTTTGGCCTGTTGTCTCCCCACTACTTTTTCCCTGGGATTTTCATGGTAAGAAGAAAGGAGCTGCATTTGGCTACTATTTCAGTGATTGAAAGAATATTTTTAAGTAGATATTTTATTTAGCAGAATTTTCTTAGAAGCTGAATCTACACCAAAAATGTCCTTGAAGATATAGCCCTCAAGAATGTTTCTGCCAAATGTGTTAAAGTATTTGTAGGGAAAATATGGCTTTATAGAATTTTCATGTTTTTCAAAATGGCTACTGATCTTCTCAATGAAGATGTAGCAGCAATTTGCTGAAAAGAAAATGCCTTTTTTAAATGAAGAAAAATAAGATAATTAATCTAGATGAATATGTTTGCTTTATCAGAGTCCAACATTTCTGTTTTCGTAGATTCTTCCTTTCTTAAAAAGTTCCCTTCAAGGTGTGCCTGGGTGGCTCACCCACTTAAGCGGCTGTCTTTGGCTCAGGTTGTGATCCTGGGGTCCTGAGATTGAGCCCCTTTGGGCTCCCTACTCAGTGAGGAATCTGCCTCTCCCTCTTTTTCCCCCTGCTCATGCTCACTCTCTCTCTCTCTCTCTCAAATAAATGAATAAATAAATAAATAAATACATAAATAAATAAATAAAATCTTTTTTTTTTTTTTTTAAAGGACAGTTCCCTTTGGGAACCATTTAGAAATGACCTACAGACATCCCTGAAAAATGACTATTCAGTCTCTGCTGGAACACATCTGTGGATGAATTTTTTATCAGACTTTTGAGAGTCTCATTCTGTCTTTGGTTAGCTCTAGAAAATACTTCCACACAGTATGACCTCTGACCTTGAGTCCAGATATTTTTACCCAACATTCTTGGTTCTACCTTCCCAAGCATTATTGTCCTTCTACATGATACCCTATGTATTTGAAGAAGGCTGCCCAGCTTCCAAGAGCTTCTGGTTAAATATCCTGAGCTCATTTAGTTGTTCCTCATATGAAAGCCTTTTGAGCCCTTTTTATATACTGGTAACCTTCCACTTAAGTCTAATTTTTAGAATATTATTTCAAATGCTATGTACAGAGGTGCTTAAGAAAGCTGTGCAATCATCTCAGAGTAGAATCCAACCAGGACCTCTCTCATGAAGTACTTCTCATGATACCCTCTGTAATTTGGGTTCTCTGTACTTCTCTACCACTTTTTCTCTCATTCTCTCCTCTGTGCTCCAGTCCAGCCATACTGGTTCCCTTGCTGCATCTCAACAAGCAAAGCACATTTCTGACTTCAGTCCTTGTTCTTGCTCCCCTTGGCTTGAACCTTCCTTCTGCTCTGATCACTATTGCCATCACCTCAGAGGAGTTTGCCCTACCTATCTCATTTAAAATAGCCCTCCTAACCCGATGTGATTATCCCCTTATTATGCTTTATCAGCACTTAAACTCCCAGACAGTATATTTTGCATATATTTGTAATGTTTTTGTCCCTCATCATTATAATAATAGCATCTTTATTAAGCAGGGGCTTCATTACATTCACTGATGTCCTTGCACCACCCAGAAGAGTACCTAGCATATAAAAGCTTAATAAATATTTGTGAATCTATCAACTAATTTCCTTATCCACACACAGATTATCTGTTGGCAGAGGATACAGAATAAGATTTTTTTTAAAGATTCATTTATTTATTCATGATAGACATAGGGAGAGAGAGAGAGAGAGAGAGCGAGGCAGAGACACAGGAGGAGGGAGAGGCAGGCTCCATGCAGGGAGCCCGATGCAAGACTCGATCCCGGGACTCCAGGATCGCGCCCTGGGCCAAAGGCAGGTGCTAAATCGCTGAGCCACCCAGGGATCCCAGAATGAGATTTTTATTATGTATTTTTAACAGTACATGTAGCCACACACCAAAGGATTCTCTGATTCACAGTGAATCCAAACAGCATTAAAGAGTAACCTGTGTGTGTGTGTGTGTGTGTGTGTGTGTGTGTGTGTGTGACACCACAGGTGTTTTGGAGACCCTGTGTCCAAGCCCTTAAGTTATAGAACCTGGAAGATGACAGAAGTGCATGAGGTGAAGGAAAGTAAACCAGTAAGACCGTTCACTGCACATGAATTTCCAAGGATACAGTTGTTCTTGAACAATCACAGTCCGTATATCAAAATAAGCGCTTTATTGAGTTGGGTAAAAGGAGTTGCTAGTGAGACTGTAAATTATCTCTCAGAACAAATGATAACTGAGCCCAGGAGCCCTTTTGTCCTAGGGGGAGGGATATAAATTCCCTGAAAGTATCTGTCGCAGGGAATTGCTCTGCATTCATCATGTCCGCCTTCTGCATCATTCATGAATGTCATAAGAGTCTAAAGAATTGGCACTTCATAGCGAAGATGATTAAATAGCCATTATACTTGTCTCTCCTGCTGCACATTGCTTTTAAAGAGATCCCATTCAGATTGTGGCATACCCCTTCCAACCCCCTCTCATTTCTTACCTCTTGAGGTCTCAGTGTTGGATGGAGGGAGCATTGTGAGTAGTTGGCCTTGCTTATGTTGAGACTGAACAGATTTGTGGACTAGCAATGTTCCCCTATAATGTAAAGCTTAGGACTTGGGGAAATGCCATAAAGCTCAAAGTAGATCCTTTTCCAGGGAGCACAGAAATTCCAGCTTTAACTTAGATGTAGTGATTGATCTGTAACTTTTTCAGATATTTTCACTCTTCTTTGCCTTGAGGACTAAGAAAGATGAATCAGAACAGGACTCCTTTTATATATGATTTGTTATTTTATGTACTCAAATATAAGGCTTCAGATCATTATGTACCCAATAAAGCATATACACGAAGAGTAAATACTGATGTAACAGAGTATAAGTTATGTGATCATATTTCTGTCTTCTCTGCACCCATTTCTTGTCACATATATACCTATTTCCATACTTTCTCTCTCTCTCTCTTTCTCTCTCTCTCTCTCTCACACACACACACACCCTGTTCCATAGTGATTCTTACTACCCAAATAGTATCCTTAAGCAATGGAGTCTAAATGGATGAATTAAAATTGTTAATTAAACAATTTTTAAAATTGCTTATTTAGAGATAGCAGAAAGAATATAGGAAGGGTGCCAGACTGGTGTCAGGAGAGTATTCTCCTGTGGCCATGCAACTCATCATTGTCACCTTGGACAAATTCTGTAACCACTTTGGGCCTCAGTATTTGCCTTTATAGACGAGGACACCAAATTGTGGCTCTCATAGTCTCCTTCTAGCTTTTATATACTACATGATTTTATGTGCCCAGCAAGGGACTCAGCCATCATGGGGACACAAAAAATCACATGATACCTCTATCACCTCCAAGGAATTTACAATCTGATGATGTCCGTGCAGTCTCTAACCCCTGCTGGGCAACCAGCTTCAGCATTTACAATGGATACTGAGTCTGTAGGTCATCGTTGTGACATAAAGATTATTTTAAAAATAGTGGTGTGATTCATGTCTATCGTTTTCACATAGTTAACACAAGATATCTTTATACCCCTATTGTCCACGGGCTTCTCCCTAAAGGCTATGTTCACTTGGGAAGACTGTTCACTTTATTTATTTATTTATTTATTTATTTATTTATTTTTTGGAAGACTTCACTTTAAAGTAAAACTTTGGACACATGTTAAAGGGTCAAGTTGAATGGGAAAATTAGGGAAATTGAATTACCACCAGTTATGATGGGTAAGAGGACCCTCTTCAGAGATTATGTGTTTTCTCCCTTATTGACAAAGTCATACCAGCCATGCCTTTGGGTCACTAGTTGCTTCAATGCAGGTAGACACTTAGAGCTTTAATTTGTCCCCTGGAAGGATCCTCTTCACTCTTCATTATCCAGGCTTTCTCCGGAAGTAGGAGAACCAGATTGAAATGCCAGCCTTGGCACTTTACATTCTGCTGCTCTAGCCATGTGAGTCTGATTCGTTCTTGCGGCTGGTTTAAGAGAGATTAAAAGGAGCAAAGCTGTCCTCTGAGTTTCTTGATCTGCACTGTGCCAGCTAGAGTCAGAGGAAATGGGGACAATGGGAAAGGGAATAAATCCTCGAGAGTGATGTGTATGTGATCTCTGGGAAGCAGAGCTAGTGTTCACACAGATACTTCAAATACTAGGTCATTGCTTTGGAGAATCTTCCAGCACCCAATAAAACCTACCACCTATGTGACACAATGTGAGGCAAACCTGAGTCTGAGAGATAAGGACAGGCAGGATATATGGCTGAATAAAGAACTTTCAATTTCCTTTACTTAGTAGATGGACAAGTATCACATCATTTAAAAAAAAAATAACCACATCAAAAAAACAATGTTCAGTCTAAGCACACATGAGCAATGTCTGAATCTTTTCACATGATTGAGTTAATCAGAAGGCCTCATCTCACAGGGAGAAGCACTGTATTAATTTAAATATGGCAGGTGCTATCTAAGTTTATTGCAAGAGCTAAAGACCAATTATCTTGTATTTTTCCATAAAATTGCATTTTCTAAAAAGAGACTGGTGTGTCTGAATATATCCATCATAACAAATCTTTAAGCTTTGATGGAAGTGACTGCTGTTTATTTGCAGAATGTCATATCTGTACTGTTGAATCAATGCTAAAGTTATCATATTAAAACTAAGAAGAGGGCCTGGGAAATTAGTTTTTTATGGACTTGCAGCCTGGCTTTGTGAATAGAAACATAAGGCCAGGACCAGGTATACAGAAAGTGCCTCACTCCAGGGCCTGGTGACTAGAGAGCAGTTTTTAAAAGAGGGATAATGCAGACACCTCCCACAAGGTACATGGTGAAGAACAAGTAAAAAATTATTTTCACCATCAGGTACTAAAGCATAGGCACACTTTCAAGGGATGTGGGGAGGTGCTGAGGGGAGACAGAGAGACTGAGATGGAAGATGTGTTTGAAATATATTTAATTAGGCAGGAGAGATGAGAATCACCGAATATTAGCAAAGGGCAATTGTCTTGGTAAAAGTAATAAAGGGAGAAAAATAGAAGCTATAAGCTGAAGCTTTGAAGGGGATAAAATATTAAGAAAATGAGTAGCTAATATATTCAGAGGAAATCAGTTTAAAAAGTAAACTGGAAACTAATTATCAAAATATTATATATTAATGCAATGATGTGTTTGTCCATTGGTAAGAGGTGAGGGATAACGTTTTGTCGAGTGAATAATGAAAAATGGCTCTGACAACCAGGAGTTGACCTTGATCCATTTTGGTTTCTTATGTGACTCTTGATTATAGACTATCTTTGTTTCAAGAAGAATGAAACCATCTGGCTTAATACTCTCAGAGATATATTTAATTTTATTCAGAAGAACAGAATGTTATATATATTAAGCAGAGTCAAATATTATATCAAATCGCCTTTCTTGCTCCAATTTATACCCCCAGACAAAACAAACAACATAAGGGCTCAACAAATAGGAGTGCTAAGTTAGAGCCCATCACTCCATGGAATATTATGCAACCATTTAAAATGACAACTATGATAGTACAAAGAGGTTCAAAAACTATAATAGAAAAGAAATAGGTATGCCTGGGTGACTCAGCGGTTGAGCGTCTGCTTTAGCTCAGGGTGTGATCCTGTAGTCCCGGGATTGAGTCTCACATCAGGCTTCCTGCATGGAGCCTGCTTTTCCCTCTGCCTATGTCTCTGTCTCTCTCTCTCTCTGTGTCTCTCATGAATAAATAAATAAAATTTTTAAAAGAAATAAATGCAAAATTATGTAAGTACTATTATTGCTATATACTATATATTGTATGTGTATTTATATATAATATTACTATTATTACTATATTATTACTATATAAACCACATGCAAACTATGCTTGTCTATTGCTAGAGACAGACCAGAGAAAAGGCAAATAACTATATGCTCAGTGGGTATTCTTTGGGCACATCAGTTTTACATATTCTTGTAGGTCTTCCACATGCCGATAATACATGCTTGGGAAATCACTGTGTAGGATCTGGGTACATTCTTTGATGACACAATAGCATAGTCACTTGGGCCTTAAAACCATGGCATTGATCCTTTGTCATCCTGGAGCTCTAACTGAACCATTGACATTATCTTACAGGCATACAAAAGTCAGTAACCCCAAAATTAAGTTGTCATTTTCATGCCTTAAGCAATGCTTCCTTTTCTATCTACAATTTTAGTTGCCCAAACTTGAAAACTGAGTCAACTTCAGTGCCTCTCTTCTTGTCCCCAAATATTAAATGGATCACCAATTCCATTTACTTTTCACGTCTTCGGTATCCATTCCTTCCTCTCATTTTTCCCTCCCACTGACACAGGCTCAGCTCACATGTCTCATATCCTGGCTTTGGCACTGGCCTCCACCTAGAGCCATATGGGCAAGCTTTTCTCCTTCCATCTCCCACACCATAGCCAAAGTTCTTTCTGTCAAGCACAGATATGGTCGTACTTTCTCTTTGACCAAAGTGGTCATTATCAAACTTTTTAAATATTAAAATCGTTCTTTAAATTGTGTTTTTGTGTTGGAGTGGCTTTAGTACAATTGCTAAATAAACGTTATGTGTTTCAGAAAGCTACACAATGATTTGGTGGAGAATGCTTATTGTACATATAACTCTTGAAATAGTTCTGTTACTAGAAGACAAAACCAAAAACACTATGTGGAAAACACTGGCTTGTGTATTAAAATACTGGATTGTCTACTAAAAGACAAATAACTGAAGCTGGAATTCAGTGCTCTGCTGCTGTGACTAGCCAATTTTCTGGACCTGTCTGCGCTATTCTCAGCCCTTCAGCCTATACACTGGCCAAAAGATACGATGCCATTTGTGTTCCCCAAATATACTTCATTCTTTCACACCTTTGCTCATGACCTCCAAATTGAATGTCCTTCCTCTCCTTTAAAATCAGGTTAGATACCCTCCAGTTCCATCCACGTCAAAGCAAATGGTGGGTATTTGTCATTTCTAATGGCTGAGTAATATTCCATTGTATACGTAGACCACATCTTCTTTATCCATTCATCTTTCGATGGACACCGAGGCTCCTTCCAGTCAATCGGAGAAGGACAATCTTTATATGGTCTCATTCACTTGGGGAATATAAAAAATAGTGAAAGGGAATAAAGGGGAAAGAAGAAAAAATGAGTGGGAAATATCAGGGAGGGAGACAGAACATGAGAGACTCCTAACTCTGGGAAACGAACTACGGGTGGTGGAAGGGGAGGTGGGCGGGGGTGAGGGGTGACTGGGTGATGGGCACTGAGGGGGGCACTTGACAGGATGAGCACTGGGTGTTATTCTCTATGTTGGCAAATTGAACACCAATAAAAAATAAATTTATAAAAAATAAAATAAAAAATAAAATAAAATAAAATAAAATCAGGTAGATACCCTTTTACCCCAAAACTCATTAGAAGTCTTTTTTTTTTGCTTTGACATTTTTTGACATGTTTTAATTTTATTTTTTTCCAGTTTTATTGAGATATAATTGACATATAAAATTACATTAGTTTAAAGTTCAGGACATAATGATAACACTAATATGTGGAATCTAAATAAAATGAACTCAAGACTCCGTTGTCCGAGGTAGGGGGAGGGGGGTGGGGGAAATGGGTGAAGGGAGTCAAAGGTTCAAACTTCTAGGTATAAAAATACATTCTGGGGATGTCATGTACAGCATGATAACTATAGTTAATGAGAATGTATTACATATTTGAAAGTTGCTAAGAGTAAATTTTAAAAGTTCTCATCACAAGAAAACATTTGTAATTATGTAAGATAATGGATTAGTATGGTGATCATCTCTCTCTCTTTGCTATATATATATTCAGTCCAATCTTTATTTAAAGCTGCTGACCCTCTCCTATGGGTTCCTATCTCATTTTGAACATATCTCTACTCTAGAATTTATATTGCACTATACATATGATGTTCTTCTTAGTATATAGAAAGGATCCAACAAAACTTTTTTTTGCATAATGTGTTTAATTTTTACTAATTGTGCACTCTATTTTTCTTCTAAGGATAGATTATTTTGGCTATAGTAAATTTTTAAATCTACTAAAGCTAGTCTCCTTTCTTTATTCTTCCTTTTAAAATTTTCTTGGTGAATCATACATCTTTTTCTTTATGAACTTGAAAAGAACTTGAGTTTCTATTTAGAGGTGCTATAAAAATTAACATGTTTATTGATATATTCATATTTTTCTTCAGTAACATATGTATCTTCATATATATAGTCATGTTTTATGTGCTCCCAAAATTATACTTTCCTTTATATAGCTTTTCTTTATATAGCTTTCTTGTTGCATTAAGATATTTTATAGATTTTTGTTATTGTGATTGGGATTTCTCTTTTTCATTTCAACCTGGTAGTTACTATTATTAAAACAAGCTCTTGCTTTTTTTATTGTGGTAAAATATACAAAATGAAAAAAATACATTTTAACCATTTTCAAGCACATAGTTCAGAAACGTTGAGTACATTCACATTGTTGTACAACCATCTCAACCATCTCCAAAGCTTTTTCATCACCCCAACTGAAACTGTGCCTATTAAACAATTGCTTCCCATCTCCCTCTTTTCTAATAACCACTATTCTACTTCTGTTTCTATGAATTTGACAATTCTTGGTATGTCATGTAACTGGAGTCATGCAATACTTGTCCTTTTGTATTTGGTTTATTTCACTTAGCATGCCTTCATGTTTCATCATGTAGTAGGTATCAGAATTTCATTCCTTTTTAAAGCTAAGATTCCATTGTGTGTATACACCAGTATTTTATTTTATCCATTTATCCAACAATGGACATTTGGGTTGTTACCACTTTTAGGGCTAAAATGAATAATGCTGCTTTGAATGTGGCTGTACAATATCTGGTTGACTCCTTGCTTTCGTTGTGTTTTGTTTGTTTGTTTCATTTTATTTTGTTTTGTTATGCACTTAGAAGTAGAATTGATAGACCTTATGGTAATTATACATCTAAGTTTTTGAGGAACTGCCACACTGTTTGTCACAGTAGCTGTACCATTTTACATTCCCACCAGCAGCACAAAAGGGTTCCAATTTCTCCACATCCTTGTCAACACCTATTTTCTGTCTGTTTGATAATAGCCATTTTATTGAATATGAAGTGATAACTCATTATGATTTTGATTTGTATTTCCCTCATGATTACTGATGTTAAATATCTTTTCATGAGCTTATTGGCCATTTGTATACGTTTGAAGAAATATCTATTCAAGTCTTTTCCCCATTTTGTAACTGGGTTGTTTTGTTGTTGAGTTGTATGAGTACTTTATATATTCTGGATATAAATCCCATATCAGATATATGATTTGCAAATCTTTTTTCTCATTTTGTGGCTTACTTTTCTTCTGTTGATAGTGTCCTTTAATGCACAAGTTTTTCAAAGTTTATCTATTTTATTCTTTTGTTGTCTGCCCTTTTGATATAGTTTTTAAAAAATCCAAATTCAGTATTATGAAGCTTTTCTCCTATGTTGTCTTCTAAGAATTTTATAGCTTTAACTCTTACAATTAGATCATTGATCCATTTTGAATTAACTTTTGTTTATGCTATAAGCATTCAACTTCATTTTTTATGTATATAGACATATATTTTTTCCAGAATCATTTGATGAAAATATTCTCATTTCTCCATTGATGTCTTGGCACCCTTGTCAAAAATCATTTGACCAACTATGCAGTGGTGACAAGGTATTGATTTTTATGTATTTATTTTATATTGGACCAACTTATCAATTGATCTCATTAATTTTAAGTTTCAAATAGTTTATTAGGGAGATGTATGTATTCAATCATATCTTTAAAAATATTGTATTCTTTCCCAATATGTTATAGATAATTTCATTTTATTGCTTTATTATTTTAGTAAGAACTTATAAAACAGTGTTGAATAATACCACGATAATGAACATCTCTATTTTTTTTATTTTAATGGCAAAGGCTATATAATTTTACTATCTAGTATGAAGTTGCATATAGGTTTTGATAGTCATTATCATATTAGAATGCTTTTTACAATTTCTATTTTAAGTAAAGTTTTTGAAGGAGTGACTACTGAGTTTCTCAAGTACTTTTAAAAATCCTAAATAAAATTGCATTCTAATTCCACCTTAATTAGGTGATATAATGAACTTTGCTAATAGATACCTTTATGTTTAGATATACTATTTATCATATTCTTGGAATGGTGTATTATTCTTTTAACATACCATTGAAGTTTATTCAGAAAAATATTTAATCAGTATTCATAAGTGAAATTAGTCTAGTGTTTTGTTGTTTTTATGCTGTATATTTATCAGGTGTTGATATTACAAATACATTGAATTTGTAAGTGAATTGGGGAAGATTTCTCACCTCGCCTGTGATCTGGTATAATTTGAATAATTTAGGAATTATATTTTCTTTGAAAGTTAGATAAAACTTATTTGTAAAATCATCTAGTATCTTTTGTATCATCTTTATCTTTTGAATAGAATTTGAATCATCTTTCCAGTGGTTTCTGGGGACCTTAGTCTACTGAGTGTATCTAGTTTTTCTTAGAAACATTTGGAAAATCGTATTTTTCCTAGAAGGGATCAATTTCTTCTGTTTTTTTTTTTAAGATTTTATTTATTTATTCATGAGAGACACAGAGAGAGAGAGAGAGAGAGAGAGAGGCAGAAACACAAGCAGAGGGAGAAGCAGGATCCCTGGAAGGAGCCCAATGCAGGACTTGATCCTGGACTCCAGGATCAGGACCTGAGCTGAAGGCAGACACTCAATCACTGAGCCACCTAAGGGTCCCTTTCTTCTGGTTTTTAAATATATTTTTCTAAACTTGTATAAAATATTCTTTTATATTTTAATATTGTCTATGTTTGTGGTTATATCCCCTTTGTAATTTCTACTATACTATTGTTTTCTCTTTTAATTTTTCTTCTGGTTTTTCAAGGATTTATATGCTTTATTTGACATTTTAAAGTATAAGCTTTGGGGATTTTTTTTAACTCTTCTATTATTTTTTTAAAAGTGTTGGGTAAATTCTAGCTTTTACTAGTCATCACATACTAGCTTATTAATTTTATTTATTTTCATAATCATGTCTTAAGTTGACATTTCAGTTCATTTATATTCATTTCCTTTATTATTATTTAGGGCATTTTCTTCTGAGTAAAATTTTATCTGTAGTTTATAGAACTTGATATAAAGCAGTCTCTTTTCATTAATATTCTAATTATTGGATATATATACACATGTATAACCATATATGTGTATAAATGTGTAGAAATCATTAAGGATTTCTTTATCAACAAGAACATGATCAGTGTTATAAATACTCCAATTTGAAATATATCTGAATCACTTGAATGTGCTTCTTAGGTTAAATCTCTAGGTAACTTATCACTTAATCATCTTGGTCATCCTTTGCCAATTTAAAAAACATTTACATGCCCTTTATGTTCCAGGCACAGTGATAGTTACCAGGGGTTCTTTACTGTCAAGGACTCTTCTAGTTGTGAAAGAAAGAAAAGCTGAGCTTACTTAAACAAATTAGCTATTGAGAATTTTATATGAGACAAAGTTTCAACTTCATAACACAGGCCATTAAAACCAAGTACTCCAAAGATGAGTTTTCTATGTGTGTCCAACTCTCGATTCAAAAGTTCGACTTCACTCTTTGGGTTAGGGTTTATTTTCTCCCAAGTTTTTTCCTTTGGTAGGAATTGTTGCCATGGCAGCTGTGTGCCATTTATGGCATAACTCTATTATCAGAGAAACTGATGGAATATTCCTCTCCTTCCAGGTTATAAAATAATAATAATAATTAATAATAATAATAATAATTCAGTGAAATGCTCCAGTTGATCCAACTCAGGTTTATTATCACGCCTTAGCTAATGTTGTATGTAACAGGCAAAAATCTGTTAAAGACTTTAACAGACAATTTCCATTGAAATCACGATTGGTATGGGAGAAAATTATCATTTCCATATGAAAGGGCTTAGTGTGGCAAGACAAAAAGGAAGATGTACTGGGCACCTGGAACAATTAAATTCTACAGATACTAAAATGTTAGGTACTTTGAGGTGATCACCATAAAACAGAAAAACTAAATTATTTCTAGAGTTCTGTATAGTGCACATGATAGCTGTTTTGATCGTTACCGCTACTTTTTGAAATGAGGAGGTAGGAGAAGTATCATCACCTCTTAATAATGGGGAAACTGGGGCACAGTGAACATAAATGATTATGAAATAACAGAATCGACCATAATAGTTGAAGTTTCTTCCTTTTGCTTAATTCTGATATGGGTTCTATGGTTAAGAGATATGTATCTCATAGAAGCAAGAGCCAATACTCTTAAAAATATAACCTAACTTTTCCAGGAAAATCATGTTTTATGAATTAGAGCCACAAATACACCAAAGTTATCTGTTTATGGTCTCTGGTTCCTTGAAAGTGTGAAGTCCATATAAATCTAGCATTTAAATCAAAGCACTAGAAATAAGCAACTGCTCTTTATCTGTATTTTTTTTTCCAGAGGATATTCAGTACTTAGAAATCCCTTGATTGCTCTTATTAGAGAAGGTATTTCAAAGCTGTGGAATAAAAGGAGGAAAAGGAGACAGATGAATGCACTCTGAACCTCTCTTTTATTCTATGTCCCATGAGATGTCATCAGAAGGAATGAGTTTCTTAAAAAATGTTACAGAAAAGTCTGATGAGTAATTATAAAATTATCATTTTTATTTTCATTCATTTATATTTTGCCTAAGGACAAATGTATATATGGTCTTTGCATAATGGTATGTAGAATAATGACATTGTCATTATTAAATATGTTGCATTGCTTTTTTACTGTATATTATTGGTAGGTTAAATCTAAGATGTATTCATATACCTACATATATATGTATATAAATATATATGAATATTACTAAAAACTGTTTGCCACATGATTTAGGAACTGAAGGGTAACATAAAACAATTTGACTGAAGATGGATGTGATTTTCATCTCTGAGCCTGCCAAAAATTCACCAAAGAAAAATTATTCAAACATTTTTGTGGTTAGCTTTCTTTTATAAATTGGAAGCTCTGTTCTCTGCCTGGGGAGGTGTTATGAACCCTAATTGATGAGTATTTATAAAATATTTCCACATCAAGATGAAATGACAAAAAGCTGAGAAGGATTAATGGGCAGATACCTGAATGACAGTATGAAGATATGAAAGTATAGGTGAGCCAGGTTTTATTGATTAATTCAACAACATTTATTTCCTGAGCATTCAGTGTTGATAGAGAGATAAATTAAACAGCCCTGTCCTCCAGTAGCTCATGGTAAAGAAAGGTTCTGGATTTTCATTTCGTTTGACAATAAAACTTAATATTTATTTCCTTAAACCTGAATACTGTGCAATTTCCTAGGTATTACTTTGTTTTGCTATATAAGAAACAAGCTTGGTTATGAAAGTTAAATTAAATTGGCTGTAAGATATTCTCTGAAATAAAATTCATATAGAGTCCACCCCTTCAGAATTTAGATTTTTAGGAATGCGGTGTAATTAATGAGGAGAAGCCTATTTTCTGACCTTGCTTTTATACACTTTCCAGAGAACAAGCTCCTATTAAGCCACCATCATTTAAATAAAATAAAATGATCACCCCTATACTGCCATTTCCATCATGAGGGCATTGAGTTTCCATCTGGTTTGTGATTTTCTTTTGTTTTGCTTTGTTTTCTTGGCTACATGTTAGGAAGCCATTGTTCTTCTGTTCATCTTCATTGCCATCTCTCTACACTCAGATACACAGGCAAAGGTAAAAGGTAACCACAGTAGGGATAGAGCTTAGCATAATGAAAAGAATGTAGATCTTTGAGTTAGTAGATCTTGATAAAATTCCTGATTCTACTAGATCTTAAGCAAGTTATTTTACCTCATTCTAAAATTTCCCTCATCTTTGAAACTGGGAAAGTAACTGTTATGGGCTGAATTGTGTGTCCTCAAAATTCATATGTTGAAGTCTTAACCTCCTGTATCTCCAAATGTCACTGCAATTGGAGATAGGGTCTCTAAAGAGGGTATACAAGTTAAAATGAGGCCATTGGAAGGGGTGCTAATCTAATATGACTGGTGTCCTTTTAAGAAGAATTAGAATACAGATGGGTAAGGAGAGTAGGCCATGTGTTGACACAGGGAGAAAACAGCCATTTTAGAAGAAACCAACCCTACTGACACCTCAATATCAAAATAATAGCCTTCAGAGTTGCTGGAGATAAATTTATTTTGTTTAAGCCACCAGTCTGTGTTACCTTGTCATGGTAGCCCTAATATACTAATACAGCAAAAATATCTAAAGTAAAAGGTATAGGAATTTGAAGTATTGTATTATAGTACATTATATAATAAATGATTCATACAGATAGTTAGCATAAGTATTAATATTAGTATTAACATTAGCATTAACATTAGTATTTAAGGACAAAGATTTGTGCAAAAATTAATTGTCCCAAACAAACAACAATAACAACAAAAACTGAGTTTATGAAGATTCTTTTTTAAGCAAAGGGAATTTAAATGTATCCCTGGAAATTTAAATTTTTGGATCAGTTTCAGTGTTGAAAGCATTTGCATTCTCTATCACTAATCAATTTTTTCTTAGTGGAAGAGTTCTGATATCTGATGAGTAAAATAACTTTGTAAAAGTTTTTTTGATGTAATGTGTTTCTTAAAATGTCATTATCTCTAAGACTCAGAAAGTGTCATGTGTTTGTCAGCAGTCATGAAAGTGCCCAGAAACTATGTGTAATTTTATTTTACTCAGAATTTGGGGGAGTACAGGGACACCTGGTGACTCCAATGCTAAGTGTCTGCCTTTGGCTTAGGTCATGATCCCAGTGTCCTGGGATCAAGCTGGCATCTGGCTCCCTGCTCAGCGGGGAGTCTGCTTTTCCCTCTTCCTCTGCCCCTGCTTGTGCTCTCTCAGATGAATAAATAAAAAATCTTAAATTAATAATAATAAAAAAAAGAATTTGGGGAAGTACAGGTGTGTATAAGAAATCCTAGCAGGAGGCTGTCTCAATTGTTGGTATCAGTTTTTGAAATAGCATAATTATTTGGCTCCTCTTAAGAGTCCCTGGAAAATTCATGATGACATTCCCATGAAAAGGATCAACCAAATATATTTGCCAAAATTGGGTTTGTACATGTAATCATCCATAAAGAATAGTTCTTTTTTATAATACTACCAGAATTAAATAATAGTGTCCTTTTTTATTTATAAAAAAATAAGCTTATAGGTAGAATTTTATTTGTTTTATCTTTTTTTCTCCGATCAGCTTCTATCGAAGTTTTGGCATTAGATACAATATATATAATTCACTCTGCACAAGTTTGAGTTCCAGTAATACGAAGCAGATTTTATACCAAACTGAACCAGCATTGGTTCTGCCAGGAAGTCTTCAAGTTGCAATTTTTCTTCCAGAATTCTGGAATGTGCTCTAAAATGTTGCCTCTGTGTTTCCTGGCTTAATGCCCTTTGGTTTTAATCATTCTTCCTTCAAGAAAGAGGAAGAAATTGCCCAGGATGAAAGGAGTAAGGATGCTCACCTTGCCTGAGCATCATTTAAGAAATGGGGCTTGGCTCTCCCTGATTATATATTTGACTCTTAGGCAACGTTGTCAGTTTCCCAGTTAGCTGGGCAGTAAATCTGATCATTTCTTTGCCAAAGATAAAGGATGTTCTTTAAAATGGATGAAATTTCTCTCTCAACGTTCAGTCCCTTCAGTTTTGCTTTATTTAAGGCTTTTTTATCATCAGTTTCGGTGTTTATTTCAAAAAAATCCAGAGTCGACAAAATAGATCATAATAAACCATCCATTCAACAACTGCATTGCAGGACTATTTGTAACATCTGTATCACTTACTTTGTACTCCCTAGAGGCTCCCTCTGTAGTGCAGAGGTTCTGTTCACAGTTTTTCCATCCGCTATTCACTTCCTTCTTCTTGTGGAGCTCTTGGTCCCCAAGGATTCCCTTCAGGAATGGGCCAACAGGACAGCTGTCTGAGGGCAGATGAGGGCAGGATGGAAGAAGGGGAGCTCTGGTTCTATTCTCAGCTTTACCACTTAACACCAGCTGAAGTCACTTAATCCTGAGTCTCTATTTTCTCTTTTATTCAAACGAAAATATTTGCTATTGACACTTCAGTGGGATTGGAGGAAGAAGCATCAAATGAGATACTCCCAAAGAAAACAACTTGAAAACCATTCAGTGCTATGAATATAGAAGGTCCTACAGTGATGAACACTCCTCAGACAGCCAGGGGTGTGTGGAAGGGGAACCATAGAGCAAACTGAGTAAAAGAAATCGAGAAACTATTTTTTTCAGGCCATCAATCATTATGAGCTCCTTGAGCTTTATGTTTCCATTTGGTAGGAGTGATATGTGATATTTCTAAGCCTTTCTGTTTTGGTTTTGTTAGAGATCTGGTTAATTGATCTGACTAAAAGATAGTTTAAAATGAATAGCAGTAACTGCTTCTATGGGCATGATGTATTTTATGTCATTGATAGTCTGTTTTTTTTCCAAAAGGATTTACCAATTCGCAGTAAAGAACACAAATGTGGATAAGGTTGATGAAAGAGTAATACAATAGAAATAACGAATAAGGAGCCTGAATAATAGAGAAAGACAGACATATTACCTTGATGTCATGAGATTTTATAAATTCTCAGGCAATGTTCAAAGACACTAGGGTAGGAGTTTGACTTCTTTTTCTTACCCTGGTTTATCTACCAGATGGTTTGCACAGCAAGAATTATACTAATTTTATTACTTAATTTATTATTGCACATGCTATATTTGTCCATGAGTAAATCATCTAGTTCCCTTTAAATTTAATCTTCTCAGGTTTCCCTGGAAGCTGCTTGCCAACTTGTTTCATTTTAACACCAACCAAAAATTATTTCAGGGAAGGCTGATTTGCTTTGTTTTCTTTCTTAAAAAAAAAAAAAAAAGAAACATAAGTAACCAGCCAACATGCTTAGATGCATTTCTGGAGCCTTTTATCTGTAATAATTTGATGGAGAAAATAATAAATTAATTCCAAGTAGTTTATTGAGTTTTCTAACTCACTTTTCTTTATTTCTTATACATACTCACATATGTATATGCATACACATATGTATGTATATATTATTTTTATATCAAATATAAATCCTAAACAGGTCCGTGATTCTATCGGTAATTGCCAAAAAAATAACATGCCATTTGGATATGGGAATAGAAAGCAATGTCATAATGGCAGGGCCATGAGGTTAAGAAGTCAAAGCAACAATAGTAATAATTATCCAAATGTCCTAAATAAGGAAAAGTTAAGTTGCCATCAATAATTAAATTAAATTTTAGTAAAATAAACAGTAATATGCACCACAGATTTAATAACTATTTCTTGAAGAAATAAAAGCATATCTTGCTTTTATGACCTAGAAAAATTTTATCTGTTATTCTCCTTGAGAAATCATCGATCATCTGTTTCATTGGCTTGTTGTATAACTACATAAAGCTATTCTCCAGGACTCCTTCATGATCTCACTAGATCCTGTCCTACTCTTTTCTTACCCCCACAAATCCCACACACAGAATATACCCCAAAACACACATATTCATACCCTCACATACCTGGGTCTGCCAAAATCACCATGAGCCCCATCACAGTAAGTAGCTTGCTAATAATAAAAACAATAAGCCAAATCTATTTTCTGGTGCTTTTTGAGATAAAAGAAGTGGTGTGTTATAAACAACATGTCATATTTGTTGACTGTTTGAAAATGGTGCGTATACATATCTTGGTTAATGGTGACAGTGTCGAGATTTCATTCCTGAAATACTGTGTTGGTGGAACTCAGCAATCTCAGCTGCCTTGCATACTTGCAAATCCTGCAATGTTAAATGGTCAAAATGCCACCATGGCAGTTTTTCTTCAGTTGAATTGATCACTTTTTGCTAGCAAGCAGGAAATTCATGGTTCTGATTGTTAATAAATGGAGTATGATCTTCGCACCAGCATACTTAGCACAGTGAGAAACCAACAGTCAAACTAGGCTCAGGGGAAAAAGCATGCGATGTGGTATTGCATGGCTTGGAAATGAAAATCTTTAATGGATTAAGGAGGGTACTTACAGTTCTTAGAATGTTCCCAAAATGTTGATTTGTAATCCACATTTTAAAATAACAAAATTCACTTTTTAATTTGAAAATGTAAAGCAAAATAAGTCCATGTTACCCATAGGACTCTAGGCATTTTATATTAAAATTAACAGAAAGTGCATATCTATCTTTAAAAACCATGCAAGATAGCAGAGCTAACTGAAGAGGGAAAAAATTACAGGTTTTCACAGTAGAAAGTTGTAAATATTAATTAACTTCCTGTAAAGCCAACATTGAACTGTGGGAGTATTCAGGGTCTTTATTTACCCATACTAGGATATTTGGTACCAAGAATACATATTTTAAGATTTGTTTCCATATAGCAGAATAAGCCATATGCTAAGGACTTTGTGCTTTTTTGCCCTTTTCACCTACAAAGTTAGAATTATCTAATACGGTGGCATCCAAAATTCAGAACAACAAAGTCAATAAAAATTATTTTTAAGACTACTTTTTGAAGTACCCTGCTATTGTCATAGTGAGGTTTTGTTCTTTATTTAAAGCCATTATGATCTCCTAACCACTATATATAAGAAGCTGTATATTTATCTTTTAAAATGTTCTTTATCTCTACGTTCTTTATATTGAGAATTATTGAATAGTCAGTGGATAAAAAATATGAGCAGGGTAGCAGGTTTGTATGGTCAGAAGGCAAGACTAGCCTTTGAAAACATGCCAGGTTTGGGGGCTATGGCTTTGTTTTCATTCCATTTTGGTCTTATAGGAAGATGTGAAAAGAATAAAGCACAGTCAACTTTGCATCACTGGTATAGTTTATTGTATAATTTTATTAAGCTATGGCTGGCATATGGTGAAGACAAGCTTCTGGAGGCAAGAGGGTAAAGCTGATGACTTAAAGAGGTGCCATTTATTTCAGATGTTTGGGTCTCTGTTTCCACACGTTGTTAACAAATGAAATATCCCATAGAACCGTTGTGAAGATCCAGCTAATGAATTTGAAAAGGTTTTTTAAATCAGAAAACACCAGGCATATGTGTTGCTGTTATCAATTTTGGACTTGTTCTTTTTGTAACAAAATGATAACATTATTTTCTGATAGAGTATGGATTTATCTCTGTAGTGGGATCCACTACATATTTAGGATAGAATAGGATAAGATTTTATAAATTACCACAAAATGTCAAAGGCTGATTTGCATTTTGGTGATTCTATACATTGATCACTGAGTAACCTTCCAGTTTCCAAATAAAGAATAAAGAGGGTGGCGATGACATTTGTAATCATCTACAGAAAAGGGAATTATTTAAATTCTTCACAGATGGAAAGAAATCAAGAGTAAATCATTATGTCCACATTTCCAATTTTAAGAAGCATTGAGGGTATCTGTGGATGGTGAGCAAATATTGTTTTGCATATAGAATTAATCATAGGGACGCCTGGGCGGCTCAGCAGTTGAGCGCCTGCCTTTGGCCCAGGGCATGATGTTGGAGACCTGGGATCAAGTCCCACATCGGGCTCCCTGCATGAAGCCTGCTTTTCTCTCTGCCTATGTCTCTGCCTCTCTCTCTGTGTGTGTCTCTCATGAGTAAGTAAATAAAATATTAAAAAAAGAATTAATCATAAACTCTCCAAACCACAATCCCAAATTCTTCAGATGACTGTGGAGGTCTTTTCAGACACCATCCCCTAAGGATTGAGACATTCATAAAATGAAGATAATGTTATGATACACGTAATATACAAACTGAGCATATTGGAGGGACTAGAATTGTGACCTTTAATTAGATTCTATATGCCTCAGAGTATAATGTGGCTTAGTGCTTAAAATAAGGATGACATATGACATATACTCCTAATTCTAGCCTCGTAGCAGTTGACTTTATTATTTCTAAATAAGCTGCATAACTCATTTTTTCTTCATACAACATAATTCAATCCAGTATTCCCTGTAAGCTAAATGTGAACCAATGCTGGAGATTTTTAGGAAAGTTGAAGAAATTTGAATGCTTATCTAATGCTGCTTTAAAATAGTTTCAAGGATTGGACCATGTTCAGTGGGAACACATCTGAAAATCTGCCAAATATTCTTTGAACTTTGAGATGACTAACATATGGAAGTATGCACTATGGGTAACATACATATAGCCATAGAAACTACAATGATGCGGTCTGTTCTAGCTACCAAATCTAGATGCTTTCCTCCAAATTTAGACTTAAAAATTTGTTTTTAAAAATGGACTTTTAAGATTTATGAGATAAAAATATTTTATTTATTTTTCTTCCTATTTGTTTTCTATGTATTTTTAAATTACTATACTCTTACTAATCCCTGGCTTTGTAAATAATAAGAGTGAAAACACAGTAAGTACTAAAAACATGGATAAACCCACTATTCGTAAGTGGCAATATCACTTACATTCTAAATTCATCATTGTGAGATTTTTTTCTATGTCTTCTATATTTCCTTTTAGAAATTTAGCTTGGAAAAGAGGGAAGCTCTTATATAATACCAGATAAATACGAACACTAGGAAAAAATTAAGTTTTTAAAGGCCTCTGGAATTAATTTTTATCACATTTTTTTATAGCAACATAAGAGTGAAAGAGATAAATGTTTTTCTCTGGCTACAGCTTTCTTTTCTGTGGGGGTGGTGGAAGGTCCAGGTATGAAAAAGAATGATGGCTTGAGACATAACACCTTATGTTCAGTCTTGTGAGGCATTCCTGGAACTGCTCCTGGCTCCACTGACCAGAATGTTCTGATAGCTAAGAGATGGGGGAACCAGTTTTCCCTCTCATGCCTGTCCTAGCCGAGATGGAAAATTAATTCTGCCTTTGAGGAGATCAGGAAGGTTGTTTGTCACAAAGTACCAGAGCTCTCAGGCACAGAGTGTTATTTGCCCTCTGCCATTATACAGCAGGAACTGAAGATGTTAGGGACGTCTCTTGCTCACATCTGCTCTGTTATTAATTCATTTTGCCTGCATCTGTAATTTAGGGTGACAGTTGCCTTCCGAGACTTTGGATGCCATCCCTCTCAGTAACCAAATACCAGCACGTGGGGGCCGTTTCCTCTCTGCAGCTGTCTGTATAGTATCTCAAAAGTGTGCCTGCAGCGGGCAATGCACAACACAGTGCCCTGATGGCTCCCTCTCTCCTTGCTCTCGCAGCTGGCGCTACATACATCTTTGGGAAAAGCGGAGGCCTCATCCTCTACACCTGGCCAGCCAACGATCGGCCCAGCACACGCTCTGACCGCCTGGCCGTGGGTTTCAGCACCACCGTGAAGGATGGCATCTTGGTGCGCATTGACAGTGCTCCGGGCCTCGGTGACTTCCTACAGCTTCACATAGTGAGTACCAGGCCTTGGCCTCCATGGCTTTGTCTTCCTGGTGGTGTGAGTCGGTGAGCCAGATGAATGCAGCAGAACGTTCTAGATAGACTCGGCAAAGAGGCACATGATTATAAAATTTGCCAACATGTGTCGGAACCCTATCCCACGGTTGTCCCAGTGTCAAACCTCATTCTTCCCTTTCAGTGTGAACCTTGATGCCCATGGGGGTATTTCAGGGATAAAAACTGAAAAACTCTTTGAGTCCAGACTCCCTTTCCAGTGGTATGGTTTGGTCTGTCATGAAACATTTAGCAGACTGCAAAGGTGTAAATAAGAGATTTACCTGGTACTTTGCCTTAACCTGATACAAGTAGCAAAGCCCACTTTGGTGGTAATAATCTCCTGTGCTGGTGGTCAGCAATGTTTTTCTATTAAGGGCCAGATGGAAAGTGTTTTGGGCTTTGCAGGTGATACAGTCTCTGTCACAGCTCCTCAGCTCCGCTGTTGTAATGTGCAAGCAGCCATAGATAATATGTTTTTTTAAAAAAATGTGTGTGATTATATTTCGATAAAAACTTATTTTATAAAAGCGGGCTGCAGGGGTATCTGGGTGGCTCAGTTGGTTAAACGTCTGACTCTTGATTTTGGCTCAGGTCTTGATCTCAGAGTTGTGAGTTCAATCCCTATGTTGGACTTCATGCTGGGTGTGGAGCCTACTTTAAAAAAAAAAGAAATAAAGAAAAAAAAAGCAGGCTACAGGCTCTACTTTGATGACCCCTGCCTTAGGCAGCAAACTTCTCATACAAATATAAGGAACATGTGATAAAAACTGAAGCCAGATGGGGTGGGGCAAAAAGGAAACAGCACAATAACCAAGAATTGTTATATTCATGTGCATTGTATATCCAACATTTTGCTTGTATATATAAGCCCAATAGGAATGCAGCCTCAGTCACTGCAGATTGTTAAGGACACAGGGTAGTTCTAAGAAATTAAAATGATTTGGAGGAAAAAATTACTTCGTTATGAGGATAGAAAATATTTTTATAGCAACAATTAACCCATTTTATCACCTGTGCAGTCTGCTGTTAAAAGAAAAAAAAAAAAGTAGGCTAAAGAAGGATATGATTCTCATCCATAAGTACCCAAAGTGCAGCTACCAGGAGCAAAGAGAGGAATTGTTCTCATTAGTTAGTGATGACAAGGCCAGAAAGAATGGATTTAATTTGGAGCAATAAGAATTCAGTTTAAATAGCAGGGGGAAAAAGCAGTTAAGAGGAAAGACCAACTGGGGATTACTACCAACCTCCAAAAAGGAAGAAGAGGAACATTTTACTGGGCATCTTTGAATCTGAATTTTGCTAATGTGCTGGTCTACTGAGGAAGGCAGAAAGTGGGATTTTATTGCTGGTCTCCGGAGTGGAGGTGGTGGCTGGCTGGAACCACCAGCAGCCAGTTCAGCCCTGCAAGCACTGCCCGTCTCCAGCACCTGCTATTCCAATATGCCTTGGAAGCAGGAGCAGCTTGAAGTGTAAGGCTCGAGCTGGAAGCCTGTCCAGCCTTTGTGTGAGCCAGAGCCAGACAAGAGTGCAGGGAAGGAATGGCTAGGAGTGATCACCTTCAAAGTGTGAAAGAGGGATCTTAAGAGAGTTTTGAACCTTTATGCTTTTTCAGATGCTTCAAGGACCATATGGTACTGTGAGTCTGAGCTTAAGCATTTTAAAAAGTCATGCCAAGGAGCACAGAGAAACACAGCCATAGTTTGTATGGTTTATCTTTATTTGGCCTCTAAAAACCACCATAATTTACAAAACTCTGTGAGATTTATGCTGCATATAACTTAATGACTATTTCATGGCAGCTATAACTAGGCTATTATTACCAGCTCGCTTGCATTTTCACGGTGATTTATCTTCTTTTTTTGTTCAGTGTGACTTACTAAGGAAAATATGATTTGGCGCAGCCATAAGCATCTTTTTTGAGTCAGATAATGTGCTACTGGTTTATCCATTTCTCCCCATTCATGTTTTGTAGAGCATTTCTACTTTTAAGAGAAATGCTTCCTATCTTCTGAAAGTTTACTTAATATTTTTTTTGTTTTTATAAAAGGGATATGAGGATCCTGGGAACTTCTCGGAAGAACCATAGCATTCCATTTTAACATATTTAACAGTAAAAATACAAGAAGTTTTACATCAAAATGTGTAGACCCACTTGGGTCCTGTGGTCCTTTTCCAGTGATGCTACATCATTGTTTAAACATTCTAGATAATCCCAACAGGTTGACCTTTATCAGATTGACATCATCTGACCTTCTCAGAGAAATGAAAGAAAGACCCTATGATGTAGAGAAACCACATCATTCTGGAATGGTCCTGATATGCTTGTGGCCCTCTTGAGCATGGGATCATTTGATTGGTCTAATAACTACAAACCATTTTAGCTTCCCTAGTGGACTGTCTCTGGTATCTACCAGAGATAAAAACTGTGCGACTATATTCCAATAAAATTCAGGTGTAAAAACAGGCTGCAGGTTGTACTTTGGGGACCCCTGCCCTAGGCTGCAAATGTCTTCATAGAAATGCAAGAACCTGTGATAAAACCTAAGGTCAGAGTGGATAGAGCAAAGGGAAGTTTCCTTACCACTCTCCGGAATAAAGGAATCCAAGTAGAAGATCCAAAAACTTGATTTCAAACCCTGCTTCTTGTTTTTGACATTTACATAGATGCATCAGGAAAGCAAAGCCATCAATACCTACTCAGATACTTTTATGTGACTTTTACAATCTGTAAAGCATGGATTTGTTTAATGGATGTAGCTTGTTTCCTTGTACTAAGGAATAATGCTCAAAAAGAAAATAATTTAAAGACTGTTAAGGGAAGTGGAAAGAGTTGAGCAGGAGGCAAAAGATTCCATTCCTGCTTGCAGTTTACCTAGAAGAAGAGAAACCCACCAGAGGAAAAGAAGTGATGGCAGACACAAAGAGGAAAGGGAGGCAGAGTGGATCCAGGGGCAAGAGGAGGAAGGAGGCATTGGGCCTGGGGAAGAGGCCCTGCCTGCCTAGACATGTGCTCCCAGCAAGGGGTTATACATGGGCAAAGCTTGATTCTTCCAGTGTGGGTGTCAATTATGGAAACAGTTGGTTGTCAAGCTCCTAAGTTACTCAAAAACAAAGTGCCAACTCAGAAATTAGTAAGTGTGTGTAGAGAGGGTATGTGGTGAAGAAAGGGGGCGGGGAGAGGGAGAGAGATTGAGAATTTGTGTTTTATAAACTGTTACTGAAGGCAAGTCCTAGGAATCCCTGAACAGTTTTGAGGCGCAGTAACTCTGTCATTGGAACAAGCACTTTTTACCCCCAACTTAGCCTATTTGAAGGAAGAGAAAATGCTCTTCCGAGAACACCAAGGAGTCTGACCCTGAGGTGAGCACCCTTTCTAGAACAGACCTGCTTGCTGTGGAGTCTCCAGAGCAGGAATGGCAAATAGGCTTCATCTTGTCTGCTAGCTTTGAGGACCTCTCACTTCCTCACTTCAAGCTTTCTAATGAGAGGAGTAGACAAATACAGCAGGTAGGAGTTCTGGCTTCCACCAGCCATGCCTGCTCCCTCCTCTGAAATGGGACTTTGTGGATGGATGCATGCAGGCTGCATGTTACCTTTGCTCTAGGCTGCATGCTGTCCTATCCCTGAACATTCTCATTTCTTTTCCTTTGTCATCCTGAAATGTCCACACGTTAAAAACTCTTTAGGAAAATTGGAATCTTTTTTAAATTCCTTCTCCACTAGAAGCCCTTGAATCATTTGTTAATTAGTTCAGAGTCCTTAGTCTTAAAATGATCCTTCTCACACCAGGCCAAGGTCAGCTGTTCCAACAGAATTTGAGTTTTACTTGGAGGGCTGGAGAGAAAGGAGGAGAAACATACATGACCAATTTTGGGTGCACACAACATTTAAAAAGATGGCAAGAAAATGCTTGGAAGTCACTGGTGCCTTAGGGTATAGAATTGATGTAAAGAAAGGGGCACCAAGACAGAGGTGGGTGGGTGCTGTCAGTGCATTTTTCCCCCATTTCACAGTTTGGTCAGATTATCTGTTGTCTGGTAAAGGAAGGAAGGAAGGAAGGAAGGAAGGAAGGAAGGAAGGAAGGAAGGAAGGAAGGAAGGAAGGAAGGAAAGATTTTCCCCCTTTTCTTCCTTCCTTCCTTTCTTCCTTCCTTTCTTTCTCTTTCTCTCTCCTTCTTTTCCTTCCTTCCTTCCTTCCTTCCTTCCTTCCTTCCTTCCTTCCTTTCTTTTGGGGTTTCTTTTAAATTTATTTATTTATTTTTTAAGATTTATTTTTTATTTATTTATTTATGATAGACATAGATGGAGAGAGAGAGAGAGAGAGAGAGGCAGAGACACAGGCAAAGGGAGAAGCAGGCTCCATGCAGGAGCCCGACATGAGACTCGATCCCGGGACTCCAGGATTGCGCCCTGGGCCAAAGGCACGCGCTAAACCGCTAAACCGCTGAGCCACCCAGGGATCCCCAGGTTTCTTTTAAATTTAAAGTCTTCCCACTCACGCAGGGCCTCATAGTGGCTAAATAGGCTTTTATAATAAGTCCTGAACAAGATAAGAATTAGATTTTTTTTTTTTAGATCTTTAAAAATGAGAGAGAGAGAGATGTCCAAGAAATCTAAAATAATTTAGAGATGAGTTCCCTTCAAATTAGCTTACATTTCTTCATTTTTGGTTCACACGTCCATGATGCACTATTTTCTATGTCAATTATTAATCTTATTAATGAAATCACAGATGAAATGTGTTTGGCAAAGGCAAAAAGATCTTTCCTTGCAGTATGTATGCATGAAATGAAATTCTGTGGAAGGAGGGTGTCTTAGGGCAGAGGGATTTGTAAAGAAATATCACTTTGAATATGCTTCCTCCATTGAAATCTATTGTTGAGGAATTAATCTGCTCAATATTTGGAGAGCAGCCACTTGCAAGTGACTTCTGCCTATTGACCTCCCATGTAGGCTCTATGAAGCTGTGTCATGTTACACTCACCTTCATTTAAACAATAGAGAAAAAAAATGAATAGGATCAGAGAAAGGATTACCAGGAAGTGCTTGCTATTCTCTCATGAAACTCTTAACAACCTCCTCTCACCACCTGCAAAATAGAAGTTCGGGCATTACTGGGCAACAATTAGTTTCTCTTTATGTAGTTAATATAGGGTATAAAAAAGATATGCTATTAATTTCTTTCTCCCTGTGTAATTTACAGTAAATCCTCTTGGATTCATTTTTTAATTATGAACCTTTCAGGAACAGTGAAAATTTATGTGTCAGGGCATCTGTTTTGTTTGACAAGAATCTATAACCTTCTCCAACTGTTTCTGTCCTGACTTATAATGTAGATACTTAGATAAAACAAGGTAGGAGAAGAGAGAGGACTGCTGTCCTGACTTACCCCCTTTTCATAACGGCAAAGTGTTCTCCTTGCAAAAACTGCCCCCCACCCAAAATAAAAATCTCACAATATTCTTTCAGTGCCATGTTTGGGGGAAATAGAATATTTATTAAGTTTGGTATGTATAGTATTGTTTTTCTATAATTTATAGCATTTGGAGAGACTCCTGGAGAATAAATGGGAGCAAAGCTGAATTATGATAAACGGTCTGTTCCTCACATCTATTGCATCTATAAATTGCTGGCCCAGATGCTTTATTTGGCTGTCTGTGTGTGAAATATTTACAGTAAGCCATCAACATCTGCTGAGTTAGTCTTCAGTGAGGTTAGGTGGTTAGGTGTTACCTTAGATTTGTGTCTGGATTTGGCCAGTAGCAGAACTAGATTTGACTTAGGAACTGTATTTGGGGGAATCTACAGAGAAGTACAGAGGAATGTTGGCATTTTGAGACTGGTAACGCAAGTAGAGAGGGAAAGAACAAGAAAATAACAAAGGTGTCCAACAGATGCAATTTTGTTTCCCACAGAGTGCTGTGCACTGCAGGTTGGCTCTGTATTCCCTTTCATTGCTATTTGTTCTTAGTGAAAAAGGCCTCTTTGGGTTTTCTGGGCTTAGGAGCTTTTCCAGATCATTAGCCACTTCTGTGGAGAGGGCCTGCTGGGGATCTTCTCTGCAGCTTCCAGCTTAGCCGTTCCATCCCGGCAGAGTTGGAGAAGAAGGTGGGAGAAAGAAGTGGAAGTGGGGATTTGATGAAGTGAGCACTTACGCAAGCTGGACCAGACGCAGCTCCCTGCATGGGAGTTGGGGTGTGTTTTTTCCAATCTCTATTATTCCCAAAATATTTCTGTTTAAATCTATTTACTTTGATTGCATACTCAGTTTCGAGGGGCAGCATGTCATAGTGGAAAAAATGTATTTAATTTGAAATCAAAAGATGTGGATTTGAGTCTCATTCTGTCAGCATCCAGTGAGCTCTTTGGCCTTGGCAAGTTATCATTGCCCTGGGCTTCACCTTGCTCTTCTTTTAAATGGACACACAAAAAATACAATACTATAGGGTTTCCTGATGTTCAGATGGAATAAAATATTTAGAAGTTATTATCAACAAAAAACTGCAAAATGAAGCGTGGGTCATTGACTAGTTTTCTCGATGACATATCTGGAAGGTAATAACTTCAATAGAGAAAAAAGATTGGTGAAAGGAAGAATGCTTTAAAATAGTTTCATTTTAAATATTTTTAAAAGCCTGCCAAGACTGTTTCTGAAAATAAATTCCTTTTTAATCTGATTGAAAGCAATTGTTTTTGAAATAATCAGATTCACAATTGAGACTTTTGGGAGTGTCCTGTAAGCACAGGGTGAAGAAGCCAGGTCTCTCTGCAAGAGACCTACTTAGGTCAATAGGATATGACATGGAGCTTCCTTGGCATGTCGTTGAGGGCATTATGTCTCTATATGACACAAGGTGATTCCTCATGCTTCCACTGCCCTTCAGTATAATGTTCCAAAGCGTTTTTACCCTCCCCGGTAAATGTGTAATTTACCTTGCCCCGAAGATCCTTCTTCAGTTGTATGAACTATGGAGAATGGAAACATCCCACCTTGCCAAAGGGGGAAGGAGGAGGAGGACAAAGCAATAATACACACCATCAGGAGACCAGAACCTTTCTAGGCAGGGATAGTATAAAAGAGATTTGAGCCCCACCATGGGTACCAGAAAAAGACATAAACATTCTGACCCAAAAGTAGGAATTAACAGAGCCTAGAGAGAGTCATTGTTGGAACCAGGGTCCTAGTGAGGATACAGCCAGATTGAGTAGGGATGAGTAGCTGCTACCACCAAGTAAACTAGAAACATAAAAGTGCATATACAGGTAAGAACATTTTGTAGAATTTGATTCCTCAAAAAATGCAGGAACAGTGAATGATAAATTTAGTGTAAAGATAAAATGTATAATAATGCAGTCATAAAAATCAAGTTGACAAAATGTATAGAAAATATTTTATGGGTGGTAAATAATTATGAGAAGCAGAGTCCAAATGGCCGTATCTTTCTCATTTATCACTTACACCAGTGGCTCTTTTCACTGTTAACTGATAAGTCATGTTTCAGAATCCTCAATGCATTCCTTTCTAAGAGGAATTTAGAAAAAATAGGATTCAGAGAATTTAGCTCATGAACATCAACTAGCGCATTTAAATTGAGTGCTTTTTATGTGCCATGCAAAGTGCTACATTTTGGGGATATGGTAATCAACATTGGGTCCCATAGAGCTAACAGATGTAAAAGACTACAGAAATTAAATTATGAGAAATTAGGTTTCCTATACATTATGAGATGATGTATATAAATGCTTGCATCACTCCTGGCATATAGTGAGCTTTCAATTATGGATAACTTTTAATGTCATTGGTACTTTTTCATCAATTAAAAAAAATTAAGTCAGAGAAAACAGTATATTTTATTTTCCTAAATAACAAATAGACTTTAATCAGGTTTCTGAGATTGCAACTTAAGTGATATAAAACTCTAAGGAGAAGTCAAGATACCACTGATTTAAAGCCAGCTGCATGGCATATATCCTAGATTATTGCAGTTATCAGCTGAACAAGTTCTGAATAGCAGAGGCTTTTTAGACATATGAATTTGAAGTGCAGCAAGCAAGTCAAACTCCAGGTGTCATCAACGCTGGGGCCTCATATGACTTAATGGCAGGGCTACCTTAACACTGTCGGCTGGATGAGTTATCTCATTGACCCACCACTTACACTGTTCCTAGTCATTACTCCTGGGGTATTGTTCACTGCAACAGGGCAAGAAATAACCCATTGACTCACTGAAGCTATAGATGATGGATTTTAGATCCCTGACTGCATTCAGAAGGCATGGAAACTCAGCGTATTAATGGGGGAATTCATTAGCCACCCACTCCATAGCATCATATGCTTAGATCCTGATGCTGTCACTGCTGCTGTTTCAACTTGTTAGTGTGTCCATGATAGATGGCAGAGGGAACTGTATAACTGTATTAGCCTCTAAGATAGTTCTGACAGCCAGACCTATAGTTTCCCAGCCTGAGATGACACTTTTGGAATCACTTAAAGACATTTAGATAAGCCCTGTTGATCGATCAAGCTAACCTTCATCCTGAAGTCATTTCATACTCAGAATGACAGGAGATGATTGGCAATTAAGTCTTTTTTTTTTCTTTCTATTCTTGACACCTTAGTTACCTGCTTTTAGTTTGGTTTATTTTTCTATTCTGCTTTCTGTAAAATGGCAGACAATTTAATGACATAGATGATTATTTCCTACATTTACATAGGACCATAAGTACATCACCTTACATTACTACCATTATCATCACTTATACCACTAAAATCGATTGACATACTACCAGGTACCAGACACTGCGCAAGAATTCTGTTTACATCATCTTATTATAAACTCACAACAACTCAGTGAGGTAGTCACTATTAATATCCTCACTTTATGAATGAGTCAACTGATGTTTAATGAAGCTAAGGAAATTTCCCAAGATAGCACTGAGCAGGCATTCAAATCCAGTTCTGACTCTTAATTACTATTACACTCCTAATGAAAGTTTCAAGAGTAGAACGTGCAGTCGTGATCATTTTAATGCAACATGTATTTGTGGAGCAGGAATTTATTTGGGGTTGTTGGAGATATAAAGTTTAACATCAAGGAGGGAAAATAAAAATTGCAAATGTGGCTGTTTTCAGACAGCATTGGGGAAATTCCAAGGAAGGCAAGACTAGTATAGTTTGTAGAGACTAAGAAATGAACACAGACAGGTTGGGACAGATTTTGACTGATGGAATCTGAAGAAGGAACATGCTAAATGAAGATACCAGCACATGTGTTCCCTCAAAAGAAGGGAATACAGGCTATGTTCCCAAGTTTGTGAGGTGTGCACTTTGACCAGAATAAATGCTTCTAAGGACTTCCTCTATGATGATGATCATAGGAAGGTAATGAAGATGAAACAGAAGGACATTCATTCCAGAGAAAGAATCAACAGGTGTCACCAACTGTTGGGTGGAAGGGGAGAGAAGTAAGAAATGTCTAAGAGACTGGGAAGGTCAAATTTCATTAACAATAACAGTGAAACGGGGCACGTGTCAGAAAAAGTAGTTTTAGGATAAGACTGTCAGAGTCTGATACTAGTGATGTAACACATAAATAAGGCATGTGAGAGTCAATCTAGAGATTTCCAAATGGAAATGTGTGATGAACTCAGATGAGAGATAGGGCAGAGGTAGGGAATTGAAAATTTGCAGCCTGAAATGACAAGGGAAACTGAGGCTTGCTCAGATCTGCAGGGACATAAATGAGTAGAAACCTGTGAAATATGTACATAACTTCCCAAAATGAAGGAGGGGAAGAAAGGAAGTGAAAAGGAAAATGCTGGAGGGTCAGAGAAAACCTAGATAGATGGTGAAGTGTTACAGAAATCCAGAGAATTAAGAGAGGTTTCCCAAAGAGAGTAGCCATAGAGCTATTTTCCCCATACCTTTTAGTAACATCTCTTTTGTATGCAGTTTGTGAGGATGTCTCCTTTGTCTTTATTGGTATTTATTGTACTATGTAATCTTTGTCATTCTAGTCTCCTTAGTATTTATTCCATTCTTCTTCTCTTAGTAGTTGTTGTGGGCATTGCTAAGTCAGAGTCAGAAGACTCTGGGTCTAGATCCCACCACCTAGCAGTTATCTTGTGCAAATGGCGGAGAACTAGACACTATTCTGGCAACCTCATAGTATGGTGGGGAAGATCAAATGAGATAATGCTGTGAATGGGCCCTGTTACCATCGAAAGATCTACAAAAAAAAAAAAAAATCATTTTCATAGTAATATGTATGTGCCTACCATCCAGCAAAGCTGTTGGTGCTTAAGAGATTGTGTTTGGAGACCTGGAAATGAGGACGTAAGAGAGGTTAGGTGGTTGTAGTTTTCAACAAGAGGGTTAGCAACCAGGCAAATGGCAGATCAGGGCCAAAATGTGAATGGCTCAACTGTGAGAGCTCATGAACGGCTACAGTATTCAAATGCTATTGTTGTCTGCTGTATGTCTTCAGACCTTGCACCTCACCCCTTGGAGCAATTTGGAGGAGGCTGTTTGGATTTCAGGTCATTCTACAGTTCCCCAAAGAACCAACTCCTTGATTCCATCGATCACTTTGTGCGGTGAGGCATGGAATCTGATGACCCCTGTCATCATCTTAGTTTGGATAGCTACAAACATTACTAATGGTCATTAAGTTATCCAGCCCGTTCTTCAATGCAAACTGCAGTACTTAGGTTTAGTAAGCCCTTTCAGGAATAAACTCTACTGGTTGACTTCTCATCACTACAAGCTCACATTCTTACGTGATGGCATGCATATTTTTGTAATCACTCCTGCATTTGCTGTTTTATTCATTGTTTACTTACTGTGCTAGCCACTTTGTATATAAGAACTCAGTCAGTCCTAACTCCGCTGTCCAATTGGTGATATTACCTCAATTTTAGAGATTAAGAAACTAAGGCTCAGACGATTAAGTAGCCATTTGTTCCTAGTGTTGAGGGAAGGAAAAAAGATGAAATAGTGATGTGTTTGATTCTTATGTCATACATTTTGCTCTTGATAATTACCTATTCAATATTAAAGTCAGATGTGAATTTAATAGGGCCTGTAATTTTTTTTTTTTTTTTTGATCCACACAGGTAAGAGTAGTAAGCAGAAATAGAGGAATAGAGCACAGCATTTTGGCTAAAGCGGAATACATAATTGGAATTAGGTCACGTTCTTTTGGGATTCAAAGAAACTCTCCGTTTTACATTACATTTTATTGCTCCCAGTATTTGTTTTCCTCTCAATGGCATTAAGGCACCCAATTACTCCCAAACCGCTTTCTTAAACATTCCTATGCAGAATAGGCTTGGAAACTAATCTGAGATTTTGAATGCAATATGGTGCAACAAGAGGCACAGAGGTAACTTTTCCCCCAAATTTTAATACAAATCCCTTTAAATATAGTAGTATATCTGAGCAGAGATTACTAGATAAATTCATTCTCCTATTTTAGTGTGATAAATGCCATATTAGAATTCTTCAAATATCCCTGCTTGAAAACCTTAAATGATCTCAAATAATACAGGGACACATTTTGTCTCCTTGCAGTCAGTATTTAATTTCTGTATTTTTAATGCAAAACCAGGTATGAGTGTCTTCACAGCAGCCCCCGCCTGTCATCCACTGACTGGTCTGTTAGCTGCTAACGTCTAGTGGCAGGATAAAAACTTGAAAGGGAGACCTTTACACTGGAAATCACATTTCTTGGAGTGGGAGCAGATTCCATTTAACTTGCCCCTGACTTGATGCCTAATTCCTAAGGTTAATAGGCTTTCATGTTTGCTACTTAGATCAGCAATGTTGGAGCTGGTTTTGTTGCATGGTTAAACAGCAAAGCTTAAATTCAATACTAAAGTGTGAAAGAGGAAAATGAGTTTGGTGTGACATGATGCCCAAAGCACCGTGAAGGTGTATTGGGTGAGGGTCCTTGACTACCCACAAAAAGCATCTATCTTTAAAAATAAGATACAAATATCCCTGAGGTTTAGCTGAGAATAGAAATAGGGGTATATAGCAAGAAGTATAACATGACAAACTTGGTTTTAGAAAAGAGGCAGGTGGGAGGAATAGATTTGCTAAATTAAAATTAGCCAGGCAGGCAAAGATTAGCAGCCTGTTTAGTGAAAGAGTATTCATTCATTTATTTATTCAACCAGATGCTACTATATGTCAGGTAAGTTCTAGGACCTGAGGGTACAAGTGTAAACAAGATAGACAAACTCCTCATTTGCATGGAGTTTACATTCTAAGGGGTACAAGCAATCAGAACATAGGTTTTGAATAATTTGCTGAAAATGCAGTGTCCTATACATTTAATTAATTGACATATTAACAGACTGCCAAATCCCCACCAGACTTTAATTTCTGTCTTTGTACTCCTCTATTTCCCAAATCTGCATGTGAACCATCTCTTATTCTTATAATCAAAAGGGAGCACAAAGGGCACTCTCACCAGTGGATTCTACCGAAACCACCATTAAGGACCACGCTAGCTTGTTTCCAGTACCAAAATGGAACAAAAAGGAATAACATCTTTACCCTTATTTTCTGTTCCTTTATCTTTGAAATGACTGTGGCCATTCCTATTGCTTTATTTTATAATTGTGCAGGATTGCTTCAGAATATCCATCCATATTTCACAGAGAGAAAATTGCTAGAGGCATCTAAATAGTACTTAGGGGGAAAAAAAAGATAAAAATCCAAATCAAATGAAAACTCACCTTCCCTGGGAGATAGACTACATTGTTTCCAGTATACTCTCCAAGCCTGCTTATACTGTCATGTCTACATATTGTCCTAGAGCTCCCAGCCCCCCAAACCGGGTCAATTACCGAGATCACCCCCTGTGGTGACAGTATAAGTACAAATTAGGCATTTCCCTTTACTTAACTGCATTCCACAGGAAACAGAATGGGACCACATGTTTCCCTTTGATTCACACCCAAACACTGCAAAACACAGAGTGTGCACTTCCTTCTTCAAGCTGTGTGTGTGCGTTAAACACAGGCAAACATTGGACTGAAATGCAGACACAGTAAGTCAGCTCTGGGGAAAACCATTCAAGTCTTTTTCTTTACTTTTTTAAAAAAAATCTTGATCTTTATTTGAGCTAGGTCTCGGTAGAGATTCTAGGAATGATATTTTACAATGATCCTCCAAAGAACAGTTAAATGTGTTTCATCCAAAACTGGGTATTCACCATACCATAACAGACCTCTTTCTGGAACTGAGCTCTCTCCTTATAAATAATGCTCAATTTTTAATAAAGAGAACAAGAACATCCACTCTATATAATGGGTGTGAAAGAACATCGAAGGCACTGTGGGAAATATTTCTGTACGTTTCCACAAATTGCTTCTTTGTAAAAAGTGAGTGTTTGATATAAATAGTATATTAACAAAGAACTATCCTAGGTATGAACCCCAACCCTAGCAGGAAAACCGGACTTCTCAATGAAGCACACAGCTTGAGCTCTCTTGTCTCTATCAAAGAGAGCAGCTGATATTGTGAAATAGTGAGACTTGATGCCAAATTCTGTGCACGTGATTTTACACGCATGAGCTGGTCTGATGGCTTTGTAAGCGCAGTGACATCTCTATGCGGCACAGGCCAAGATCACAGGATTGTCAAAGAACAGTTCATTTCACACAGCTGGAAAACTGTGTTCATGTGTGTGTGTTTAAAAGCCTAAATAGAACCATACTGTTCTGTGAATTCATACTCTACTGCTAACCACCTTATAAACTTAGACCAAACTTGCTAGATTTTGGAAACGTAACCACTGCTATTCACATAGCACCTTCTGGAAACAAACTCCCACTGAGTTTCTGTGTGTGTCCATAAAAAGTCACAGTTCTGTTTCTCTTCTGTCTTCAGAGTAGTTGAAGATTTGATTCCCTCTCTGGGGGACTTTCTGCTGTTCCTGATGACTGACAGTGAGGCCAGAGCCAGCTGTGCCCTTTTTACTGGTCAGGAACCAGGTCAGCATACTTAGATTCCTGAGCATACGCAGGGCAGCTACATGAGGGCATCGAAAATGGAACTATTGCAATTGCTCCAGCACCTCCTCCCTTCCTGGACCCATTGGACTAAAAAAAAAAACAAACAAACAAACAAAAAAAAAACGGGAATGAAGTATTTTCTTCCTTTTCTCTCCCCAGTATTTGGCAGTGTAGCACAACACGCTCATTTCTTTTAGCTCCAACATGCTATCCCCTGGTTCCTAAACTCAGAGAACAAGGCATCCCTTGTCTTCAATGTGAGACATTTAGAGAATGTACCCAGCTAGTGTCCCTGGGGCCTCATCCAACACACAGATATATTTTAAAATTCAGATATTTCATATACACCTAGAGATTTCCACTCTCTCTTAAAAAAAAAAAAAAAAAAAAAAAAGTTCAGCTATACTGGGCCAGTGTTCCTATGTGGCATCAGCCAGCTGGAGACAACAATCAGTTGTCATTTATATGGACATGCCACTTCTAGCCATTGTAGTCTCCACCTTCTCTCTGCCATACAAATCATTCAACATCTTCATTCATCTCCTTGCCTGCCCCATGCCTGCAGACCTTCAATTTTATGACCTCTCTCACACAGAAGTAGTGTTAACAGTATGGGGTCATACCTTTGCATCTTTTTTTTTTTTTTTTTACCTTTGCATCTTATACTTAAACTGAGCTCTCAAACATTTTCATACTCAGTTTCATACTCATACGCTCAGTTTAGAAGAACCTAGAAGTTGACTTTTAACTGCTGTCTTAAGGGCACATATTTGCCTACTCAGAAATATTTGGGGCTCACATATCTGTTTTATAGATATAATTTCTTATTTAGCATAACACATTTACATGATTTTAACTCAATGGTTCAACTTATTTGTGCTCTTTGAGAGTCTTCATATGGAACACAGGATGATAATTTAAAAATAAAGATTTCATTAATTTTTCTGGGAAAAGTTGGATATCATTCCTAAAATAAGACATTACATATCATATGCATAAAATAACACGTTATTCTATGTTTTAATGCATAATTTTACAATATTGGTGTGTTAGAGCATTCTTAACTAGTCTCCTCTAATTAAGAGTCTTCACACAAATCTCTGATTACTTAGCCTTCTCTGAAGGGGACGCCTTTTAGGGGTGTGTCTGAGAGCTCTGAATTGCGTCAAGAGTGAAAGGTGGTACGTGATCAAGGAACTCAGTATTAATCCCTGTTTCTTACTCAAGGGCTTCGGGCTGTCTATATCAAAGTGCTTCAAATGCTTCCTCACAGATTACTTTTCCTGTTTCATTTCTCAGATAGTCAAGAATTTCCCCACCTCCCTCCTACCCGCCCTACTCCTGACAATCTTACCTAAACTTTTTCTTCCATTGCTTTAGGCCATTGCTTCCAGTCATATCATCTTCTGAGACTATGAATAATTCTTTCCCTTCAATTATATTGTTACCTTGAAGGTATTTATAGGCTGTGATCTAGTCCCCTGGAGTCATCACTTTGCCAGACTTTATAAATTTAGCTCTTCCCACCTTTCCTCGTATGTTTTATCTTCCAGCCTTTGTAACACTGCCTCTTTTTTTTTTTTTTTTTGAGCCTATCTTTGTAGCTTCTCTGATATTTCAATATTCTTCCCAAACTAAAGAGGTCAGAATCGCACATCATATCCCAGGTATTACTGTGAGTATCTGAATGTAGAGAGGGAAATCAAGTGAGAGGATTATTTTAAAATTGAACTTAATCTTTTTTGTGACTTAGAAAAATAAAATGGGAGAGAAAGCTAACAGGGCACTGTCAACATGTTTCCATATATTTTTAACATACTGTACAGAGAATTACAAAGGCTTAATGGTAAATGATTATTTTTTTTCTGAGAGAGAATGTCTTGATTTTATTGGGCACTTGCACCTGTCCTTTAGAGTAATATTTTCTTTAAAAATCTGGGCTTCGGGATCGCTGAGTGGCTCAGCGGTTTAGCACCTGCCTTCAGCCCAGGGCACGATCCTGGAGTCCCAAGATCGAGTCGCCCTTTGGGCTCCTGGTATGGAGCCTGCTTTCCCTCTGCCTGTGTCTCTGCCTCTCTAAGTCTATCATGAATAAATAAATAAAATCTTAAAAAAAAATCGGGGCTTCAAATATGATTGTGTAATAAAATGGATTTTCTCCCCTAGTACACATGCTTTTGTACCAATATTATCATTAATGTTGTTGTTGTTAATATTATTCCTGCCCCTGTGGTTTGAAATTAGGAAACGGCATTAAGCATTGAATATTAGGAAGCAAAGATAAATTGCAGCATAAACCACCCTGGCACTAGCTTTAAGTTCTACTCCATTTTAACAGGCATTGGTAGGATTCCATCAATATGGCAAATTGGGTATAGCCTCTAGAGAACACTGGCAAAGAGCCAGGTCCAGCTTAGCTCTCTAGTACCACAGTCTCCAAACATTTTTGATTGTCCACACATAGGGAAAAAACTAACCATGCACAGCTTATGTATGTGTTTAATGTAGTGTGCACACCTGCTAATATGTTATTTGTATTATGAAATAAACAGAAACATCAGAATTTCTAAAAGTGAAGATTTCATAAATAGACATTCCAGTATTTTTCCCCATAACCAACAGTGAACCAACCTTGGCACCTCTCAGGGGGTGCTCAGCGCACTTTGTAGACCCCTGCCCTAGTGGGATCTCTATACTGAGAGAGTGAGCACCAGGCTCATCAGTTCTCAGTCAGAAGCCCAGAATGTATGGTTCAAGGCTGGAGGGCACATGAGAGGCCATCATTCGAACACTCATTTTAGAGACGACCACACAGAAGCCCGGAGACATACCTGCCTAGGGTCACAGTTGGCTAACGAGATAGTTGAGTGTAAAATGCAAGCCTCGTGATTGTCTGTTTGCAGCGTGTAAGGAAAATGTCAGGAGTTTGGTTTCAGTCAGAGTTTGAGGAAGATGGAGACTGAGTTCCTGAAGGATGGAGGAGAGGATGAATTCAAGGCTTGTGTTGATGGTGAAGGATCATTTGCCTGCGTGGTCTCTGCTCTCTCATGCTCCTATTGAGCCCTATTTACAGGTTCTCTTTCTGTCTCTTTCTGTTTCTCTCTCCAACAAAAAATTCAAGGTTTCTATATAATAGCAGACCTCTTTAACAAGATCATGCTCCGGAGCCAGATTTTGTAGGTTCAAATTCTGACTTTGTTACTTAATAGTTCTGTGACTTTAGGCAAGGTGCATAACTTCTCCCTGCCTCAGTTTCCCCATTTGTTGAAAGTGAGAATATAGTTCCTTTAGTTTGACATTAGTGTTAAATAAGATGATACCTTGGAAGACCTCATATACTTCCTGAGCCCACCCTAAGGGTATTTTAAATATTAGCTGTTGTTATTGTTATCATTTTATTAGTAATTTCTCCTAAAGGCTTAGAGCACTTTGCTCTATATCATCAATTTCATTTTGTAGGAAATGCATTTTCCTTCCTGCTGTATAAACATGTAAACTGAGGTCCATGCATATGTTTATGGCCAAAATCAGTTATAAATCCCAGGACAGACACTCAACTGGTGTTCTATGTCAAACTGTATTTCCTTTCAAGGTGAAAACAATGGCACAAAACCTCATTCAGCAGAGCAGAAACACAGACTCCATAGTTTTTTTCTTCTCATTCCCCCAAAGCATCTCCTCTGTGTGCATGAGGTCCTGCCAGAAGTCTGCCCAGCCTGAGGATGATGGCAGAAGTAGGGTTAAGTAGGATCTGTTCATCTGTCTAAACTCTTAATGGTGTGAGAGCCTGTGTTACAACCTTAATAACTTCCTCACATAACTGGCTTTCTCCTCTCCCTTGGAGTGTTTCCATTTTCTCCAGTGTTCAGTATCAGGGAGTGTTATTAAATGATAAGGGGGTTTGCTTCCTCGTGTATATTGTGAGAGGCTGAGAGACAATGAGTGTTGTGACACATTGGAGGGCATGTTAGTACTGATTATGAGAATTCTGTATCAGAGAGCAGATCATGTGACAGGACTGCATCTGGGACACTGCCTCCCTTCCCCAGAGAGTTATTAATGGGCCTTCGTACCTGGGAGGATGGATTACAATGTCTGGGTAATGCGATAATTAGAGATGTGTCACTTATCATAAACAGGGCCCTGACACCCGGGGCTAGCAGCTCTGTTCCATGTGTGAGGCAGTCTCTGTGCTCCAGACACAAAAAGAAAGGAATTTGCTGTGGTGACCTTCACTGCAAGAAGCCATCGTAAGTGTCACAATGGGCATTGAGTGGTCATTGGCATTGAATATAGAAAAAGAGTAGGAGACTTGAGTTTTATTCCTCCTTCTGCCATTGTGGAGGTCTCAACCATAGGGTTTAAGACCATGGGATCTTGAGTAAGAGTCACTGAATTTGTGAACTTGTGGTTTTTGATATCAGAAAATGGGGACTGTATATGCCCCATTTTCCTCATAGAGTTGCTACTCAAAGGTCATCTCAATCAAGGTAGTGACGGGAGAACAAGAGTGTACATGTGTGTATAAAGGAGACATAAGGATGTTTTCAGGTAGAAGAGAAAGGGCCAGTACAAAGGAAGAGACTGGCAATGCATGGGAGAAGAGGTGAACAAAATTGGCCAACTTGGAGGTAGAAAGCTGGGAAAGGCAAGAAAGAACAAGGTGGCGGGTTTGATTTCAGTCACTTCTCCTATGGAACAAAGACGAGAACAGGGTTGGAGAGTTGCACCAAAATTATGAACAAGAGGAGAGTCAAGGAAGTTCACATTTGATATTCTTAAACTTCCCAGTGAAAAAACTTTTATGGTCATTTGCTATAAGCAATAGAGGCAAGTAGATGTAGAGACTTGAATAAAGTTAAAACCCTTGAGATAACCTCTTTAGGGGGATCTCAGAGGAAGTCAACAAGGCATACTTTCAACAATGTTTTAATCTCTATCAGAACAACTTGGATTTTGACCCTAGCTCTATCTTTTCCTCCTAGGATGGCTATAAGCAGTTGCCTGTCACTTCCCTGATCTATACTCAGGATTATAATCTATACCTTCCACGCCTGTTGAGAAAATGAAATGTGATCATATATGTAATGTACACAACACTGTACCTGGCACGTAAAAGCTCCTCATTATTTTAGAAACATAGGCATGATAGCAGACAATGCATAAAACATCCAGGATTGCTAAATAAGAATATCCAATTTAGCAATTGGGTTGCGTTGGCCAACCCACTTATGCCAAGGTTACATAACATTCTTCATAGGTGTGTAGCCTCTCCAAGGCTGGTCTTCAGCCCCAGTGCTGTTCATGCCTCATGTTTCTCTTCTCGTGCATTTCTGCCCGCCTGCGGCCTTATGTACGAACTGCATAGAGGAAGGGGGTCTGTGTACAGTGTAATGTGTTTCCTGTGCTCCTGAATTGGTGCCAGTGGCATATCAATCCAATCAAGTAAACCCCAAGCCACACCTTGCTCCTAGATAAGAAGGAAAAATTATTGGAGTTTGTGCAGGTAAGCCAGGTAATTTAGCATCTGCATTGGTATTGAACTACCTACCACAGATACATGGTCTGTTTTACTCAAAGGATAGCCCAAGAATAAATGTGAAGGACTTACTTTTAGAGTTCCCTCTGTCTAAAGGCCTCTTAGTATTTCCTCTGTATTACGTGTTACATGATTAATGCAGATAATCACAAATGTGGACACCAACTGGAGTAGGGATGAAAGTTAATCTGGGAGGAAGGAAGATCCTTCTTAAGAAGCAATGAGATACCCCTTCAAATACCTAATAATTTGCCTTTCATGAGAAAGCCCCCAAGTGAGGTTCAAACCCAATTCAAATACTTCCTTAGAATTAAAAACATCCTAGGCACCTGGTGGCTCAGTGGTTGAGTGTCTGCCTTTGGCTCAGGTCATGATCCTGGGGTCCTGGGATAAAGTCCACATCAGGCTCCCTGCAGGGAGCCTGCTTCTGCCTCTACCTATGTCTCTGCCTCTGTCTCATGAATAAATAAATAAAATCTTAAAAAAAAAAAAGAATTAAAAACACCCTTTAAACAGAGGGACTGTTTTCCTTTTTTAAAAAATATATATTTTTTTATTGTTTATTTGAGAGAGATATGGAGAAAGAGCATCAGCAGGGGGAGGAGTAGGGGGAGATGGAGAAGCAGGCTCCCCACTGAGCAGGGGCGCTGATGGGGGACTCAATCCCAGGACCCTGAAATCATGACCTGAGTTGAAGTCAGATGCTTAACTAACTGAGCCACCCAGATGTTCAGAGTGACTGTTTTCTTATAAAAATACGTGCTATTTGTAAAGCACTGAGTGCAGAAGTGTGTGTGTGTAGGTGCCTGCAGGAGTGTGCAGTGTGTGTCCCTGCTTTTGTTTTGTTTTGTTTTCCCTGTAATCCCCTCAAAGATCTCAAAGCTAGGAACTATTATCCTCATTTAACAATTGGAAATCCAAAATTCAAAGGTTATGTGACTTGCCGAGGTTCCTGCCACTTGAAAGCAGCTGAGACCAGATTTAAATCCAGGTGTACCTAGAGCCAAAATCCAGGTTCTTTCTTCTTCCTGGGACTTCCTAATGCCTATACAATCTGTCCCTTGAATCATTCAGCCTCCACACTATTCTGTTCTATGGCACACTCATGTCATATTGGCCTCTAGAGTGGAAGGTGATAAGATGAAACCAAAAGATTGTTTTATCAGCTTTTCCACTCATGTGCCTGCAGAGTTCCTACCTTTACTAACAAGAGAGAAAGGCAGTCACAAGGCTTTGGGGAAACCACTGCTGTTTACTGGGAAAATTAGATACTGCTAGCAGAACCCTTGAAATCTTGCCAAGGAGTCTTTATATACTATGATAAGATATGACTTTACATGTCTGTGGGGAGGAGTATGAGTCTATCTACAAATGCCAATTAGCATGACAGACAAGTGGCAGAATTTTCTACAGAATAGTTGATTTGAGAAAGGTAATGTATTTTCTCCTAAGTAAGAGTAAATTCAGGTAGAGAGAATATTTGAGCACTAAGAAGCATCTTACTCAGTTTAAATATTATTTCTGTCAAAATTTTATCATTTTTATATCGTCTAAAGATTATGGATGTCTCTATTTTAGGAGACAATCAATTATCCAGTAGATATAACCAACTGGCAATCATTGACCATAATAACTATGAGTCAGACCAGTCATAAGTGAGCATCACCCTGCCTTCTCATAGATGAACTCCTGGTACTTATTGGTATACCTACTAAACTGGAGAGTCCACATCAGGAAGTTAACCCCCCCCCTTTTTTTTTGCTGTTGTTAAACTGGCTTTGCCAACACAGAGAGAATATCCAAAGTCTCAGCTCTTGAGGCTCTGTGTATTCTGTCCAAACTTCAGAAGAATCAATTAAAATGCAGCTTAGTGTTAATATTTAGTTAATATTAATATTGAGAAAACTAACTGGTCAGCTAGAAAAATTACCCTAAACCTAATTTTATGCATCAGTAAGTCAAGAAAAAAAAATGAATTTGTCAGCAGGTCCCTATTCTCCAACAATGGTGTCTCTCTTTTCAAAGTGATTTTGCAAAATATTCAGTGTTAATGCTAATGTATCATTTTCTTGAATATATTTACCAATGAAACTTTCAATGAATTTAGTGGTGTCATGAAATACATGAAGCCTCAGAAGTTTACATCTGGCTTTCTATGGCCAGATATTCCTACACAACATTTTTATCAATCATACATGGAAAGTACTGTGATACAATAAATTCTACAAGACTTCAATGAATAATAATTTCATGTATTTCCTTCCAAAGAACATACTTCCAATTTTGGAGATTTGTTGTTATTCAAAGCTTAGGGTTTTAAATGGTTCCAAGCAAGAAATGTCAGACACATGTACGACATGAAGACCAAAGTATTTTCCCTCCTGAGTGAAATTTCAGTGTGAAACATCTTAATATGATAGTGAACTTGACCAATGGTGGGTGCCTAAAGGTGAGGAATGGACATTAATTCAGGTGGTAACACAGTGGTTGGCATTGTGAGGATTTTTAAATTCCAGAACTAAATGGATGATCCACTGAGAGGCAATGTCCAGACAGATCAATACTGTACAAAAAGATAATTGCTTTTCTTGGTGAATCCTAAGAAAGGTCTGGGGCTTTAGGGAAATTGAGAGAGATTCCTTTTTTTTTTTAATTCTTTTTTTCTTTCACAAAAAGGTAATTAATGAGTACAACAGACAATTCAAGGCAAAAGAATAGAATCTGAAAGCTTGAAAGCTGTACATTCAAAATGGATTTAGAGATTTACAGAAGGGCTTTGCCCAGAGCAATGCCTACAGAAGTGGACAGAGCTACCGTGGTAACAATGTCTTCTTGAGAGATGCATGCTAAAATCTTCTAGTGGGCAAGCTTCCAGAAACATTTGAGCAAATGAGGTATCCTTTCCAGCATATCTGTGTACATGGAAACGAGGAAAAAACAGGATGTATATCACAAAAGAAAAAGAAAAATAGGGTTTGAAGTTGTTCTAAAGGTAGTCTATAAATAAAACCTGAAAATACACTCCACCATGGGGTGAATGAGTGTGGATTTTACTCCAGCTCTGATCTATCATGCTTCCTTGGACTGTAAAAAGTGGCTATTCCATCCATCAATGATACATTAAAAGATGGATTAAAATGTAAACTAAGAGCCACTTCATTTCTTAAAATCTCCAATGGAATTTAGTTTGACAGAATAGATTATTATCAAGTTTGAAATTGAGGTATGTGTTAGCATCGTGTTTCAACAAAATTTTCCACAAGGTCTGTATTAGTTAATGGAAATATCTATATTGAATTGAATGACAGAAAGCTGGTCATACTAGGGACAGTGTCAAAATGTCATAATTTGCTTTCTTATTCAGTTCCTTCAGCCAGATTACACGGTCCTTAAAGACGGGGTCCTGGTCCTTTCCATCCTTGCATACACAATATGTGTTCAATAAATATTTCTTCATTGAAAGCACCAAAGGGGAATCCAATTGCAAAGTTAACAAGTATGTATGAAATGTAGGCTTGAAATCTGGCATTTATTCTCTTACTAGATTTTTCTTTGAGATTTGATCATTTTTGAGCCTAAAATGACTTCCCCCCCAAAATACAGCTCATTAAAATAAAACAGAACCTTTCTTTCCATCAAAAAATTTATATTCTGACACAAAAAATAAGTAATGGGTTCTATTGTCTTCATTAACCTCCCATCTCATCTGAGAAACGGCCACATTTAGGGGAACTGAGGAGATTGCTTCTACTGTCAAAATTTCAACTAATCTCCCCAAAACTTAAAAACTGGTTGTATGCAGAGAGCAACAGAAGGGAAAAGTGAATTTCAGTTTCATTACACATGATCATCCCCCAAAACCATCTTTCTTAAAGGCCTTGCATGAAGGAAGCAAAGAGAACATCATTAAGGTGGATCTTTTCTGCAAGGAACCAAAAAGGGTAATCTTTAATAGACATACATGTGAAGAGCAGCTAGGTGGCTCAGGCAGTTAAATGTCTGGCTTTGGATCAGGTCATGACCCCAGGGTCCTGGAATTGGCCTCTATCCAGCCCCTGGCCCTCTGTTGGGCTTTGTGCTCAGCAGGGAGTCTGTTTGCCCCTCCCCCTGCTCATTCTGTCTCTCAAAAAAAAAAAATAAATAAAAACCAAATATTTTAAAAAGAAAAGATGTACGTAAGAAAGAGTCAATTATTTAGAAAAAATAGGGATTGAAGTTGTCATTTGGGGGAAGGACAGTTCATAAATGTAGTCTGAAGTACCCTTCACCTACAAATAATTTCTTAAAACTTTGTTTTGAAATAATTTTGGATTTACAGAAAAGTTGCAAAGATGATATAGGGTTTCTTTATACCCTTCTCTCAGCTTTCTCCAATATTAACACATTATATAGCCATGGTATATTTATTGAAACTAAGAAATTTGTTTTTGTACAATACTATTAACTATAGACTCTATTCAGATTTTCCTGGTTTTTCAACTAATGTTCTTCTTAGGTTCTAGCGTTTAGTCCAAGATACCACATCTCATTTATTTTTCATGTCTCCTTAATATCCTCTAATCTGTGACAGTCCACAAATACTTTTTAATTGAAAGAATTATCTAAAAGTATATTTGTTAGATCAATACCATCCTTCCTACCTTTCTTTTCCGCTCTAAACTTGGGCGTCAGTCATTTCCTTAGCTGTTGATTCTAATTTATACACTGAATACTTTTCCATCGCACAAGGTAAGTGTATTGATGTGGTCACATGTCAGGGATGTATATCACACTTAAGTCCAGAGAGTATACAGGAACACCCTTCTAGCTTCTCCAGACTACCCTCTCATTAATCGTTAAGACAAAATATAGAATGGGACTTGGAAACAGACTCTGAAGCTCAACTGGTTAGATTTGAATCCTTACGTTAGTTTTATGACATTAGGAAAGTCACTTAATTCTTTGTACCTCAGTTTCTGCATTTGTAAAAGGAGGGCCAAAGAAGATTGAAATGTACAAAAAGCACATAAAACAGTCATTTGGCACATGACAAGTGTAATATACATGAGTGTATACTTCTATTATTGTCCAGAAGAAATGAATGAAGGATATCAGTTTAGGGCAGTAGAAAAATTCCTGCATTCTGCATCAGAATGTCTGAGTTAGCATCTCAGCTCCAAACTTTATAGATAAGGAGGTTCCTTGTGTTTTGTAATAGAGGTAACACCTGCTCTGTTTTTCAAGGAGTTACTTTAAGGATCAGATGAGATAAGTCATTTAAAAAAGATTGTGAAATGTGAAGTGCAACCCTGAATAATAATAACATCAAGCAGTATGGAGGAGGGGGTGGCTAGAGTAGGAAGAACCAAGGACCTTACCATGCAGCTGGTCCTGACAGTGGTAAATGTGTGGGTTCATGGGAGTAGCTTGTGTTGGCTGTAAGCACTGCATGGTTTATGTGTATATTCCCTTCGCTTGACCAATTATGATAGGTATGGGAGATCAAGCTACCTGGAAAAGAGAATAACGCAGGCATTATCCCTGTTTAGCCTCACTGGAGAATGTTCCAGGCATTTCTGTTGATACTCATAGGAGGGACAGGGGGACTCATAGGGATAAGGAGACAAGGTGGACGTGGAGACTTGGTGAGTTAGCTGTTAATCTGAACTCCTCACTTCCATGTTGACATTGCTTACTTCAGTCATTACTACAAAGAGTTTTTAGAAGAAGCCTAATTCTGCTTTCTAAGTGGCATCCTGCCACCTGGGTCTAGTGCTTTGAGAATCTGCGAGCTGACACAGTGGCCAAGGAGTGTTCTTTAGGATGGAGGGCTGGGGTGTGGAGCGTTCTGGGACTGCCAAGGCCAGGCTTGCCATTGATTTTCTGCTTTGTTACCAAGCAACTGAGATTTCCTACACTAAAGAAAAAGGCACACCACCTCCACTTCAAAGAGAAATATGTTAAGAAGGAATAAATGGGCACTTTACTTATCCCTAAGGAACAAGAATAGCATGCTAAGTCAAAGTTCTGAATTCAGGATCTCAATACACCAGCAGGCACACAGGGCAGCTGCAGCTAGCACTCCTTCTTCTCCTTCTCTTTTGTAAACTCCACCTCCGCTAGCAATCTGAAATGATAACTTTATAATAAATACAAAAGGCCCTCAAAAGTCCCAACACTCTTCTAAGATATATAAATTTTGAAGGGCAAATTATATGAGTAATAGCTAATTTACTGAGTGTTCACTATATATGAGGCACTATCCTAAGCATTTTACATGTAATCTTTACAACTCTGTGAAGTAGGACTGATTATTAATACCATTTTACGGATTACAAAACCGAAGCACCTAGTCAATAAGAAAATTGCCTGAAGTTGCACAGATTATATAATTCAGTGTACTTTTCCAAAATATTTTCCATTTGGATAACAGTATTTTCAATAATTAAGCTAATCTATAGAGATCTTTACAATAATAGTGTTATTCCACCCTACCCACGTTAAATTGGTATGTGCAAACAAAATTAAAAAGCTATAAACACAGTGATTAGGGTTGAAAGCAGTCATTTTATGTTTAAAAGGTGTCATCTGCATCAATTAGTGAAATACTAAAATGAAAGGGATAATCTGTAAATTGAAACTTAAAAAGCTTGAGGGAAAGCATCAAGCTTTATTTATTTATTTTTTTTACCTTGAAACAATCTCCATGATCCAGTGATCTGGGAGGGGTGCTTCTTTGACAGACTCAAAGAGTTTTCTAATAAAAAAAAAAAAGGAAGGTAAATAATAAGATTATTATTCCCCTTATGGACCAGGTTATGACCTAATTATGTGTCACACACACATGTGACTATGGGCAAGCTTGGTTGTCTGGTTTTGCGTCAACAGTTATCTGAGTAGATCAAAGGGTAGTGTACTCTAAGAAATCTGATCTCTGGTGAAAAGGAATTCCCCATGGATAACAACCAGGGATTACATATTTTCAAAGACCAAGAAAGCAGTGAAATGCCCTCAGCTAGACAGAACATAGTGTAATCGTTCTTGGTTATCCGAAAGGATTTTGCACTGCCTTAGGGCTGTCATTACGAACATCAGTGATTATTGTGGGAATTTGGGAAAGTGCTAGTGAATAGGAAGCTCCAGTTACAGAGCAGTGGATAAAACAGCCTTTGCTATAATTATACTGTGTTTGGATTGATGGGCCTAATGAGCAGTGTTCCTTAACCCAAATGTTGATTTTGGAATGAGTTAAAATTAGGGCTAAAACTGTGTTAGTAAATTTGTTTACAGGATTGACTATGGGGCTTCAAGTAGAATTCCAATTATTCAACTAACATCTCTTAAGTACCAAACCAATGTTAGGCCCTGGGCTAGCTCCTAGAGATTCAATGGTGGATGAAACCCTCTAGGAGTTACGGCCTAGTAAGGGAGGGGGAATAGTGCTAATAATAATAGCAGCTGATGTTAACTGAGCCCTTCTCAGGTGCCAGACACTGTTCTATACAGTCTGCCTGTACTAATTCATTTACATACTCACCACTCTAACCTCATGTTGGAGGGACCATATTACCAGTGGGAGAGAAGGCCCAGGAGTGCTAAATAAAGGATCCAAGTTCATGTAAGTAGTAATCAGGGCTTAAACTCAGGTGGTCTGATTTCACTAAGTCACTGTTCTGACCTCAGCATCCTAAAATAGTGCCTGGTTCATAGTAGATGCTTAATATAGTCATTAAAGGATGGACTAAAGGATTGAAAGGATGAATGCTTTTTTGACGTGTATAGAGTCTAGAGACGATGACCAATACGATTCTGACAACCTGTCTTCCATTATATCAGTCTCCCTCACCTAGGGCACAAATGTCAAAAGGAAACTTTGCTTCTAGGAACAAAGTAATGGTGATGATTAATTGGTTCATTCACTCACTCCTTCATTCTTTCTTCACTCATTAGGCATGTATGGAGGGTTTTCCTTCCAGACCCCCTATATTTGGTATTCTGGTAGTTATGTTAGCCAACTGCATGTGTGAATATGTGTGTGTATTGGAGGGAGGATCATGTAAATAACTAATGCAATGCAAAAGTGTTTTTGTTTTTAGTAGCAGTTGTATATCTATACTTACATGATTTTTTTTTTGAGAATGCAAAGAAAGGTGCTCCTATTTCTGCTTACTAGAAAGTTAGTTTATAAGCATTTATCTTCAAGTTATCAGAGAGGGATTTTTCTTATGGTCAGTTTTCCAAAATCTTGGAAATTGAGTTTAGCAGACATTGGATCTGGAGAAAAAGAAGAGAAAAAAATAACAAAATATGAGAATCAATACAGAGCCTAATGACCATTCGTCCAAACAAAACAGATAGCATTCAAAACTGGACATGAGTCTCTGGTAATCACTGGTCTTTTTCTTCATCTTGAGTGAGGAATATCGAAACAGACTTGGCTGGCTGCTGTTTAATGGGGGAGTGATTAATACTTTTCACTAGCCCAAGGGATGAAAAGCAAAATTAGTTTTCATTCTAGAAAAAAAATATTTTAAAGGCCGGTTAAAATTATTGACTTCATGCATCACTCAGCAATTATAGGAAACATTACTGTACCCTCTCCGTAGATGATTAGAATAATTGCTGTCCTTTCATCTCCCTCATCTAACTACACTCTCCCAATGCCTCCCACCTCCCTTTGTGTCTTAGCATGCTGTCTGTGTCTGCTTTGCTAAGAGAACATCAAGGCTCAGCATAATTGGGCCATTTCCCTGTCATACTGGTTTGCTTCTAAATCTCCCTCCTCTGTAGGTTGCAGTGAGGTCAATTATATGCAGTCAAATGGCAGAGAAGATATTAAAAATACATATATCCTCAAACTGAATATGTACCACATGTGTGCTTCAGTTACAAAGGAACTTCTTTTAAGATATCTTGATAAAGCCATTTGCGGTTTTCTTGCACCTGTTGCCAGTAATTGCTGGCAATCACGAAAGCTTTGATTCCCAGCATGATTGATACATTCAATTTATATTGGTCTTTTTTTGTTTTTGTTTTTTTGTTTTTCCAAAAGTAGTGAAAGACACAAAGGGTTTGCACCAACATCATGTTTACCATACTTGCCTGATAATCAGAATCAATTGTGGCAGACAATAAAAATATGCCTCAAACCTAGGACTCAAAGGTCTTCACAGGTCTTGGGATCTATGTATTTAACCATATCTCTAGGTCATCTGATCATCAAGGAAAGACTGGAAAGCCTGATGCTAATAATATCCAGTAGGTTTTTATACGTCTCATGTGTTCCTGATTGGGGTAATCCCTAAGTGTCTTTGATTAAACTGAGATAAAAAAAAAAAAATGCTCAGAGTACCTCCCACATTGAATTTTCCCAACGCTCACTGCCTTTGGTGAAAGACCAAAACCCATGGTCTTTTGGTCTTTGGTGAAAGACCAAAACCCATGTAGGGCTATTTTGTGATGAAGTTGTCTTTCTGTTTTTATTATTAAGCTGAATGAGTAGGCCACCAGTCTATCCCTCCTTTGTCGATCTTATGACAATGTATGTTGACCTCATGACATTTGTAAACAAAGCTGTCTCACTAGTTAAGCTCAACCAACCTTATTCCCAAAGCATTTGAATGTTTCACATTGTGAAGTCCACTTTGACAGAAGCTAAGGATAGAAAAAGTAAAAGACTTCTAAAATATTACAGATGGAAGGGCCATTGGAGGGAATGCATTACAAACCGAAAGCTATAAAAATAAAGGAATAGAAGCCATTAAGGGACTTGCCAAAGTCAAATGGTTAATTGGAGGGACAGTTTGGACTAAATCTCCTGATTCCAGGCCCGATATAATCTCTAGGTCATCACCACTCCATAATCAGCCTCCTCTCCAAGCCAGTTTCCTCTTTAGGAAAAAACAAAACAAAACAAAACAACCAGATTATACTTCATTAGTGATTTTAAAACTGGGTTCTCTGAGACTCTGGGTTCAGTAGAAGAGCCTGGGAGGTCACTGGAGATAGGAGTAGAGTTGGGAGAGGGTGGGCTGGTAGGATGGTGAGGCTCAGAATTCCCCTCCTTCTACTTTTATCTGTTTGGTGTTTTGAAATTACATTGAGAATTTGTTTGGGAAAAAAGTCCAATGCTGTTTTGTTTTGTTTTAAGTTGTAAAGGCAAAGGCCTAGATGGTATCTTCAAATATATATTTGATCTAATATCTGGGGATTCTGAGAAAAGAGGTCTGTGAAAGCAAAGACGTTGTCTTTCTTTGCCTTTCCCCATAGGATTTGATTCCTGTGTATTCAGTGAATGGTACTTATTGACCAATTTCAAGTGTGGCTCTGGCAACTCAAGGAACCGACACTTTGAAAGTGAGAGAACAGAGGGAAGAGAAGCTATCTGGGGGGAGACTACCTTTTAAAATCCTCTTTGAAAAGCATGCTGAAATGTCCACTATCTTCTCCTCAAATGGAAAGGTGACCTCACTAGTAGGCAGTAGTATCATGCAGGCTGTCCTCTACTTCCCTAACTGGTGGAAAGAGAGGGCACTCAGAGTGCAGACAGTGAAGTGCCCTTTTCTTATCCGAGCCTATTCTGCCTGTAGGGGGACTTTGATGCCCGTCTTTAGAGTTCTTAGAGTAGTTAGAAGTCTTAGAAAGCCCTTAGAAAGTCTTAGAAAGACAAACCCTTTGTCTTTAAGTAAGAAAAGACAGGAGATGGAAGCAGTTGTCCATCTTTCTCTCTTTCATTCTTTGCAACCATATATTTTTTAAGATTCTATTTATTCATGAGAGACAGACAGAGAAAGGCAGAGACACAAGCAGAGGGGGAAGCAGGCCCCCTGTGGGGAGCCTGATCCCAGGATTCTGGAATCATGACCTGAGCTGAAGGCAGATGATCAACCACTGAGACACCCAGGTGCCCCCTGCAACCACTCATTTTTAACATCAACCGAGGCTGTCTCTGTGTTCTGTGAAATTGGCCTGAGCTCTCTTTTCTTTTGGTTAAGACTCAAGAAAAAAAAGACCTGAGTGTGTATCTGCCTTTTACTTTAGTTTGGTCTCCATCATCTTACCCAAAAAGGGACGAGATCTTTGTTTCCCTACCCTCATTAAGGTAATCACCTTGGTTTTCAAATCTTCTCTGTACACTGCCACCATCATTCTTACTTTTTCTTTCTCAGTTCCCTTCACTGCAAGCTCTCACATGTTCATGCCTCAGATTTTCGGTGACTGACTGGCTTGTGGTATAAAAGAATGAATCAGGTAGGAGCAGTGAAATAAGCTGAATGGAACTACTTCCTTCTTTCCTTTTAAATGATCAAAGAGTCCACCCAGATGAGTGACATGATATTCAAGGGTTTTGGTGGCTGGGCGATTTGTTTAAGTTTTCTTATTTGTAATCATAGCTCTTCAGAGTTCAAGTGACCGGGTTTTCACTTGACAAACAGTATATATATTTCTTCTGTGATATTTTATGGTTACTTATCTCTTTCTGATTTTTTTCCCTATGTTTTATTACATCTAGTTTAATTCTTCCCCTTAATTGACTTTTGTTTTGCATACTTTGTTTCTGGATATACATGGTAGGTATATAGAAGTTTTCCAAAGGTAATAGATCCTAGTTTGCCTATGAAAAAATTGATGGTGTTCATTTGGAAACAAATCCCAAAACCTCACTGATATAGCATAAATATGATTTACAGGGCTTCTTAAAGCAATTCTAACTCTCCAATTTCTCTCTGTCCCATCATTTGACACATCCTAACCTCCATATACAGTGACCTAATTACCAGTAAGGAGGCAACTGACCTTTCATATTTCTCTGCTTTGCAGTTGTTGTTCCTTGGCCAGGAATACCCTTCCCTTTATCCGTCACCTGGAAAATGTAGACTAGTCCTTTATAGCCTAATAAAAATGTCACCTGCTCTGATACGCCTTCTCAGATGCCCTTGAGCAAAATCAGATGTTCTGCCTTCTGTTTTCCCATGATACTTTACTGATATCCCTGTGACAGCTCCCTGCCACTCTAGCCCATTCAAAGATCTTCAAGGGGTAAGCGAAGTCTTTCTCTTCTTTGAATCCCCTGTTTCTCACAGGCTGCCTGGAACATAGGACATACTCAGTCATTGTGGCTGAGAGAAGTGAATTAATCAGTGTACCTATTTCCTAGCACCTGGAACTTCTCAAGGGGCCTGTATTCTCCTTTGCTCTCTTTTTCTCTACTTCATTCAATCTATTAATTAAAAAATATTTTTTTTTCCAGGGCAATCTTCTCTACTAGCCTGTTTTTCTCTAACTCCATTTTCTTTGTAAATATGAAACTACTATTTCCATAGATACTAGTCTAATCTAGACTCTCTTAATCTCACTTTTGGAGTTCTACAACAGCCTCCTAGTGGATCTATCTTCTGTATGATTCTGCTATAATGCTTTTGTCTATTGAGTAGGTACCCCGTCAATTGTTTTAAGATACTTTTCTACTCCAATGCCTCTCTGGAAAGATTCTAAATTGGCTTCTCTATTAGGTGAAGAACCAAGTGTGTACTCTAAATACTTAAGACAACTGATCCCTTTCATCTCTACACTCCTTACTCCTCATTGTGATCCACTGTGTCCATCCAAGCCAGATTGTCATTCTCTCAATGACCTGTGCTCATTCATTCACAGTCCAAAAGAGTCCTTTGTTTGCTTGTACTGGCTCATGTAAGTTTATTCCAAACCAAGTTATGAACTTACCTCTCCATGAAGTCTACCAGAATTAATTCAACTCATGAATCATTATTTTATTTCTCCTTGTTACTATAGATAGGATTTGGGATACTAGAACTTTTCAACCTGAATTTTGCCCTTCTCTAGGTGTCTACAGATCATTTAACCTTTTTGCAACCAAAATTAAGGTTAAAAAAAAATACTGTTACACATTTGGAATGTTTCATGACAAAATATAAACTGTTTCAAATTGAAAATGATGGTTTATGTGATTTAGAAATTAGGAATTTGCAAGAGGACATATAACCCATTTTCCTTCCTCTTTCCCTGTAGGATATATCTGTATCTTTGGAGTTTGAAGAGCAGAAAGTAAAATTATTATCACTTTGATTTGTTTGTGTTCATAATATTTAATCCACTTCACAATATCATATTATATTAAAAGGAAGATGTGAGTAATAGGGAAGACTATTGCTGCTATAGCAAATAGGTCCCCAAGGCATTAATTGCTCAAAAATAAGAGACATTTATCTCATTCATATATACAGCCCAATATAGTTCCAGTAGGCAAGAAGTGATGGGTTCTCCCCTAATACTGTCATTCTGCAACTTGGCCAATAGTGATGCTATTATCTTCAGCTTTACTTCCAGGGGCTTTATGGGTCTAAATCCAGTATTTAGAAAGTGAGAGAACATGAATACCTTCATATGGAAGGATTTTATAAGCTAGACCTGAAAGTATTTCACATTAATTTCATTGAATGCACTAGATAAACTCAGCCACGTGGCCACCTGTAATTTCACTGGAGGCTGGGAAATGTTGTCTAGGATGTGGACAAGAAGAAGAGAAATTGGTTATAATAAAGAGCTAACCACTTTTATATATTATCTGACATAGTTTTCAGTCTTTCTGGTTTGTACTTTGTCTTTCCTGTAAGTTTATTTTATTTTTTTTTAATTTTTATTTATTTATGATAGTCACAGAGAGAGAGAGAGAGAGGCAGAGACACAGGCAGAGGGAGAAGCAGGCTCCATGCACCGGGAGCCTGACGTGGGATTCGATCCCGGGTCTCCAGGATCGCGCCCTGGGCCAAAGGCAGGCGCCAAACCGCTGCGCCACCCAGGGATCCCTTTCCTGTAAGTTTAAATGCTCTCTGAGGAGATGTTTCCTATCACTTTCTTATGCCCCCAACATGTACTATCAAAGTCTGGGCAGATTGAGTACTTGGTATATATATTAATTTTCTATTGATGTGTAATAAATTACCACAAATTTAAAACAATTCGTGTTTCTTATCTCACAGTTTCTATAGGTCAGAAGGGTGGGCACAGTTTAACTTTGCCCCTGCAAGGCTGTACTCAAGATATTAGGGCTGGCATCTCATCTGGAGGCTCATCTGGGGAAGGATTTGCTTCCAAGCTCATCCAAGTTATTAGCAGATTCTATTTCCTTGTGGCAGCTTGGTTCTTCAAAGAACCAAGAATTCATGGCAATTTGCTTCTTCAAAGCCAGCAATAGACTCCTAGCAAGATAGAGTCTTATATAATGTAAGATAATCACAAGAATAACATCACATCACTTTTTCAATATTGATTATAAACAGGGGATCCCTGGGTGGCTCAGTGGTTTGGCGACTGCCTTTGGCCCAGGCCGCGATCCTGGAGTCCCGGGATCGAGTCCCGCATCGGGCTCCCGGCATGGAGCCTGCTTCTCCCTCTGCCTGTGTCTCTGCCTCTCTCTCTCTCTATGTCTCTCATAAATAAATGAATAAAATCTTAAAAAAGAAAACATGCGCAATATTGATTATAAACAAATTACAGGTTCTATCCATCCATACCCAAGGGGAAGTGATTATGCAAGGAAGTGAATACCAGAGAGCTTGATTACCACAGTAATCATTGGGGCCTATCCACCACAGTAAGTCACTGAAAAAATAGGACTCTTTCTTCCCTAACCAGTGAATCACCATTTTATCTGAACATACTTCTTCACACAAAGCTGTGAAGAGTTATCAAACATCTCAAGAGAAAAGTGGCCCTTATTGACCAAGAGCTAGTAACAATGCTGTCAAAACAAACGCTCAGGAACTGTATTTGCGAGGCTTCACAAATATCAACCTTAATTCATATGATCATCTTTAGAATTGGGTCCAGAATAAGATGAGACCATCTTGAACTTGTTACAAACAAATCTCATTCCTGTAATACCCCATGGCCCTCATTATATGGCATTTTGAAACTTTGCTGTCATTTTGAATTTTTGTCCTTTCTGGCCCCCTTTTCTCTACTCCTCTATCAAAGTTATGTAGTATTGAATGTTTTCCCTCTTCTTCGTCTTCCAGTTTGACATTTCTCTTTCTGGTTCCAGTCATCCTTTAAGACGCCCCTTAGCATATCTTCTGGGAGAAAGTCTGAGGGAAAGCTCTAGTATGAAACTTTAGTCCACATGTTTAATTTGCTTTGGAGAGTGCATCAATCACTCTTCCATTTCCAGACTTCTCCTACCACCAAGGTCTCCTAAGAGGAGAAAGTCTGAGAGGATCCAAGCTGCTTATTTATATGTCAGCTATAGAAAAACATACTTTCCAACTACTCCCACCCAGTCTTTGAAACTCCAATAGTTGACTTTCTGTGGTTAATTCTTCCATGATGTTCTATGATATAGTCCCAAGGGTATAAAGGTTCAGGGCATCAAGCTGAAAGATATAAAAGCTCTAATAGAGTCACATTTCTAAAAAGGAAAACCAAATTCTGAAGATACCTTCTGGTTCTGTGAACAGCTAAAAATACAAGGATAATCATTCCTATAGTCCTGGGCTTTTAAAACCAAAGCTAACCTGGAAGGGAAAATGACACTGAGCTATAGGGAGAGAAGAATAGAACAGACTTCAGAAGAATCAGCTTTGTTTCTTTTCAAGGCATTCATTCCTAGATTAGCCCTATCTATCTATCTATCTATCTATCTATCTATCTATCTATCTATCATCTATCTATCTATCTCTTTAAGTTTCATGTGATTCTTATCTGTTTGGTGTGGCTTGCAATTGGCAAGTTGATGAAAGGTACATTGAATCGCTCTGTAGTACTTTGCAACATCCATATATCTAAAATTATTTTAAAATAAAATCTAAAACAAACAACCAAAAGAAATTAGTGAGTTGGGAAGTGTTCCCCATGCAAAATTCTTGCAGATGGAAGCTAATGGTTTCTCTAAATACAAATATCTGTTCTGTATTTAATAATCTACCAGGAAGGGGAAGAGGAGAAGAGGGAGGGGAAGAAATAGATCAAGATTTCCACCTGCTATAGGGGCCTAGCCATGTAGTATCTAACTGCTTAAGACCTGCCCTGTTTTAATTATCCTAACGACCTTGCTCAGTCAAAGCCCAGAAACACACCCCAGCATTACTTTGCATCCCTGGGTTTATAAATTGAGTCTTTGTTTGGGAGTAAAGAGCTGCCCCTAGTGTGGCTATTATACCCTAGTCTTCATTCTCTAAAGCACAAAGCAGGCACTATAGAACTACAGAAGAGAAAATTAATCCCATCCCTGTCTCTTGAGAGATTTGTGATGTTTTGTTGAGATGCCTGAGCCCATGCGCATTCACTTAGATTTGTGACTCAGAGCCTTCGTTTTTTTGGGTTCTTTATCACTGTATTAGAGTAAGCAAATATTTTGTCATCAGCATACCTTAGAGAGTAATTAAGAGCCCTGACTTTGGGGCACCTGGGTGGCTCAGTTGCTTATGCTTCTGCCTTCCACTTAGGTCAAGATCCCAGGGTCCTGAGAATGAGCCCTATGTCTGGGGCTCCCTGCTCAGCAAGGAGCCTGCTTATCTCCCTCCTTCTGCCGCATCCTGCCTCATTCTCTCTCTCTCAAATAAATAAGTAAAATCTTAAAAAAGAAAAAAAAAAGCCCCTATGTTGAATTCAGCCAGCTTTGGGCTCTGTTTTATGCTCTGCTACTTATGAACTATGTGATCTTGAACAAATTTCTGAAGCTCTTGAGAGTTCAGTTTATTCATCTGTTAAATGGGACAAATAATACCTAATTCAAATGGTTTTATATTTTCCAGCATCCTGTGATTTCCAGTGACCATATCTTAGGGCTATTTGGACATATCTTTTTAGAAATAAATACTATCAGATTCTTTATAAAATAACCCATTTTTACGAGACATGCTGTCTTTCTAGTCAAAAGTGATTTTTAAAAAATGGTGCAAATTTATAATCAGCTCAGTATGACCATTAGATCCATTGTTGGCTTAATTAGATCTTCAGAGAACTTAATTTCTTCTTTGAAGAAAAGGGATGGTCCAAAATAAAAATTAGAGCAAAATTGAGTGTGTCTGAGACTCAGCCAGTGGACTGAAGGATTTATTTATTTATTTACTTACTTATTTATTATATGAACTGAGGGTTTTAAAAACCAAAATAGAGAACCCTTCACATGGATAAATGAAGACATCCATGGAAAGCCCAGGGTTCTGCTATAGCTCCCCTCCAGCCTTCACCTGTTGTTGGGTATGCAGTGCTCAGAGATGTAGGGTCCACCTACCTCCAGCACAGTCCTCAGGGAGCTGAAGTTCCAGTTGCCCTGACCAAACAAAAATACATAACAGTAGAAAACATGTGAAGATAAACCAGAGCTTCTTTTCCATTTGTCAAAGATGTTTTCAGGGGGTTCACCCTAAGCAAATTAAAATTAAATGATACTACTGTCAAAATAGTCTCTTGAGAAAAGGGATCTAGTTAAGGCTAGCCAGGATTAGTTGCATTTCAGGGCAGGGCTGAAGTTACCTTTTGTAATCTGACAGTTTCATTGGAATCTGATGTGTTTCTTGATTCTTGCAGTGATGGATGTTTATTTCATTTATCTAGATATGAGAAGTCCTGTCTCGTATCACTAAAAGAGTTGATGGTGCTTTCAGGACAGGACATCAGAGTTTCTGACTCCAAGAACATTTCACTACCCACTAATCTACCCTATGCCATGAGCTCCAAGAGAGAGCAATTGTTCAGTCTGGTACATTGAGGTAATCATCTGTCCTTAGCACTGGAGGCTGAGCGCAGCAGTGAATAAAAGACAAAACCAATTTTGCAATATAAATGACACATTCCATTAATGCAAGTGGATCCAAATGAACTAATTTCATTCAATAGTACTTTTATATTCTGTAGCTATATGGGCTTGGATACAAATTGTAATGTCAGTCTGTCAGGAGAGTGGACTGCAGTGCATAATTACAAGTTCTTGTTCAGCACTTCAGGAGCTAATCAGAGCAAGGATGTGAATCTGTAATTTGCAAATGTGCAAAGACAGAGGTTATTGTGGCACTAATGGCTCTGCTGATAACATTCTTGCCACCAAATCGTAGGACTATGGGTGCAAATTCTACAAAATAATTTGACCTCCCATTTAGTCATTTGATTATAAGAAACCTATCCTGCTGGCAGCACCTAGGGATTATTTTAAATTTAACGCTATTTAATAATATAAAATATAATTCTGTCAATAAATTAATATTTACATTCCAAGGTACTCTATGCAATCATAAAGTGATAAATAGGGCAAACCAATATATAAAAACACAACACAAATATACAGTGTATTTCATCATGAAACCTGGTTCTAAACAACTGTTTACTTCATAGGACTACATCAGGAAAGATTTAACACGGGATTGCTAGATAAAATATATACATATTTCATATATATATATATATTCATCTTTATTTCTCTTTCTTCTAACATTCCTCCTTCAAATCTTCAAATACTTATTTTCCATCCAGTCCCATTCTTGGGTAAGTGGAGATGGTTAAGCAGCATGTCAGAGTGCAGTAGTGTCTTAAAATTCAGGCCTTTCTCTAAAAGATTCTAGAACTTCACTGTCCTATCAGTTCATTCCACTGAAAGTGAAATGATTTCTGCTCATTGTTTTTGCTCAATTTAGGACTACAAAAATAACATCAGTGTTCTATGCCCCCCTTCTCCTATTATTATTTGTGAGCTAAAGCAATTGTCCATTAGAAAAATAAATGTCTAGAACATCTTCATCAGTTTCTTTGGCAATAATAACCCTTGAAACCTAAACTTATTTCTTATGTAGAGACAGATGCTCTATGTTGGAGACATGTTGATTATTCTGTTGGTATTACATTTCGGTCGATCCCAGTTGTAAAGAAACAGGAATCAGTACATGTATCACAGCTTTTAGGTTGAATGGTTTTACCTTGGGTACTGAAGCTAGGCTAGAGCCATGACTTAACCTGGTAGGTAATTGTAGAAGACTCAGCCTAACAGAAATTTTCAATAATGTGGGCTCTGCTGCTTTCTGCTAAAGAACAGCAAACAAGTGGTGTTTTGTAGTGAAATGCCTGTTCAGAAAGTTTGGAATGATGTCTGGTTCTCTCTAGAGGGCAATGCAATGGAATGCAAAAAATAGGTGTGTTTCATATTTTTTCATATTTGTAGGTTTAAATCTTAGTTCCAGAGTGGACTCATTTAGTTAACCTCCTGGGGCTTTGTTTCCTCATTTGCAAAATAAGAGAGATGATAAGGCCTGAAACAGAGCACTCAGACTAAGAGAGGAAGGTGAAGATGCTCAACATGTAACGTCCTCTGTTACAGTGTAGGCTCCCTGAGCAACAGACTCCTAGACTGAGTTTAGCATGCACGATGTTTATTAAGGAGTGTCCAGAGACGAACACATGTGGAAGGGAGAGGAAAGAAGAGACATGGGGCAGAGAAAGAAAGTAAACTGCCCCAGGCACAATGGCAGCTTCAGCCAACCTCACAAACAGCCCTGGAGCTAGAATAGCCCTTGGGAATTGTTCCAAATTGGGCTGAGAAGGCCGGGCTCTGGGGCTCCTGCAATGATCAATCTCTGTAGATGGGCTCTTCCCAAAGGGGGGATGATCTTGGGCAAGAAGGACCACTGCAACCCAGGCTAACCTCAAAGAGGTGGATATCTGCAGGCCACCTACTGATAGCATTCCTGGGAGGTGGGGCAACAAGGTTTTCATTTAAGGAAGATGGTATATCAGGGTACAACACAGTCCCCAATAATAAGGGCTAATTTCTTATATGTGCTTAGCTCTCCATACTCCGTGTCCCCTCCTTCTCCTCCTCTTCCTATTCATTCACTGCATCTCCTTCTCCTCCTCCTTCTTTCCCCTCTTCCTCCTCTTCTTTTGAATTTGTTGTACTTGACAGAACTAAACCTCTATATAGCAAGAATCTTTTTCCCTTACAAAGTGCCTTGAGGTATTCCAAGTATGAAAAGCAAGGGCTCTTTTTCCCTTTAATGGAGAGTGACACACTGACCAATAAGTGAGCAACTCTGCATTGATTCACGGGGACTCTATGGCAGAGTGCAGTTTGCATTGTTTAGCCTGACATAAAATACATATGCTACCTAAAGAGGCTTCTCCCTTCCCTTCTTGGGCATTTGTGTATTTAAATCAATGGGGACTAGCTCAAAACACATTTGTGCAAAGGGAAGTCTGGCTAACAGTGAAAGGTGGATCAACAGGGAACATGCCTTATAGACTATGACCTTTCAAGCTAAAGCATCCCCAAAGAAAGAGAGACCTATTTGAATTTATAGAACTTTAGAACTCCAGTAAGCCAGACCGCTGGCTCTTTTCTCTAAGGCACTACAAAACTTAGGTCTTTGCAGATCAATTAAGTCATTAGTATCCCTCTAATGAAGGTTGGTTTCCGGAAGGAGTCTGAACCAGCTGGCCTGCCCCAAAGGGCTTAAAGACAGCCAGAGTAGTACAAGTGGAGCAAATGCCAATAATCCTTTGGGGTCAGAGGTCCTCCAGTTTATAGCAGAGTTAATGTTGCCTGTTCTCTAGGCGACCTCAATCACTGCCCCGGGCAGATTGAAAGGAGATATGGGACAGGTGCTCTCCAGTCACACAGGAGTTTGTAAATATGTTTTAAAAATTCAATTGCCACTGCCTGCTCAGCTAATAGGAATGTTCCAAAACTAACAAGGTGTGAGAGACTGGATGGACAGATGTGTTTGGGTCTTGGGGAATATTGCATTCATATAGTTCTCTCTCCTAGATATTATGATGGGAGATTGCTAGTTTTTAGTTCAATTTCTTTAATTTTTGAATACATAATAACATGATTGCCAAAGCAAAAAAAAAAAAAAAAAAGTCAATTAATGCTACTTCTCATTTCTGTCCTGTCCAAGAAACCATGTAGTTAATGGTTTTCCATGCTTCCGGAATTTTCTTATACACATACAAACAAATAGGAGTCTGTATTCTCATTGTACCTCCTTTTAAACACTTAGCAGCATGCTGTATATATAATTCTGAATTCTTTTTTCATTTAATACATCTCAGGTGTCTTTTTTATTAATTTAAATTCAATTTACCAACGTATAGTATAACACCCAGTGCTCTTCACATATCATGTGCCCTCAGTGCCCATCGCTGAGGTACCCCATTCCCCCGCCCACCTCCCCTTCTGCAACCCTTTGTTTGTTTCCCAGAGTTAAGAGTCTCTCATGGTTTGTCTTCCTCTCTAATTTTTCCTCCCTCAGTTCCCCCCACTCTTCCCTTATGATCCATTTCACTATTTCTTATATTCCACAAATGAGTGAAACCATATTATAATTGTCTTTCTGCAATTGACTTGTTTCATTAAGCATCATACTCTCCAGTTCCATCCACATCAATGTAAATGGTAGGTATTCATCCTTTCTGATGGCTGAATAATATTCCAGTGTGTGTGTGTGTATTATATCTTTATATGATATATATATCATATCTTTATCCAGTCATCTATCGAAGGACATTGTGGCTCCTTCCACAGTTTGGCTATTGTGGACATTGCTGCTATGAACATTGGGGTGCAGGTGTTCCTGTCATTTCACTACATCTGTATCTTTGGGGTAAATAGCCGGTAGTGCAATTCATAGGGTCATAGGGTAAGAGTAGCTCTATTTTTCACTTCTTTAGGAACCTCCTTACTGTTTTCTAGAGAGGCTGCACTAGCTTGCATTCCCACCAACAGTGCAAGAGGGTTCCCCTTTCTCCATTTCCTCATAAACATTTGTTTCCTGACTTGTTAATTTTAGCCATTCTCACTGGTGTAAGGTGATATCCTCAAGTATCTTTCTATATCAGTACATTGAGAACTTCCTCATCCTTTCTTTTTTACAGCTATGTCATATTGAATTGCATGAACATACCATATTTATTTAACCTTTCCTCTGCTGTTTGCTATTACAAGTAATATTGCAGTTAATCCTCTTTGTGCTTTATTTTTATGCATGTTTGGGTATATCTGTAAGATACATTCTCAGAAAGTGGAATTACCAAGTTAGGGAGTATATGCATTTGTAACTTCAATAAATATTGCCAAAATGCCCTGTGTATATACCCTAGTATACAAATTTACAGCTTGTCCTCCATGAATGAAAGTGTTTCCCCACACCTTACCAACAGAGTATGTTGTCGGACTTTTGGAAATTTACCAATATGATATGTGAAAAATGGCATTTCAGTGCCATTTAATTTTCTTTCTCTTATTATTGTTGTGGTTGTATGTCTTTTAATATGTTTTAGAGTAATTTTAAATTCTTTTCCATGAACTTTCCATTTATATATGTTTTCGCACTTTTGTACTGGTTTGCTGGTTTTATTTTTTAATTCATTTCTACTGGAAAGACTAACTCTCTATGATGTAGGCCCCCATCCCCCCATTTTGTTTGTCTTTTGAATTTGCTTTTTAGCTTTGCTTTCCTCAAGTGGAATTATCAAACTGTTGTGTATGGTTTCCATGTTTGGAGTCTCAGAAAAGAGGCTTTCACATTTTTAAGGTTACAAAGTAATTCCCATATTTTCTGTTGGTACCAATGTTTTTATTTTTTACATTAATTTTTTAACACATGTGATCTTCATCCCTGTGTAGTCTTATGAAATATTAATCCAATTTTTATATGTTTCCACATGGCTTCCTAGTTATTCCAATAACCATGTTTATATAGGGCCATCATTTCCCATTTAAGCCACTAGTATGATATTCTAAATTCCCAAATGTTGGGGGTCTGTATCTGGACTTTTATTCTGTTGTGTTGGTCTCTCTGTCCATGCACATTTTTTTCCATGCACATTTTTAAATTGTTAAATCTGCAATAGATTTCAGAATTGAGGAGGGCTAGTTCTCCCTATTGCTCTTCCTTTCAGAGTTTTCTTGACTTCTCCCATTTTTTTAAATATATAAACTTTAAATCAGTTCCTTTAGTTTAACAAAGGGTATATATATGTTTGTGTGTATGTATATATATATATGTATATAGATAAAATAAAACAAAAAATATGCATATGCTTTTATATTGAGATATGGTTAATTTATAAATTGAAGAGAATTGTAACCTTTATGGCCTTTTTGAGTCTTCCTATTCAAGGACACAATATGTCATTTATTTTACTTAAATTTTAGTTTATGCCCATTATAGAAATCTCACATTTTGTTGTTAGCTTTATACCTAAAAGTTTTTTCTTCTTTATACATAATTATAAATGAGTCTTTTCTCTCATTACCTCTACTAATGAGCTGTTTGTATTGTGAAGGCCATGGATTAAGGCATGCTAATTTTGTTCTCTGCCACCTTACAGAATCTTGTTCATAGCAGTTATTTTTTTTGGTTGTTCCTTTTGAGAACTCCATGTATTCAGTCCTATCATCTGTAAATAATTTAATTGCTCTCTTTCCAGTTTTTATATCTCCACTATCTCTTATTTAATTGAATTGGCTAATAATCCAATCCAATAATATAATAATGGCATTTGGATTCCTTAACTTTGTTCCTGACCTTAGTAAGAGTGATTCTAGTATTTCTCCAATAATCAACAAGCTGGCTTTTGGAAAGTATACCTTTCATTTCTTAACATTGAATGGTCCAGTCCTTGAGTTCTCAAATGAAATCCCATTAGCCTTGAGTTTTACTTATAATGCAGGGCTGGAATCTTATTGCTAACAATTTATTTTTTTTCTTTTTATATACTCTTGAACAATTTATTTAGCAGTGGAATTCTCTACCCTTTAAGGGAATGGAATGATTTTTCTGTGAAAGTATTTAGACCTAGTGCTTGGTTTTTCTGAAGGGGGCTGAAATCTGCTTTTTCTATCTCTGTGAAAATGGGTAAGTTTTGATTTTGTCTCTTTTTAAAACTTATTTTAGGCAACTACCTCTTCCTTTAGTCTATCCTTCTTGTTTCAAATGTATCTGTGTGGATTTAAGATTGTATTCTTCTCATTCTCTATGCTTACTTCCTGCTTATCATTTTTAGCCATATGTATCTACAATTATCTTCTTCTTTTTTTATATGATAATCTAATGTTTTACACTTAATTATTTAAAACATAACTTTTATTTTTTAAGTATTTATTTATTTATTTTAGAGTGAAAAAGAGGGTGTGAGCAGGGGGAGGGACAGAGGAGAGAGAGAGAGGGAGACAAACAGACTTCCGGCTGGGCTGAGTAGGGGCACCTAATGCAGGGCCTGATTCCAGGACTCTGAGATCATGACTTGAGCCCAAACCAAAAGTTTGACACTTAGCCAGCTGAGCCACCCAGGCACCCTGAAAACATTTAGATATATTGATTCTACCACTTTTGTATTTTCTAACTCAATTGGTGCACCTTTTACCTTTATAAATTATTCTTCAATAGTTTTCTTAAATATATTTTGTTTTTTTAAATTAGTGTGAGTATTTAATTCTTTTAGTTTTGTTATTTCCTCCTATTGATATAAATAGTTAAGGCTATAGATTTTCCTCTAAGCACTGTTTTTACTGTTGCCCATAGATTATGATATTTTGTTCTTTTATATTATTATTTTTCTAGGCAACCTGTAAATTTGGTTTGTATTTCATTTAACCCAGGAGTTAAGAGCGAGAGTTTCAAGATTTCCAATTGGAATTGGCTTCTTTTTCTGATTTTGTGTTAACTAACTATAATAGCTAGTTATTATACTGAGATCAGAAAATGTAGACTATCCTATTTCTCCTTTTTTGGAAAGGAGAAATTAAACAGTTTCCTTTTTTGGACAATATATGATCACATTTGTGAATGTCATGTGGATTCTTGAAGACAAAGTATGATCTTTATTTTCAATGCATAAAACTTGAATTGTATTATTTGATATCCCTTATTAATTATATTATTTGTGCCAATTGTATCCTTATTTTTTACTACTTCATCTGTCATTGAATAAGCGAGGTGGCTAAAGTGCCCCACTGCTGGTCGTTTGCTGATTATTTCCCCTGGGAACTCTTGAATTTTCAAACTGCAGTATTATTATATTCTTTGGTACACAAATGGTTGTAATTCTGATGTACTTGTTGTGAATTGGCATCTTTTTAGCATTTTAAAACATACTGTCTTTTCTCAATTTATGAGTATTTTAAATCTGAATACCACTTTTTTCTGATTCTAAGATCCTTATCACTGATTTTTTTGTTGTTGTTGTTTTCCTTCTCCTAGTATACCTTGTTCCATCCTTTCATCTTCATTTTTCTAAAATGCTTATTTTTAAAAAGTATATTGCTCCCAGTATAGAATTGGTTCTAGTCTGTGATCTCATGCGAAAGTCTTCATCTTTTAATAGGTAAATGAAGCCATATTGCATCTAGTGATGACAGATATATTTGGCCCTGGTCCTCTCATGTCATTTTGTCATGTATTTTGTCTTTTGCTTGAAGTTTTGTCTGCTTACCTGATTGTTTGTTTTAACCATGTGGTCTTGTGTGTGTGTGTGTGTGTGTGTGTGTATTCATGCTCTTTAGAGGAGTTTGTATTTTCTCCTAGGTGGTCATTCTTATAACTATGTATTATGTAATATTTTTATTATGTATTAATAGTGTTCTATATGGGTTATATAGGTTTTTAATATTTTTAATTTATTTATTCATAAGAGACACAGAGAGAGAGGCAGAGACATAGGCAGAGGGAGAAACAGGCTCCCCGGAGGAAGCCCAATGTGTGACTCAATCCTGGAACTCCAGGATGGTGCCCTGAGCTGAAGGCAGATACTCAACCCCTGAGCCACCCAGGTGTCCCAGTGTTCTATATGTTTAAACCACAGCTTCTCATCCAACTCTTAGGGCAGTTGCACAAGCCTCTGGCTATGAATAGTCGTGTCTGCTTACCTTAATCCCTGCAAATATAATTTTCTCTTAGAGCCATCATTTGAAAAGTATCAGGAAATACCACTTTAATGAATATGCATTAGCTCCCTACTATGAGCAGTGAATCGTTATCTTTCTTTGTGTTAATACAGGAAAAAAATGTGCATTTATTTCCATTAATTGAGATGAAGCCTTTATATGTTATCCTTTGACTGCTGGCAGTCAGAGAATGTGCTCTATTTCCTACCTTCTTTCTTCTCTCAACTATTTTCGGTAATATTCTTACTATATTGTTGGGGCATATTTTACTTTCATTCTGGTCCATCATACATCCCCATTAGATTAGCTATAGTTCTTCTTCAGGGACTAATCTGTGCTTACTTCATATGTTTGTCATAATTTCCCTAATCATGTCTTTATTGACTAAAGTTGTTTCCTTGTAGCTTCCTCAATATCCCCGATGTGCTTACACATTAAATACTTTTGTCTGTAGACTTTATACTTAAGCATAGTTTGGCTAGGTATAAAATGTGGGGGTCGTACTTTCCTTATCATTTTCTGAAGATATTTCTGAAAACTGATTAATACAGTCCTGGTGAGCCAGAGAAGCCTTCCTTGAAGAGGCAATGTCTGTGTTTAATTTTTAATTGGTGGTTGTCAGGGAAATATAGACAGAGAACATGGTTCCAGGCAGAAGTAATGGAGGTGGAAAAATATGAAGCTTTTATGGAAGGTTGTAGATAACCACAATGTATTAGGAAATAAGTATGTCTGTCCAAGTTGATACTGGATAGGTAGGAGAAAATAGATCCTGAAGGATTTACTATACCAAGGTATAGACTTCTTCCTGGAGGACAGGGAAAAGCCACTGAATGGTATGAGGAGAGACACATATGGTTAGAATTGCTCATTTTATTTTTTTTTATTTTTTTTTTAAATTTTTATTTATTTATGATAGTCACAGAGAGAGAGAGAGAGAGAGGCAGAGACACAGGCGGAGGGAGAAGCAGGCTCCATGCACCGGGAGCCTGATGTGGGATTCGATCCCGGGTCTCCCGGATCGCGCCCTGGGCCAAAGGCAGGCGCCAAACCGCTGCGCCACCCAGGGATCCCAGAATTGCTCATTTTAAAGGAGGACTATAGAGGAGTCTGTGAGATTTATCTTCCTTGTAGCCTGTGAGCACTAACCTGTGCTCTTGCAGTACAGACCCAGAAATCCCATATTTCACAAAACAGTCTACTAGTAGCTTCCCTTAGTGCTCCTGACAGCCTCACTAGCAGTCTAGTAACTCTTATACAGGAAAGTAAATGAATCTATAGAGTAATAATGGAGTTTCTTTGGTGCTATGGCTATATTTCTAATGACCTTCCTGTGTAGTAGTAAACAGCAAGGATTAAGGATTAAGTTTGTTTTTAAAGATTTTATTTATGTGTTTTAAAGATAGAGAGGGAGTGAGGAGAGGAGCAGAGAAAGGGACTCCACACTGAGCACAGAGCCTGATGTGGGCTTCTTTTCCAGGACCCTGAGATCATGACCTGAGCCAAAATGAAGTCAGATGCTTAACCTGCTAAGCCATTAAGATGCCCCCAATTTTTCATTTTAAAGTTAAAAAGATACTGGCTCTTCTTTAAAAGGGAAAAATGCATTATAGTTCTTGGGTACATGTTCCTGCACCTCTGTAATCGGTGAACTCTTTCTTCCAAGGGTGTCATGGAAACCTTCACAAAGCTAGTTGATATTCATGATTTCTAAAACATTTTCTTTCCTAAATGCTCCACTGGGAACTCTCTGCTATCTCACTAATTTCTAGCTAGTTCTTGGAGATCTATCAGACTTCACTCATGCCCAAACTGCCAGAGTTAGCTAGTTTCAGCTAGAGTACATTTCTTTACCAAACACTATTTTAAAACTACCTTGTCACATTCCACTTGTTGCTCTTTTATCTTCAGTCAGCTATATGTGAGACATGTTGTCCTTATAGGCAAATTTATATTATATCATAGAAATGGTGACGATCAGACAACCAACTAGATTCTTCGTTCTTTCTTGTTGCTTGCTTGATTGCTTGCTTTCCTTTCTAGCTTAGCATTATTGGCCACTTCTAAAGGAACTAGATTGTGGGATTTCCATTGGCGACTGGAAATGGGAACAAAATCATGTTCACTGTGTGAGAACTTGTGAGACCTATATTAGTTAAACTCTGCAATTAAGGAATTTTTTTTTCTGATGTCTTCCATTTCCTTAATGCAATTCTCAGGTATCCACATGGTTTTTAATCCCCTTAATACAACTCTTCTTAGTGCATACAAAATAAAAATATATTGCAGACTAATAGTCCAAAATTTCTTTATTGTTGTGTTGACAGCTGTTACCTAAAGGAGCAAGGCTTTAATGGGGTCTCAGTTTGACTCTTGCCATGTTTGCATACAAAATAGATAAGGCAGGCTTTATTTTGGGCGATGTTAATTGATTTTGTCCACCATGCTGTCTAACGAGCCAATTCCCTGAAAATGTAGTGATGGGGAAAAAAAAATCTGTTCCAATTACTGTTTAACTAAAATGCCTCCCTTCCACCTCTATTAAAGAAAAAATGTCACTCACTGCTCAGGACTTCTGTGATTGACAGCTGATGCTACACATACACAGCCCTGCTGTCAGTTGGCATTTGAAGAATTGCTTTATTGTTGCCAAAAATGAGAAAAGAGAGAGAGAGAGAGAGAGAGAGAGAGAGAGAGAGAGAGAGAGAGAGATTATAGAACAGTCAGAATTCAAAGCCCTAGCAGTTGATAAAATGCTTTTTAATCTGACTTAGGTAATGAGGGCGAAAGGCAGAGTTGGGATTTTAGGGCCTAAGAGGGGCTGGGTAAGTTTGCAAATCATAAGAATCTATTTTAGACTGGACTAGGTTAATAGCTAAACTGTTTTCCTTCAAATTTCAAGGGAACTGGTTGCTATGGGATCTGCTTCTATTTCTGCTGGCATTGTTGATCCTGAGACTGGATGGAAGCCTGCAGTGGCTAGCTGCACATCTAAATTACTGGTAATGAGAAGTCCTTGCAAAACCATCCTGTAGATAAGCGTTTGGGTCTTGCCTGTGTTGCCTAAGGCCCTCAGCAAAAAAAAAAAAAAAAAAAAAAAGGGAAAGATCTAAGAAGGGCATGATGTTTCCAGTACAACTAGGCTGTGGACACTCTTTGAGCTTACAATTGAAAAAGAAAATGGCAAAAAAAAAAAAAAAGAAAAGAAAAGAAAAAGAAAGAAAATGGCATATGGGAGCACAGATAAGAAGTTAACCTCATGATAGTTGTCTTTTCCCTTAAATTTCTGAAGAAGCTGTAAAGCATAAGGCCTTTCCTCCTGCACCACATAGTCTTTGCCTCCAGCAAACATGTCTTATACTAACAACCAGAGGTTAAAGTAGAAACTTTGTGAGTGGGCCTTATTTCTCTAAGTAGGCAGCAAATGCATTGGAGTACCAGAGCTCCATTTTATAGTTTCATTATTTATTTCCTGAGTACCTAAGACAATTCTGGGCAAAAAAATGTTGATTGATAATAAAGGAATGAAAGATTATACTTATGATTAAACCAGCCAAAAATTATTCTGATGAGACTATTGTAAAAATTGGTCCCATTGCAAAAAAAAAAAATAAATAAATAAATAAAAACAACACACACACAAAAAAAAAATTGGTCCCATTGCAAATAGGCCTCTTGGACATCATCTTGAGGACTTCTAGGCAATGTTTTTATTTTTTATTTTTTGTTTATATTTTTATTGGAGTTCAACATGCCAACAGATAGCAAAACACCCAGTGCTCACTCTGTCAGGTGCCCCTCTCAGTGCCCGTCACCCAGTCACCCCAACCCCCCGCCCACCTCCCTTTCTACTACCCCTTGTTCATTTCCCAGAGTTAGAAGTCTCTCAGGTTCTGTCACCCTCACTGATATTGCCCACTCATTTTCTCTCCTTTCCCCTTTATTTCCTTTCACTATTTTTTATATTCCCCAAATGAATAAGACTATATAATGTTTGTCCTTCTCCGATTGACTTACTTCACTCAGCATAATACCCTCCAGTTCCATCCATGTTGAAGCAAATGGTGGGTATTTGTCATTTCTAATGGCTGAGTAATATCTTCTTTATCTATTCATCTTTCGATGGACATTTTGGCTATTGTGGACATTGCTGCTATAAACATTGGGTTGTAGGTGTCCTGGCGTTTCACTGCATCTGTACCTTTGAGGAAAATCCCCAGCAGTGCAATTGCTGGGTTCTATTTTTAACTCTTTGAGGAACCTCCACACAGTTTTCCAGAGTGGCTGTACCAGTTCACATTCCCACCAGCAGTGCAAGAGGGTTCCCCTTTCTCCAGATCCTCTCCAACATTTGTTGTTTCCTGTCTTGTTAATTTTCACCATTCTCACTGGTGGGAGGTGGTATTTCATTGGGGTTTTGATTTGTATTTCCCTGATGGCAAGTGACACGGAGCTTGTTTGCCACGACTATGTCTTCCTCTGTGAAATTTCTGTTCATGTCTTTTGCCCATTTCATGATTGGATTGTTTCTTTACTGTTGAGTTTAATAAATTCTTTATAGATCTTGGATACTAGCCCTTTATCTGATATGTCATTTGCAAATATATTTTCCCATTCTGTAGGTTGTCCTTTAGTTTTGTTGACTGTTTCTTTTGCTGTGCAGAAGCTTTTTATCTTGATGAAGTCCCAATAGTTCATTTTTGCTTTTGTTTCCCTTGCCTTCATAGATGTATCTTGCAAGAAGTTGCTGTGGCCAAGTTCAAAAAGGGTGTTGCCAGTGATGTTTTTAAAGGCCATCTAGCAAGTGTTCTCTTTCTTTATATGTGAATTTGGTTATAAGTGCTAGGTCTAGTATAAGACTTATAAAATGCCACTTATTATTCCCTACTTGCATGGGGTGGTCCAAATCTCCAACCCAGGATCAGAGTTTCTTAGGATTAGCATGTTGTTAAAGAGTCCTACTTTATCCTACCTGAAACTGAACACTCAAGAAACTATTTTCCCCTTAGCTGAAAATCTATTAATATTGGCAGCCATAAAATAAATGCAGCCACAGCTGACCCCCATGAATGAATCAGTCAGCTTAGACTAAAATATACCCTTTCCATATTACTATAGGGCTCTTCCAGGTCAGCTTTTATATGTTCTGGTTGGAGTGCATGATGTTCATTTTCCTTTTAGCATTGTGTTTAATTTGTGAAGTGGGGAGAAGGAGAGTGTTGACTGCTAGATTCCCATCATTAACATTAGTTTTTATTGCCTTAAATCTCCTTCTTATGCACACTATAAATGTTTGAAGTCAACTTAATGCTGGGAAAAGGTGCTGGGTTAACACACTGGTATATTATTATCATCTTGGGTAGGGAAGAGTACAAGCTTATCAGGAGTTTTCTACCTTTTGGATTGAGCAGATTTCTCAAAAGGAAGTTTTGGATTATGCAGAATCAGAAAATGAGTTAAAATATTACGAGTGGGTTGGAAAGAGGCAAAGGATATCGTGAAAAAGGCATGATAACAAAGGAAGTGGGCTTGCAGAAGTTTCTCTGGCCTGAGCTTAGGTCATACCCCTGAAGTAGCAAGTTATTTTTGCATCATACAAAAAAGACAAAGGGTCTTTGCTGGGTGCAAACAACAACAACAACAATAACAAAACACACATACATATTAGCCCCATTGGTCCATGAGATCTATTAATCTAGTTCATAGTAAAAAAATTTGAATTCTTCAAATTGTCCATTTTTCATCCTATTACCACTAATCTCCTCTAGCCCTAAAAAATTTACCCTGATCACACATTCATTAGAATTGAGGAAGGAGTTATCATCCCCATGGTAGATATACTTATTTAAATTTACTTATGCTCCAATTCAAGCAGCATCAAATATTTATTAGGGACCTGCCATGTGCCAGATACAGAGCTAGGCACTTGATTTGCACAGATATAAATCCTGCTCTCCTAGAGTTTAGACACTAATGAGAAAGAGAGGTAATAAACAAGGCAATGAATACATGTAACAATGTATAGCTAAGAATGCTGGGAAAAAACAAACATAGTAGATATTTATTAAATTCTAAATGTAAGCATTCTACTACATCTACTCATATGTGGGGCACAAAATGCAAAAGAAAAAAACCCACAGGAGGGAAGTTAAACAATTCAAAATTAAGCAACGTTTAAAACAACAAAAAAAAACTAGAGATGCCACAAGGAAGTACATAGTTAATTATCAGTAAGTAGCAATAAAATAAGTGCTTTAGGATTGAAGGGAGGAAAAGTGCTTCTGGTTGGGGATGGTGGTTAGAGAAGGATTTCAAGTGGATCTCAAAAAATGAAGAGATTGTTGGGGCGCCTGATGGCTTAGTTGGTTAAGCGTCCAACTCTTAATTTCAGCCCAGGTCATCATCTGGTCCTGGATCCAGCCCTGCATTGGGCTCTGTGTTCAGTGGGGAGTTTATTTGAGAATTTTTTTCACTCCCTCTCCCTTTGTCCCTTCCACGCTTGTGTGCACTAGCTTGTGCACTCTCTTTTTCTCTCTCAATTAAATAAATAAATCTTTTTTTTTTTTTTTTTTTTTTTTTTAATGAAGAGAACATGGAAAGTGGTCTTTTCAGCAGAAGGAATGGCATGGGAAAACCACTAGGGGAAAGAAAGTTTAAAAATATAAGGTATTGTGAATAATTATTCAATTAGGGAAAGTAAAAATGCTATTATAAAGGTAGGTTAAATGAGGATTTCAGATTTTTTTTTCAGGCTTTCATATTAGAAAGAATTAAAAGTAGTAGTAGTAACTGTGGTAGAGGTAGTGGTAGTGGTAGTTATAGCAGTAGTGCTAACAGTAAAAGATAAAATCCATCATTAGCAACAATCCAGGAAAACACTTACTTCGATATGTTGCTGCTGGGTTTAGAGATTACCATTTTCCCTGACAGGAAATTTGGAAAAACACATCAAAAGCTTTTAAACTACTGGTGAATTTAATGAAACAATTCCACTTGAAGGTATTTATCCAATAGAAATAATCATGAAAGGAGCACCTGGGGGGCTCAGTTGGTTAAGCATCTGCCTTTGGCTCAGGTCATGATCCCAGGGTCCTTTGGAACAAGCCCTGTATCTCCCCGCTCAGCAGGGAGTCTGCTTCTCCTCTGCACCTCCCTCCCCCCCTGCTGCTCATGCTCTCTCTCTCAAATATTAAATAAAATCTTTTAAAAATAATCATGAAAGTAAAAAAAAAAAAGATTTAGTTACTGGGATGCTTATAGTTTCTCATGAGCATTCATATTTGAAAAGAATTGACTAGCATAGATATCCCTCATAGTTAGACTAGATGATGATTGTGTAAGAGGTATAGAGTGATAAAATTAAACTTTCTGGTATTATAAATATACATTATGTACTTCAATATATTCTTTTAGAAAAACATTTAATTTAATAATATTTTAGGCTAACATTTAATTACACTGACAGATGTTCATAAAACATGGAGCAAAAAGAAGAGCCATTTATAAAAAATTCTATTTAGTAGCATCTTTGTATGAGCATATCTGCACCAGAAAAATACTGGCCAGATATATATTCAGGTGAACAATGAGTGATGGGATGATCACAGGTGATTTTGATTCCCTAGTATTTCCTAAAATTTGTACAGCAAAAATATAGTGCTTAAAACTTTTAGTAAATCTAGAAAAATGATTTAGCAAAGATGAGGACCAAAAGACATTAGAGATAGACTTTCTTAAACATGATGTGCTTTGTGTGTTAGGAAAATGTGTATGATTTTTTTTTTCAACTAAAAATGTGACATAATAAGTTCTTTTATCGAAAACTGAGTGTAACATAAAGAAAAAAAAGTATGATTTGGTGTTACATCACCTTGGTTTTGTTCCCAGCTTCACCTACCCTGTCACATTCTGAATGAGTTGTTTAATGTAGGTGAGGCTCAGTCTTTTCTTCAGAAGGCTAAGAATGGGTATCCATGTATTAAGTGCTTAGTGCAGTACCTGCATCAAAGGATTATCCCCCATATAAGTGAGAAAGGAGAAAATATGGCTAAGTCATGGAGCTAATGGAGTATCAAAACACCCAGCCCTACCAGAAATAGAAGTCTTCCAGTTTTCCAAGTACAAATAAGCTTTAAGTCTCAAAAAAAAAAAAAAACCTCTAAAATATATAAATTCAATTAGACTTTATTGGAAAAATAGAGTTCTACCTCTGAAATGTTACTGCTAAATATTCGTGGGAAAGCATCCAAAGTGGAATGAGGTCTAAAGAGAGAATTTTGACAGAAAATTGTGTGAGTTTTCATCCTTCTGATTCATTAGTCAAATCAAATAAAAATAAAACTAATTTGTCAGTTTGCAGAATGACACCAAACAAAGTTGGAAACTGCCAACTTGTGTTCATTCTCATGGTTTAAACAAGTAGAACTCAGAGTAAGTATGTTGGGTCTCAAATTACTTATATTCAATCCATAGCATTTCATTTTGCTTTGAAAGTGTATTTTCATAGTTTGTTTCATTGAGCCCAAGGTGGTGGTGGGAGGAGGAAATACTTTAGCATACCTTAAATATACCTTAAAAAGTCACGTGTTTAGAAGATTCCTCAGTTTCATTAGCATCACTAACTGTAAACAGAAATAGTTGCACATCCCAAAACCCACATTTTCTGGATCTCCCCTGTAATCCTTTTCCCGGAGAATGTCAGTTACTGGGAGGCTGGTATGGGAGAAGCTGTAGCATTCACACAGTCAAAGTAAAAATGAGGGGTTAGATCAAAAACCCAGAACCAACCCTATATGAAAAATTGCACAGGGTTGCTTTATTTAAGTTACAATTTAAAAAATTTAATTATATATTCTTGGGTTATGTATGTATGTGGTGAAGGGAGGTGCTCATGCATGAATGTGTATACAGGAACTAGTGAAACGATGCTTCATCATTCCCTTCAGAGGGGCTCTTGGACAAAGAATGGGAGGAAACATTCTTTCCATACTTTCTGCATATGGGCAATCCTCTCTGCTTGTTTTCTTAGCCTCTGTATTTGGCTTTGAAGAAAAAGGAGTATGTGCGTGCCTGCCTTCCTTTCTTCTTCTCCTTCTCCTTCTGCTTCTTCTTGAATGGACTGTCAAAATTTTAGCTGTGATTAAAGAAAAGAAATAAGGCAGGCAAAACTAGTAAAAAACCAGGGAAGGGGAAGAAATAGGATTGTCACTTCTTGTACAGAGTCAGCAGTTTTCCACCAGTGAACAAAGTAATTTTATGCTAGGATTCTGTTTGGAAGGGAAAATGGGACTCATAGCACCATCACCAAGCTATATACCGCGCTCATTTTTTCTCAAAATTATTGGAAAATATAGAAACAACTTAAACTAAAGATGGCCCCCTAAAATAAGTGGTCCTTAAATTTGGTCTATTTATCTCATAGAAAGTTGAAGAAATATTTTCATTAAAGTTTTCTATCTCTGGGCCCCTTTTCCTCTTATCTCTCAATAGAAATGTCGCACTGTCCTAACATTTGCCTTGAGAACATAGATAAAAATTCAACCCTCCAGTTCCATTTATTGCAATTGTATTTAAATACACAGCTTAATTAGCTGTACTCAGCCTCCTTTCCAATCCTCTTTGAAGTGGCAAAGTCCCATTGCATCAGTTCGGCTAATTTTATGCTCATAGCCTGATTTTTGAGCTTCGTAGAAACCAAGGGTATGACTTCTCTACATGATCTCGAAGTCCAGATGCTTAGTCTGAAGGAGCATTTTGTTCAATGGCAGAGATAGAGTTAATTGCCTTAGATTTAGCCTCAATTAAAGCATTCAATCATCTTTCACCAAATTCACCTTGTAAAATTAATTCAAGTCAGTTAAAGGAAGGATAGGACATTGAAATATACCTGTAAATAACAGAACCATGTTATATGTCATAATGTCCAGGTAGGGAGAGGGTGAGGAAGCCATAGTGTTGTGAGAATCTTAGAATATCATAGTGTTGTGAGAATGTTAGAATTTTATAAAGCGTACTTATGGGAAAAGTAAAATATTGTTGATATCTTGCAGAAAAATGCTACATCAAGGTTTAATACACACCAATAAGGTCAGAGAAAAGCAATATGAATACAGGATTATGAAAATGATAGGGTTGTGTATACCTAGGGCATGATCTTTATAGATCAGCAAAACCACCAAGGATGTTTCACTCTAGCTATGAGGTGGGTTCAGACCATAATATCTAGTCGAATACCTTTTCTCAGCATCAGCAACTAGGTTTATTTATCCTATAATATTTTGTTTATAGTGGGCCCCTGTTGAGTTTCTGTTGACTTGAGATATGATTTGCTAAGAAAAAAGCCTCAGAAGCTATGTGTTCTAAAACTTAAGAGTAAAAAAAATAAAAATAAAAAATAAAAAAAAATAAAACTTAAGAGTACTTTGATTAAATGGGTCAGAAATTGCTCGTCAGTTACCCATGTGTTTTCCATATTAATTGGTGTATGGATTTGTAGTAAATTCTGATCAATGAACTGTGATCACGAGTGAAATATGTCACTTCTAGGCGGCAGTTTAGAGTCATCTCCATCTGTCCTCCATCTCTCTCTTTCCTGCTAACTCTTTAAGCTTTAGAAACTGTATGTTCTAGAGAGTCCTACATAAGTAGAGGCAGGGCACTAACTCATATTAGCATTTATATGAGCAAGAAATAAACATGTGTGGTATGTGTGGTGTGTGTGTGTGTGTGTGTGTGTGTTAAACTACAGATTAGTTTGTTACTGCAGCACAGCATCATTTATCCTAACTATCGCTACAAGATTTTTTTTACTGATATTGAAATTTGATCATGTAAACAGACCATTAATTGTAGTATTCAGAAACTGTAAGTTGAAAAACAACTGTGCTAATCTGAAAGGAAAATGCGAATGGTTTTCTGAGGTAGGAAGTCAGATCCTCTGGACAAGTAATCATCAGTTATGAGCAGCCTTGTTTGTTTACCCCAGTGTGCTATGTGAGTATTGTCATTTTCTCTATATGCTGTAGTATGAAAAAAGTAGAGAGGCACCATGGGTCTAGATCTATATGCACCAGGGTGACTATCATTACATTCCTACATTCCAGGTCTTATTTTCTTACACCCATTTCTTCATCCTCCCTCATGTACTCTCCCAAGTGTGCTATTAATTTGAGAAGGAACTGTGAAATGATTGGCACTCTTAACAAATACATATTTGCTGAATTAATAAACATGTATTTGAGGCACTTCTGCATACCTCAATATTTCTTCCTTTGGAGGATGCATCTATTAATAGGGGGAGAGTTTTCTAGCAACCCTTAACATCCTCCCAATTAAGAACCACCATTCTATTCCTGAATTTTTATCATAAAAAAGAGAACCTGCAACTGAACTCTCCTGAATTATATATAGCATGTCCCAATTAGTTTAGCCCAATCTTTTCTGTTTATCACAAGAAACTAGATTCTAATAATTCCTTTATCACATTTTCACTGTATGCTATGTATGACACTATATGTTTTACATATATTAGCTTATGTTATTCTTATAAACCTTTATGAGGTAGATACTGTTATTATTCCTGTTAAAATTTTCTTCTGGCCATATTGAGAAATAATTGACATATATCACTGTATAAGTTTAATACATAAAGCATGATGGTTTGATTTACAAAACTGTGAAATGATTACCACAATAGGCTTAGTTAACATCCATCATCTCATATAGATATAATAAAAAGAAAAAAATTCTCCTTATGATGAGAACTCTCAGGATCTACTCTCAACAACTTTTGCATATATCTTATTACTATAAGTGTTAATGAGAGTCACCATATTGTATATTATATCCCTAGTACTCATCTTATAACTTATGTATCTTTTCACCACCTTCCTCCAATTTTCCCTTCCCACTTCCCACCTCTGGTAACCACAAATCTGATCTCTATGAATTTGGTGGGTTTTTTTTTTTCCATTTGTTTTGCTTTGTTTTGTTTAATTAGACTCCACACAAAAGTGAGATCATACAGTATTGTCTTTCTCTGACTTATCTCACTTAGTGTCATGCCTTCAAGGTCTATCCACATTGTTACAAATGATAGGATTTTTTCACTTCTTATGGTGAATAGTATTCCATCATATTTATATATACACACATAAACATACACATACACATACGCCATATAAATTCTTTATCCATTCATTCACCAGTGTACATCCATCAATGGACAAGGTAGTTTCCATGTCTTGGCTATTGTAAATCATGTTGTTATGAATATGGAAGTACAGAAACCTTTTCAAATTAGCATTTTGTTTTTGTTTGTTTCCTTTTGAAAAGATTTCCTGAAGTGGAATGGCTGAATCATATCGTTATTCTATTTTTTAAATGTTTTCAGAAACCTCCATACTGGCTCCATATGTGGCCGTACCAATTTATAATCTGACCAACAGCACACAGGGGTCCCCTCTTCTCTATATTCATACCAGTATTTGTTATTTCTTGGCTTTTTAATGATGGTCATTCTATCACATGTTAGAGGTGATATTGCATTGTGGTTTTAATTTGCATTTCTCTCATGACTAGCAATGGTTATATCCATTTTACAGATGAGAAAACTGAGAAACAGAGAACTGAAGGAGCTTATTCATGATTGCATACCTAGGAAGCAGGAAAACTCATATCAAAATCAAAAAGTCCAACTCTTGGTTCTTTTTTTTTTAATATTTTATTTATTCATGAGAGAGAGAGAGAGAGAGAGAGAGAGAGAGAGAGATAAAAGGCATAGACGCAGGGAGAGGGAGAAGCAGGCTCCATGCAGGAAGCCTGATGTGGGACTCAATCCTGGGACTTCAGGATCACACCCTGAGCCAAAGGCAGGTGCTTACCCTGCTGAGCCAACCAGGCATCCCCCAACTCTTGGTTCTTAAGCAGTGTTCTGTGAAGTTCTTTGTTTCCTTCAGTTCAAATTGTCCTTTTCGACCCTACTGCTGAAAGTCACTTCAAAGGGAAGCAGCTTTCTGACTACCAACAATTATTTAGAAGAGGTGTGATTTTGAGTTTTAAGAGCTCACCTTAGTTCAGCTCAAATCTCCTGTTTGATTGTAAAAATGCTGTTCTCCACTAAAAGATCATTTATTGTGTCACCATTTCTTTAATTTGACAAGTGATTTCACATTTATGTAAGAGTATTTAGGCATCTGAAAAATGGTAAAATGCTCCCAGCAAATCTAGTGTTCTGTCCAAAAAAATAAAAGATAAAAAAATTAAGAAATAAGTGGCATATCACTTATTTTTGGTGAGGTTCAAAATGTGTAAGCTTTTTCAACCCCCAAATCAGTTTGTTGTACACAGTTTGTTGTAATACTCGCAACTATTAATAGTTAAAAAAAGTGTCCATTCTATGAATAACTAATAATGACCACACATAGAAAAAGTGGCAAAAGAGTAGATGGATAATTAGTCTGTTCTAATTAGCCAGAGCTGGAGAAATAACTAAAATAAAAATCCTCAGCTTACTTAATGCTTCATAGTAATTAATAGTAATTGATAACAACGCATAGCAATTAAAATCTAATACACGTATTCAATTTATACATGTGCTCCTTACTTTGAATACACTTTTTCCCTCTAGGGGAAAAGTCTGGGATTGGAGACTCTTGGGTTCTTCTTCTCATCTTTCCTGTCTTCTACTGAGAAAATTGTAAAGGATCTTACAGTATTATGTGGTTCCTGAAAGAGAGCTTAGAGATTGTTCTAATACCCTTGCATCATATTATAAATGAAAACTTTGAAACTTGGAGAAGTCCACTGACTTTTTCAAATCACCTTTCAGGCCATGTCATAAATTTCTATTGGCATAATTGGGTCAGCTGCCCAATTTGTGGCCAGGACTGGGACATGATATGGTATAGGATATTGAACTATAACTATTTCTGGCTGCTTCATTTTATATAAGGGAGCCTAGGATGCAAGGGCTCTAAGATTCATAATCATGTAAAATTAATAAATTAAAAGAGGTTTTGTGTTTAAAATGCTCAACACTTCATTTATTCATTCTACGGATACAGTGTCTCTTCTAGACTAGACACTATATCTATAGAATAAATAAATGAATGTTCAAACCCAGCCCATCTAAACTCTGTTTGAACTCTTTGAATGACATAGAGCTCAGAACTTTGTATGGCTTTTTATGTTCGCTCTGTAAAATGAAACTCTCCTAGGGGAACCTGTGTGAATTCAATTCAGAGTTTAAAAACGCAGATTTATGGGAGAGCCCCAAATCAATCAAAAGCATGGCAATATTAAAAAAAAAAAAAAACAAAAAAACAAAACAAAACAAAACAGTAGCAACAAGAAAAGAAAACCATGAAAAGACCCTGCCTGCCAAGAATAGCTTGTTAGCATTTGAAAACGCCGAGATATAAGTGTATAATGGAAATGTGGCAATGATCATTTGGGCAAAAACACAATTTGCATAAGAATGAATCAGGAAATGTCCCGGAACACCAGAAAGATGAAAAATCTCAGATCCTGTTGGGCATGTTCACATTGCTGAACATATACCACACCATGAATCATGAATCTTCCTGGGGTCAGACACCCTGGAAGAAACGTTGATCCCTTTCCAGACATTGATATTAGAGATACACTGTGACAGGTAATCTTACATTTTAAAATAAAAATACAATATATAGCTGTGAAAATGGTCACAACTATTTCCTGGGGCTATTTTGGAGGTCTGTTTTATTCTTTCATCCCCAATCTGAAATTCATTAAAGTGAAGAATGCCCCTTGAATTATATACTCTGCTGTACCCTGGAGGAACACCTGAAAAAGTTAATAATAAACCCTTGAGATTAGGCAAGTGGAGAGGAAAGAATTATGAAATAAAACAAAGCAAAGAAATCATGTAAACAAATTAATTAATTGTCTGGAAGTAAAAAGCACGTTTGTAATTTTGCCCTTGTCGAAGGAAAATTGGAGTTCATTATGCTCACTGACTGATTTAAAAGCTCCTTCCTGCACAGCATCACTGAGAGAGTAAGTGTGCTGGAGTGCAAAGCATGGATCGGTTGAAGCATCAATTAAAATAGAAATTCATTATTGAAACCTCCAGAGTAAAGGTTGGGGCTTTATTCTTTGAGGATGGAAAGAAGCTTTTTTTTTTTTTTTTTTTGCCTATTTTTAGTTTTTTTCTCAACCTCTTCTGAATTGATTTTGGAGATATTTATTTTGGATTTACAGTACTAGTTATTATACCTTTTTTGTAATGAATTGTGTTATTATCTGTCACACATTAAGCATATTCTATAGGCCAGTTACTTTATGTGTTTTATCATCTTTAATCCTCAGAGCAACAGGTGGTGAAAGGTATCAGTATCACTTGAGAAAACTGAAGTTCAGGGAGGTATATTTGAATAGCTACTAAGTGGTAACACCAAGGGTTTAAGACTAGGTCTGTCTGACTTAGAAGCTTCTGATTTCTCAAGGATGTCATAAAGACTTCTAAGGCAGGTAGATCTACTGTGCTAAGTTAGACATGCCAGTATAACAGGGTCATAAAAGGTATGACATATGCATCCAGAATGGGTATTACATACATATTCAGCTGTATGTTGGTGTGCTATCAAGGACCCAGTGGGATTACATGTGGAATGAGGTACATGCAACTCAGCCGTTCACTGTATATGGTGACCCTTGACCTCTCCCGTTGAGCTCAACTAGCTTGTGCTGAAATATGCTTTATGAAAGGATTATGTGTTTTCGTTTTGTGACAATTACTATTCTAATGAATTTAAAGTGTCTGTCCAGTCTTTTGGTAATATTTTATGCTCTCCCAGTATGGTTCATATACTTTGAAATGGATATAAGGTGCTTAAAATAGATTGCTTTCAAGTATAAAGAAACAAGCAACAACGTTCTGAACAAAAGAAAGTGTTCATCCATTCATTCATTCAGCCCACTTTATATGCTGAGCACTATATATATAAATCTTAAAGAGATAAATGGCATGGTCTCTACCCTAAAGATATTACAGCCTAGGCAGGTTGACAAACAGATAAATCAGGGCTACAGTACAGTATTCGAATAGCTAGGATAAAGGAAAGCACAGGTTCTGTTGGAAACACAAGGGAGGTCATGCAAATCAGATTCGGGGAAGTCTAAGAAGGCTTTTCAGAAGAGATGACATTTGGACTGAGTTATAAAGACAAATACAAGTTAGATAAGCAAGGCTTGTCCTGGCTGAATGTTTAGCATGGGCAGAGAAAGTGGTTCTGCCTAGCTGGGGAAAGGATATATTGGTTTTCCAGAGCTGTTATAGCAAATTACCACAAACTTGGTAGCTTAAGACAAAGAAACCTATACATCTGAAATCGAGGTATCAGCAAGTTGATTCCTACTAGAGATGCTGAGAAAGAATCTTTTCCATACCTCTCTTCCAGGTTTCTATGGTTAGTACACATATCATTCTAATCTCTACAACCATTTTCACATCACTTTCTGCTCTGTGCTCCTCCTTTCTTGTCTGCGTCTTCTCCTCTTATTAGGGGACTTCTTGGAATTAGGGCCCAACTGGATAATCCAGAAGATCTCATCTCAAAGATCCTTAATCAGGTCCTCTAAAAACCTTTTTTCCAAATAAGGTCACATTCATATGTTCTGAGTAGGTATATCTTTTGAAGGGCCACCCTACAGCCCACATGATAGTAATCTGATTAAGTAAGAAAGAAGCATGGCCGGGTCCTGCAGGCCTTCAGGTAACTGGAAAGGAATGTGGGCTTTATCATGAAGACATAGGAAGCCATCGGAATTCTAATAATGGAATTGACTCTGGAAAATACTTAATTATACTCTTAATGCCTCCAACCAAAGACTGTCAGGAACCCACCGTGGTTGAGTTGTGTTTATTACGGGTTACAGAGAGGGAGAACACACAGCCTGAGGAACCATAGTATCTCAGCAATAGTGTGCTAGAAAGAACCTAATATAGGATTTGGACTTCAGTTGGGTGATTTTAGGGAGGGCACGAGTCTAAAGAAGCCTAAATTGCTCTAGTTTAGATGCTGTTGGAAAGCAGGGGCAATTCTAAAAGTGAGTATCTTTATAAGTCTCATCTCCCTATAGACTAGAATAAGGATAAAGTTGTAATCAGTAAAAAAGTAGCAGTCATGGGTAGCCCTGGTGGCCTTGCGGTTTAGTGCTGCCTTCAGCCCGGGGTGTGATCCTGGGGACCTGGGATCAAGTCCCATGTCAGGCTTCCCTGCATGGAGCCTGCTTCTCCCTCTGCCTGTGTCTCTGCCTCTCTCTGTGTGTGTCTGTCATGAATGAATAATTAAAATCTTAAAAAAAAAAAAAAAGGTAGTAGTCACTAGCCAAGAGGGAAAGTTTGGCATTTTGTGAGTGAAGTAGTAACTTTGTTTTTGTCCATGCATCAACAAAATTAAGAAGTAGCCTTATTTTGCCTCACTTTACCACGGTCTCTGAGTGACCCTGAGACTGGTGTTCTGTGGTATTGTGCACTTCCAGTAGGAGAATAACACAGTCTAGCTATGGGTGCCAGGTCAAGTTTTAGATGTCAGGTGCTGCTTTTTTTCCCTCAATACCAAACTATAAAAACAACTGTGCCTAAAGTTTTAGCAGTAGTAGCAAAGTACATCAACCACAGCATTCAGACTACCCCTTAACAGCTACAATAATAGTCCCAAAGTTTTCCAAACAGAGCACTCTGCCTTTGCTTATGGAAGCATCCCTAATTTATGTCTGAGCCACCAGTTGGATAGCATCTATTTTAAAGACAAGAGCGGCTAACTGAAAGGCACCTTGTCTGGCTTGCTGTTTTATCTAACAATTGTGATGGCATTTCCTTCAGTGTCTCTGTGAGGCCTAACCCAGCCACATCCCTGTGAGGCAGACCCTGAAGTCCTCTTTATAAGCCCTCTCTTTTCCTTTCCCTGGGGTGCTCCATCTATTTAAGTATAAGAAGTGAGTCAAATGCAGTTGTCTTTAATAAAAAATAAACAGGGAAAGAACCCCAAACATTCTCTTGGCAAAGGTCCCTTCAGAACACATAGCCTTCACTGTTAGAGATTTATCTTTTTAAAAGAAGACAGAAATAGGAAAGGACCACAGAAGGGCAGAAATAGCCAACAAAACTATACAGCAGGCTTCTCTGTGAGGGAAGATGAAAAAAAGCAAGTATCTTTTTTAGTCCAGCAAGAAAAAGACGGTAATATGATATATAGCTGGTGCTCCTAGAAATGACAAATGACAAAAGAGAGGCTTTCCCTTTTCTCCTGAGAGTGTATGGGAAGGGGGCGCTCTAAAATTAAGACAGAGACATTCAGTTGAAAGGAAATATTTTTTCCATGTAACTTATAATTAGCTTGTGATACTGGCTTCTGTGGACTCTAATCAAGGCAAATTTTTCAGCACAGTAAGTTTGGTAGATATCATTCGTAGTTGTAAACACTGGGATATCCCTCATAAACACAAGTCAGTTAGTCTCTTTTCAGGCATCACTTGATTGGCAGTTTTGGCCAAGAAGAAATAACTCCTCTGTCTTCATTTGTGATATCACTCATTGGATGCAACATGAAGACTGACACCTTCAGTGATATAGTCCACCATCCCATTAAATTGATCAGAAGTCCAATTACACGCAGTCTCTTCTAAACATTGAGATCCAAGGCCTATTTCCTTTCTAATGCTCTGTTGGAGGCATCAAAGCCAAGGTTAGAAGTGGTCAGTGAGGCTTCCCAATGTTCCCAGTTCCAAGTGGTTAGTGAGGCTTCCCAATGTCCCCAAAGCTCCAGTTCAGCTTGTTAATCCTTGGAGCTCCCTGACAAAAGATGGATGCATTAACAATTTCTGGGTCCCATAGTTTCCTCTTGTGGAGGTGCCAGGGGAGCCATATGTGCTCCTTGGGTATCAGGGTGATAGGGCTCACATTGGCTGTGAGCTAGATGGTTGGCTCCATTTGGCAAGACATGGTTGGCACAGGCCACCGTAGACCTTGAAAACTTGGAGCTGATGCAGAGGTGGATAAATGTATTGAAAACAGATGTTGCAAACTCAAATTTTTTATAGGGACAGACAGGTAATGTGCCTGAGTGAAGCTGGCAAGGTGGCAAATTGAAGAGAACAGGCCTCAAATTAAAGGGGACAGTGACCACTCAGCTCCCACTGATTATGACCATTCAAAGATGTGGATCTAAAGTTGCAATCTGGGTAGCCCCAGTGGCCCAGTGGTTTTGCTCCGCCTTCAGCCCAGGGCATGATTCTGAAGACCTGGGATCGAGTCCCATGTCAGGCTCCCTGCATGGAGCCTGCTTCTACCTCTGCCTGTGTCTCTGCCTCTCTCTCTCTCTCTCTCTCTCTCTTTCTCTCTCTCTGTTGTGCCTCTCATGAATAGATAAATAAAATCTTAAAAAATAAATAAAGTTGCAATCTTTTCAAGAAGCTCACTGTCTTGTATGTTAAATACCCTGACTTTTAAGTATTGGCATCTAATTAAAGCCCTTAGCAGGCCAAACCAATTTGCCTTGCAAGCTGCCAATTTGCACCCTCAAACTAAAGCCTCTGAGCCTGGTTTCTTTGCTTCTTAATACCTATACAGAAGCTCTGTGGACTCAAGTTTTAAGATATCATTACCATTACAGTAAATGAAAACAAATGAAAAAGCTAGGCAAGAAAAATGAAAATACTTCTCAAATGTCACAGTGCCCCCATGGATTTAAGGGTGGTTGAATTAAGGGGCCAGTGGAACTTTCAGTTCTGCTTCTATACTTTTAGTAATGGTGCCCTGGGTCAGAGTTAAGTCACTAAAGAAGCACTGGCTGAAAACCACAATGATAGGTACACAAAGAAGGCAGAAACAAGCTCCTCGCCTTTGAAAAAATTGTTAATTCATTGGAAGTATTATGTTAACATGGGTAGAGTAGTTACCAAAAAATGCCAAGATAATATAAACAAGTGTGGGGTGTGCCCTCAAAAAAAGTATGATGATTCAATTCCTTCTTTAAAAGTATCTCTTATGATCAAAAGTAGACTAGAAAAGTAGCCTGGTGATCACATGACTTACTAGACGATTAGCATTTCTGTTGGATGAGATTGGATATCAACAGGCAAAAACAAAAAAGTTGGCCCTTCCAGGCCTTAAAATTCTCGAAGTTGTAGCGTTTTGGAAAAAATAGTTCTTCTAAGTCACCAGTTCTAAGGATAGCTGTGAATTTTAACAGATCTGTGAATTGAAATCAATAGTATTAAGAGGCAAATAGCCTAGATCACCCTTTCAAGAATCACTGCTTAGACTGGTTGTTCTCAAAGTATAGTCTCTATGAGATCCCCTGGAGGGCTGCTCTCCAAACAGTAAAGTTGGGAACCTCTCATCCTTGGGAGAGTTCTCAGATAACTCATTTTTGAGGTCTAAAGATTATCACAGTCTTGTCTGGCCCAGAAAGCCTCACCAGTGAGTTATGTAGTAGACCACCAAGATAGTATACCCTTGGAAAGCAACACTTGCTTGGTTGATTGGGTTTTAGTCTGTTTTTTTCTTGTTTGTGTTCCTCCCTCTGTTTTTATTTTGTTTTTAAGCCCCATTGATTCCTGTGTTAGTTTTCTATTGCTGCTGTAATAAATTATCACAAGTTTTATGGCTTAAACAACATAAATTTATTGCCTTACAGTTCAGTAAGTTAGAAGTCCAACATAGGCCTCTCACGGTAAAAATCAAGGTGTCAATAGGATAAGTTCTCTAATGGAGGCCCTAAGAGAATCCATTTTCTTGCTTTTTTTTTTTTTTTTTCCGTTTTAGAGGCCACCTCTTTTCTTAGCTTGTACATTTCGTTCCCTGTGTTCAAAACCAGCAACATCAGGCTGAGGGCTTCTTATGCTCTTATCTGTCTGGTTCTCTCTCTACTGGTTCCCTTCCTCATTTTTAAAGACCCTGTGATGACATGGGTCCACATGGATAATCTAGAATACCTGCTCTGTTTTCAGGTCAGCTGATTTGCAACCTTAATTTCCTTGTGTCATGTAAGATAACATATTCACAGGTTTTAAAGGGTCAGAACTTGAACAACTTTGGGGCAGCTATTAGTCTACCACGATTCCCAATATCCTTATTTGGTGAGATTGTGTAAATTTTTTTTTTCACATCCAGAGAAGGAGTTTGGTAATTTGATAAATATATGTTTAGATGTAACATATGACCTCTTCATCCACACCCAAAACTACTTTTCTATGTCCTAGATGGGGTGTAATATTCAGTGGAAAAGACATGGGCTTTATAATCATGCAAACAGGAGTTCAGGTTCCTACTCTGGCATTTACCACTAGTTCTACAATTTCGGTCAAACTCTAAAACATTTTGAGACACAGATTTCTTTCTTCTGAAATGAGAAAAATACTTCTCTCATATGATTGTTTTGCTTAAATAGAAATAATGTGCCAGAACCATATTAGAAATATAATCGATGATATTATTTCCTGAAACCCCGAGTTCCATTTTGGTACTTCTGGGTAAAACCAATTAACTTCAAATTTCAATTTAATAAATTACATTTAATGAAAAACATTTCCCTGGGGTATTTGTCTGATTTGCCTGTTAGCATATATAAGATATTTGAGTTTCAAAGATGAAAAAGTGATTTGTAAATGCAAAGCGCTGTGACTGTCCTTATTGGCAAATAGGTAATACCACCTTGTGGGGATGGGGTATCGGGAGAATAAAAAGATGGATACAAAGAAAGAAGACTCAAAGTTATTCAAAAGTAAGAAAATGAATCCTTACTGTCAATATAAGTCTCCCAACTGCTAGTGCAAGTGGTGGATAGATTTTCTTTTCCACTAGATTTACTTTCTGATATACAGGTTTATCACTCAAGCAAGGACTATTCATCAAGTCATTTTCCATCGATAACCCAGCTGAAGCCCAACAGGCTGAGGGTTTATTATTCACTCTTAAAAGGCTGGAGCTCATTTGCTTCTGCCGTGGGGAGAGGAGTAAACTCAGACCGTGAGAGAAATGAGGGCACTCAACGAAATGGCCATTCACTGCAGTCAAGCTTGAATAATACAGAGATGTAAAACAACCAGGAAAAGCTCCAGTTACGTCTGAAAATCAAATATTGATCAACTAATCCTCTAAATTACTGACTTCTCATTTAATGATCTGATTCCCATTTATTCGTTCAACAAACACTTATTAAGCTCTTCCTGGAGTCCAGGCCCTATACGACATTACAGAGAACATTGTGCCCAACTCCACCCCCAACACACACACACACACACACACACACACACACACACACATTCACCCTGGAGCCATAAGAATTGAAATAACATTTTGTTTCTAAAGATTGGGTGGCCTTGTAAAACACTGATGCTTATAATTATATCCTGTAGTATAAATTTGTGCAATAATCTTTTTTTGAAGGCATCACCGTGAACAGTAATGTGTTCTACATCAATCTTCTTTTAACACTATACATGATGGAGGGACCACATCGTGCATGGTCTCCAGAAACTTACCTTTAAATAGCAGTGCTAGCAATGCCACATACGATGAATACACTGAAAACTGAATATTGAAGAATCTAAATTCAGTTAATTAGCAAGCCAAATCTTGCTTCAAATTATCTTGACATTATCTGTTCCCTTGTTTGTTCTATGAGGCGCCTCTGAAGCTGAGAGGACTTCAAGTTCCCTCATCAGGTCCCTTCTCTCCAGGGGATTTGGGAACCAGGAAGCAATAGGTAGGGCCATTTCTACTGCACACTTGTGTTCCAAAGCGATAATGTTCATAGAGTAGAAGATGGGGGAGAACCGGTAAGGAGATGGGGGAGCTGGATGGCATTTTCGCAATTGCAGCATGGATTCATTGATTTATTGGAAGGTTTATCAAATCCCCAAACACTTGAAGCACCTATGTTCAAATAGAGATTATGTATGCAAAACATACAATCCAGAGCTAATTGGAAAGAGGTTTTGATGGCCTGTATTTTGGATTTGCATTCCTTGTGACTCTTCCCTTCATGTGCACACATGGAATTGCTGCACGTGTGTTTTTGACTTATGCAACCTTAATGATGCAGGGGAGGAGGAGTGAGAAGAGGCTGGGAGATGGAGTGCCAGTGAGAGAACACCCAAGAATAATTGAAATAATGTGGTATTTCTAACCACACTTCCTTTGAGTGTATGCCTGGGAGTCAGAGTGAATGGGAGGCTTAACTCTGTCAAGCCCTCAATTTCTACATTCCTTCTGGCTTCTCATGGCTGACTGTATTCCTTCCTTGAGTGGAATAGAATTCTAGTCCTTAAAGGTACAATACATATTTTTTATGCAACAGGATTCCTAAACACAAGCACATAACTTCATCTGGTGGCCAGCCAAAGGAACATAAATATGTCTGCTAAGGGAAAAATACCAATAATTATGTTTCCTGAACAATGGCACTGCACTGCATTCAATGGACCAGGTAGTAGATTTTTCAAAGACAGTTTTGACTCAGTGATCTTCCGTGCTGACTTTATCACCTAGCCCTGCCCTAAAATTAGACACCACTGAGACACAATATCTGGCAGGGATAAAGTGACTTTGTCAGGGAAGGGATGAGGCGATCTCTCTGGAGCCAATGCTTTCTTTAATCTCCCCTAATAACAGATCATACAACTGTGAGCTGTCATATTGTTGCCACTCCCTTTGCTCACCAAAGGGGATCTGTATATCTTAGAAACTAGAGGAGGAACTGCTTAAAACTAGCTTAAGCTAGAGCACCAGCTCAGGCCCTTACTAGCTGGGTGACCTTGAAAAAGTTGCTTGCCCTATGAGTCTTGCTTTCTGCAACTGTAAAATGGGCTAAACAATAAATAGCTACCTCCCAGGATTGCTGAGATTTTCTTTTAAACCTCTCAGAGCATGGCACCCCTTAGGTGCTTAATAAATATTTGTTCATCTGCTACCCCCACCCCCCAACACATACTTCCTGGTTCCCAACCTTCTGCTCAGAATTTGGAACATCTTTGAGGGAGAGAGAGAAGGAAGGTGAGAGTTAGGAGATCGTTTAGAAATGTTTGTTTATTATTATTATTATTATTATTATTAACAATAACAAAAAAAGAGCATGGAAATTGTAAAAAAAAAAAAAAAAAAAAAAAAGCAAATGCAAATAGTCCAATTTGGGAGGAGTTGGTTTCCCACTGGGACCAAGAGACAGAGCAGTGTTTTAAGTTAATAGGATTTGATGGAAAATGCAGCCTTAATGAAACATTGGCGATGATAACTCTATCTCCATTTCTCCAAATGCTTTTTCCCACTTTCCTGCTCTCATAAAAGTAAAACAAGAAAAAAAAAAAATCTGGATAACACACCAGGATCATGTTTCTTTCCCTACGAGTGCTAGAAAAACCTAGGGTGCAGCTTGAGCTAGTGAGCTGCCTGTCCTCATTCAGACAGGCATGCAGGCCAGCATTTAACTCAGGCCCCAGGGACTTGAGGAGGGACTGACTTTTGAACAGAAGCTATTCTCAGTGAAACTGAAGCAGGAAAAGGAGGGGCTACTAAATCCTGGGAGGTGCAGGGAGGGGTAAGATGTTTACTAATTTAACCCTGGGGAAACTCCCAGTGTCCCTGGGCATGGCTGAGTGCACAGCTCATGAAAAATGCACCAGAGCATTGTTGGCATTTGATTTGAAAAGAAGCTATAGTACCAGGAGACAACTGTCTGCCCTCCTGCATCACCCTGGTGACATACCTGGTTTCCACTCTTCTCTGTTCATCTGTCCAGATGTTGCTGGTTACTTGCACAGAGAGCCTTGTGGGTCCCAGTGTACAAAGTGTTACATTTCTCCCTTTCAGTCACATGTTAGAAATGACAGAGCCCATGTAGCAATATTCTTTGTACTTTGTGGCTAAGAATGCTTCAGTGTCTTTATTTCCAAATACATGCTGTTATTTCAAATTTGTTATTGCAGCAAATCAAAATAGCAAAATATACTGACTATAAGGCAAAAGGAAGGGAAAACAATGACCATCTATTGGGTGCCTGCTATGTACCAGGTACTGATATAGCTACTTTGCATGTAATGTTTAATGTCCTTCTGTCCGAAAGCCCACACAGCATGCAGATTTGATTATGGCATGTTACGAATGGAAAGCAGCCCAGTATTCTGGAAAGAGTATAGGGTTGCCACTCACCAGCTGTGCAAATTCAGGTAATTACTTAACACCCCTGAGCCTCATTTTTCTCTGTATAATGAAGTTAACAATAGTAGTTAATAGGGTTGTCATGAAGGTTGACTATCATTGTAATATAAAGGACTCAAGTTTTTATTTGGCCTTGAGCAGGTCAATATTGAGAGCTCCTCTTACAGGACAAAACAGAACAAAACAAAATGAGTCACAGGAAAACAGAATCATTTGATTTGCCTAAAGGCTTACGGCTGGTAGAGGCTTCGGTCAAAACTCACAGCCAGGTCTGTCCAATTTCACACTCTACACTGCTGTTTACTAGTTAACTTAGTGTACTCCTCCCACTTCACCTTACCCAACTCTGCTGTACTTCCACTTTGTGATAACCACAGGCACACATACCTGTCCTGTGAGCAGGATCCTAGGAAATATATTCAAATGATACCACCGTTGGAGAGCTTGCAAAGAAAGCTATCACAGATGCAGGAGAGAAATGCTAACCACTCTGGATCTTTTGCTTCAGTTCAGAAGACAGCCTGTCACTAAAGGCACAGGACAGGGGCAGAACATTTGGATACACCTTTTAAAAGCTCAACTGAGCATCCTTTCATTGAGTCCTGCCTTGCACCTTGGCTAACCACCTGGACAGAACTGTCAAAGATGCTTTCAGGCTCACTCTGTCCTCTTTATTATTGTTTTTTTTTTTGTTTTTTTTTTTTTAACCCTCAGCACACTATATGGAAGATACCTTTTAAGGAATGACCAGAGGTGCCTAAGTGGCTCAGTCACTTGAATGTGTGACTTTGGCTCAGATCTTGATCCCAGGGTCCTGGGATAGAACCCCACCTCAGGCTTCCTGCTCTGTGGGGAGTCTGCTTCTCCCTCTCCCTCTGCTGCTCCCCCTGTCTGTGCCCTGTCAAATAAATATTTTTTTTTAAAGGAATGACCATAAACCTCTCCATTGAGATATAACCCATTATTGAGTTCTGTGTTAGTATGGGTTAATGGGGTCATTTGTGTCATAACTGAAAGCAAGGCTTTGAGAAAAGGAAAACAGGGAAGTCTAGTTTGATGCAGATTACCTATGTTTTAATGTGAGTTACGATAGTTTGTTGGTTTGGAGGGTGTGTTTTGTTTTGTTTTTATAGAAGGTTTGGTCCCAAAGGCTAGAATTGGGAAAATAATCGAGAAATGATACTCCAAATAAACAATTGAGGCTGGTTGGTGAGCCAAAGGCCTCCTGAAGGTCCATGATGGGATGCAGGTGATGTAGGAACACTTGGAGGGGGAGGGCAGAAAACAAAATGGAGAGAAAGTGCTGAGATTGGTGTGGAAGACTCACAAAATGGAAACCAGGGTTGCTGAAATGCTACCTACGATGTCAGTTCTCTACCAAAGGATTCATGGTGCATTTAATTTTGTACCAAATGTGTCATAGCCCCCTACTCAGATCTCACTCCTGCTCATCTGAACAGAGAGGCATTTTCTTCAGCAAATCAAGGTAATATGGGGAAAAAATATATAGTTTCTTCGTTTACTTGTTTACTTTGGCCCTTACTAAAAAGATGGGCTAAAAGCCATCTAGAGAATTATCCAGCAGGGGATGTGTATTGGTGTGACAAGACATGAGAATTGTCAAATGGTAGCCACCCTAAATGAGAAAGTGGAGGAAATAAGTTGCACCAATCTTGTCTGTGAAAGGTATGCAGGGCCCTTTGTGCCCAGCCCAGCCTAAGATTGCCTCTTAGAAGAATTCTGGAGGTTAGGCTAGGCTAGAGGTATTACAGAGAAAAGACTTAGAGCATTCCTATTTAGATTTTACTGGTAAAAGCACAAGTAGAGTGGATTCCTAGCCCCCTAGTCCTTGTAGTCAGACCTATTTTTTTTTTTTAATATTTTACTTATTTATTAGAGAGCAAGAGAGAGAGAGAGAGAGCAGGAGTAGGGAGAGGAGCAGAAGGAGAGACAGAAAAACACGTTCCCTGCTCCCAACGTGGAGTCAGATCCCAGGACCCCGGAATCAGGACCTGAGCCAAAGGCAGATACTTAATTGAGCTGCCCCAGTGCTCCGTCAGACCCACGTTTAAATGGCTAATTTTTATGAGCAATTTAGTAATGTGTCTAGTACTGTCTTCTTCAAGGAGTTTATTCTATGTGGTTTGGGTGGTCTGCCTGGTTCGCATGGAAGAACTATGACGTTGTCTAATTAAGTATAAAACTATATACTATAAAATACTGAGGTGTGAGGAGTGAAAAATTCAGGTCCTACCGACAGTTATAATAGGTAAATCCCATCACAGTGTTTTATGAGTTCAGTGGGAAAAAACCTTCAGTAAGGTCTGGAGTAGCCAGGGAGGTCATCACAGAGATAGTGCTTTCTCTCCCCAGCCCCCAGCTAAATTGAGATACACTTGTCATATAGATTGTGTAAGTTTACAGTATACAGTATGTGGATTTTATGCACTTATATATTACAAAATGATTACCGCTATAGCTAACACCTCCATTATGTCCCATAATTACCTTGTTTTGTGTGTGTGTGTGTGTGTGTGTGGTCAGAACATTTCAGCCCTATTCTCTTAATAACTTTTAAGTGTATAATACATTTAATCACAATGTTGCACATTAGATTCTCAGAACTTGTCAGTTGTTTGTCCACTTTCACCTGTATCTCCCCATCTCCCATCCCACCCACTCCCTCCCTTTCTTTTCCAATCCCTGGTGCCCATCATTCTGCTGTTTCTATGAGGTTGGCCTTTTTAGATTCTATATATGTATGAGATCATACAGTATTGGTCTTCCTCTGTTGGACTTATTTCACTTGGCCTAACACTCTCAAGGTCCTCCATGCTATTGCAAATGGCTAGATATCCTTCCTTCTCGTAGCTGAATAATATTTCACTGTGTGAGTGTACACCAGATTTTTTTTTTTTTTATCCATTCATCCTTTAGTAGGTACTCAGATTGTTTCCATATCTTGGCTATTGTAAGTAGTGCTGCAATAAACATGAGAGTTCAGATATTTCTCTAATATTCTGTTTTCATTTCCTTTGAATGTCTATCCATAAGTGGAAATGCTGGATCATGTAGTGTTCTATTTTTAATTTCTTTTTTTTTTACTCCCTTTTTTAGAGGGGAGACAGGGTCCTAGGGAGAGAGAGAGAGAGAATCTAAAGCAGGCTCTACACCCAGTGTGGAGCCTGACACAAAGCTTGATGTCACAGATGCTCTGAGACCATGACCTGAGCTGAAATCAAGTTAAATACTTAACTGATTGAGCTACCCAAGAGCCCCTCTATTTTTAATCTCTTGAAAACCTCCATACTGTGTCCCATAGTGGCTGCACCAATTTACATTCCCACCAACAGTTTACAAGAGTTTCCTTTTCTGAAGTGTTTTCGACACACTTCTTATCGCTTGTCTTCATGTTGATAGTTATTCTAACAGGTGTGAGGTGAAATCTCCTTGTAACTTTGGAAATATGCATTTCCCTGATGATTAGCGGTGTTGAACATCTTTTAATGTTCCTGTTGGCTAATTGTATACTTTCTTTGGAAAAATGTCTATTCAGTTCCCCTGTCCATATTTTAACTGAACTGCTTAGGTTTTTTTGCTATTAAGTTGTAGAAGTTCTTTATATATTTTAGATATTCTTTATATATTTGCATATAGTTCACAAATATTCCCTTCCATTCCATATGTTGCCTCAGAGGAGGTGATTTCTGAGCTGGACCAAGACTGTTACTAAGATTTGAATGGGTAAAAAAGAGAAGGGAGGGCATTCTAGTCGAAAGCATTATGTGTTTAAAACAAAAACAAAAGCAAAACAGCAAGGAGAATTTTTATCTAAAGAAGATGGCATTTGAGGAAGGGTAAGACCATGGTATGGTTGGATTTGTTAAATGTCAGGAACTCAGCTAGATCCTTTGTACACTTTATGTATTACCTCATAAAGTAATAATAATAATAATGGGTACCATGTGCTGAATTTACATCAGTGGTAGGCAGTGTACCAGGTGCTGAGGATAAGAGAAGGATGAAAGGTGTTTGGTCTTAAGTCTTCAGAATCCTCATCTTTGATAAAATCATAATATTAGAGATATACGCACCTATTTAAAAAGCATGCAAGAAAGGCCACTTTCTCTGCCTGCGGGGTGCAGAAAAAGCTTTGCAGGGATAAGTGAGGTCTGAACCCAGTGATGAAGGATATATAGGAATTTGCCAGATTGAGAAGATGGAGGAGTCATTGCAGACAGGAGAACAGCGTGTTCAAAGGCTAGTATAGTTCTAAATTATGTTTCCCTTTATTTAAGTTAAAAAAGCCTATTTTACCGATGCTGGGGATAATACACATTTGCATTCTACCGTACATATTTTCATCTTGCCAAGTTGCTTTGTTCACAGGCCGTAATTTCTCAGCTTATTTCTACAGTGCTTTTCCAGCCAAATTACTCCACTAAAATAATGCTAGAAATGTATCACCTCTGTCTTCTGCTGCTGCTGTCACTGGCTGTGGCCCTACCTTTTAGCCAACCTCAATAGAGACTGGAAAGAGAAATACAAATTGCTCCAGAACTAAACACGAGCCCCTCTCTTCAGCAGAGTGTAGGTAGACTGAAATATTATCACATTATCTCTCACAAACACTCTTTTTATCCACAGTGGTGAGAAGAAGAGAAAGATGCTTGGCCTTTAGAGGGAACATCATTGGGATAGTGGGCTCTGGTATAGGGACCAGTTGTTAAAGTCAATACCTACAAGCAGAACCAGAATCTTCCATTCCTTTAGTATGTATGTTCATTTTTGCAGTGGCATTTTATATGTATCATTCTCTGTGAGGCAAGCATGGACAAGTGTGATCACCATTTTATGAAAGGGGAAATTGAGTGAAGGAAATGCTTTCTGAATTGATGGGTAGAAAGATAAAATTACTTCATTTGAGTAAATATTTTTGAGCTTCTAGTATGTCTCAGTCACTACGTGAGGGACATGGTATATCCATATAGATAAGATAACCGTATGCTTCTGTTCATATTTTCTGTCCCTGAGATCCCTTTTATCCCAACTCACCCCCTACCTAACTTAACTGCTCTCATTTTATTTTTAAGGTTTAACCCAAATGTTGCCTCCTCTCTGTGGCTTACGCTTTGACTTACCCTTACCTTTCTCTGCAGACACAGTGATTATTTTACCATACTGATTTTCAAAGAATTCTATCCCACATTTTGTTGTACTTACTACCTTTTTTAACTTGACTGTAATATGCCAACTCCATCTTTATGTCCCTAATAGCTGGTATAACAAAATACCAGATATATACTTAGTGAAATGAAGCCATGGTCCTTGTCAGTGACAGGCTCATGATCCAAAGGAGCTAGATCCATGTAATTGGATTATAATGTGTTAAGTGCTGTATTAATGTATCTAGGTCTTGAGTGCTGCATTAGGCTCCCTGCGGGGAGCCTGCTTCTCCCTCTGCCAACGTCTCTGCCTCTCTCTGTGTCTCTCATGAATAAATAAACAAAATCTTTAAAACAAAACAAACAAAAAACTTGGGCTCTGTTGGCCATTGTATAAACTGAGTCAGTGTTCATGCTGGAGGCTTCGAAGCCAATTGGCAGTCCTGAAGGGGAGAGAGAAAAATAATGCTAAGGGATAGCAAGGATTTCCCTGAGGATGGTACTGAAGATCAGATCAAGGACCCCCTGGGAAAGGTCCCCCACTCTGTAGATCTAAAACTTATCTGTGTGAGTATGTGTTTTATAACTTAAGAAAAAAGATTCAAAATTAAATATAAAAATAACTATCAAGTTAGCATGAGAAAAGAAACAATGAAAAATTAACAAATTTTATTTAGAGATTTATTTATTTTAGAGCGGTTTGGGGGAGGTGTGTGTGGGGGTGGGAGGGGGAAAGGGAGAAGGTGAAGGTGAAGGTGAGCAGCAGACTCCTCACTGAGCATGGAGTCCCACATAGGGCTCTAGGCAGGGGATCTACCCCAGGCTCAATCTCAAGACTGAGACCATGACCTCAGTGGAAATCAAGTTAGACATTTAATTGACTGAGCCACACTGGCACCCCCCTCACCCCAAATTACAAATCTTAAAAACCTAATACATATCACAAACATCATAGAAACACATAAAGTAACATACTATTTTAAAATTAACCTATGACACTTTTCCCCCACAATATTATTTATATTCTTTTTGAACGTCTTTTCATATGAACAATTGTATAATATCATTTTTTTTACAGATAGAATAGAAAGCCATTTCAGTCTTTAGCCTGGTTGATCAAACCTTGTATTTTTTATTATTTATAGTTTAGACAAGTTTATATTGGTGACTTCAAGTGAATTTTAAGGATTATTTAAATATTAGGCAAGCCTCTATCAAGATAAAAGCTCTGATTCAGGATGACCAGAGCAAACCACTGGGTGAGACAGCACTGGAGGTTTTGGGACACTCCTGGAAGCCATTTCTACATCTGCACTCTGAGCAATAACTTAATTCTACAAGGACATGATTGTGAACACCAAAGAAACAATGGTGATAATAATCTATTCAGAGGTCACAGGTTCAATGTAGAATAATTTAGAGATCATTGCATTGGAACGACCATTTTTTCCACGTTCCACTGAGCTGTTAGAGGTACTGTCTCCTCCTGGGCCCTTAGCTGTCCAGCTATTCACTTGCTTCATCACATGAGGCACCATGTGGTTCTTCTTTACGACCAGAGAGCTGCTTGTACAACAGAGGCCAGTCCTGCTGCAGAGACCTTATTTGTCTTGCCTTTATTTTACTGGAAGTCTTTGCTGCCATCCGGGCTGGTAATTGTACCACACCGTTTCAGAATCGATTGCTTTTAGAGCTGTTGAGCTTTTATTACTGCTACTCATTGGGGAGAGGGGAGAGAAAGTAGCAGGCCAGCCTGGGCGCCTCCATGGATGAGTGTCGTCAAATTGCCTTTCTCCAGCTGTTGAATAAAATTAGCAATGCTGTCCCATAAAACCAAAAAGAAAAAGAAAATAAGGGTGTGAGAGAGGGAGAGATGTCAGAGAGAGAGAGGAGAGAGAACAAGAGAACATATGGATCTGACTTTTCTTGGAATAGACAGCAAAGCCATATTGTGATGTTGACTACATAGTGCAATAATGTTGTAGGAATGAAACAAGAAGTAAAAGACAAATTTAAAAAATATCTGTTGGCAGTTGCACAAATCTGCCATCTTGGCAGGTTTACTGATGTTTCCTCATTCTTAGAGTTAAGGAGAAAGGTATATGTTTTGTTTTATTTTTTTTCTTACTCAGATTGATGGACTCTGTAATTTGATTCAGAGATGATGGAATCCCTCCTTCGTTGTACATATACTGTTATTTTACTGGCAGATGCCTCTATCCTCAAAATCAAGCCAGTTTCATCAACTGTTGGCATCTATTATTGATTTATCCAGTAGCATTTTTTCATGGTTTTATTCTAAGATAACAAGTGGGAGGGCCACTCACTGGAGAATGAAGAATTCACATAATTAGATTTAGTGAGGGGGATTCTCATTCTCACTGGAATCCGTCTTCAAAAGGAAGCTAGCTAACCTCACTTTTGGTTAAGGAGCCTTGGAAAACAGAACTGAATATTCTGTAGCTTTTGTTCATGCTATTGTTCATGATCTCGGACAATGCGTCACATAACAGGGTTGTCCCATATGATCTCCTCAACGCACGAATTGATTTGTCTTATCACCTTTTCATCTTATCAACCTTTCATAAAAAGCTTGATGACAGTCCATGATGTTTACCTATTTTCTAAAAATAGTTTAAGTCAGTCATTATAAATTGGACTTTAAGTTAAATTGGTCTGAAATGTATTTCACATCATATAAATGTCAGATCTTTCATAGACTTCCCCTCTGCCGAGTAGGTGGCAATACACCCATTTCAGAATGCCAATTTAAAGTGCAGGGGACTGAAATGACTTGCCAGGAGTCACATACCATAGCCAAGCTGGGCATAAAACCCAGGTGTCCTTATTCCATTCTACTACTCTAATAACCAGATTTAGTGGTACAATATTGCAAATTATAGGCCATACCTTTGGAGTGGGATGTACGTGAATGTCATTTGTCACTTAAATGTGTGAGTAATGTCTTCCCTTGTGGTGGCGCCCCAGCTTTCAGCCTGTCATGTTGAGCAGCATTGCCTTTATTTTTGAAATGAAAAGGATACTTGGAACATACCTGGAACTGTTGTGTCCTATAGAAAGACACTGCCTTGTATATAGATCAGCCAGTAATATCCACACAAATGAGGTATCAGATAGCCTTGCCAAATTGTTATGTCCTTGCCAGCTCCATGCCTACGCCCACACTACTTCCTGTCCAATAATTGCTGATAATGATACTTTGAAGTCCCAGTGATTTCCATGTAAATATCCTACAGTTTGGGATTTGGTTTAACATCCCAGTCTCTTCAGCTTAGAAGTTAAAGAGTTCAGAAGAGCCTTAGTTTGTACTAAAGTCAGTCAAAAACTTACCTTTCTTGTCCTTCAGATAGAAACTCTATCCTATGTTTCTAAGACTGTACAAATCTAAAAAAAAATAATAAAGTTATTGATGGGTAATTTTTTTCTACTAAGTGTTTTGACAATCAGAATCTACTTTCAGTTTACCAATGAAGAATATGAATTCTTCACAGAGCATGGAGGAAACTTTGATCCATAGTAATTCACAATATGTAAGGCCCTAAATATAAGGGAAATGTTTAGTCTGCTTTAATAAGCTCTATTCACTATAAACCTAAGGGGTAATTAGAGGCCTCAGCAGAATCACTATAAAAGCCTAGCTCCTTGCAGAGCCCCTTTAGTTCTTATATGAATGCACCTTGTTGGAAGCTCTCAACAGACTTTCTTTAAGGCTAAGTTCTTCTCTATAGTGGGTGGTATTACAGTGTGGATCTAACATATTGTCATTCCCATTTTATGAGTAGGACACTGAGGACTAGAGAAACATAGTGAATATAAAAGTTACCCAAGTGCCATGTATCAAAACTAAGACTTGACTCAGGCTCATCCAGGGGGTTCTCACCTTTCCTTGTGCCCCAGTGTCTGCCCAGCAGCTTATTTCACAAACGATACCCCTTGATGAAGTAGGGAGCAGGATCTTCTGCAAGTATTACTTTCAGATGGCTTATGGGAGTAATAAAGATGCTCTGTAAGTAATGAATGTGTTTAACTTCCTGAAAATCCCATCTAAACTTTGAGCATGTGGCCATAAAATTGACAGGGATTAACCTTAATATTTGACTAGTTAACTGTAGGACTTCTTCTTCTTCTTTTTTTTTTTTTTTCCATTACAGTGCACTCTGTCAAAATTGGGTCTCATTAAATAAATCTCCATCTTATCAGAGAAGAGCTTCCCACAAGTAATGGGAAGGCTAACACGTTCAATTAATGACACTTTTTTTCTTAAAGAATAGGAAAGAAGAAGGCAAGATAAACCTTTTATCCCATTTCCCTTTTTCTAACCGCAGGGCACACTATGGCCAGTTGCAGGGCTGGGTAATTGAATTCAGTGGTGCAAGCTGACTGCATTTCAACTGTAAGTGGATCTCTCTCCTCTATCAGTGAAAGAAAATGGCCTCAAATGATTCCAACTGGGACACAGCAGCCATCCCTCTTGTAAATAGCTGGGCCTTATTGACTTTTCTGGGTAGGGAGCCCAAATTGCTGCCCAGATGAGTCCAAGCTGCAACCAGGATAGACCAGCTACTTAGTGGATCTCTATCCTTATGGAATAAGTGATCAAGAGGGCCCATCATAGAAGAAAGAAGAAAAGTATGGTCAGGGGCATCAGGCAGCAGTAGTTGATGTGGGTGAGGAACTGTGACCGAGGATTATAGTTTACAATAATAAGTTGAGTTATGTGAATAAGTGTATTTATAAGTTAAGTTTCATAATGTAACAATTGTCAAGAATCTAAAAAACAAAAACGGTGTTCCTGGGTTCTTAACTGTTTTTCTTGGTGCACTGGTTGGAGTGTGTCAGCTTTATGGGTATAATAACAATGAGAGTTCAGAATAAAGGAGTACATTAAGAGGAAGAGAAGAAAGTTTGAGTCTCAGACACAATCCCTCAAATAGTGACAGTCAGGTTTGTAATGTAATTGGCATTATCTAAATGTGCTATGCGTCTTCAGTAGAACTTGCTTTATCTAATAATGTCTAAGGCAGAGTTTAAAAAACATTGGGAATCAACCTACAAAAGACCAAAATGAGAACTTTACATGTAGTCTTATCTACATGCTAAATATAGTAAGAAGTATCATGACCACCATGTTGACAATCCCCATTGTCCCCTATACTTCAGCTTGACTTCAGGATGGTAAACTTTTTGGGTTGGGGCTCACCAAAACAAATTGCTCATACCGGAAAGGGGTTCCCAAGGATGCGTTCTCATGGGTCTGAGTTCCTTGCAAGTGGCAGATGAACATGACAGTCCAAAAAAACTGTAGTACAAGCATATTTTGAATGATCTAGGCATGACCACTTAATACCCAGATGCTTGAACAAGATTTTAATGCCTGAGTCAAGTTGTATTCATGATCACATGGGGACACAACCTTTCATTTTTTAGCTGTCTAGGACTAATAAGAACAGGAGCAGATTGAGACTATAAGAGCTGCATTTGTGCCATGCAAAACATTAAATGATGTCAGAGTGTACTTTCAAAAACAAAGTCTTCACAATATTTCAACTGGAGAATTCAAATTTCAAATTGGGGGAAGAATTGTTTGATGTGAACATGAAGAGCGCAGAAGAACCTGGGCATTAGAGGTCAGGAGTGTGGTATTTACTATGGAATTGGTAATTTCATTTAAACTAGGCAACATCAGCTGTTATAGTAAGTTAGTATTTTTAATTGAAATTTTACAACTTTTCTAGACTTACTTGTATTTAATTCATAAGTCTGTTTTGGTCGTATAAGGACCTTCAGCATAAGTGTATTGTAAGTGCATTTATGCTTGTTACATTGATAAAGTGCTAAAATGAAAATAATTGGTATGGTTAGTGGGGTCCTTAAGTGTGGCTTTTTCTTTTAAAAAGGAACTATATTTTATTCAAGTTTGAGAAGTCCTGCCACTGATAGAGGAAATATTCAGAACCTATTGAGTCAGAATTGGTGTTAATATAAGGCAGAGTTTTCTTTTCACCATATTCAGTTCCCCCTGGATTACAGTTGTTTGCTAACTTCCACAGGGCTGTAGGAATTACCAACAGCCAGAAAAAGGCAACTTTGTTATCACATATTAGGTTTGGTTTTACAAAGTGTAATTCAGGAGCTGGCCATTTATGTTTCTTCCATGAATAGAGTCTTATTAAAATTTCAGCATTAATTACTTGGCAAACACAAATACTATTTTTAGTATTTGTTTAAAAAAATGACTTAGTGCAAAATAATTTAGTGCAAGAATGGAAGGAATCCAGGCACCAAAGCATGGGCACATAACTTAGTCACTTTAACCAAAGCTTAGCATGAATTCTTTCCCTCTATTTCAGTTTCAGATTTATTATAAATATTGTTGAGGGCTCTTTAGGGGGAATCTGAATGTTCCAGCTCTGTGGTCTCTGACCCTGACATTTTTCTACTCTAATAAGACCCAGGGAACTAGTCTTTAGCAGGCTTTTAGCTTTAGCAAAATAAATCAACTTACCATCTTAACTGGTAATTAACTCCTTGAAACAAATTCCCTTTATTTCAGAATCTATTGAGTCAGAATTGGGTGTTAATAATGATTTGGGATTTGGTTTAACATCCCAGTCTCTTCAGTTTAGAAACTAAAAGAGTTCAGAAGAGCCTTCGTTTGTGTTCAAGTCGGTTAAAAACTTACCCTTTATTTCATTCAAAGTATGATCAGAAAGCCTGTCCTTCCTGCACTTTTACCTTGGAACCATAAAGGATTATGAGTTTCATTGCTTTTTGTTTCCTTTTGAGGAGTCTTCCTGCCCCTTCCTATCTTTCCACTCTCCCTGATGCATCACCCCTTCTCAGTCAAAACCGAATTATCTTTTCCAAACCGTGCATCTTCCTCCAGAATTTCTACTGACAAACTGTTAAAACCAAATCTTGCTGCGAGTTTTGCCCCCATGGAGAAATATGTGTTACAGAAACAACTAACCCTTATATAACTTGGGAAACCATGGGGGGTTGATTGCATTATGGAGTCATACAACCATAAATGCACAGACATATATCACCAGGGTTAAATCATTTTCAGTATAAAATGATGTAATCCACTTTAGATACAGCCTCAAGCCCAGTGCCCTTCAGGTGGTGACTGTTCAATAAATACTTGACATTTTAATTTATTAATTTAAAGAAAAATGTTACATAGATAACCCTTGGTTACCCATAAAAATCACTCAGTTGCAATTGCAACACTTCATTCATTCTCAATGTCAGGTGAGCTAGACCTCATCATATCATCATGATAATATTGTAATGGGCAACAAAGACAGTAATGTAGTTCAACTGAGGAGAAATGCATGTTTACATTGGTAATAACTGAATGTTATCTGTAACGAAATAAAGGGTTATTTTTAAATAATGTAAATTCATAAGAAAATGTTGCTTGTTGAGGTCCTACTTTAGGGATCTCCCAATGTTTTGCATGTAATTAGCATGCTAGAATATATTCCTGAACCTGGCTCATTCCTGCTCCCTTTGTAAGTATAAGGTTGCATCAAAGTATTGCAGTAAGTTGTTCTCCGGTTTTGCAGTAAATTTTGTTCAGGCTATTAATTCAGCAGTGATTTCTTTTGACCCTTGAATGATATAATTTCCTTAAATATAGTTCAGGCTCACTTGTGTTCAAATTGATACGGATTTTTAAATTAGTGCCTTTGGAGTCAGTGCATGACATAAATGAAAAAATAACATTTTGTATATATGCAAAAAAATTCTGTGTCAATCAGAACTGATCTCTGGATATAAGAGAGAAATGGATTTCCATATCTTAATGGGAGATAAAGCAGGGAGGGGGCTCTTACTTACTTTAGTTTATTAAGAATTAATAAGAATCCCAGGGTACCTCTTAGAGTGGTAGAGGTGATGTTAGCCCTTATGTCCTGGACATGTTCCAGTTTAGGTAATTGCTAATTACAATCTGTCTACCTAATTCCCCTGACTCTTGCTTCTGAATGTTATTTTTCTTCACTTAGCAATATTTAACTATTATTTGTTCTTGGTGTATGGCTGTTAGAACATCTGCTGATGTCTACTTCTATGTTCAGTGTAGTTTGCTTTTTCTTTGTTTTTGATAATTATTATCATATTCTATTTCTGTAGACAGAAAAGAAAACAAAAACCTCATAAAATTTTAAACTACCTTTATTTAGGATGGAATATGCTTCTTAATCTAACGTATGGACTTTCCAGATCCATGTTTGAGAAATCAGAACCCCTGGCATACCAGTGGCCCTTGGCATACTCATTATATGGTTGAGACAACTCCGAGATGGAATCCAGACAGTCAAGGATTTTCAGTGTCCTAATTCTAGGGCTAAAATCATGACATGGGACATAGATAGGTGGAAGTTAGCTCACAACTAGACTCAGTAAAGGATCCATCATCCTTTCTGGAGCCTTCCCCAAATAAGAATATCTCTGTTGTGGAGACTGGAGCATATCTTGATTCCTTTGATCACAATCAATGGAGTGGAAGAACACAGAAAGTGATAAGTCAAGAAGATTTTATTTTCCTCAAAATACAGAGCCAAATAATATGCAGGTGTTTCACACTACTTCCTTCCCTCCAAAGGAAACAAGATTATTCCTGAGCCTGTTAAGATCTGAACCCTTGATGTGGGGTATATTACTTGGAGCTCAGGTGGTGGGACACCAGGTTTTATCTATAATCTACTCTCAGTGTGTAAAAATCACCTAGTGAAATGGGTGGAACTTTATTCTCTACCAGTTTCAGATGAATCAAGCATCATTCTCACTAGTCATTATGTACTGAGCCTCCTCAGTGAGAAAAACACTTGAACTTTTAAGAATTCTGAGATCATAGATAATATATTCCAAACCTAACAAATGTGCAGATTTTTGACCTCAGTTTTATCTGTTCTGAAAGGGTTCACCAAAATACAACCTTAAAAAGATGTTCTAACTGAATCAACTCACCAGGGCTAACCAGAATGTGTAAAGGACTCAAATATAATGTTCCCTCTATTTCCTATTTGTCTATGTTCTAGTCAGAGATAGGAGGACTTTTCCTGTGAATATTATTAAGGAAGCAAATAGTGTTTGCTGTGATAAAGCAACCCCATGACTCAAATGTCCTCTCTATGACTCAGCTAGTGAGGAAGTAGCCCATTTTATCAGATATGCTGTCTCCCACTGTCCTTCATATTTCAATTCCATCAGAAGGAACATATCACTTCTATCGTATCTAAGAACACCATTTACTTACTAGCAGCATTTGAAATGGCAGTGAGGAGTAATAGTAACAAAAGAACATTGGCTAATAATTGTACTCAAAAGGACCATTTGGCTAGGTAGGCAGGGTAAGGTAATCATGCCCTAGATTAATATATCTCTTGAGGATTTCTTGAGGATTTAACAGCCTTACGTTGTTAATGAATGCATTTTTAAACATGTGATTATGGCTCATAGACTTTTTAAAATGGAGGATTTTCACAATGTTCTGACTTTGAGATATCGGGCAAGATTTTGACATCAGAATGACCAAAACAAAACAAAACAAAATCCACTTAGATTAATTACCAGAGATCTGAAAACTCCTGCTGGTTTCTGTGTGAAAATTTGTCTAACTACATATTAAATCTTTTTTTTTTTTTCATTCTGGGGACACACTGATACATACTTCCTACCTATTGCACTATACTGGAGAATACCTACTGTCACTATGCTAGAAATATATTCTTATCTTCTATAAGCAGAAGACTGGGTAGCTTTATGGTTTAGGAGAGAGAAAAAAAAAGCCATTTATTCATTGCCTTTTCTACTTGTGCTAAAGGAGAAAATCATTTTAAAAAGACTTCCTGTTTTTGTGAAAGAAAGAACAGGTATTGCATCCCCAGATTTTCTATGTCCATTTTAATCAGAATAGATGATACTTATTTTGCATTAAAATGTACTATGCAAAGGTCTGAGGGTTTTGACTCATATTTAGAAATACACAGTTTCTCTGCAATACCCTCTGGTATGTGTGTTTCCAAAACTGCAAGAAGAAGATTAAGGAAGAAATAACTGAAGGGCTTTTAGATGGGCCAAGTATGGGTTTGGGGTGTGTGTGTGTGTGTGTGTGTGTGTGTGAGTGACAGAACGAGAGAGAGAGAATATGAATATTTTAATATTATCACCAGAGTGGACTTATTTTCCTGTTCCACAGCCCTTATGGAAATATAGCATTAGTGCTTAACATTTTCTGACTTAGTAACCTTATACCAAAACTCCTAAGTTCTTGGCCCCTTATTCAGGCTCCCTTGCAACTTCTTTCTACCCAACAACAGTTATTTCCAGGTAGCCTCTAAGTTTTCCCCATTTGTTCACAGTTGATCCTCTCATATGTTGTGCATGTGTGTGGTTTTTTTCTTTTTTTTCTTCTTCTTGGCCTCTTTGTTGATGTCTGCTCCCTGTCAATCCACTTGAATTTAAAATTGTCACTGAAATAATCCCTGACATGAGAATGCTGCTTTCTATGTCCTTCAAACTGAAAGACCTTCAGTGATTAAAGCAAAGCTTAATCTCCCAGAGCCAAACATAGTTCTCCACAGAAATGAGGTAAAAACCCTTCTTCTTAGGGTTCCAGCTTGGCACATGGTTTTGCCTGAGGAAGACACAGCCCTTTCTCTCCCTCTTCATTTCTATCACCCATTCCAGGATTCTCTGACTTTTCTTCTCACGGGACCCTCATCCCCTCTTGCACCTAGGCAGAGCAGAGCCCCTGATGCTAATGGGGGATAGGTCTTAAGACCCAGTCAGGCCCTGAATCTTGCCTTAGTTGCCTTGGGCTGCCATGACAGGATATCACAATAGATTTTTATTTCTTAAAGTTCTGTAGTCTGGAAAGTCTAAGATGAAGTTTCTGGCCAATTCAGTTTCTGGTGAGACCTTTCCTTCTGGTATACAGAAGACTACCTTTCTCTCTGTGTCCTCACGTGGCTTTCCCTTGGTGTGTGCATGGAGATAATGGGAGGAAGGGAAAGTGGAAGAGAGGGCTTTCAGGCATCTCTTCTTATAAAGACACTAACCTTTAATCCTGTCAGATCACCTACCTTTATGACTTCATTTAACCTTAATTACCTACTTAGAGGCCCCATCTTCAAATACAGCCACACTAGGAGTTCAGGCTTCTACAAATAAATGTTAGAGGGACACAAATATTTAGTATGCAATAGTCTATATTAAGCTCATACACCATTGGTACAATTCTATCCATTCTTTCCTAAGTGAGTATCCAAATGCTGCCATGGAATGTTACCATCCAATGGATGACTGCAATATATATGTCAGAAACCTTAGGATAAGTTATGACATGATTTAGTTATTGTGTGAAGACCAATATATTAGCTTGGGCTAGCTTTTAATAATCAAATGGACTATTTTACAACCAAAATGAACAAAATTCCATTTTCATTTGTGAGGTAAAAATGTACTGATATCACAAGATATACCCTTACTTGCAGGTGAAGTCATTTAAAAATATCATAGTTAACACACAAAAGACAGTAGAAAGTATAGTAAGACAGGTTAAAGAAAATGACAACTGTGCTCACATATGGCTAAAATACTAAGTTGCATCCAGGATTGATGAAAGAAACAAAGGCAGCTATAGGTGGTTCCTGCAAGGCTTTCCCTGGGATTGGATTTATTTCCAGTCTTTTGAGTTAGGGGTCCATAAGATCATTTTCTCAAGAGTTAGTAATTCTGGAGAAGTAATTGATATTATTAGTTTATACTATTAATCCTAAAAATTAAGTTTAGTGGGGATCCCAGGGTGGCTCAGCGGTTTCGCACCTGCCTTTGGTCCAGGGTGCAATCCTGGAGTTCCAGGATCAGGTCCTGCGTCGGGCTCCTGGCAAGAGCCTGCTTCTCCCTCTGCCTGTGTCTCTGCCTCTCTCTCTCTCTCTCTCTCTCTCTGTATGTCTATCATAAATAAATAAATAAATAAATAAATAAATAAATAAATAAATCTTTAAAAAAATTAAGTTTAGTTACAGAAAATAATTGTAGTGTGTATGTCCACAGATGTGTGTGTATGGGAGGAGTATGGATAGATGAACAAACTACAGTAACTTCTTAATTATTGGGTTGAAAGCCCAAGAGGTATTAGAAGGAAGTATCTATCCTTATGCAAGATTTTAGAAAAATTCCGTGGCTCTTCAGTTTAAAATCATATTTACAGGCTGCCATTTATCTGTTTATCACTGAAAATAAGTCAAGGGACTATTTCCCAGCAGATTTTCCTCCATAGAATAAACAAGGCATCTTGTGTGTGTATGCATAAGGCTTGAAGTGGTGATTGTTAAAGCAATGAGAATTTTTATATTATAATGACAACTCTTGCTTATTGCCTTTAATCACATAAATCTCTCGGATAAGAACTGTAGATTATTACATGTCCCTTTAATAGTGTGTTCTATGGATCCTGTTCCCCTTTATTACTCATATCAACTACAGATACAAACACAGTTAATGTACTTCATGCAAATCCTTTGAAACTGTTCTGTTTAGCATTGATAGGGTGAGTAGGTCAGTCCCTCAGTAAAACCTAAGATATAACAGAATTAGCTCCAAAGAATCAATAAAGTAAATTGAAAATATTTGAAATATTGTTTTACCTTCTTATGTGCTTCAGACTATTAGGTACAATATAGTCAATTATCTTGAGTTTATCTGTGTTATAAGTGATCCTGGTAACCTGCTGATACTCTCCATTTGCACATTTGTATCCATGTGACAGATTCACAGTACCATGCTTTTTTGTGTTGCAGCTGAGGAGCAGGACAGCCCAGGACAATTGGACCCTGAAAATAAACTTTCCTTGACTCATCTATTGAGTCTTCACAGAAGAGTAGAAATTAATTTCATTGCGTATTTACTTATGTCAAGCTCTATGCTTAGAGTTGGGGGTAATAATAAATTAAAATCAAAAGGATACCTTTAAAAAACTAACATTCTACAAAGAAGACATGTACATTAAAGATACTATATGAAAAGTGCCATAATATAAGTATGTAGACAAAGAAGTAGCCTAGAAGGCAAATCATGGAGGTGTGACTTCTGGTAAGGCATGATATCAATGAGGGATTACATTTAATAAATGAGAGTTAATTAGACTAGAAAGGAACCATTCAGAAGGAGCAACATGTACTAAGGTCCAGAGGTATGACCCAAGATCATGTACTTAGATAAATAATTCAAGGTGGTAGAATGTCAATTATAAAGGGGCCCCAGTTTTGCTAGCATATGAGCAAGTGTCTGTAGAGTTAGACGAGTTTTGCTCTGCTGTGCTTTTCCAGTTTAGTGTTTTTCAACTATCTTCTGTGGTGAGAAGGTCTTACTGATTTGTTGATGCCGTCAGATATCATCTTTTTATTTTTCATCACTTTGACACATTTAAAGTCTTTAGCTCATTTAGACACATTTGTCTTTAGCTTGAATGCATAGGTGCAGAATAAGTAAGGAAAGGGAGAGAGATTCTGACATTTAGCAATAATTTAAGTACCTGCATCTGCTAGATCAGATGCCAGACAGATACAGGCTTTGTCATCACAAAGTTCTCAGTTTTGTGTGAAAATCACAAATCCAGATACCTAAGGGACTCAACAGATGATGTAAAAGAGGGTATTGAGGGCAGGTATAATGCAACAGGGAGTACAGATGGAGAAAATACGGAGAGCAGCTTCTAAAGTGGCCAGTTAATTTCAGCTACCTCCAGTAGTCATGCAGGACCAGTTTTGTCTGGGTTTTCAATAAAAAAAAAGAACCAGAAATATAAACTTTCACGTGGAATTTTCCATTTGTGAAAGTTAGAAACTAATTCAAACCTTTAAAAGACCACTTTTGGGCCAACTCAGGGAAGGCTATATCCAGCCTTAGCTGTTCCAATTTATAGACCATGTCCTTCTATTGGTTGCTTAGAGGAAACTAGCAAGGATGCCAACCCTTTGTGTGTGTGTGTGTGTGTGTGTGTGTGTGTGTGTGTGTGTAGGTTTTGTGTATTGCTTTCTTAAGAGAATCATAAGGAAACTCTAGTGTTCTCAGCTGATTTTGTGGTTACTTGGCCATTCATAAGGCTTATAGATGATAATGAAGTTGTCTTGGAGGACTGCCATGTCCATGATGTAGTTGCTTATCCGATTTTGTAATCCTTTATCAATTCCCTCAACAGCTTGACGGCCAGGCTGAGGGTATGGAACAGAATATTAAGTGGTTTAAAATCAAGTCCAATCTCTATTAGAATCTTCACTCTGATAATAAGATATATTATTAATAAAATAACAGACAATAATAATATAGTGTTATATTGTAAGTTCACTGGGAAGTTTATGGCCAACACAGGACCTTATCTTATCAGAGCCACACATTTTACATTGTATAAAAGAAAAAAAAAACATAAAGGCAAACCCATGTCAACTACAGTTATGAAGGGATTTGAAAGGAGCATAAACGAATGACAAAAAGTAGAAAAACTAGTCCATAACATTTTACCAAGAGGTTATACCAATTATTTGTTGATATATTCTACCAACAATTGACATTTGCTCAAAAATCACTTACATTTATCCTCCAATGTGGATATATGTTTTGCTGCCATTTACTAGGGAGGATGGTGTAGCATAAAGATTAAGAATGAAGACTTAGGTTCATCCCTCCTGAATTCCACTACTTACTATCTTTTTTTTTTTTTAAGATTTAAAAATTTTATTTGTTTATTCATGAGAGACACAGAGAGAGAGGCAGAGACACAGGCAGAGGAAGAAGCAGGCTCCATGCAGGGAGCCCGACATGGGACTCGATCGATCCCAGGTCTTCAGGATCACACCTGGGTTGAAGGCAGGTGCTAAACCGCTGAGCCAACAGGGCTGTCCACACTACTTACTATCTATTTAACCTTACAAAACTACTGTATCTATGAGCTACAGTTTTCCCATCTGTAAATAGGGTGTAAGAATAGCACTTAGCTTATACATGTTATAGTCATTGCTAATAAATTCTATTATTAATATAATTATTATTGGAATTTTAACACTTTGACTTATTTTTCTTCTTTTTTTTTTTTCTTACGGACAGGTATGAGACAATTAAACCTTCTCAATGCTATTTTCCCCATGTTGCTTTTCTTTTTTTTTTTAACCAGGTGCCATCTTCTTCCTAACCACAATTTTAGAAGCCATTAGGATAAACTTCACAACTTAGTGAAATATCCATATGGAATGAAAAAGAGAGAAGCTTTAAGCTAACCTCACATAGGCTTGTTCCTCCTCTATCTTTTGTAGAATTCTACATATACTTTAAGCACTTCCTGGATTAAGAAATGTCTATGAAATTAGTGTAGTCATAATAACACTTGATCACTGCCAAGTAGAAATACAGAACCAGTGTTTATTGATTACCGTCATATGCTAACTTCTTTACATGTTATCTCATTCGACCTTCAGAAGAATACTACGAGAAAAGAATTATATTAGTTATCTAGTTTTGTCCAAAAAATTACCTGGAACTGTAGTGGCTTACAACGATGGTTAAACTTGATTTCTTGCGATGCCTATGGGTCAGGAATGCAATAGTGACTAAGCTGAGTTATTCTGGTTCAGACACTCTCTCTCAAGGTTGCAGTGAATGCTCACCAGGGCTGCAGTTGTCTGAAAGCTTGACTAGAACTGGAGGTTTTAAGATGACACATTCACCCGGCTACAAGTCAGTGCTGGCTTTTGGCAAGAGTCCCCTGTTCCTCTACTCATGGGCCTCTCCACAGGGCACTTGAGTATCTTCAGACATGATGACTAACTTCCCACAGGACAAGTGAAGAGAGAGACAGAGACAGAGACAGAGACAGAGAGAGAGCAAGAAAAAGACTGAAAGAGAATCAGACAAAAGCATTCATTTCTGCCATAGCTGATTATTAGAAGTAAGTCACTACATCTGGCCCACAATAAAGAAGAGTGAAAATAGGTTTTATCTTTTGAAGGGAGGAATGTTAAAGAATTTGCAGACCTATTTTAAAATCACCGCAAGGTAAAAGGTTAATATCCTCAATTTACAGATGAAGTAATGGAGACAGAACTTTCAAGAAAACAAAACAAGCTGTATAATTTATTCACTGATGTTCTTCCCCAACGCCCAATCTATGTGACATTCTTGCTTTAAGAAAGTAGATTATAAAAGCAACATTATCATTGATTTCTATTTGTGTGTTTGTAAGTGAAATGGGCCTTCTAGTAAAAATTCAAAGACCTTATTTTCTAGAATTATTTGTTGCAGTCATGTTTTTGGAGTAGTCATTTGTATGCAATCCATCTGATAGGGGAAGTGAATTTCTCTCTGGAATTAGTATATGTGGAAAACATCATCAATCATAGTCATCACAAAGCAATTAAGTACCTAATTGTGCATAGCGCTGAGTTGGCTACTGAAACAGAAAACTTAGTACGGAGGCCTGCTGCCTACCCTCTTGGGGCTTGGAATCCAAGAACTCCGTAGAAGATTGAAGAATGGTACAGAGAGCAAGAACCCAAGGCATAAGCAAATTCTTTTGAAATATGCTTGTAGTGGTTGGGGGAGGGTGGATTCAGAGGAAGGGAAAAAGAAACAAAATAAGCTGAGATGCTTAAGAAAGGACAAAAGGTAAAATGTTGAATTTAAAAATGACCTGCATTTTGTTTGTTTTTCAAGTACAAAAATAACTGGAAGAAGGCACCATGTTATACTTGCGCCTCAAATCTCACTAGGTTTATTTTTGGATTCTGTGTTTTGTTCTCTCTAAAGCAGAATTTCCTGTCATTTTAGTCCCCCTTCCATGTCAGTGATGGCTTATAATCCCTGGTTTCCATCCCTATCTTTCAGTGAGATCATTACCTAAGCATATGGATGGATGGATCTGAGGTTTATGTCTCTTATTTTCATGCAGAAATGGAGAAGGATGCTGCTCCTGCTTTTCATATGCATTTGTAAGTTCTTTCAGTCAATCATGCATTTATAATCCAACTGGGAAAATATGATTCAGACACAATAGCCAGTCTGCTGCAAGAGTCTGCTGTAAAATTGATCAGCTGGCCAAGTTGTGCTTTTTTTTTTTTTTAATTTAGATTTTGCTTTCTTTCTGGGAAGAAGACAAAAAAAGTCCCCAAACCAGCAGCAGCAGGTGCTGCCAAAATGGTATTTTTCTTATCTGTTCTGATTTCAAGGGGAGAGCAAAAGAATGTGTAATTGCTTCTTTCTCAGGCTGCTGGGATGGCGCCCGTCTCTCTGGCATTATCCACTTATTTGATCTAGGTAAGGAAAGAAGCAGAAATAAATTAAAAATGCATTTTCCCAAGGGCTCCAAGGACGTTATTCACACATGCTTCCTTCCACCAATCTCTGCCAACTGTGTGTAAATATATATTTAGGGGAAAGCAGCGAAGGTCAAAAGCTCTCCTGGATATTCTTTCCCTTCCATTTATTTACCTTCTTAAGCACACATAGATATCAGAATAGCAAAGAAATTAAGTGACAGCCATGATCACACAACAGTTTCTTTTGAATGTGTTGCTTTAAGGAGGTCCATCTATTTAGACCACAGATGTCAAAATCCAGGATTCTAAAAAGAAAAAAAAAAAACAGGAAATGGTAAATGATTTATTTGAAGAGTTGTGTTATAGAGCAATTGGATGGGGGAGAAGGATTCCTAACCCAGGAGAGGGACAAATGGGAGGATGGTTCTGTTCTCATTTTGGCATTGGACAGACGGCAGCCTTATGGCCCCGCTGTCACCTCCTATCTGTTCAGGCTTCATTTTGCTGGCCTCCCATGGATTAGATTCTGACTCATTTCACAGATTCCCTCTCTTGATCCCACTTTTATCCCAGGCCTTCACCTTTTCTTTTCACTTTCCATAAAGTCCCAGAACTCAGAGGAAGCTCAATGTCATCTCTTATATTATCCCAAACTTTTGCATATGTGGCCCCTACCCTCATTTTAAGATTCCCAGTATTCATCAGTGTCTCTTAACTCTAGCAGTAGAATGTTCCAAATATTTCATCTAAATTCTTCCTACTATAAAAAAAAATCCATTGCTTTTTTTTGTTGTATTCTCAATAGTAGGAAGCAATTGCTTCCCATCACTGTTAGCATTCTCCAGGATAATTAGGAAAGTCTACTTGGAGTTTTTGTCAAAGCCTCTATCTTAGCCTAGCTTTCAGCCTTCTGAATGTGTTCTTACTGCTATATTTGGACTACTTTCAGTTTGGATACATTGTTGGTTAATTTATCTTTTCCTTCCCTTTTGCATATACATTATCCAAAACCCAGCCCAAACATACCTTCTTCTGTAAAGTCAGAAACTCACTTCTAGAGAAACTTGAGTCCTTTGAATTTGGCATACACCATCACACTTTGTATCTACTTTTATAGTGTTTGTGTGTGTATATGTGTGTACATGTGTACATAATTTTCTGAGTCATTAGACAATTCCTTAATGCAGAGATCCTATGTTACTTTGTGTCATCAGGTATAAAATATGGCGCACAATGGATGATCCATATGTACATATCAAATGGACACATTGCTAGTAGCAGACAAATGCCTATACATAGAGGTTGTGATTAATGCAGGACCAGTATAATACTCCCCTTCACAGACCAGGGCTGTGTGATGTCCTTACACTAATTTAATGTCTAATATAATAGCTGTCAGCTTGCCTTGAAGTGTTTCCCTACATGGAGTCTTTTAGCTTCAAATAACCAAACACATTCACAATATGCTCTTTGTTATCATACCAATTCTGGGTGAAAGATAAATCATCCATATGTTAAAAGTTTAAGGGAGCAGTCTATGAGACTGCCCTCACTTGTGACACCAATTGCAAGTTCAGGAGTTTCACAAAACCACTCTCAGAATTGATAATTTGGTAGAATTCACATAACTCACTGCAGTTCTTTTTATAAGGGACAGGATACAGATTAAAATAAGCTAAGGGAAAAGGGGAAAAGACACATGGAATAGACTCCAGGTATCCAAATATGGAGCTTCCAGTTGTCCTCTCCCCATGGAGTCACAGACAGCATTTACTCCTTCTGGCCATGATATGTGACAGTATATGCTCAGAATATTGCCACCCAGCAAAGCCTACCCAAGTCTTGGTGTCCAGAGTTGTTGTTTGTTCTTGTTTTGGAGGGAATATTCCATCACATAAACATGGTTTACTGCCCACATGGCTGACCTCAATCTTAAGCTCCTCAGGAGGTAGAGCTGACAGTGTGCCCTCTAAGTCCCCACCTTAAGTCACAGTATTGATGTACCTCATAGGCCCACCATAAGTCCCAGTGTTGAACTGTCTGGCACGCCAGCCCTATCTTTACCAAAGACAGTGCTCCTATCAAGTATAATAATCTGGGATCCCTGTGTGGTGCAGTGGTTTAGCGCCTGCCTTTGGCCCAGGGCGTGATCCTGGAGACCCGGGATCGAATCCCACGTTGGGCTCCCGGTGCATGGAGCCTGCTTCTCCCTCTGCCTGTGTCTCTGCCTCTCTCTCTCTCTCTCTCTCTCTCTCTCTCTCTCTTTCTCTATCATAAATAAATAAAATTTTTTTAAAAAAAGTATAGTAATCCAAGGGTTTATAGATGACTTCCCAGAACTAGAAGGCAAAGGCCATACTTTTCCTGGGGGGAGGAGGGAGTTAAATTCTTCACTGTGCAATATGCTTTTCATTTTAGGCTGTTCTCCAAAGGTCTCACCAAACCCATCATTTCCAAATGAGAGAAACAGGAAATCTAGTGCAGCTACCACATCTTGAGACAAGGCAAAAGGAAAGGCTTTCTGGATATTTTAGTCAGGGTGGATATGTTTGCAAGGAGCGAAATACCTTTAAGTCAATTTCAAGTGTGTGTGTGGTGTGTGTTTGTGTGTGTAAAACAGGAGCTGAATCCCTAAAGTATATAAGTACATTTATTAACATCCTCACAGGAGCTGAATCCCTAAAGTATGTAAGTCATTTATTAACATCCTCACTCTACTTTCTGACTCTCTATGACGAGATTATTTTCAGCAATAATCATTTAATAATTTAGTAGCTCTCATGCTTTATTCTTTTGTTTTATAACAATTAACAATTAAAGTAGAATGATGCATTTCATTTTTAAAGCTATTGTTCAAATTCAGTAGAAATATTTCAGATGTAAAATTGGAACTTACCAAACAAGAGCATTACACAATGCAGCTCTCTCTCATTCACTGAATGGACACAAATAAAACAGTTGAAAGTTCCAAGTGGTCGCAGAAAATGACAGAACTGAATAACTTTGCCCTCTTTCTTCTGTGACAATCACTATGCTATTACTCTTTATTTCAAATAGATTGTTTAAACAGAGACATGTACTATCACAGGGTTGGGGATGCACACTGCACCTACATTAAGTGTTAATGATTCTGGAACATGACAAATGTACTCTCCGAATGAATGCATGTAGCTGAGTTTATAGGTTTGGGGGATTGACTGTATAATTGGGAGTTCTCTGAATTATCTTCCATGTTATTAAATAGGTAATAAAAATGTATTAACTTGAAGCTTACATATATACCATTAAACTCAACAATGTCTGCAGCAACTGTTTAGAATTTTGACCAGTGCAAGATTTAATAAGTGTGCACAGGTGTATGGAGTATTTTATCACTGACATTGTTTAGAATTGTAGAGGAGAACTAGAATTTCCTGTCTCTTTAAACTTTCAGTCATTTCTTCTATGTAGCACAACAACAGCAAAAAAAAAAAAAAATGATAGCTTTTTCTTTTTTCCCTAATTCAGTGTCTTTGAGCTGAAGAACCCACTCTGATACTCTTTCCTTGTCTGGGGTGGGATATATTCTGAGAAGGGGCTGGGATTGCTCATGTGTTGCTACAGAACATTCACTGGTGCTATTTACAGTCCTAATTAAATGGAAGATTATTAGAATTGGGAAAGTGACTATAAATAGCTTGGTCCATTTTATCTGCTTCTTCAGTGTGTGGGAAGAGCATCGCTGAGTTTCTACCTTGAAGTTCAGTTAACTCAGGATGTGTTCTGCTTTTGTTATTTTGCTTCAGCTTTTTAAAAAATCTCCTGATGTTGATCAAAGTAGGGGAAAAAAAAAAAACCAAAGAGGAATCACTCTCCGTCACTGTAGAATATGGACAGAAAGAAAGCAAAAAGAAATAGAAGTGGGGAGGGGTGTGAGTGCCATAAGAAAAAAAAAAATGTGGGCCTAATCCTTTCTGACAACCTTTTTTCTCAAAACAACTAAAAATAAATCTTATTTTCAGGTCTGTGAAAAATTGGTTCACTTCACCCAGCCATAATGGGATCAACCAGTCTGTTCAGAGAGCAAGGCACTCAGGTTGGAAGCTTTTTCTCTCTGCTGTCAGGTTAGGACACCTTTCCCAGGGACCAGGAATCTCACTTGGCTACTCATGTCTTATAGAATATAGGAATCAGCTCAGCTCCAGGGGCAGAGCTTTGATCTAAACTTGACTTTGACCCAATCACCTGCCCTTTGCAAATCCTTGATTATCCAAGTTAGGAAAAAACCTTTAGACATGGTGCCCCAAATCTTGGCTCTTATTACCTAGCTTCCCCAAGGGTTCTCTGCTCTCATCCCCTTCTCCTCTCCAGCCTCCTCTGGACAAGGAGCCAGACTCATCTACTGGAGTTCAGCTTTGATGTCATCTCTCCAAAACCATGTGTTGGTTGCCTGTTTAAAATTTCCCAGTTTCCAGGATCCCTGGGTGGCTTAGCAGTTTGGCCCCTACCTTCGGCCCAGGGTGTGATCCTGGAGAGCTGGTATCGAGACCCACGTCAGGCTCCCTGCATGGAGCCTGCTTCCCTCTCTCTGCCTATGTCTCTGCCTCTCTCTCTCTCTCTCTGTATCTCTCATGAATAAATAAATAAAATCTTAAAAAAAAATTTCCCAGTTTCCTTAACATGTGTTGAAGGCAACCCATGTTGCCCAGTATACACCTAAACTCCTCCAATTCTCCTTGGTTGACAGGGGTTCTAGTTATAGGGGTTTACAGGCATTGCCCAGACTCGGGATATTTAGTTACTGCCTCATTGTTTTTGTTCATATCTTTGTTTCTTTGGTATGTCATTCTTGTTCTTCTTATCTTAATTGCATCCCAAAGCCAAAGTCAAATCATATTTCTCCCACTGGAAATTACTTTTCCCCTTACTCTAAATTCCTTAAATCTTAATTCTTCAGCCTTTCATTTAGCACTTATCAACTGGCCTGTTAGTTATCTTTATTGTGTATGTTTTTCCTCACCAACTAGGTGTAAGGTCCTTTAAAATTGTCATGCAATAGGAGTATAACTAAGCTACGTATTTATTGTATTTTGTAGCCTACATAAGGGTCTTCTCAAATAGTCTCATTGATCTCTAAGGCACCATTTTAAGGAAGTATAATTATCATCCATAGTTTCACAGGTAAAATAATAGAAGCTCCAGGACACTAGACTGAGAACTCTTAGATCCAAATTTTAAAATGCTGGGGTTTCAACTATATCCTAGGATCTCTTCATGGATCATAGCTGCTTTGTAATTTTGTGTGCACCATAATGCCTGGCACTGATTATAAACTAATGATACTGGTTTACTGAATGAGTGGATGAATGAATAAATGGCAAAAGCACTATGTATAACATTGACCAATTTAATAATTCAGCAAAATTTTACTATGGCATTTTCAGAGCACCTGCCAGATAAGAGATGAGATCACTTCATTAGTAATACTTGTCCTGACGTTTATTATCAGTTTTTTAGAAAGACGAGATAGTCTTAGGTGTATTTCCTTCAGTAACATGTTGTTTAAAAGCAAATTCCACAGTATTCAAAAATTGTTTTGCTCCCTTATTGTACTTTAAGTTACTACATAAAAATCACGTAAAACAGCAAAAAAAAAAAAAAAAAAAAAAAAAAAAAAAAGGAAAAATCTAATTCAAAGAGTGATCTCAACACCACAAACCTAGAGGGGTTAAATTCCCTCTAAATTCCCAAGTGGCTAACATAGATACATATTGAAAGAGTAAGTCAGGTGCTTCTCAGAGCCTCAGTTTTCTGATTTAATAATAGAGAAAATAGGCATACCTGCTTCCAAGGTAATAAGGACTGCTTGAGAGAATCTAAGTAGAGCCTTTAGAACAGTACCTGGACATAGATGGGCTAAGTAGCTACTATTGTCCCAACATTACCAAGGAAGACAGGCGCTTTGCCCCCTTTTTGCAGGGCAGTCAGAAGTAAGCTTTGATAGTAAAGTTAACTTTTCCCCTGTATTATTTTTGGTGTTTGTTCTGATCATGGTCATCTTTATTCTAATAAGTTTATGTATTGCCTGTGATTTTTATCATTAAGATCAAGAAAGGTCTGTTTTGGCTGATGGAAGAAGAAGACAGCCCTAGCTAAACAGCATTGTCTGCTAGAATAAATCTTTGCTTTCTGGGTCCATTCTTTTCCTTCCTCCCTCCTTTTCTGTGAACTTAAGGTTACACTTAAGCCACTCCAGAAAATGACTTAGACAATTCTTCCCAAATCATTATAGTCTGTTCATGTTTGGAGAGAGGCAGCCCTTCTTTTGGTGATAATAACTGTTAGATGAAAGGATTAAGCTGATTACATCTTTGGAGTACTGTGTACTATAAGAAATGTCTGCCCCAACTCCATGAAGTCATCATGGAATTGCAATGCATTACTTGAGAAAATGGATTTTGAAGTAGTAGAGTTTCTGGCCATTACTAGGTTATTTTTTCCTGGACATTTTAATTATTTTGGGGGGCTAGAGTGACAGTCAGTGAATTCTATAGAGAGCTTAACTGAGCCATTTTCCAGGTATAAACTCTTTTTTCATCCATTAGTGGGTTCAGCCAAGTGGAAATGTATGATGAATAAAAACCACGGTCAGGGGCAACTGGGAAAAAACATATTTGAAGACAGGGAATATTGTGTCAATCCAAAAGTCAGATGGAATATCCTAAGAACGTATCAGGTTCGAGTTACAGCATCTAGTAAAACAAAGAAGCAAACAAACAAAACCCTAATTTTCCACAGATGGGCATTTACTTTCATGAATCCATATGCATGTGGACTACTTACCTGGAGTGCAATTTCTTACCTGGAGGAGCAGAGGGAAGTTAACTACACAGGTAATTAGAGGTACAGATGACTATGGAGATTAAGGAATAGAGAATGCAGGCAAGAGTCCCAGACAGCAATTTTACTCAAAATCTTATGGAACTTGAAACACAAACACTGCAACTAGAGGACAGTATTTTATACAGATTTGGAGAAGGGGCTATTTCTTCCCACCCCAGGAATGCCAGTAGCTTTAGTACTCTAGGTGTTCCACTGATCTCCTAAGGCTACCTGCCTTGCTTGAGTGACAACAGAAAAGCCTATAGCAGCAGGAGTAGGGAACTCCCTGCATGAACAAAAGGAATTAATGAATAGGAGAGATAGACCAGGAACCTCTATTCTGCAAATGGACGTGTAAAACTACCTTCTGTAGCCTTTCAGACCAAAGTGGAGATTTTGAGTAATAGTTGAAGTCAAATAGCTGGGGATGCTGTTTACATCTGAGAATAAACCAGGCAAAGCAACCAAAGTTCTTTTCTGAAAAAATTTTTAAAGATTTTATTTATTTATTCATGAGAGAGACAGAGAGAGAGAGAGGGAGAGACACAGGCAGAGGGAGAAGCAGGCTCTCTGCAGGAGCCCGATGCAAGACTTGATCCCAGATCTCGGGATCAGGCCCTGAGTCAAAGGCAGATGCTCAACCACTGAGCCACCCAGGCGTCCCTATTTTCTGAGTTGAGTAACTTTCAAATGCTAGATTCTAGGGGACAGACACAGCCCTCTAAGGGAATGAGCCGTTCTCATCTTAATAAATATGTTGGATTACTCATATCAGTGTAACATGACAAGTGACATATTTTATGTTAGAAACTGTCCAAAAACATTGAGTTAATTTTAGTCAAGTGATTTCATGTCCACATTGCCAAGATGAGTTTGGTCAAAGAAAGGAAATTTGTAGACCTATAAACATAAGGACTTATTCTCACCTGGTCTGCAAGATCTCTAAGGGAATCATGGCCACTTTCTAGAAGGATATGGCACAGTTTGAAAAGATTAGGGTGAAATCCATGTGAGAACTTTGATAAAGAAGGAATAACTCTTGCTAGCCAAATGGATAAGGACTGGATAGAAGTATATTATTCTTTTTTAGTTTTAGGAAGATGCTTGATAACACAATCTGGATATAGTGAAGAACCTTGACATTCCTTTTCAGGAGTATTCTCTTATAGATGAGTTATGAGTGGACAGCAAACTGCTACTGACTTATTAATTAGTGTACACACACCACTGATTTTCCTATGTCTTAGCTGTGCATGCACATTGGTTTTACAATATATGAAGGCCAAGCTTGTGGCTTAGCATATGGTGCTCCTTCAAGTAAGCACAACTGCCTGCCTCTCTGCTTATCTAATCATAGCAACAGAGAAATTGACTTTTCATTTTTCTTTTCCCCAGGCCCTGGGAGATGTATGTGCCAAATACTTGGCATTCTTAGTAACAGAGTCAATCATAATTAGGATTTCAAATTAAAGTACATTGCCAGCTAGGACATGTCATGTTTTATATTATTTGTTTGAGCAAATGTAATATAACTTGAAAACAGCAAAAGAATAGAAATAAGTAAAGCTCACATTTTTCATGTGAATCTTGTGGAGTTTTATTTTATCACAATGTTGGATAAACTGAATACACAAAAAATATGAAAAGATTTATCTGACACTATTCTTCTAAGTAATAGTTTTGTTTTCTTTTGAAATGTCCATTGTATAATGTTGGATGTGGTCAAATATTGGGTGGGAGGTTTATTGGAAATCAACTGTGGGAAAATAACATGGTATAGCCAGTCAATCATTCCTTTGACTTTGCCCTTGAAGTCTGATTTGCCTTGGTTTTCAGTGGCAATTATTTCACAGATGAATGTAAAAATATTTCCTACTTGAATTTATTAAAAATCTATTGAGGGATGCTTCGGTGGCCCAGGAGTTGAGCATTTGCCTTCAGCTCAGGGCGTAATTCTGGAGTCTGGGATTGAGTCCCACATCAGGCTCCTTGCAGAGAGCCTACTTCTCGCTCTGCCTATGTCTCTGCCTCTCCATGTGTGTCTCTCATCAATAAATAAATAAAATCTTTAAAAAAAACCTATTGATATACCTTAAGGAGAGGAAAATGTTCTTGATAAAGAAGCCACACTTTCATTTTGGATATAACATCCTATTGCCCTTATAAGCCGTAATGAATAAAAGCTGTTATAGACTCACATTTTAGAGCTTAGGCTAAAAGAATTTTCTGGGACCCCACTTCCTCATTTTTAAAGTGGGATGGCATATTTGGGTGCTCTCTATGAAGTTAAATAATTTGTTGAAGATCTTAGTAATTGGTGGTAGAGGATGAATTAGAACTCAGTTTGCTTATTTAAAAGCAAACAACAAAAAAGCCAAAGTGACCTACTTTGCAGTACCCAATATTTGGGAGAGGCCAAAATAGGAATAGGAAAGGATCCTGAAAACAAATCATTTACTGATGTGGGATTCTCTTTTTAATCATAAGTGTCTAACCAAGATCTACACCTTTCTCCCCTACCTTTGCATTTTGCTCCTACTCATGTCTTTGTAGCCTATAGCTATGGTAGAGAGATCTTTAGAACAAGCATCTCTTGATTATAGATTACAAATTATAGAATCTATATATATCTCTATAGATTATAGAATGCCAACAAATTCTACCTTCATTATACTTGAAATTGAACTTTAAAATCAAGTCTAACATGGAGCCCTTTTGTGTTCTTTGAGAGAAGGTATTGTTGAAATCCTTTTTTATCTAAGATTTTTGTGGCAATTTTATTCATCCCTACTTTTCTTTTTTACAGCAATACTAGCTATTCATGCACATTTTCATATTTTAGTTTGCCACTGATTAATTGGCATAAACAAATTATTAACCTAATAATAGTAGTTGTAGACTGCATTAAGCTACTACTTCATTATCATCACTAGACCTAAGTTACCTGCTAGTAACTAAATACTAATAACTCCTACTCTTGTCAATAACTCAGTCACACTGATAATCATTTCAGTGCTACTCCCTCCTCACCATGATTGAGTCTTTTCTGCATTTTCCTCTCAAAATGGTTGTGTTAGGATTATTCATGGGAAGTCATCTATAAAGCCTTTACTAGCCTCATGATAGAATATGGAGGCATTTTATTGGCAGTTTTCAAAGAATCAGCTTAACTACTTGTAGAGCGCATTCTTTTGAATGAAAGGTGTTATGCAAGCTTAAATCATTGCTCTTTTTTTTTTTTTAAAGCAGGATAAATTGTTCTGGAAGATAATTTTGCCTCTATATGTGTCTCTTCCCTTGACTTCTTCTTGGAAAGCTTTTATTTCAGCTTTCTCGTGAGATCTTTGTCATTTTCACCACACGCTTTTGTCAAGGAAGCCCTTGGATCACCGCCATGATGTGTCTTTGCCGGACACTTCTTTCAAGTGCTGTCAACACCTCTCTTAATTGCATGGTTTTAAAATCAGGCTAGCAATGTGTTAAAGTCAGATGGCAAATTTATGTTTTTAAGACAAATGTGTAAATTTGCATGCTCCCAAATACACATTCAACCGTGCATGTATAGAGTTCAAAAAGAGAGCCAAAGATGAGGAAAGAGGGAGAGATATATAAGGAAGAGGGAGATCTGTATAAATAAATGGAAGAACCAAGGTGAATAATACTGTGTGTGTCCATATTGAATTTCTAGACTAAGATGTGTCACACATATATTTCTGCAATACCACCTTATGTAGGTAAATACACCCTGTTTTTATGAGCACCAGCAAGTCTTGTGAACAGGATTTAGTAGACTGTTGATGGTAAGACCTAGAACTTGAAGTAAGGAAAAGTCTTTAAGTGTTTATCTGTTTTCATTTGTGATACTTTAAAAGGTGGTCTGAGTTTGAATTTCTGAAATTATTTGTGTGTTTGACTTTTCATGCATATTGTTCATTTGCCCTTGGATTCTAGTTTCTCTTTGAGTAATACAGTTCTTAAATGATATATCTATCTGAGTGACTTACCTTATAGTCTTGCTCAAATATGTTATAGGCCATTTCAGATTCATGACAGGAAAATATTACCTGTCAAGATGTCAATTCTGAGCAATTTCTACATTTTGCCCACTCTGTTATAGAAGTGGCTCTCATTCACAGCTAGTTCCTGAATTTGAGGTCTATATGACTACTGTAATATCATAAATCAAAATGTTGTTATGGCCATATAAATAGATATAATAGGGATGTTTTAGAATTACATATTTGGTTTTCCCCAATTGGTTCCAACTCAAATCTGCTTCTTTTTAAATCAAAGGATAGTTTTTCATGTCACCTGAACCTCAGACTCTACCTGTGAACCTTAAACCCAGCTCAACTCTATTAGTTTCCTATGGGGCAGGGGAAAATATCTTATATTTGAACTAAACTGACCGTTTTAGTTGATACACCATGAGACAGATGAAGTGCTTTGTTGCTCTTCAGTTATTCCTGAGGCTCCGTGGCTCTATTATAGTACTAGAATTTTATTTATGTCAGTTATTTTGACAGTCTTGATTGAGACCACAGAGAGCTGAGATGTTGAAAGAAACATCATATTGACCATGGTGTAGGTGCATATAATGAATGAACCAAGAGGCTCCATGTTTGCCCACAAACCTATTGTTAGCAAATGTGATTTTGGATCTTAGTTTCTTTACTTACTCAGTAATATTTTTCAAATATGTAGAGTTATTACAGGGAAATTTTCATTTTGCCCAAGACTTATTCAGTGTTGTATTCCAGTTGTGTAGACCCCAATATATTATTCCCTTTAGAAATAGAAATGGAAATATTCAGAGTAATGAATATTTAAGAGAGAAAAGGCAACAGGATAACTAAGAAAAAGAAATAAGGAAGAGATGGATATGTGAGTGAGAAGTAAGTATAAGTATTTCAGAATATATTTGATCAAAAATTGCTTTTTAAGTGGCACTTTCTCTTGCTGCAGAAGACATTATTGAACAAAATACAGGCCCCATGCAATTTAATTTAAATTTATCACTCTATTATTTTAATATATTTACTCAGGGTTAACAACTCATTAAACACCAAATTGCTTACTCTTAATGAGTCTCTGATGCTAAAATCAAACTGACTTAAACTTTACTGTAAAATAACAACAGTACTATTACATAAGAATGTAATAAAAATTTAGTAAATGCTATTCCCTGCCTGTGGAGTAGACACTAGATTTGTGACATGAAATAGAAAATATATCATATACATATGGCTTGCAGAAACATGAGTAATAGATTTTATCCACAAAGACATAAGCCTAATTTTGTTTTTCTATGGTGTATTCTATAAAACATGAAGTCATATGTATTTTATTTGCATGCTTATCATGTTTTTACAATAAAGTACTTGCAGAATGTGCTAAAAAAGAATATCAACATTTAACCTAAATGTCTTAGACCCCATCTGCCTAACTACTCTCAAGGTTATGATGGTACTAGTCAGTACTGGGTTCATTGTCAGAAATTGGCACCTTTTAAATTGTTAGCCACTTATTTTTTGGGCATCCTTCAGGAGTATGTCACATGTACCCTCAAATAAGGCAATCATCTTAAGGCATCATGTTATCTAAATTAGCCATTGTCTCTCCATCATCCCATTATCTGTAAAGCATTAGCCTCCAATATCATTGCATATGGTCTACCATGAAAACCCATCCATCATGAGAACCCTCTAAGCCCCTGGTATAGCAGCTTTCTACCCAAACCTGCAGCCTCCTTGGTGTCAGAGTGATGCTGATTTTCCATAGAAATGTGATCGATGGCTGCTTCTCCAATTCTATGCCATGGAATTTCACCTTGGCTAACAAGTTCTGTTTGTACCTCAGATTTTGGGAGTTTCTCTTGAATTTTATGATTGTTCTCTCAGCTTTTGCCTGCAACCTGTCTCTCAAGCTCTACTATCCCCTCTATCTTTCTAAAGTCTTAGGGCTTTAGCTCCAACAAAAACTCCTTCTTTCTCTCCCATTATAAAACACTCCCTGTGAATATCAGTGGAACACAGTGATACCTGGTGGAGGGCAAGGAAAACATTGAGATAATATTTTTACAAATAGCATTTGGGCCCTTCACTGCTCTCCAAGAACCTTGGTATGATTTTATTTACAGAGCCTATGGCTTTGAACAAAATTTAGATGAAAAATATTTGTGAAAATATATACTATTTATGTTTCTGAATGTGAAACATACTTTTTATGTAACAATACAAAATTTAAAGGAATTTACTTTTTCTTGTTTTTTTCTTTTTTCCTTTTCTTTTCTGTAAAGGTTTACTCTTCTATCACCATATCTTTAGTGAAATCTTCACTGAAGAATCATCATTATCACTAATTCACTCTGATTTGAGCCACAATCTTATATTTTATTCTTGTCGACAAGCAACCTTGTATTAGGATTTTAAACATTGTTTAAAATAGGGATTAAAAAAAAATTTTGTGTTCTACTTTAGTCCACATCTTAATATTTTCATAGAATCACAATTGTCAATAAAATACAAAGAGAAGCTTTAATAATAATACTAATCCTTAGGCAGTATAAAAAGAAACCCCTTTAACAGATTTTAAAGTAGATAATTTTCTTAATCCAAATTAAAACTAGCCTATATACTATATTGAGGCTAATTAGCATATTTCTTTCAACTTAGTGCAGTTTATCCATTTAATATGAATGACTTTATTTCTTAATGGCTTCCTAGACTTCTAATTTAGTATTTTAAGGTTTCAGCAATAATAGAATTTCCATTTATATGTGATGGGCATTCTCTAATTTACTTTTGCCCTTACTTCCATGCAAGTGAACTCTTTTTGGTTCACAGTCATTTTTATGATAGAGCCAATTTCTTACATTGAGATTTATTTTAATGTTTGGATAGAGTAGTGGTTTGCTTCAGTTGATGTTAACTTCTATTTGTTGAGGTATAGCTTACATATAGTGAAATGCTTAGATCTTAAGTGTACTATTCAAGGAATTTTGACAAATGCATACAGTTGTGTGCCCCACCCACATCCTTTACAAGATACAGAACTTTTCCTTACCCCCAAGAGTTCTCTCATTCACATTTCCAATCTTCCCCTCTCTTTAAGCAACCACTGATCTGATTTCTATCACCATAGTCTAGCTTTTTCTTATCCTAGAATTTTATAAAAAGGATATTATATATTCTGTTCTTTTTTGTCTGGCTTTCTTAACTCAGGATACTGCTTTTGAGATCTGGTAGATTGCCTTTTAATAACATACATACAAATGAGTCTCATAGACCTGAACAAGTCAGAATTTCTTATGAAATTAGACATTGTGATATGCTACCTACTGAATGATGAAGATGAAACTATGTATTTCAGTATCTTTTTAAGACTCTGAGATGGGTTTTCACCACTGAACTAAAATGTTTTTGATCTTCTCCACTATTACTTTGAAATTTCAGTATTCTCTTATAAATTAAATAACTTATTTAACCTAATTGTGACCTTGATCCAAGGACTAAATCACAAAGACTTTGTAATATACATTCATGCTCAGTCTCCTGAATACTGATTAATCCCATCAACTGCTAACTGTAAGACCAACTAACAAATTAGTCACCTAATTTCATTTTCCTTGTATGCCTTTTGTGAATAATTTGCTAGCATAATTTTCAAAGACCTTCACTTTCTTAAAGAAAACAATGTGATTAAGATTAGATCATTTAGCCAAAATCTTTTTTTTAAGATTTATATATTATTGTATTTATTTTGAGGGTGGGGGAGCAGAGGGAGAGAGAGAATTCTCATACAAACTCACCTCAGAGTGTGGAGCCTGACCCAAGGATGGATCCCAGAACCCTGAGATCATGACCTGAGCCAAAATCAAGAGCTGACCAGTCAACTGACCGAGCCACCCAGATAGCTCTTTTTAGCTAAAATCTTGAAGAGCTATTTAAACATACAAATTAGGGGGGCCTGGTGGCTCAGTTGGTTAAGCATCTGCCTTCTGCTCAGGTCATGACCTCAGCATCCTGGATTGAGTCCCCTGTTGGGATCCCTGCTCAGTGGTCTGCTCCTCTCCCCTCCTCCCCCTCATGCTGTCTCTCTCTCACATGCTCATTCTCTATCCCCCCCCCCTCTCTCTCAAAAGAATAAATAAATAAAATTTTTTTAAATAAAATCTTTTTAAAAAGTTCAGAGGTTTCCAACTGTGGGTTTGATGAAAAATAATGACATATCTGATATCATTTAGAATCTTTTTTGGTTTCTTTTCTTTTACATCATTTAGAATCTTATTTGAAAAATAAGTTATATATTTTAAATTTCTGGTACTTTAACAGTGAAAGTATATGGTAATTACTTGTTATTTCTTTCTTTGATACTACACATCTGTCATAGTATTAAATTCTATTTGTACAGTGAGATTTATTAGACTGACAGTTCATACCTTATCTCCTTTTCATATAGAATTCTTGATAAAAACTTCATTTTGAGATAATGATCTCACCTCAGCTTAATTGTTTTTAGTATCAATTCAGTAAATATGTTACTAATGTAATCATTTACTTTCTTAAGAAATAAAACTCTTGAGTTTATAAAATGGGAGGATAAATAAATTTCAGAAAATACTTGTATGTGTATTTATGTATGTGTGTGTTAAACAACAGTAGTTTAAAAATCAACTTTGGGGAAAATAAGCAAACCAGAAAAAACACCAACAGATATATTGTTTTTCATTGATCCAGTACCACTTCAGAATGAAACACAAATTTAATTGTGGTAGCAGAGATAATAACTTTCAATCTGATGGATCCTTATTTAACAAAGAGGCATTACAATTTTTAGAAAATATGTTAACAACAGATATGCCTTCCTGAGTCTCTTCAGCACCACAGGCAATTGGGACAGCTCCACTGGCCTGAATAATGAAAAGGTAATAACCTCAGAACAAATAATTATTTTACTGGTACACATGCATTTAACTTTACAATAGATGCCCTCCTAAGGTGCTGCGTGTAAATCATTTTTTAAAAGTTGAATACACTTGAATGTTTTAAGGCAACTGATTGCTTATAAAAACCCTTTGAAGTATTCTTTTATAATGCAAAACCAATACTGACTTATCTGTTTTGTAAATTAGGGTGTTTCCATATGAGTTTTGTTGAAAAGTGACATATTTATCTAAGTGTAAAAGTTTCTCTGAAAATAATGTGTAAGTAATGTGTAAGTATATATAATTCAGCTGTTACAGGATGTAAATGCATTGATATTTTAGTGGTCCTCAGAAGACTGTCAGCATTATTGGGGCTGAGAGTGTGTTTGAATTATACATCCTTCCCCTGCTCTGATGAAAATCAGTGCCATGAAGAGTCACTGATACTAATCAGAGTGTGAGATACTAATGTGATAGTAATCAGATCCTTGAGATATGTGAGAACTGAGAAAAGGAGATGAAGGCTTACTACCTAGAGATACTGCATCCTTTAGAATAAATACCATATCTTTTTGATTCTCTGTCCTTTTAAATGAAGATGTTCCCTGGAATAAGTTATGGTCAAAAGTAGTGCAAGTGCCATCTCAAGCCTAAGGAGAAACTCCCAAATTCTCAGGGTCCAGGTCTGAGTGAAGTTAGCCCAAAAAATTTGTGAGAGATAAACTTAGGAAAGGTGATTGAGGGGGCAAAACATTTTTTGAGTCCCTGAGAGTTTACATAACATAACCTTAGAGTAATCTTAGTGCTCATCTGAGTGCCTTGGGTCTTGTTAAATTTGTGTTTACTAAACAGATATGGGTTTCTTCAAGACATACCTTTCCAAGACAGCATGGATTTTAGTTTATTTTGTATACGTTAGGCAATTACAAGATGACTTATGTATAGCTTATTCAACACTTTAAACAATTATTGATTCCACACAATTGACATCAGTTATGCATATTTTAATTGAAAATTAGTAGTTGCTTACTGGTGTTTTATTCTATGACAGTATTAAAAATGCTTTCCAAAAGTTGGTTTCAGAAGTCATCATCCACAGGATGCAAGTCTAACATTAGCCAGCTTGCATGTGCCATTACCACTCCATTTCTGCTCAACCAGCTTTGCATCTGTTCTCTAAGAGAATGGAATTCGAAGAACAGACCACCTGCCTGCAGTTTTATCTTGTCTTGTTCATATTATAGACAGTTATCAGGAGATGAAAAGGCATGTCGAATATTTATTTACAGTAAATGCCCTTCATTCTGTCTGTGTTATATACATGCGATTTAGCTTTCATTTCTGTGGTTGCTCACTGTGAAAGTCTTAGTATAAGCTTTTCCTATATGATATCCACCTGTTCTAGAACTGTGCTGTTCAATATAGCCACTAAACATGTGACTAATGAGTAATAAAAATGACTAGTGTGAGTGAAGAAAAGGAGTTTTAAATTTTATTTAAGTATAATCAATTTAAATTTAAAAACTGAAGCAGTGTAAAATATTTTCCATTAAGCACAACTTTATTAAAAAAAAAACACAACTTTATTGTTCTGATAAAGAATTGTTCTGAAAATTTAGCATCTGAATTGCAATGTGCAGTGTAAGTGTAAAATATATACTAGATTTCAAAGACTTAATATTAAAGATATAAACTATCTCATTAACAATTTTTATATTAATTAGATGTTGAAATTATAATATTTTGAGTAGATTGGGTTACATAAAATATACCATTAAAATTAATATAACATATTTCTTTGTACTGTTTTTTAATATGGCTCCTAGGAAATCTATAATTATATAGATGGTTCACATTATATTTCTATTGTGCAGAGCTGATCTAGATCATTCTAAAATGTGTGGCAATTATTCTTCTACAGTTTCATAAAGAGAATATTAGTTCAAGGCTGAGGATTAGTTATGCAAATCTGAAGACAGCAGGATTTTTTTCACAGTTTGTGCAACAAGGGAAAGGGCTTCTTTCCCAGTATGACTAAATGGGGGTTATATATATATATATATATTTTTTTTTTCTTTTTCTCCCCACCTTAGGTTTTCTCCTGTGCTTGTCATTCTGCTTTGTATGTAGTAAATCCTTTCTGGCAATAGGTTTAAGGGCTTTTTCCCACCTTTACTTTTTAATCCATGATGTATATATTATAAGAAGAGGTGAGCTGATAGTTCAGAAGGATAGTAAAGATTCAGCATGGTATAGAAAAAAAGATGTGAGTTTGAGTCCTTGCTTCCAATTATTTGCTTCACGGCCTTGGGGAAATTGGTTTTTCTAAATTTCAGTTTACTTTACCTAAAAAATGATACCTGGGGTGCCTGGGTGTTTCAGTTAGGTAAGCATCTGCCTTTGGCTCAAGTCATGATCACAGATTCCTGGGATCCAGTCCCAGGTTGGGCTTCCTGCTCAGCAAGGAAACCTTCTTCCCTTTTTCCCTCTGCCACTCCCCCTGCTTGTGCGTTCTCACACACACACACACTCTCTCTCTCTCATAAATAAATAAATAAATAAATAAATAAATAAATAAATATCTTTAAAAATAAATGAATAATAAAAAAGATGCCTAATAGAGAAATTTTGGATATCAAAATTCGTGAAATCTAAAAGAAACAGCATAAAATACCTCATATATAGGAGGCTCACAAATGTGTTCTGAACAAAAACAATCTGAGTTTTCAATTTCTATCTTTACTCAATGACCACATGGAATCATAACTGCTAAGACATATATAGCGATGTGTCTGCCACACATACCAGTTTACCAGATTGATCCCCTGCCTGGTGAAAGGAAGATCCTTCTCAATGATCTCATCTCTCTTTCTATAGTCTGCAGCCTTCCAGTTCTTCCACTTGCATTCAAATTTCCACTTAGATTAGATCAAAAGATTGTTCCTGGTTATGAAGAGGAGAAAGAATACTTTAAGCTAGCACTAATCCCTTTATACACCATGATATTTGGGTACATTTCTTCCTCGCATGGAAATTATTTTTCAGCCTCCTCTGAAGTACTAAAAGTCCTTTACCAACATGAGCCCAGTGCAAGTTAACCTGATATGAGATTTGTTTTGTGCTTTGGAAATACTTGTCAGACAAGCTTTCAACACAGAGATGTGTGATTTACATTAGTTTGCATAAGAAAATGTCACTCCAGGGACAAATTTCTCTCTTTATTCTTTCTTATACTACAGAACAGACAAAGAGGGTGAAGTGGTTGTTTTTTACTAAGTAGAAAATCATTTGGCATTCTCACACACAAAAATAAAGTGCAGTGTTATTAGTCAAACCTTAGTTTTCTCTAGCAATATTCTCAAATGTCCCATTTGTATTACTTTTGTTCTTGTTAATTTTTTAGTTTGAGTGACTAGTGCCAACCAAACCCATTACCTCTATTATCTTCTTATCTTTTAGTATCATTTCATGTTTACAGAGAACTGACTGAAAGGGAGTAGTCAGTGTAACCCTTTGTCTTAGAAGACCTAGTCTTTTCTGAGAACACAGGTAAGTGATTCATAGACTGAGTCAGGTCCTTTGACGTGTGGAAAACAAAATGACTCAGACCTGGCTTTTGGAATCTGTCTTCTTTGGATGTAAAAATACATGGATGGGGAGGAGATTTACACAAACAGATTAATCTCAAGGCATAGAGACCATGGTTAAAATGCATTTTAGCCTAAAGGGTGAAGATTCCAAAGATACCCATTAGAAGAATCTTTATCCAAAAAGAAAAATAATAATAATAATAAAAATAATAATAATAATTTAAAAAGAAGAATCTTTATCCAAGTCCTTCCCTACCCACCCATCCTCAATGTAAACACTAATTCTTTTAAATTTTGAATACTCAAAATAAAATGTAGAAGTACATTTTTTTTTTAATCCATATGTAGCAGTTGTAGGGGGATGGAGAGGGCTGAAAGGTCATAGAATTAAGACAGATGTAGTTTGAATAGGAGAAGGCAGAGATGTTGCAAAGGTAGATAAACTCACAGACTTCTTTGCAGTGTAGTTAGCGGGGAGAGGTGGGAGAGAACTTCAGTTGTGGAAGAGATGTGATCAGGGATTTTGTGTGCAACATCATCTTTTAAAAGTCAAGTCATGGTTATCAGACAGCTTGCCATAGAATCTTAACACTTTAGTCCCATTTCCTGTCCAAGGCAGTAATTTTCTCTTGGACATTCCTGACAAAAGATCATCTATTTTGTATACCATCTATCTTGTGGGTCTCCTGCTACAGGTTAAGGTGGGATTGGGGTTCTATTTGATAGTATTTTCTACAGAAAGCTGAAAATGCCAGCTTTGTACCTGTTTTTCAGGGTTTCCTGAGGGAGCTGCTAAAATGGGAGAGTTTCTAAGGGCCATGTTACTAATAGCGGTAGAAGCTCTGTTATCCACAAAGCAGAGCTTTTGAGTCTATACTTGGGCTTGAAGCCTAAATAGAATCTGCTCTACTTTCCCCAGAGCAGATTTCTAAGCACCAGAAAGAACAAATGTGTCCAGCAGGATGTGGGTTTAGAGGAAGCAAAGAGACCAACACCATGTAGAATCTGAAAGAGAATAGCACATGCTTTTGCACTTTTTGAGGTATAGTAACTCCATCCAATAGTAAAGTGTGGTCAAATGAGTGGCTTCAAATTTGACCAGATTATCAAATTCTTTCATGATGGAAGAACTAAGAAGTGGATGAAAAGAGGTGGACTTGGGAGGGGAAGTGCAGTCCAATAATCACCTACTTTAAACTCTGTGTATTTTTCAATGCAGTCTCTTCTGTATTTGGACAGCTCAAATTCTCAGAAAACTTTTTCTTATATTAATTTGTTATTTGTCTCCTATATTTTGCTAATGGAGCCCAACTCTACAGTCTTGAAATAAATAGATGATGTGGGAGAGGATTAGAACTTAACTTCTCCAATATTTTAAGACAACTACTCACTATCCAGTGTACACTTTGAAAATTGGAACATTATTTCCCATCTTCCTATTTCTAATCTGTTTTCATAATTACTTAAAAAGACTCCTAACAATGGTGCCACAATCATATATACAAGCAGAACAGCACTCATTTGGGTCTTATCCTTGAACTCATTGGTAGAATCTAATTGCTTCCCCATTCTCTCCTCTCCTATTTTGAGTTTATCTTCCTGGATAACCATGTGTATTCTTTTAGTGTGAAGATCATTCTTTGGAGAGGAAAAATTTAAAGTACCTGGTCCTACTTCCTGTGCTTCACACCTCTTTTGTATTTTATTTTATTTTTTAAAGGTTGTATTTATATACTCATGAAAGACACACAAAGAGAGAGGCAGAGACCTAGGCAGAGGGAGAAGCAGACTTCATGCAGGGAGCCCGATGCAGAAATCCATCCTGGGACCCCAGTATCATGCCCTGGGCCAAAGGCGGGTGCCAAATCGCTGAGCCACCCAGGGATCCCCCACACCTCTGTTTTAAACAATATCCCTAAACCTGCTTTGTTATTTCTCTAGAAAGATCATAAATACTGCAATTTTAACCCACAAAAGGCAAAGAAAACTTCATAGGTTATCCTTGGCCTTTTATGCAAGATTTAGTTAATGACAGTCTTCTATTCACCTGATATTATTCAGAACTACAGCAATAATAAATATTTACATAGAGCTTACTCTGTTCTATGCTCTGTTCTGAGAACTTTATTTATATTTACTCAGCTGACATTAACAGTTGCTTTAGGTAGATATTATTAATATCTCCATTCTATTGATATGGAAACTGAAACTCAGGGTAAGTGGCTCATGCACAGGCACAAAACCAAAACTGGTGGAGCTGAGGTTTGAGGTTGTATTTTAGTTAGGTAGTCTGGCTCCAAGGTCCATGGTTTTTTACCATTACACCATGCTGCAATGTCTACTTATGGAAGTATGCATCCTTTTATGTTCTTTCCTGTTTTTGTGAACCTTATTTTATCTTTTATACCTTTTTAAACTCTGAGCTCCTTAGAGATTTTTCAATGTGGCCAAATTTCTTTAGGTCCTCTGAATAGTCTTTGAATGGAAGAGAGTATTTTCCATCATACATAAAACCCACATGAGTACTTCAAATGCACAAAACTCTGTGTCAGAGCCTGAAGGAGAAAGTATCACAGTATAAGTAATGTTAATAAAATTCAAAGGAAGATAAAACCCTAAATATTTTAAGGTCAGATGCTAGAATCTACAAAAACAGTGTCCTGGTTAAGCAATGAGGGAAAGGAAGTAGCATAAGGCAATTCAGCGGGGGAGCAATGTGAAGCCAACAGAGTTAAATCAGGGAAACTGGTAGGTAAGCTCTACAAATCCAGTTATGGAGAAGACACCAGAAGAGAGGAATAGAGAGGGCTAGAAATTCTCAGTTCTAGAAATTTAAAAAACCTGAGGACCTAGTACCCAGATCTAATTGGGTTTCTAATACCATTCTCCAGTAAGAAGAATCAGGGGTCATTGGAGAAGAATCAGGGGTCATTCCCTGCATGGAACCATGCAGGGAATGTATGAGACAAGCCTGTAGCAACTTGTGATAGAAACTAAGAAAGTACCTGGGGGTGTGGATGTGGGGCAAAGAAGGAGAGGAAGGGGAGAAGAGTAAAAAGAAAACACCCGAACAAAACGCAGGGATATTTCACAGGGATACAGGAGCCGATAGAAAGAGCTCCCAATGGCCAAAGCCAATTTTAGCAACAAAATAGTCTATACTGATATGAATAAGTTATTAAATAAATAAATGAGAGAATAGACATATCACCCATGTGTACCTTTAATAAGATATCCTAAAAATGGCACTTTAGCCCTATGGTCTTCCTTTCCCAAACCCATAACCACAGTCTAATCATAAGAAAAATGTCAGGCAAATCCTGATTGAAGAACATTCTGCAAAATATCTGGCTAGTATTCCTCAAAACTCTCGAGGTCTTAAAAACAAGGAAAGTCTGAGAAACTGTCATAGCCAAGAGGAGCCTAAGGAGATATGACTAAATTTAATGTGATAACCTAAATGGGACCCTGAAACAGAAAAAAAAGGACATTAGGTAAAAATAAGAAAAATAAGAAAAATAAGAAATAAGAAAAATAAGTCATCTGGGTGACTCAGCTGGTTAAGCATCTGCCATTGGCTAGGTCATGATCCCAGGGTCCTGGGTTCAGGTTTCACCTTCCAGGGGAGCCTGCCTCTCCCTCTGCCTCCCTCTCTGTCTCTCATGAATAAATAAATAAAATCTAAAAAAAAAAACTAAGAAAAACAGAATTAAATATGGGTTTTGATTCATAATACGTACCAATATTGGTTCATTAACAGTGACAATTGTGCCACATTAGTGTAATATGTCAACAACAAAAAACTGGATATAGGATAAATAGGAATTCTTTTTACTTTTCTTGAAATTTTTCTGTAAATCCAACTATTCTAAAATAAAAATTTTCTTTAAGAAAATCAAGGGCAGAGGCTTACCTTTATCCAACCAATCTTAGAAAGCTCTGGAGGAAGTGGCCCTGGTACTTTATAACATCATCAATAAAGGGAGGGTCTTCTAAAGGTAAGATAATAGAGGTCCCCCTGACATAATGATGTAACAAAGTCAGTATAAGACCAGCCTTTGACTATCCCATTGCCCCTTCCTTCCCTATGGTTCATTCATTACCATCAAGTTTCTGATTTCCTGGAATAATCTAGTCTCAAATTTCAACATTATAACTTTTTTATATCATCCTTCATTTTAATCAGGTGCATGTAACTATCTGTGTGCATGAGTGCATGGATTGATAAAGGGGCAATATTAATTAGAATATAATAAGTACTAAGGGATTTAAAAAGGCGTAAGTTGGTATTTAGACTCTGTTGTACACACTCACATCTTGGCATTCCAGAGACATTGACCCTGCTACTAACTTCTTTATTAAAGGATAAAGTATTAAAATGCTTTAGAAACATGAGTAAGAGAGAGAATGCCCCTTGAATATCCCTGCGGGATTCCCAGGCTGTCTACCAGACCCTTCTAGCTTAGTCCCTAGGGTTCACAAGTTTCTCAGCTATTTGTTCTCTCTTAAAGACATTGACTCTGAGGTTTGTGGGACCTTTTCTCAACTCTAAGGAATGGGATTGTGGTCTGTTTTTCTCCATGTACTTAACAGCTCTTTCTGTGAGGAATTAGATTCTGTATCTATTATTTCTTGTATTGTTTCTGATGGAGGCCCAAGAGGGTACCCAAGCTTTTCATTTGATAAGGACATACCTATGCTTTCTACTCTGCGCTCTGGTCCCACCTGATGAATAGATCCTTCATACATGTTTTCTCATTTTGAGTCACCCGAGTTTGCCACATTTTCATTTGAACTTCAACCTTCTTCATTTCCAAGGTACAACATTCTCCTCTCTTGGTCTCAGTTAAGCCCTCATTTTAACAAAGTTTCATTCTGGCCCCTCATTCACCAGAGTGTATACAGAGTACATAAATCTGTTTGCTTTGTCATGTTATAGAACCAGTGCCTTGGTTCTTAGGAAGGAACAGGTCTAGACACCATATTGTGATGGTCTTCACTGTAAAAGTAATCTTAGAGGTCACTTTCAGTTCATTACATTAAAATAGAGGTTAAAACTCATATGCCTACAGGGAGGATATAAAATAAATGAACCATTGACTATATTTCCTATGCTTATACCTTTCATCCCTGTGACTTACACATTGGATCACTGGAAGGCTATATTCGATGGTATTGTAATAGCATTGCGTGGTGACAGATAATAGCTACACTTCTGAGCCTAGCATAACAATTAGAGTTTTTGAATCATTGTGTGTTGTGTACCTGAAACTAATGAAACATTGTGTGTCAACTATATTTCAATATAAAAACAAAATTAATGAGCCAGGAGGGGCTGAGGTCAGGAAAACAATAGTTCAGGCACTAACTCTTGGTCTTCATGTCAAAGATACAACAGAGAGTAGCAAGGACTGTGACATACTGGAGATCCTGGTCTCCAGAAGGCAGCCGCTGCTCAGCTGTTGCCTGTCATTACTGCTAGGCCAGACCTATAAAATGTTCTTATATTTCAAGACAAGCCAGAAGGCAAGACTGTTATGCTTACTCTTTGAATTCATTACCTGCATTTATTTTTTTTTTTAATATAAAACACTGATTAGACTAAATAAAACAAATCTGGAAGCAAGATACTCCTCACCTGCTGCAAGAGTGGTGCCTCTGTGTTTCAAGGAGAAAGAAAAGTGCAGGAGACTGTCTTCATGGTCCTCATGCTGTGTAAACAGGATTAATATCCCAGTTATAGGCGAACAGTTTCACAGCAACCATGTAGTTATTACGTGTTGTATATATGAAATTATGTCATAATGAGCTATCTCGTAACAAGATTGTATAGGCTGTAAAATCATTTTACGGTTCCAAAAGAGAGCAGCTTCTGAGTTAGTTGACAGTGCTTATTGTTTCTTTCCATCTCACTTACTTTTGAATTTAAGAAAATAAATGTTCGCCCAACACTTTCTTCTCAGTTCCAAAGTTTTACAGTGGTATAGAGTGTTTTCTAATCTTATTAAAATAATCTTTCCCATGTCTTCTCTTCTCTTATTTCTATCTATTTCAATCTCCTTGCTGCTAGTGTCCCCACTAGGGTAGTTAATGTGCTGGAGGTGTGAGGTCAATTCATCATGGCATTTTATAGTTCCTTGTCTACTCTATATGTGAGACAGGAATTTAATAAGTTAAGGTTCCCCAAAGACAAAACTTGTCTTGTTTACATATTTAAGAAAATATTTAGCCAACTCCTCTAAGACCTAGAGGAAGAGATGTGAAAATTAGAGATAAACCCGTTTTCTGTAATTTTCCTGAAAATATTCTTTCCATAGATGATCTTATCAGTTGGCATCAACTATTATGTGTAATTCTTGAATGATTCCTAAATCTAACTTGTAATCATATTTTCAACTGCCTGCCAGGTATCTCTGCTGGAATTACCTTTGGCATTTTAGGGTGGCTCAAGTTCACTCACTATCCTATTTTGATATGCTGTTCACTTCCCACTGTATTGAGCTTTGAGCTTCAGGGATCAGTCTAACACATCTTTCACCTTCAAACCAACTAGTAGCCAAGCCCCACTTCAACATCTGAAATACATGTGAGATGCAACTGTTTTTCAGTCCTTCCATTTCTTACAAGGACTTTTACACTAGTTTCTGAGCTGGTACTCCTGCCTTTGTACTGCTTCCTTTCCAATCAGCTATGCACAAACTCCCAATGTTATTTTCTTTTTTCTTTTTTTTTTTTTTTTAAGATTTTATTTATTTATTCTTGAGAGATAGAAGGAGAGACAGAGCCAGAGACACAGGCAGAGACAGAGCCAGAGACACAGGCAGAGGGAGAAGCAGGCTCCATGCACCGAGAGCCCGACGTGGGATTCGATCCCGGGTCTCCAGGACCGTGCCCTGGGCCAAAGGCAGGCGCCAAACCGCTGCGCCACCCAGGGATCCCCCAATGTTATTTTCTTTAAAAAGGAATGATAATTTGTTCTATTAAAGGACTGCCAAACACTCCCTTGGCCAGGGGAAGTGAGAGAGAGTAAGCACAAGCACAGTCTCTTTATTGTGGTATTCAAGACCTAATACATCTTTGGAGCCTCATCTCTTACTTCATCCCCTCCTGAGCCCTGCGCGGGAACCATACCTGTCTGTCTTATTGTTCCTTTTTCTTTTGCTCTTTTAGACCTGTGTGCCTTTTTTTCCATGTGATTCCCTCTTTGTGAATGGATTCTCTGGTTTACTTTGGATTAGCTAATGCCTTATTCACAATTTCCTTTTCTGTGAAGCAGGATATTTGTTCCCTTCTCTGAATTTTTTAATACCTGATTGATACATGTCCTGTGGCACTTTTTACGATTTTCCTTGTTTTAGTGTTTTTTTTTTTTTCACTTTCTTTTTAGGGTCCAAGTCTTTCTCATCTTTCAGCTTAACATGTACCTTGCACAGAGAAGACAGTCAAATATTTTGAAAAAAAATCAATTTAATAATTAGTTGAAAAGTTCTCCTGTTAATGAAAGTTTGGTAAAATCAGTAAAAAAAAAAAAAAAAAAAAAAAAAAGTCACTATATTCACTATATTCTGTGAGATATCTTCTCATAGGTGTTGGAATGGTCTGCTATAGTGGAGTAGGGGAGAGGAAATATATATAAACATGGGGAATTCCTAGAATGATCTTATTTTCTATTTGATTTTTTCCAACTTTTCTCATGTCCTCCAAAGTTTATTCAAAGAGGGCAGCCCCGGTGGCGCAGTGGTTTGGCGCCGCCTGCAGCCCAGGGCGTGATCCTGGAGACCCTGGATCGAGTCCCACATGGGGATCTCTGTATGGAGCCTGCTTCTTCTGCCTGTGTCTCTGCCTCTCATTCTCTCTCTGTGTCTCTATGAATAAATAAATAAAATCTTTTAAAAAAAACAAAGTTTATTCAAAGAAATCTTTTATACCAAGGTGAAAATTAGGTTTAAATTCCACCCTAATCCAACCAGGTAACTTTTTGGAATATGGGAAAAAACAAATCCAAAATATACTACCATTGTATTTGTGAGAGCGGAGGCTCTTTGTTCATCTTATCTTTTAGAAGCATAATGTGATTTATAGTCATTTTGAAAGTATAGAACTGATCTTTTCTCATGGTCTAATGAGGACTCAGCCTGTCTTCTGAAGTATCTTAATTAATAAGCCATCTGGGCAAGAATGACCCACAAGTGTGTGCTGGAAGAGCTTCAGGCCATTGTTCTCTTTTTGGTCACCTTGCAGCCTCAATGAACATCTAGGAGCTCTGTTTTCAAGGTGGTGCCTGGCCCGATGTCAGGATTAACTCTTAGAGCAATATTTTAGACAGCAATATTTTCATCAGAAATATTGATAAGATTATGATTTGGAGGGATAACAAACTATATATTACTAAATAGTCTGAGAGAAGGAATCCTCGGGTCTAGATAAGATCCTGCCTTGGTCTTATTTGGCTCTACGTGGTCCTGGAGTCCTTGCATATGCCATCAATATATCACATAGTTTTGATGGGCACCATTGTTGATTGGTACCACCTTTGTCTGTGCCCAGGCATCTGGCCAGAATAAAGAGTAGGAGACAAATGGCCATTTGTTACTGAAAGTAATGGATCAAGAGGTATATAGGAGGATTCATGCTGTGGAGTTAATGATGCCAGAATGATGGAGGAACTCCATGATTTCCATAGTAGAAAGGGCCTGAACTTGAGGCTGCAGCTTTGTCTGTTGTCTGTTCTGGAATTAGCTAATGAGGCTTTCTTTGTTTGAGCATTGGAAAGCCTCCAAAACCCACTCGGGAGGGAAATTAACAAATGTCTTTTTTGTTACCTCTGGATAAATCTTCATGATGAAATGCACAGCCGTTCCACCTCTTCAATCTTCTCCCTTCTTCCCCGGTGGACACTCAATTACTGTGGAGGCCTAAATAAATAAATAAATATCACAGAGATGAATTTATTCTTTGTTATGCTTTATTTTATTTGTTTGTTTTTAAAGAGTAAGGACTAGTTACAAGTGGTTGTGAGGTTCACAGTCTTCAGGTGATACTTTTTTTTTTAAAGATATATTTATTGAGAGAGAGTGTGAATGTGTGTGTGTGTGCATGCACACACTAGGAGGAGGAGGGACAAAGGGAGAGGTTGAGAAGCCAACTCCCTGCAGTACACAGAGCCCCACTCGGGCTAGATCCTACGATGTGAGGATTATGACCTGAGCCAACATCAAGAGTCAGTCGCTCAACAGACTGAGCCATCCAGATGCCCCTCAGGTGATACTTTAAATAGACCACATTCGTGCAAACATTTATGATTATTTTAGCACAGTTACTTATGTAATTTATGATCTCCAGCAGCTGCTGGCATTGTCTGTACATGCAAATGTGCCAACTGTGGCAGTTACCTGACTCATTTCAATTAGCTTGGACATCTCAAAGGGTCATAGTTAATGTTTTTCTCTAATAAGTTCCTGCATGAATTTGATTTTTACAAGGTAAGATAATTCTCTTGTGGGCTTTTTTCATTGATTTTACTGATCTGTGTTCATGTTGGAATTTGCAGTGAATGCATTGTCAACAAGTATTTGTTGAGTATCTATCAAGTGCCATATAATATTTAGATTATTGGGAGTGCCAAGATGTTGAATCCAAACTCATGGTTTCCAAGAAACTCAGTAGTAGGCAAAATAAATATATAAACAAATAGTTATAGTCTGATATACACATGCCAATGCTTTAGGCATACTGTAGTATAAATGAAATGATAAGCTTGGACACACTTTTATGAAGTGTTACTAGGGGAAAATTATGAGGAAGGTAGTTTTAGCAGAGGCAGTTATGTTACAGATGCATATGACAATATATGCTCCTGCAAGTAAATCATTTTAGTGAATTTACTTTGATGAAAGGGTAAATATTGTTCATGAAAATATTAAGTTATATATATTTGGATGTGTTTATGTGTATGTGTGCACATGCTCATTTGCATTTGTGTACATGTATGTGTTTGTGTTTGTACTCTGTCAGAATAAAATATATTTTTTGGATTTAGCAAACACATTTGAAAGCTATCCGTGTAAGTAATAGAGATGACAAAATTCGGAAAGCAACGTTTGCATACATTTTATATATGCAATTTCATTTTCTAAAATCTAGTATAATAGTCTTTTCAGATGAAAAACACTGGGGTTGTGGCAAAGACAGCCTTCCTCCCAGCCAACAATTTGCTCTTCTAACTCTTGGGGGGAGAAAAAAGTACTCAGACTGTGTGAAACTTCAGTTCCAGAGAGACAGAAGAGACTGTGGATCCAGATACAATATTAAGCTATTTTGGCAAAGTGTGACTTAAGGAGCCACTGTCTCCTACAGTGGAAAGGAAGAAAAATTTGGGTTTTGCCTTTAACTCAGTTTTTTGTCTTGTTTTATTTTTTTCTAGGAACACATCTTTCCTGGGTTAAAAAAAAAATAGAATTTAGGTAATTCAAGCAGAAGAAGTAAACTTTATTAAGGCCACAGGGAACAAAGCAGTTTGAGCCACATATTTAGATGTTAATCTAAGAAGTCTTTCTTATAATAAACTAGGTCCTGTGATCCTATAAATATTTTTCCCTCCATGAGATCACTCTGATTATATTTTAAGGCTACTGCTAATATGATCTCATTGATAAATATCCTTAGATTTAGGGATATTTATTTTCTTTCAATTCAGTGCTTATATTTTGTCTTGATATTTGCTATAAAATTATTGCTACACATCACATCATAAATGGGTCTGGATAAAGCAAGGTTTCAAATTTTGTACAACTAATATACTTTTTCTAGAGGAAATATGACAAAGAGAGTTTAAGAATTTGGTGACCTTTGGATAACATTATAATCTGGTTTGTCTTTCCTCATTGAACATGATGCTGTGAAATTTTAAGATTAGATTTGGATTGAGGACAAATGAGTGGTGGAGCTGGTAGAGGGAGAAAGGGTTGGAGAAATTACAGAAACTGGCAAGGGTATTGGAGATGGTGAATTAATTTTCTACCATTGATGGACATTGATGACCTCTGTTATCTTTTCCTTCTTTGTTTAAACAAAAAGAAAACCAAAAGGATAGATTGACTTTTCCTGTTAGAGCTCTCTATAGCAGCTGCATTGTATTCCTATTTTGTAGTGGAGATAAGAAGGGGCTTTCTATAGACAGGGTCTTGAATCTGATGCCCATGGATTTTTGCTGGTACTAGTTCAGCTGCTGGTGTCCTGGCAGTGGCTGGTGTCCAGCCAGCCTAAGGCACCTCTAGTTTCCTATCTCATGGGGCAATATGTTAGTGAATAAAAGTGCCAGATAGAAATGGGACACAATTCCAAATGCCTGTAAACTGAAAAACACCTCTTTATTTGTCGATTTTTTCTTCATATACTTAAAAAAACTATTTTGTATAAGACTATTAGGGATATTCTTAATAAAAAGTAATTACTAATTGGCCATTTCCAATTTATGCCTCATATTTCAAGACCCATTTCTGGGACCATATGCTTCAAAATGTTCTCCTATATATAATTCAGCTGACAGTGATCTTCCCCTCCTCTTGGGCCATAATTTTTATTGATTCAGTTCCTCAAAGAGAGGCAGTACATTATGGTAAAGAGAAAATTGAATTGCAAATTAGAAGACTCAGGTTCTAGCTCATGATCATACCTATATGTATTTTTAGTCACATAATTCAACCCTCAGGTCTTCATTGTGACTCAGTGTGGTGAGTTTGTGTGGAAAGCATCTACCACATGATACTGAACTGAAAAGACTTAACCAAAACACTAATGATGGGTGTCCCAGGGATGTACAAATGGGAAAAACCCTTATCGGCCTGCACCACAAACTGGAAATGACTCATCCCACCAAAATAGGTTGAGGTCTTCTTGCCACAATCTTAAGACCAGAATGAAGATCCTTTCAGAGAAAACCCAGACTGGGGAGGGGTGTAGACCAAGAGATTAGGGACTTCAAATGAATCTATTGATTAGAAATTCTAGTAAAAAAAAATCAGTTGATAGAAATGATTAATGTCTACTTAGAGACGTTATTTTGATCATGTGTAGAGAAGAAGGCTAATTAATAAAGTTTTGAAGCAGTAAGAGGGACTCTACCTCATGCAGCTGGAAAAATAAAACAATCAAGTCTGGCAATGGCACTTAGAGATTATCACTAGATATTTAATGAGGAGGAAATAGAGACTGATAATTTACTGGGCATCACTTATTGATCCATTTATATTACTATGCAGAGTAAATGGTATACATTTTCCTATGAAGGATCCTAGTGTGGATTTAGTTGACTTTCATTGATTCATATGTTCATCGAATATTGATTGCACAAATACTATGGACAGGCTACTTTGCTAGCAATAGAAATACCAAAGTCAATAACCCAGACATGCTAATATCATGGAATTTACTATGTAGAGAGATTTGGAGATTAAACTTAGGATACACAAATAGTGTTACATGTTGTGCTGATGATGTGGACATGACTTAACTGTTAGAATCAAGATTCTGATACCCATAGAATGGGAAAATCAAAAAACAAACAAAACAAAGTATGCAGCGTTCTTTAAGAACATCTTCTTGAAGAAAACATATTGTTATCTGGGTAAATTACATGTTAGGAAAGTACTGTGAAGCACTTAGCAAACTTGAGGTGGTAATGTTAGGTAACTAATGTGAAATTGTATGGCTATTACAATTATATGTTGGTATTTAGCATTTTGCATTTTATTGCCTTTTTTTCTACAATTAAATGTAAAATCCTTAAGAGAAAGGAAAATGAGAAGGAAAATAACATTTGTTGATCTCCTACTATGCTCTAGTCAGGGTACTGGGCACTAAACCTATGTTACTTCTTTTAATTATGAAGATTAAGAAGTACTTCTGATGTTCTAGGCATCCCCTACACCATCTAGTATAATGTTTTGTATTTGTAGGTATTTCAAAATATTTGTGTCAATTGACTTATAACTTAAACTACTTCTAAAAGAGTAAATGTAGTCTTTCCCAGCAGACTCATGTCCTTTCTTATTAGGCATGATAGCTCTTGCCATGTTGCCTTCTCAGAGAGGCAGGGCAAAGACATGGTCATTTTTATACTATACATTTTATATGTTTTTATGTTTTTGCTCACTTATTTCTCAGAGCCTTTGTGGAGCTAAAGATAAATGCAGTACCCATTTATTCTTTATCCTTTGAGTTCTGGGCTGAAAGCTGCCAGTGCCTGAAAATGGTGTAACTTCTCCCACTGGAAAGAGCAATTTGCCAATGGGATGTGCTATAACCCCTTCTAGAGTGAGGTTTCTTAAAAAGGGTACATTTAGCTGTTGGTTTGTTGGATTGCTACCTGGAGAAAGATCAGACCACTTCACAAGGGAATGGCTCAACTTTTGGAAAATCAAATTTAGGATGCAGTTTCAATGAAAAAGAACTATATTTTTCTTTTTTTTTTTGAAAAATTATAAGAAGAGCAAAACCAATTCAAACACTTAGGTTCTTTGTTCTTAATTACTAAAGAGATGGAAGTAAAATATTATAGAAAGTGCATATGGTACATATTAAGTGAGAAAGGCAAGATACAAATTGTTTATGAGCAACATGCTCCAAGTAGATAAAAAGCTACTCCAGGGATAGCTCCCTTCTGTACAATATACATTTTTTTTTCTTAATGACTAAAAAGTCCCAGGGAAAGGAGAACCACCCAAAATATGGCAAAATGATGGAAAAAGTAAGCACACTTTATACAACCATGTGAAGAAACTGCCAGTTCCTCCCCACCATACCCATTTTCTCTTTTTCTTTTAATAAATCCTCAGTATTATTTACAATGACACTGCACCCAGCTTTAAAACCAAATGAGAAAAGATTTCCCAACCTCCTTAGCAGCTAAGTGGGCAAGCAACTTAAAGTTTGACAAATGACATATCTGCACTAGCATTCGATGGTACAAACAATTCAACTGCTTAAAGGGATCTGCCTTTGGTGTAAGGGACACCACTTGCATTTCTTGCTGCCAGGATATGATGACTGGAACCTCAGAATTCAAGCTGGATCATAGAGTAATTTTAGGGTAGAAGTCGCATGCTGAGTAGAAGTGTCTGGGTCTTACTTGACTTTGTGGAAAATTCTGTATCAGTCTTAAACTACCTAATTCTGAATTCTTTTATATGAGAGAATAAATCTTTGTATTGTTTATACCACTATTTTTTGTATCACTTGTTCGCACTGAGCACAATTCCTAATTACTACATATATAAGCTTTGCTCAGGTTCTAATCAAGTGTCTTACCTCCAACAGGAAAGAGCTTAATTCTAAGCAGCTTCTGGACTCTATGAATGTTCCAGCCTTCAGAAAATCCATTCCCAGCTACTCAGACTGTCTTTGTTTAACCTTACTTAGCCAAACCACTCTCAGCTCTAAGCAGCAAATGAATAACTCACATTTTGCCTTAGCCGTGGGTTCTCTTGTTCCAAGTAATTGACAGAGATTATACAAGTTAGATGGGCATTACCCAAAGAAACCCCATGTTCCCAAATCCTAGAAGAGATTAACCAACTAACAGGTGACTGATTGACTAACTGATGCTCACGCATATTCACTTATTTCAACAACTGCATTGATTGCCTTTTGCCCACCAAAAGCTAGGTGAGTTCACAGCATATACAGATGAATCAGAAACAGTCCTAAGTCAAACTTTCATTACAGTCTAGCACAAATTCACTAAACCAAAGCTGAAATATGTGGGGGAGTACATTTTAGTTCACCTAGCAGTAGACTTAGTTGAATTAATTTTTTTCCACTATGCTGGTATTTTAAGTCTGTCTCCTAAATAGATAGATAGATAGATGATAGACGATAGATAGATAGACTGAAAGACCCATGCTATATTTTCTGTTAGAAGAACTGTGCACAATTACCTGTTACCAAAGCTGTTGTTAAAAACTTTAGAAGATAGTAAGTCCTCCAAAAATACGAGACTTGAAATCTGATAGAGAACAGAGTAAGCAAGCAAGATGCCACCTCTGACAGTTCTGTTGAGACAGAACACATGTGTACATACATACGCTCACATGCAGAATGTTTGAAATAAGAATTTCCTTCAAGGAGAAGCACGAAGGGAACAGAAGGCCCAAGGTTTGTTACTGGCTTTAGAAGAGCTTACTATCACTTATTTATACATGTAAACAAACTCCAATTATTCTTTAGTTAAAGGAAGAGAGACACAAGAGAAGAAATGGTCATGGATGGGGTTCGTGATTTTTTCCCCATCTGAAGCATAGAAACTCATTTTCAGTATTGGATTTTGTCTGGATTGTTCTCCTATTCAGATGCTGGCTCTGCAGGAGTCATTATCAAACCTTTGGAAGTAACATTTTTTCTACCTCTGAATCTAGAGGCATTTTCTTCTCCTTGTTTTTCCCTCCCCTCCTATTACACTGATTGCATGCAAAATTAATTATCAGTCTTGTCACATCTTACACCACTAACAGTGGTCAGTATTGAATTATGGGGAACGCGAACACAATTTTCAGCAGCCTAATTGCTTCTCCTGTACCCAGCGAAACGTTACATTAAATACCCACAGCAAGCAGATTGTATTCGATTTCCATAACAAACTGGTGGGATTTCATTACCAGAATCCCTAGCATTTCCTCACATGACTCCTTCCAAACTGCTCTATCAGGCTAGTCTTGCACAAAGCAAATTCCTTTCCAAAACTGCAGCTGCCCATTGAGGTATTGATGTATCATGTATCAAGCAGTCTATGAGAGTGAAGTGGATGTGTTAAAACAAGACTAGTTCTTCCCTTTTGGAAGATGACTGACTGAATCCCACCGTGCTTCACTCCATTCTAAGCAATTAGGAGTACAGTGACAAAGGATCCCCAGGGCTGTCACAGTGTTGTACCTAAAGATTACAAGAGATTTGCCCATAGTGACAGATGCCTAATGCTTTCTATAGACATTGATTGAAAGTTTCTACCATCCCCTCTTCAAATAACTGGGAGATTAGATAGAAGGGAAGCCAAAATGTAAACAAATAATCCTAATGCACTTTTTAATGTATACTGATAGATGTATCCTCAGGATACTCTGGTAACTTAGAAGATACTGCAGTTGCATAAGAAGACTGAGACATTCACCAAAATCTTAAAAGAGAAATTATGTGACTGAATAGCAGCAATGCAAGAGAGACTTAAGATTTGCCTGGTGGAATTACACTCTAAATTCTGACATAGGATATATTCATTTGTATTTTCAAAAAGCTCTACAAGTGATTTGGATGTGTGCCTCAAAAAGGGATTATTGGCTTATAAATTCATGGGAGGCAAGGCCTACTTCTACCTGAAGTTGACCCTGGAAGTACTTCCAAAGTTAGCATCATGTGATCTGGGTTTTGAAGACTGGATAAAATTTGGATAAGCCATGAGAAAAACAGGAATATTTATGGTTCAAAATTAAATGATTTCAAGAAAAAAAAAAAAGCAGAGAGAGTGATCAGAGAATGATGTATATAGCTAGAATGTAAGGGTTATAGGATGGGGGTTAGAGATAAAGCTTTAATAGAGCAAGCATTCAGAATTTCTAAAGAAGTTTGAGTTTAAAGGCTTGAATGCAATAAAATGATTTGTTTGTTGGATTAAGGATTAATCTTTTTGGCAATGTGATACCATAAAGATTATTTGAGCAGAGAAGTGACTTCATGGGAAAGTAGTTAAGGACGTGTGCAAGAATAGATGATGAAAACAAAAGATAATTAGGGTACTAACTACTGTTTTGGTGTTATAAGACTTGTACTAAGTTGATGGCATTGGAGTGCAAAAACGATTATAGCATTTTAAAAGAGTCTCCCCAAAAGGGTGGCTGACTGGACTTTGGAAGAAAGAAAGAATTCATTTCTGAATGAATGAAAAGTTAATGATGCCATTTCCAAAACTAGATCATTGATTTAGAGAGAACTGGCTTGGTGCAGAGACAAGAAAAATCCCTGTTTTTCTGATACTTAAAATAATAGAGAACAGTATAGCAGAGATACCTGAGAGGCAGTTGGTCATGTAGGACTGGAGTCTAAAACCATGAAAAGAGGGGAAAGAAGATATTTGGAGTGATTTTTCCATGGAGAAAATAGTTGAAGTCTTGAGAATGTATGGAATTTGAAGAGAGGGGTGTCTGGTGGCTCAGTCAGTTAAGCCTCCTACCTGGTTCAGCTCAGATCATGATTTCAGGGTCCTGGGATTGAGCCGCATATTGGGCTCAGTGCTCAACATGGAGTGCTCTTGTCCCTCTCTCTCTACTCCTCCCCCCCAACTTACTTGCTCACGTGCACACTTTCTCTCTCTCAAATAAATAAAATCTTTAAAAAGAATGTATGGAATTTGAAGGAAATAGGATATTGGTAGATACAAGAATCAATTTGGGAAATAATAGGAGAAAGAGAAAGAACTGACTAAAGAAGGGAAAGGAGCAGAAAAGTAGAACCTGCAGTAAAGCAGGCATTTCAGGAGCCATGAAGTGAACAGTTGTATCAAAATCCTATAGAGAAACCAATAAAACAAGGAATGTCAAGACTGGGTTCCTCCACTGCATAATAAGAATAGTATAGTTCTGAGGATTCAATGAAATCAAGTATATTAAGCATTTAGCATGAGGCCAGACAGAAGAAAAACATTTGGCCAACAATATCTACTGTTGTAAATGTTATAATTGCTAATCATCTCCCAATTATAATGAGTGTTTTTCTAGTTACTCATTTGAAATATGATGTGACTCTCACTTTCGACGAGATCAGTGTCAACATGAAGAGAAAGATGTAAGCAGATAAATATCATTTTATGGTATTGGTTCTATGAGAAATATATATACTATAAATATAAATATAAATATAAATATAAATATAAATATACACACATACATACATACATACAGTAGAAGGAGTCTCTAAGAGGAAAAAGGGAATACCATGATTCCTTTGTCAGATACAAATGATAAGATTAGCCTTATATATTAAATTTCACTCTTGGAAAATTTGCTGAGCTAGTTCATGGAGTCTTGAATCTGTGTAATTATTATGTTCCTTTGTTCAAACCTGGAGGGACAAACTCTTGGGAGAGAATAGCCAAGATTGAGGATCGTATCTTTGTCTTCTGTGCACAGACTTCTTGTTTACTTCCTCTACCATAAATAAATCAGGATGGCTTTGAACAATGGGCATTTTTTTGAGTCTGAACAATGGTTGATCTTTAGACCCAATTTACAAATTAGGAGAACAGATAAATGTTTTATAGTATGTCAGAAATAGGATTTGGCTGAATCCAACAGCTTTCCTAGCTACTCTTTACTCTTCAAGGAATGATCATTTTACCTTTGGCTGAATCAGATTTTTTTCAAACCATTCTACTCAAAAAATGTTACTCTGACCAACAGCATGGACATCACTTGGATATTTGTTTCAAATGCAAAATCTCAAGCCCTACTCCAGATCTACTGGATCAGAATATGCATTTTGGCAAGAACTTTAGGGAACTGTTTGTAGGCTGAGAGGAACTGGGCTAGAATACTACCTGAAGGCTGAGGAACTTGAGCACATTCCCCCTCTTGCTCCCTCGTACTATTGGGTGATGTCAGAACATCATGAAGGGATCTTGGGTTATGGTTTAGCTCACAGTCCATGCAGTAGCGACCACAATTAGAACAAAGTACCATTGCTCTTCTTATCTGAGTTATGTGACAACGGTTAACACAAATGAATATTTCTGATTGCACAAGACTAGATGTTTATGGCCCCCCCATTCATATGTTCAAATCTAACCCCAACATGATAGTATTAGGAAGTAGTGCTTCGGGAAGGTAATTCGGTCACGAGAGCAGAGGCCTCAAGAATGGGATTAGTGCTTGTATTAAAAAAGACACGAGGGAGCTCTCCTGCCCCCTCTGCCCTGTGAGATTACAGCAAAAGGATGATAATCTAGGAGGCAGGTTCTCACCAGACATGAGATCTGCCTGCACCTATGATTGGAATTCCCAGCCTTCAGAACTGTGAAATGTAAAATTGCTATTGTTTATAAGCTACCCATCTATGATATATCTGTTATAGAAACTCTAACAGAAAAAGGCACTGACCCATTCATGTTAGGTGTAGAACTGATTATTCTGCCACTGGAAAGTGCTTCTAGACACATAAGCAAGTAAAACCTGGAGAGTCCTTCCAGAAATCAGAAATATTGGCAAAGAGCTTCATAGATGGTTTATATAACATTTGCTGTCACTTGCAAACTGCACAACTTTGAGCAATGTTTAGCCTCTCAAACCTTAAGGTTTTTCATCTACAGAAGGTGGATAGTTATTGTACTTATATCCTAGGATTGAGGGGAAATTAAGTGGGCTAGGATATATAAAGTAGTTATTATAGCATCTGAGACCTATTTAGGGCAACAAATACTTGCCTATTATTTAGTTTATTATTATTTCCTTATAATTATTATCTAACCTCTTACATAAGGATACTGAAATAATAGATTTCTTTTTTTTTTAAGATTTTATTTATTCATGAGAGACACACACACACACACAGAGAGAGAGAGAGAGAGAGAGGCAGAGACACAGGCAGAGGGAGAAGCAGGCGCCATGCCGGAAACTGAGGCGGGACTCGATCTCGGGACTCCAGGATCGTGCCCCAGGCCAAAGGCAGGCGCCAAACTGCTGAGCCACCCAGGTGTCCTTGAAATAATAGATTTCTAAATACTTTGAATGGAATTCAGTAATTTTAAGTTAAGTGATGCTGACAAATACCATGATGTTAGAAATCTAGGTGGCAATTAAGGATCTGTTTTCTTAGACTTTATTCTCTGGCCAGTAAAACTGTTTATTTCTTTGTCCCTGATACATTTGAGACAAAATTTTCCCCTCTTTGGCAAGGAAAATCTATCCATTCACCATCCCCACACTGTGCAAGTGCCTTTTACAGCCGCAGAAGCAGGTTTGATCAGACGAACACAGCCACATACGAACACATGTTTACCCTCCTTTGCCACAATTCATCTTACTTTACATTTCCTAGGAACCCATTTTAGGATGGAAATGCCTTTATTCCATTTATATTTACTCAATTATTTGGCTTATTTTCTGTTTTTACAACCTAATTAAACTCAGCACATCAACCTAGCGGAAGGCATGACAGCTGTAGAAACTTAGTTTATCAGCTTTGAGAGGAAAAGGACAAGCTGGCAGAGTGTCTTCCCATTTTGTGACTATATACAATTGAATATGAGCGTGAATGGTATTCTGTCCCTAATATTAAATTCTGCTACTAAGCCACCATCGTCAAAAATGTTATAAATGACTGTAACCTTTCATATTTTCCAGGAAGACACAGTGATTGCTCCTAATGGAATACCAATTCATTCTCTTATTTGGAATATTTAATTCTGAACTATTGACCTGTTACCCAGTAGCTGTCATTTCTGATGTCTTTTGACTGCCTTGATGAGACTGGAAGAAACTCTTAATTTGCTTAATCTAGAATATTATTTTTTTATGTTCTAGAAACCATGAAAGAAATCTGTAGGCCCTCAGTTCATACGATCTCTTAAATTGTAGAAGATTAGAGCCTTTTAATTTCATTGAATGGATTTTTTATTCTTCATCCACCAGTCTTGTAAGTCTATTCTCCATACTCTCGGAAGCATCTGACAGGAGATTCTCTCCCTCATCAACCAATGTTTTTCACATAGATGCCTCACTTCCCATCATGACTACTGTTCATTTATTAAAGATAAGGATTGCCTTTGGTGAACTCCATCCCCCACCAGTAGTGATTTCCTTCCTACCAGGTGCAAAACAGGTGATACTGCAGATGTTGATACTTTCCTCACCTGGCTGAGTCCCTGGTAATGATTAAAGGACTGTCAAAGACCCACATCATTGTTCCCTTACAGGGAACTTTGAAAATATGTTGTCAAAATTGTTTCTTCTAGGGCTTATATCAGTTCCATTTGTAAGTTATCAATGTGATACCTCTTCATAGGTTCATAGGAAAAAGTGACAGGAGAAAATGTTTTACTGCTGACTCATTGTATACCAGTTTGGAATTTCACTATATATTCCATTTCCAAGATAGGATAAAAATACATGGGATAAACTACTGAGTCAGGTAAGTCTTCACATCCTAAATAGCTTCTGTCTGAAGCCTCTCCAGATTCCGTTTGCCCTCTGGGTGGATGTGAATATACTTCTTTATTCTCAACTGTGCTGTTTATCTAGTTTTACAGGCACAGCACCTGTAAACAACACAGCTGTTTTACACTAGAGTGTAGTGCTTAACAACTCAGGCTTTGGAGTGACTGTCATGAATTCAAATTCCAGCTTTGCCATTTTCTAGCTCTGTAGACGTGCACAAGTAACTGAGCCTCTTTGACCCAGAGTTTATCTATAAAACACAAACGATAATCATGTCTCATCAGCTTATTGTGAGGATTAAATGAAATGTAATTAGCAAGTTCATAGAAAGTACCAAGTATAATACTAACCCTACACAGGTATGAAGTAGTTATTTTCCTTACTTATTAACCTGCACGTCTGACTCAGTACATTGTAGACTTTGAGGACAAGACTAAGATTGTATTTCATTTTTGTGTCTCTGAAACATAGCATAGCACTCTGCATTTAGTAGTTTAATGAATAGTGAATGAATAAGTATATGAAGGAACAAATAATTTCCAGTCTATAATTCATCAAAGAAAGAATTTCAAGATAGATTTTTTTTTCCCCTCTTAGGAAGCTTTTTTTTCCCTTTTTTTTTTTTGGTCTTAGTGCTAACGCTGTGGGAGCCAAAGCTAGATCTGCAAGGCAGCTAGGGTGTGAACCCACTGGCAGTGTCTCTAGAGACAAATATGGATCTCAGTCATGTTCCCTCATTTGTTGGTTTATGCCTTACCTTACTCGTCATTACTAGCCCATATGCTTTTCTAATGTTCATTGTAGTTTTAAGTTTTCTTTTTTTGTAAGAAAAGTAACAAAAATATGGCAAACCTCTATACAAATCCACATTTTCTCCCATCTTTAGCTCAGAATCTCCATTATTCCACATATAAACTGGCTGCATATGTTGCAGTGTGCAACAGATCTGAAATATGACATTTGCTCTTGTCAATCCATTACTTATTTGTGGCAGAAGTTATCCTACACCTGGTTTCATTTCTTTAAGCCTCACTGCCTGTTTGCGAACCAGCCCCTGTCCTCCAGGGTTTACACCTCCAAGCTTGCTCAGCACAATTACTCCTGATAATACCTTTTCCTTCTGTGGCTTCCAGATTATTTATATGCAGGAATATTTCTATACCAATCATGTTTAAAGATAATGTTTTACATTCTTAATAAATAATGAAAGGAAAGGGAACTGACACAAAGTGGTAGACAGGTAAGATTGCTGGATTGGAATGGTCAATGATCAGACCATCAAGGTTTTACAGGTAGCTTTCTGATCAAAGAGCCTAGGGATAAAATAGGAAGCATGAAGAATGACAGCCTTGGCTGAATCCTATATCTACGTGGAAGATGAGATTATGACACATGATTTAGTTATAAAGCACCTTTTCTTTGGTAGCCATAAGCATGTAACTATATGAAGTAAATGTTTTAGTTTTCAAAATGGTAATTTATGAATTTTCATAGCCTGTTACTGAAGTGAGTTTCTGGCCAGTTGGATAGTGACAGAAATATAGATGTCACCCAAAGTTACAAAGTGGCTATAGCAGTTCTGGGAAGAGATTCTTTGAACCACCAGACTATGCCACCTCAAGAGTATTATCAATTACTAACCACCTGATAGCAGGGTGTGAGGTAGACATTCTGACTGTTCTGGACTGTTGATTTGCTTCTGGGTATGCTACTGCTCATCTTTTCTTCCCTTTGGTTTAATTGGGATGCTCAGCTGTAGAGCTCTACCTTGGTTCATTCCAGCCCCACAGCAGATAAAGAATAGGAATGGACATCTAAGGCATCTATCTCTGAATTCAGAACAGGTTGAAAAATGATAACTTAATTGCTTAATGCATTTATAGGTTTGATTACCTGTCATTAAATAGTTAGCACAGCCTTTATTCATTAAGTCTTGTATCAATTCAATCAGAGAGAATGAATGAATATCAGCTAGAACTGGGTCATATGCTGATGTTACCACACCCTGGCTTTGTGGATGTTGGGTATAGTTACTAACTTCATTGAACATCAGTTGCTTTATTTTTAAAGTTTGAATGATAGTAACTAACATCAGGTTGTTAGAGAATTAAATGAAGTATCTTATATAAGCTTCCAGAATCCCCAATCTGATATGTAGGAGGTGCTCAAGAGATGGTAGTTGAAAAGAATGTTTCTTACATTTTTTGATAGTGTATGGGGTAACCATTTCAATACAGGAAATGTTTGTCTTGTGGAATCTTAATAGTAGCATTTTAAAATTCCACCGTAGAATTTTAAAAATTTGAGGAGTTGGATTTTGTTCTTACCATATTAGAAAAAAAAAAAAGATTAAAAAAGAAAAAAAAAGTAGGCTGGTTTCCTTTTAATAGACATATTAATAGAAGGAAGAAGCAAGCACTGAGATTTCTTTGGAATGCAAAATAATAGGAAGTTCATAAGCAAATGGGACGGCATGTTTTTCCTCCATAAGAAGATAGTATAGACGTTTCAAAAAGTGATCAGGAGTCTCACCTTTGGGGAGAATTAGAAGTAGTATCTTATTCTTACAAAAATCAATCAAGAATTGTGGGCTTTCTAAGATTCTCTTTTTGAATGCTGCATTTGTGTGACAGAGAGAATTTTGCCCCTCAAAGTCTGACTCTGAGGATTTTGTCTAGGTACAAGTGAAAAGCTGTGGTTTTCATTATAGAGTTGTTCTGATATTTTTGGAAGTATCCAGTTCCATTCTAATATATCAGTTCTGTGAATCTTAGAAGTATCTAGATCTCTAGATCTTATCTGTATTCAACCAGTTTCAAGATTCTTCTCAACAGATTTTGCTAGGGGTTTGGAGAATGAAGGCTTTCTTTGACTCGATCCAGGTCCTTTGCAGATACAGATAGGTACTGGAAATGAGGAGAAGAATTACGTTCTACAGCCTTAAAGAAACTCCATAAGACCTTAGCAGAGCCAAGCTTTTTGCTGAGAGAATGCCAGCAGTGACAGAGCAGGTTCCTGTGATTCTGGGCACATAAGCAAGAGTAGTTAAAAAATCTGTAGTATTCTCCTGAAGAAGGAAGACTTCCCAGGAAAAAAAGCTGTAAGACACATCCTAAGAGACCTCAACAATCTAACTGGTGGAAGCTGTAGCATTTCCAAGAATCAATTAGGTACTGAATGATCTCTTCAAGGAAAGTGAGTTCCCCAATGGGGATATTGAAGAAAAAGGAAAGGCAAACACTTTAGGATTATGAAGGAATTCATCCATCAGATACATGTTAACTTGTTGATTACTAAGTTCTCTTAGAGATTCAGGGGCTGCTCAAATTTGATCCAGTTTTTAAAAACACATTTCCATTGGAAAGTTCTCTAATGTACCAATCCAGTTTTTCTTCTCTGGAGTTTCTGAGAAATGTTAGAAATCCAGAGCATGTAGAGATGTCGGGGCTAATTACTATATTACTCTCACAGAAATAGCCCCAGATTACTTTTTTAAAATGTATTGGGGGCTTTCTTTATTTTAGCAACACTCTTATTTCTTCTACTTTGTTAGTGAAGAAGATTGAGAGAGAGAGAGAGATAGAGAGAGAGAGAGAGAGAAAGCAGGAGAGAAAGGGAGATCATATTCAGTTTCCCTAAGAAGGGAAGAAAAAACAATAAATTGAATTTAAAAAAATAAATATAGTACTGTGCCTGGGCTGTTATGGTCATTTATGATGCTCCTCTTCCCTTACCCGACCTTCTGCTGATTCTGAAGCATCTCCCTCAAGAATATCATCACACAACTGCTAGAAATCCTAATATGTCGAAATTTTACCACCCTTCCTCCCTAGTATTCCAGCTTGGAGAGTTTGCAGAGCTCTGGTTAATTAATGCTGAACCTTTTAGGGTATCTATGAATCTTGGCAGGGGTGGTAGGGGACTAGAATTTAATTAAAGGCACAAGCTATGTGGGAATGGTGGAGTCTCATATTCCAGGAGGGAAACTGGCATTGTATGGAGGATGCTGGTAGGAGGTAAGCAGGGTGGCAGTGTGCAAGAGCTGAAGGAAGATGATATCAAAAGGCCTAAATGAAGAAGAAGAAACAGAGATTGGCACCATCCAGCTGTTTTGTCAAAGGCTTGGTATAGAGAAGGTGTGTGTGTGTGTGTGTGTGTGTGTGTGTGTGTGTGTGTATAGCAAGTGCACGCTGGCTTGAAGGTAGCAACCTTTTCCCCTGGTAGAAATTTGATGATGGCAGCAACAAAACCTAAACAGAGAATAATTAAAGAGCAAGGGGGTAGCTAATGAAATGAAAATAACTTTAAAAGGATGAAAAGAAATTGTTGTTAACACACCATGTGGTTAACCTCTGAACCTAGCTGCTGTGGAAACATAATAACACAGAGTCAGCTCCTGCAATGCAAATAAGCCCCTTCCTGGGCGGAAATGGGGCTCTTTGGAAAAAGATTAACTTTTCTGTCCATGAGGGCATGATTTAACTCGCTGGAAGGGTAATTTGACAAATGGCGCCATTGTGGTGCAAGTGAATGCTGCTGGTTTCTATTAGAAGAGCATGTGCTACAAAACCAAGAAGAAAAACATTCTTGCAGTTTGCCCCCCCGCCCTTTTAGTATAAGGACAACTCTGAGCCTGCACATTTTTTGAGAACTCCGTAAGTAGAAAGAAAGCTGTAAGGGTTGGGAACACATGACTTACACAGAGCTAAGTGAGCCTAGTTGAGAAAACATTTCTCTAAGGAGGACTGTGTGTCGGCTTCACCCACACTGGGTTTTTGGATCTTGACTGTTCTTATCATTTTGATCCACCTGGTTCAATTTAAGAGTTTTGGGGTGCCTGGATGGCTCAGTCAGGTAAGTATTTGACTCTTGATTTTGGGTCAGGTCACCATCTCAGTGTCTTGAGATGGATCCCCATGTCAGGCTCTGGGCTGGGCATGGAGTCTGCTTTTGTTCTCTCTTTCCCTCTCCTCCTTCTCCTTCTGCCTCTCCCCCATGCTCGCACGTGCTCTCTCTCTCTCTAAAAAAAAAAAAGTTTCTCCTATTTGAAAATTGGTTTAGTTGGTATTATGATATTGATATTTGATGGCTATTTCCATACCAAATTACACCTAACATAGTGTATGGCTGATACTGATTCATTTCTCTTCACTGAGGAGCTGGTAAGCATCTTAGCCCAGACTGGGCTGAGTAAGTTTACAAAGTTCTTTCTACGTTGGGACTCTTCTTCCCATCTCGCCTTATTTTATAGGTCATCTTCTGATTCTCATCTAAACCCCAGGCCATTTTGCAGGAAAATATTCCTTCCATAAATAAATTGAAGCCAGAATCTCCATCTCTCTGTTTGTAATTATTGCTCCGTGTTCAAGCTTTATGTTTAAAGTTCTTAATATTGACCTCTCTTGCTATCCTTAATATACCCTTGCATAGATGTGTTTAGATCTGGAGATGCTTCAATTTTGGTACTGCCCTGCACAATAACTCTGCTTGAGCTGTCTCCCTGCTGTAGATGGCAGAGATAGGAGAGGATTTTTATACCACCCTGGCCTTTGCCAAGGAAAGAAGAACTTTTGTATAATGTTCTAACTACCAGATGCCTGGAGTGTGTTGAAGTCATCCATTCACTCAGGCATTTATTTATTGAGTGCCTCCTTCGTTTCAGGAAGGGCTGTTAAGGGAACAAGTGAGGCAAGTTCCTTGTTTACCCTTATACCTTGTATCGTATGCTAATGAGAAGATGCAGGAGACATTCAAATAAGTAAATCACAAATCAGTTGCCAATAGCAATGAATGCCAGCACACAAAGGAACTTAACAAGACCTGGAGGTACTTTGGGGATAGTGTGATTGGAGAAGATCCCTGCAAGCAGGGAGATAACCTACCTGAAATCTGAGAGATGAGAAGGAGCCAGTGTTAACAGACCTGGAAGAAGGGAATTAAATACAGAGGGAGCAGAAGTTTCCAAAGATGGAAGCCAGAATGCCAGAGTGGCTGGAGGAGAGTGAGAGGGGGAACTCTAGGAGTGAAGCAGAGGCTGGCTCCTGAAGTATGTGCTTGTCCACTGACAATGATCATTGATATAGTCTCACCCACTTTTTACAAAATTCCACTTCATAATAAAAATGTAAAATTATATTTTCTTTTTTTTTCCTATTTTGGCCTAAGACCATTACTAACTAATAAAACAAAAATAAATTTATTAAGTCCATCACATATTCTAGTCACATTAAGTATTTTACATATATTCTTTCATTTAATCCTCACACGAGTGCTAAGAAATAGTGTTGGAACCAAGATTTAGAGAAATGAACCGATTTCCCAAGATTTAAGCATAGTTAGTGAGTTGCAAAACCTGGATCAATCCCCACTGGCTTGTTTCCAAAGGGAGAGATTTACTTCTAAACTGTGTAGCTTTTCTAGCACCACCATTGTATTATTACTATGTGCCAGGCACTATGTTTTATACATATTACCTCAAAATGGAAATTAATCCTATGGAGTAGATATTATCCCTATTTGCAAGTAGAAAAGGTGAGAAATGGAACATTCAAAGGGTTTGTTTGAGGCCAAACATCAGTAATTGGCAGTGTTGGGATTCAGAGTGAGGTCCTTCTCAGTCTAATTGCTGTGCTGTTAAACATTCTTTTGAACAACAACCTGCCTCCTGATGTCATCAGTGCGTCAATCTGGAAACACAGGTCCAGGTTTCAGGGGGGCTAATTTGATAAGGATGGGTTATTGGGACAGAATTTAAAACTTGCATAGTTTTACCAGTATAATTTCATGCTCCCAGCTGGGCAAAGTCTTACCCATTTCTCTTTTTCCCTATCAACTACAGATTTTTCTATGAGCTGTTTCTTAATCAGTCCGAATCCAATACAATCTCACCCTAGGTAAGCCCCATGACACTTGTAACTCTGCCTTGGTTCTGGTTATGTTTGTAAGTGTTTAATTCTTTCAGCTTAGATCCTATATGTATATTCACTCCCTGAGAAATAGGGCTGCATCTCCCTCATCGGTACCTCCTATGTAACATCTAGCTGCCTAATGTGTCACCAGAGTAGGTGCTCAGCAAATATTTATCCAAGTAGCTGATATTTTGGGAAGGGTGGGAAACACCCTGTCCCTGTTATTCTATTTCTTGGACTCAAGCATTTGAGAAGATTTGTTTGGAAAGCCACAAAGGAATATTTTTAATGAGACAGATAATGAGACTGCCTTCTGAGATGGGAGAAAACATCAGTACAAGATGGATGGCCACAAAACTGTACTGTTTTCTGCCAGCTGATGTCTGGGCCTCTTATCCCCATGGAAAGATAGAACCAAAAGTTTTCTCCCACTCTTGGGTGAATTAACTGTGTTTTTAACCTCTGTTAATTGAATTTTGGTCATGCCGCTCTAGGATTTACCTGGGCCAGATTGGGCCTCTCCAGGATGGGATGTGCCCCAGGAAGCTCTGCCATCTGAACCTCTCAGCACCTTGTACTCTATCCAGTGTCACCTGATGTATCATTTGGCCTCACAAACAAAACCAAATCAAATAAAAAAAAAAAAAGATAAAGAAAAGAAAAAGATAAAAGATGAAAAAAGGCCTTAGGCTGCCCCTGCCACTTGTTGCTGTGACACAAGAGCACTAGTCCCTGGGGCATGTGCCCTTTATGAAGAATGATTTTTCTACAGAAACAGCTGTGTTTGGGGGAAGACACAAGGTAAAACATGTTCTACTTTAATCTAGAGAATAAACAGACAACAGGGTGGTTAGCCATAGCGATCTTACTGGCTAACTCACCATTACATATTGTATCATTTTATCTATCCCACATCGTCTATGACTGAGTAATAGGGAAAGACAGATGTTAGGATAAATTAGAGAGAGAACAGTTTATACCCATAACCTCTCCTGTTTTGCATTTGACAGGTTACATATTGAAAAAGCCTCTAGAGTTGGCTTAGATTCAAGTGAAAACAATAGCTTAAAATTCATTACTGCTTTTGATTTTGACCAAACCTTTTTGGTTTTTGATATTTTGTTGCATTTGGGGAAACATGCTTGATAGAAAAATAGGTCAGTTTTTGCAAAGCGAGTAATTTGAAATTCACAAAAATATTGTGAAGTTGATTGGATTGTGCCCATTTTACAAATAAAGGAATGGAGTCTCAAAGCATTTAGGGGAAATGTCCATGGCCACTTCACCAGTGAGCAGGGGTCTCTGCCCCCAAGACCCAGGCTCTTTCCTATTTCTTTACGATTTATACATATGTCAAACCCAGCCAATCCCAACAACACTGGTCTCATGTTAAACAAGAAGAAAACATGTTTAAAAAGAAAACAAATAAGCAAAAGCACTAGCTGAATTAGAGGAACTTGATCCAGCTTTGATGGTGGGAATATCAAAGTTCAATGCTTGCCTGAATCCTCAGACATGAAAGGGAAGACAAATTGTCTAAGACGAAGTAATTTTCTAGGAACCAAGAGGTGGGATGGGATTCACCAACGGTATCAGTTTCCTTGGGATGACATAACAAACTATCACAAACCGAATGGCTTAAAACAACAGAAATATATTGTCTCATAGCTCTAGATGTTAGAAGTCCAAAATCAAGGAAGGGCCAGTTTTCTTCTGAAGGTTCCCGGTAGAATCCTTCCTTTCCTCTTCCTGACTTCTGGTGATGGTAGTCAGTCATTAGTGTTCCTTGGCTTGAGACTACATCACTCCAATCTCTGTGTGTCATCACATGGCACACTCTTTGTGTGTGTCTCTCTTTACTTGGCATTTCCCTCTTCTTTTTTTTTTTTTCAAAGATTTTATTTATTTATTTGACAGAGAGAGTGAGAGAGTGGGGGAGCACAAGCAGAGGGAGAAACAGGTTTCCCGCTAATCAGAGATCTGGATGTGGGGCTCAATCCCAGGACCCTGAGATCATGACCTAAGCCAGAGGCAGATGCTTAACAGACTGATGCTAAAACAGATGCTAAATGCCCCATGGCATTTCCCTCTTTTTGTAAGGACACCAGTCATATTGGATCAGGGTGTACCCTAATGAACTCATCTTAATTTGATTACATCTCAAAGACCCTATTTGCAAATAAGGTCATATTCACAGGTACTAGGGATGAAGATTTCAACATATCTTTTGAGGGGATACGATTCAACTCAGAACACCAAGTTGTAAATGTGCTTCAGAATTTCTGTGCGCTGATGCCCACGATCACCAAATGTATCATTGCTAATATGCTGAGGTGTGGGAGGAAATCCAGTGATTTAATCTCTTTGACAGGCAGCCCTAGAATTCTCTTTTACTGTCCCATCACACTTTGCTGTCATTGTCAATTCCCCATCAGTTGCAATAATTTTTGTGTCATGCAGAGTGTGTGTGTTGGCCTTTGATGAAGTGAAGCCTAAATCCTTGGGCCCCTAACCCAGGGCAGAAAGGCAGAGGCCCAAATGCCTTCTCTCAAATTATCTTTTGATTATATATCCAGAGAGCAGACATATTGTAGATATCATACTTGCTCTAGAAATCAAAGTGAATATTCCCTAAGAGAAATGTTAATTCTCTTCAGATATTACTAAGTGTAAAACACCAGGGAGCATTGCATCCACAATGTCCTTTGACCATCAGTGCAGAGGGAGATAGAAGAAGTCCATGGAGCAGATACAGCAACACTCCAGGGACCTGGAATCCTCCACCAAAGAGACATAGATGGCAACTTTAGCAAAGGCATTTGAGGACCTCTGATTTGCCCTCCTAATTTCACTGCTCTGAAAGGATCATTGACTTGACTAAACTACTTATTGTCGGGTGGATGACTAGGAAACAGTGCATAAGTTAGACCGTCTAGGCAGCTGATGCCCCTTTAAGTGATAAAGCAATGAGTTTTTTGTTTTAATTCAGGCCATGGATGGTGTACAAGTCGTGTTAGTATAGGCGTTAAGACTGTAGCCAGACAGCCTGGATTTTGATCTTGGTTCCTTCACTTAGAAACTGTGGGATTTGGGACAGGTTCTATGTGTAAAATGGCAGTACTAATTTGAGTACTATCTACCTCATAGAGTTGATGGGAGAGTCAAATTTAGATATGTTAAAAGCACTTAGAATAATGCCTCGTATACATCAAGTATTAAGGAAGGGTTGATACTGCGATTATTATTATTGTTATCCTCTACTTCATAATCAAAGTATCCTGAACATTGTACCTTCAGAGATGGGAGCCCCACTTCTTTGTGAAGACACATTCATGTCCCCTAAGCCTTGTGTATTCAGGGAGAAAGGAGTGATAGTAGAGTCAGGGCGTAGAGTGTGGGCACAGGTTGAGTGTACAGTCACCAAAGAGTGAAGCAGAAAGAGAATCTTATTGAAGACAACCCTTGCCATAGTGGAAGTCCTCCATGACTCCAGAGAAAAGGAGAGCAGTCCTGAGGTTAGCAGCAAACAAGTAGATCAAAAAATAAGACTTTAATTTATCAGCTCTTTCTGATCTCAGAGCTAAATTATGAGGGTGATTTTGTCGTAATGATAATGTTCTGAGGGACTAATGGGAATACAGGAAATTTACTTCTAGGCCATACACACACCATAACTCTGCGTGTGTTTTTCATTCTTATATATGTGTCAAGTGCCTTCTCTTATTCTATCAGTGTATTTGCCCCTGAATACGTGTCTCTCACCCTCCTCCTTTCTAGTCGGTGGCTTTTCACATGCCATAAGCCTGAAAAACAGATTTCCATGCTTGTTAGACTTTGTGTAAATCATTCCCTATGCTATGTTACTCTCCTTTTTGTTTACCTCAGTAAGTCATTAAATAGAGGAAAAATTTGAACAGGGTTTATGAAATTCAGATTCAAGTCTTAGTTCTTTTCCTAGTTGTTTCATGGTCTCATTCACATCCTTTGATACCTTCAGATAGAACAAAAACCCACTTTACAGAAGTAGAAAGTGATACTCATAAAAATACCTAGCTAGGAAAATGAATAGTAATTCAAAATCCTGGTCTATCCAATTCAATACCTGTGTTCTTTCTGCTTAATGGCACTCTTTTCAAGTCTTAAAAATGAAGATACAAATATTTGCAATATAGGGACATTTATTTATTTTTATTAATGAATCTTGGAATAAAAACACACTGGTATCCCACCTGTATTTTTCATGCCTCAGTCACCACCATCACCTAGTTTTTCTCCAGAGACCTCACCCATATTGATGACTCTTAAAATTACTGTTGTTCGAGGTGAGTGGGAAATGGACAAGAGGGGAGAGTTTGGTTTGGGGAACAGACTTTGAGCACTGAACAGCAGGCAGCATTGCTGTTGGCAGAGTAACAGAGAAGGCGCTGTGGCTTACCCATGCCATCGTGGCAAAAAATAGCATGGAACAGCTGGTGAGCTGTCAGAATGATCTTAAGGAGGAAATGTGAAATGTCTCTGCTTGGTGCATTAATCGAGAGTTATTTGGACAGAACTGAACTGCCAGGGGATGAACCAGCAAGGTGGTAACTCACCCTTCCCTGGCCTTTCATCTCTATAATGTGCTTCTGTGTCACCTCCTCCTTCACATACACATTCACTCATTTGCATACTCTCCCTTTATACCTCACCTGACCCACACCCTGAGATACATGTACACATTCCCAAAGAGATAACAGAAAGAAAAAAAAATACATTGCAATACTTACAGATATTTCATCTACACAAAATTCAAAGAGGCTTTGGGCTCATTAGCGATTATGACTTTCCTGGAAGTGAGACCTTTCTGTATAGTTGTGGTTAAGTTTTAATGTGGCTTTGGTTATTCTATGGAGTGGCCTAAATATATACCTAAGTTTAAAATGTTTAACTGTCATTAAGACTTAGTCATGATTGGCGAATTCAGAGCAGGGATGAAAGAGAAAAATGCAGACAAAGAAACGACACGTAGATGGGAATGACAATCTTGACCAAGGTATGAACTTATTTCTCCTGTAGGAGAAGAAACAAATTGAGGTTCAACTTCTTGCATCAAATTGCAGAGTGGCTTTCTGCTGGGAACTGTTTGGGTAACCTGAAGTAGCTGAAGTCATGAAATTTTTTTTTTTTACAGGTAGCTCGGAAAAAGCAGTTGTAGCAGAGAATCAGGTGTTGTGCTTTTGGGTATGACCTTGAATAGAGGCTGCTACCTTTTCGCTTCTATTTCAGATAATAAATCCTTTTCCCTCCCACTTCCTCTCAGGGAAAGATGAATGAATCATGTGCTCCAGAGACTTCCGAAGGAATGGTTTCAGGGTATAAAGCAGTTGGACATTTAGAGTGCCACTGTTATCTGTATAGGGACACTGTTGAGGTTATTCATTTTGTTTTCCCTATTTAGGAGCAATTCTTTGGAGTAGAAAACAACAATAATTTGTTCAATAGATGGAACAAGAAGAAATGGAGAATTTACATAAGTCAGGGAGTCCAAATTAATTTTAAAAAATAGTGAATTGATTTTTTTCTTAGATTTTAAAGTAACTAATAAATATTTTCAGTTGTGGGATGGAATTCCTTGCTCTTAATATCATAGGAATTTCTTCAAGTTGTTATGGAGGATTGCTTTTATGTGGTTTTAAGTGAATGGGGATACTTGTATATTACGGTTTTCAGCAATTCTGTGATAGTGAACTTTGATGTTTTCTTTTGGATCAGGGCAAAGAACATGCATATCTGAGCTAATGGTTTTTCCTAAACTAGCAATAAGTAGTCTTCCCATTCCTAATGTCCATACCAACTTGACCATTACCAAGATATATGCAGTGAATCCCTGCAATGGGCAAACCACATGTTGCTCATCATCTTGGTGCCACTGCTCCTTTTGCTTAGGTTTAAAAAATGTCATCTTTCTTTTTTTTATATTGATTGTTAATAGGTCTTTGAAAAGTCCTAAACGTAGTACCCAAAGTATCTTCTTGTATTTTAACTTCTATACAGAAGACAAATTTGGGCTCTGCTGGAAAGTTGGATTTCCTTGGGAAAAAAAATAGTCTACCAAAGCTCAAGCTTGGCTTCAGTTTCAACATGGGAAGCTTCTCAGTGATTTATATTCTACTTGGTATGGCTCATACATCCTAAATAGAAAGTACAAATTACATTATCATAATGTAGACAAAAACAGCAACAATTCTGACCACTGATTTACTAACAGTAAAATAGAGTAATAGTCTCAAATATAAAGAACTCTTCCAAGCTAATAACAATATCCAGAAGTCACTAATGTTGGCTTTAAGATAAGAGAAGTGGTTTTACTAGTAACTAAGAGAAGCTGATTTTCTGTCTATATATCATCAGTAGTTATTTAGAAAGGATTGTAATACCAAAATTTTGCAAGTTTGCTTGTTTATTTATTTGAGAGAGATGTGGGATGGGAGTGGAGAGAGGGTGATAAAGATCCCAAACAGACTCCCTACTGAGTGGAGAGCCTGATAGGAGCTGGCCCCACAACCCCAAGATCACTACCTGAGCCAAAATCAAGAGTTGAATACCTAACCAACTGAGCCACCCAGCCACCTCAAAATTTTGTGGGTTTAAATTAGGTAGTAAAGAAGGAATATAACTTGGCATTTCTTCTTTAATATATATGGAGTAAAAAGCTGTACAGATGTTTCCTTGCATTTGGGTCTCAACTTCAGAGTCTTAGTACCAATCAGAAAAAGTGTTTGAATCATTTCCTAAAGCTCAGTGTATTAGTCAGTCATTGCTTAATAATGCTGTGTAACAAACTACATGAAAATCTAGTGGTTTACAATATTAAGTATTCACATGGTTGCAGGCCAGGATGTTGACTGAAGCTTGGCTTATCTCAGCCAGGCTCAGCATGATAGCTCTGCTCTGGGCTGCAGGTGAACGAGGATTGGCTCCATACTAGAAATAGGTTCAGTTCCACCCACTGTACATTTATTCTAGGATTCTGGATGAAGGGTCAATGTCTACCTGGGGCAATTTTTTTTTTCATGGTACATTCTGGAGCACAAAAGGAAAGCTCAAACTACAGAAGCATGGTTACAACCTCTGCTTGCATCAATTCACCTTCATCTCATTGGCCAGATAGCATATTGATAAGCCACAGTCATGAGATGGGAAAGTAATTTTTCCTGTGGTGTGAAGATACTGTGAAGTTACACAGTATTCCAAGGAGTGGAGACATGAGAGGGACATGTGAGCAATGCTAGTTACCTCCTTGGCTATAGTTGATGACAAAAGTCTAGACCCTTCCAGATGGTTAGGGTACTCTAAGTCTTCTAGTTTAACTTTCCTCCAAGTTCAGGAATTCTTTCCACAGCAGTCCTGACAGATGCATTTTCAGTGGCTGCTTTGAATTCTAGTAGTTCTACTACTATTTTGCAAAGTGGCCTACTTCATTATAGGGACAGTCTAATTTAAAAAAATCTTATTTTTATTCAAAACCTACCTCCCTATACATTCTCCCCACTCTTCAGAAGTCTACACTCAGGTACAAAGGTGAATATGTACTCCTTTCTTCCTGGAACATTTTTTTTTTTGTGTGATGATTGTTAACACATTCCCCTCTTGAATGAAGTCTTCTCTTTTCTAGTTTCCATAATTATTCCTCAGATGACACAAATGTATTTCCCAAAATGTCACCATTCTTGGCATGCTACTATGGGCTCTCATTACAGCCTATTGATAACTACTAAGACAGGATATTTTTTAGAGAGTAGGAAGCTCTGTACTTTGCCCAACCCCTGCAGAGCACAGTAAGACCATTCTTGTCTCCAGTAGCAACATTCTTCTATTTATTAAGACTCTTCATAAAAATTTTTATAAAGATTCTATCCCATTTCTAAATCTTACTGAGCTCTTGGTTATCTAATATTTCCAGCTCTTCTTTCTGAATTCCATTTTGATGGTGTGATCCCAATCATATGCTTATGCAATTGTTTATTATATGTAAATAAACCTATTTTTTCCCTATTTTTATCTTAATTAACTTTCATTGAATTTTATTTTTTCCCATTTTACTGCATTTGCATTCTGACATTCAATACAGTCTTTTCATATTTAAGACAAGTGTGAACTTGTAACCATGGCTTTCCTTTCTTCATCCAGGTCCCTGATACAAATATTGACCAAGTAGTTGTTAAGGACTTAGGTCTGTGGCCAGCCTTACAAGATCTTGCCATCATTTTAGTGGGCCACATGAATCCTTATATGTGTAAGCATGCCCCATTTTACTCATGATCTCAGATATCACAGAAGACCTTTTTTGATGCTTTGTTTTGATTCTTATGCTCGCCTCATTCTTCTGATCTTCCCATTTGGTAAATATATTCCTAAAAACGTGAAACCAGTTCGCTGTGACTATTCTTAGTGAAGCCATGCTAGATTAATTCATCTCCTCTTCAATTCTAAAGTCTAGAGGTCACAAAGTCAAATGCTCATAAAGGTCAAGAAGGTAGTAAATGTTTAGATCAGAAGCTGGGTGTGGGGATCCCTGGGTGGCGCAGCAGTTTAGCACCTGCCTTTGGCCCGTAATCCTGGAGACCCGGGATCGAATCCCACATCGGGCTTCCGGTGCATGGAGCCTGCTTCTCCCTCTGCCTGTGTCTCTGCCTCTCTCTCTCTCTCTCTCTCTCTCAATGTGTGACTATCATAAATAAATAAAAATTAAAAAAAAAAAAGCTGGGTGTAAGTTTGTTGTGGTGGTGAACAACAATTTGCGTACTTTGCCTAGAAAACTCTTTGCTAGCTGAACAAAATCCCTCTGTTAGCTAATTTCACCTAGGATTTTATGCTTCCTCTTCTAAATAATTGTACTTGTCTCATATTTGTGAGAACTCATATCTTTTTTCTCCATTTTGAAAATGAGGACCATATTGGTACATCTCCTGCCATAGATTTGAAAAGGACCATAAAGGTCTTGGTTTAGTCCCCACTCAATTTAAAAATCCTTTCTACAATGTCTCTAACAAGTGGTTGTATAGATTTTTTTTCTACATCTATCAAATTAGGATTATCTCACTATACCACAGTATAGCTGCAACTATTTCTCCTTCCTTCTGTCTGAGTGGAAAAATTGGCTTGCACCTTTCCCACAGTAGAGTCTACCTGTGTCCTTGGCCTCCTGCCCTTTTGCCTCTTCTGGGATCTCATGCCATCTGTTATCCCATCTCCATTTTATCTGTTATATTTCCCCTCCTCTACCTCTTCCCCATCTGCTCATAACATGCTCAAATATTCTAATATATATTTCTGTGTGTGTGATTTCACTCATTGGTGTCCCAATACTGACTGAAGACAATCTATATTCCTTAATATACCACTCAAAACCTAACATGATTTAGCCTCAACCTATCTTTTTATCCCAGGAAAATCCATTTCTCTCTAGTGTACATTGTGTTCTTGCCAAACTCATCTGCTGATCAGACTTTCTCTTAATCTTTCCTTTTAATCATGTTAGTCTCATTGCATATATTGCTACTTCATCAATCTTGTTTTCACTCCTTACATTTGTTGAAATCTTAGGTGTTCTTCAAGAGCTAGCCTATGAGTTACCTCTGTCATGAAGTTTTCCCTGTTCTCCCTTGCAAAATAACCATTTCCACTAAAATACTGTTGAATTTTGTTTGTGTATATTACTGCCTCTACCACTTTCTATTCTTTAACTGCTTTTTTATCCATGTCTTATCTCATCTACTGAATTATAAACTTGTCGAAAACCTACACTGTGCTCAATCCATCTTTATATCTTTAGGATCTAGAACAATTCTTTGAATATAATATGGTCTCAACACATGTTTGTTGATTGATGGTATAATTCTGAGATTTGTTAATAATGATTAATTGAAGTGTTTTTCAAAATCACACTCCATTTGCTATATGTTGGGGTAACTATCCTTGAGATTTATAAAAATCAAATCCTTCCCCTGTAAAACAAAGAAAATAGCCTTTACTTTTCATTTGGTGGATTATAGATACTAGACTAGGTTTCTTTCATAAATATTACAAATGCATTATTCATTTTTTATCTCCTCAAAACTCCTGTTTGGCAGCTTGTTGTTGTTGTTGTTGTTTAGATGAAGAAAGCGGCCTTAAAAGTTAAATAAAGCATTACTTGTTTTGGAGCTAGAAAGCCAGATCTGTACTTGGAAGTCTACTGGGAGAATAAGGTTTTTGGATGCATGTAATGAGGAGAGCAGACAACTCGATAAGAGATGCCTGGGTCATTTTTGGTGCTACTTTTACTCACTGTGTAACTTAGGAAAGTTTATGTTAGGATTTTCTATTTGTAAAATTGATATTCATATACAGCTGTGCAAAATATGTATCTGCTTACTTACTTCCCTCCAAGAGATTAATGAGATGATTTCCAAAGAGCACTTTGATTTTCTATGATAAAAGAAATAAGTTAGTATGAAGCAAAGCATTTCCTGCTTCTGCAGAAGGTCTTAAAGAGGGTGAAAACAGTGTTTTAAAAATCATCAAAGTAAAAACTAGAAGAAACAGCCATGTGTGTTTAAAATCAAATCAACAATTAATGTAGAGCACCCAACGACCTTTTTTAAAAAAGATTTTATTTATTTATTTATTTTAGAGATAAAGAGAGAGAGTGAGGGAAGGTCTGAGGAGGAACAGAGGGAGAGGGACAAGCAGACTGTACTGAGCTCAGAGCCCAGCACAGGGCTTCATTCCCGGACCCTCAGATTGTGACCTGAGCAAAAACCAAAAGTCAGACATTTAATCAACTGAGCCATCCACCCCTCTAATTATATTCTGATATGTGTATTATATATTACAATTTACCAGACATTTTTACATTTATGATCTCCGTTGATTCTCAGAACTATCCTATAAAATGTATAAGCATTTTTATTATTTTTAAGATTAGAATGCTAATACTCAGAGGGGCCAATAGACTTGTTTAGTGTAATGTGACTCATACAAAGCAGTCCAGGGTTAACCCCAGGTTTTCTGGATTCCAAACCAACATCCAGGAATTTTGCATACTTGTGGTTCTGTTGACACAGCAACATCCAAACTGGGCCATCTACACTCTGTCCACATTCAGAATTGAATGTAAATTCTACTTCCATTATAAAGCTTTCTCACATCACTCTAATCTCTAAGCCAGTTCTTCCATATTTTTGTTGTTGTTGCCCTTAAATAGATTATAAAATATCTGCTAAAGTTCTTGTGAAAATGCACAAATCATCCAATCAGGTGGTTCCCTGGACACCTTTATATGGAGGTAGGTTCCCTGTATTCTCTTCTTCCTTAAAGTAGGCCTTTAGAATTTCCATTCTTCTTTTTTTTTTCTTTTTAAAAGATTTTATTTATTTATTCATGAGAGACACACACACACACACACACAGAGAGAGAGAGAGAGAGAGGCAGAGACACAGGCAGAGGGAGAAGCAGGCTCCATGCAGGGAGCCCAATGTGGGACTCGATCCTGGGACTCCAGGATAATGCCCTGGCCTGAAGGCGCCGCTAAACCACTGAGCCACCCGGGCTGCCCAATTTCCATTATTCTTGATGGTTACCCCCATCCATTCCATCTTTGAGACTGAGCATCAGCACAAGGAGTGTTTGAAAAGGAAAAATAGTTCTGTTCATTTTGGAACGAATGCCTTGCATAGTACCTTGTACAGAGTAAGTACTTAATACGTACTTGCTGAATGAATGGTTAGATTAATCAATGATTATAGGTGGGGCAGAAAGTCGAGAAAGTTTGGTAAGAATACTGGAAATAAAGATTGCAACCTGATAATGGATGATCTGAAATACCAGGCTGAACAAGTTTGGAATTTGCCCACCTGGCAACAGTAGAGTTACTGGAGCCAAGAAATATTTTCTCTGGATTTTTTTCTTCTAGGGCAGATTCCATTTTAGAATTTAGCAAACTCCTTGCTTTTTTTTTTTTCTTATCGTTGTTCCTTTCTTTTCCTCGTCTTTCCAAATCCACTGGGACCTCCTCCCACCAGTGCCACTTTGCTAGAGACTTGCAATATGTAAGACAGGTGGAAAAACCCAAGTGAATCAAGGAAGTCTGTTACAAGCACTGATTTCTATGATGTCTCAGTTTGTTAACTAAATTGCAGGTTGTATCGCTTGGCTAGAGACAGCTGACAGGCAACTCTGCCTGAACAAATAGCATCTTCAAAATGACACGTGCACTTTAGTTTCGTTAGAGTTGGGGGGTATCATTATTGCCTAGGCCATCACAGTAAATATGGTGATTATATGCATCCCTTGGGATTTGGGGTTGACAGCATGGTTGGGCTGTGCTAAAGAGTCTTGGCTGATGCATTGACATAAATGACAGCAAAGCAGATTGCTAGGCCCTGTAGGAAGGACACAGAAGTTCATGATATAAAGAAAGTTCCATGGGCCTGCTGAAATTTTATCAATTAGAACTGTAATTTCTTTGCTTAAAAGTCATATATAACATTCCTCTAATTTTTTTTTTTTTTTTACTGATCTTACAATTTCCAAAAATCTAAGAGATTGGCTGTATGTTGCTAAGATTTTCAATGATCAGCAGAAATATTGGTCATTATTAACTGGTTAGTCAGAGGAAGCTTCACTACAACCGTGACGTAACATATCAAGATTTTTGAACGTATATCAACCTCATATTAACAAGTCCTCTTTAGATCCCTGAGGAATGGCTCTTTAGCTCCTCTTAAAAATCAATCTGTATCAGTCAGGTTGCCTAGAAAGACTTCTTTTGGGCTTCTAGTGTGTTAGAAAAGGGGTGGTTTCCCCAATCTATACTAAATTATTAAGCAACTGCTGTTTGCTGGAAATAAGTGTTGGGGTAACACTTCATTTTTTGTAGATTTGTTTATTTTAGTGAGGGAGGGACAGAAGGCAAGGGAGAGAGAATCTTAAGCGGACTTTGCAGTGAGTGCAGAGCCCCAAGGGTCTTGATCTCAGGACTCTGAGATCACTACCTGAGCTGAAATCAAGAGTCAAATGCTTAACTGACTGAGCCACCCAGGCGCCCCTGGGGTAACACTTTTTACACCTTCTCTCCAATCCCTTATTTTGTTGGTGGGATTGGATAAAGGGTCTGCACATGTCTGGTGAGTCTCCTTCTTTTCCTTCCTGTTTTGCAGGCTCTTCTCCCTGTGCTGGGAATACCCAGACCCAGGCCAGTTTCCTCATTGTAGGGGGCAATGCAGAAGGGAACAGTACTTGAAAGACAATGTAGAAACCTAATGTGTGCCAAAGTCTGAATGTTATCCCAGACCCAGTCCCCCATTCAGCTCCACAAGCAATGAAGTTTGCTGATCCTTTAGCTTGTGTCTATTTTTCAATTGGTTTTGGAATTCAGAATGGAGAGGGCTGTGATTTATTGCCCACTTAAACCTCAACATGGTAGAGTAGCGATTCTGTTTTTTTTAGCTGTTATATTGCAATGAATATTTTTGATTTATTTGGCAAGTGTGTTATATAACTAAAATAATTTTTTTCAGTATCATGGTCTGCTCAAAATTAAGTGGTAGTTCTAGAGCAGTGGCCTCCATTAAATTTTTCTTGATGGTTATAGCCATGCAGATATATGAACTCACAGAACCAAAAGTGTGTTTGCATAAAATTTATATGTACATTTCTGTACTGAATGGTCTCCTCTTATAACTTTCGATAATGCATTCTATTATCATTATCTTTGTTGTCATTTATTAATCCTATTGTTTATTGGCTAAGTGTATGTACTTTTCCTATTGGTATGTTTCTGAGTCAAGGTGAGGGTAGCTACCACACTTCAGAGTTCAGAAGGAAGTCTATTTTGTTTAAATCAGACCTTCCTATGACAATGCCTAACAGTGATAGATTTTGTTGTTGAGCTTCAGTCCATGAAAAGTACATTAAAACATCGAGCTGAGCCATCTCTCTGAAGCAGCAGTTGGATCATTACAATTTGGCAGGCACTTTAGATGTGTGTGGATGTGTGTGATTTTATGATCATGTCTGCTTAATTCATCCTGACCCTTCAAAGGGGCAGCGAAGTACAATTCCTTGAGCATATTCTATTATGTGCTATGTGCCTGTATATATTGTTTTATCCTTATAATAAGCTTGTGTGATAGGTAATATTTTCCCAACATTAAAGAAAATTGAGGCTTAAGGAGTCTATACAACTTGGTCAAGAAAATACAATAAGTGGTGTAATTAAAATTAAAAGTCAGACTTGTCTGATTTAAAAGCCTATGATTGCTATAGAACATTAGGGGTTAAAAAACAAAAAAGTAGGGAAAGGGCAGACTAATAGTATAAGTGAGTGAAATAGAATGGAATATTTCCAAAAGTGTTTTATTTTTCTTGACTCTTATGGCCCTCACTCTATCATTTGTTGAGGTTCAGAGAAGTTGCTAGTCATATGGTGACAAAAATATTTCCCTTTCTTCTTTACCCTACTATACAAAAAAAAAAAAAAAAAAAGCAGGGAAAACTTGATACTAAATGGCCACCAACACTCAGCACTTTGCATCTGATAGACAATAGGGAATGGTGGGGGCTGTGGTGAATTAAAGAGCTTGAAAGACAATCCCCCCCCCCCCGCCCCTGTGAACTCTGGCCTTTAATTGTATCTTAGAAATGTTATCTCAGTGTTGCTAAATCTTACTATTTTCAAGAAAAGTTTAGAAATCTAAGTATTCATGAGAGACTGATTTTTAAGGTTGAAAACTAAGTCACATTTAAAAAGATCATATAAGAAACTCCTCCTTTTAAAAAATAAAATAATACATATCTGAGGGTCTGATCCCACCTATAGGTTCTGAATTTACAACTTCTTTATCATATAATTAAGTTAATAAGCACCTACTGCAGAAAAATAATCAATAGACAAAACCAAAAAAGAGTTTTTAGTACCCTTTCAAAAAGTATGCTCCTTGATTGAGTACAGTTTGTATACTGTGCTGCTCTGGGGTAGATTCATGATTCCTGGTCCTCCTTCTGTGCTTCACCAGAGTGGAGATCTGTATGTCATGGACACTTGGGTTTCAGTGCCCTGAGCACTTCTTCCTGTGCATTCTCTGGATAGATTTTGTTGTCTGGTGTGGCTCATCAGCAGGCATCCTTTGGCAATTGAATCACAAGTGCATCCTGCTCTCTACTAAAGAAGGTGTCTCTGCTTATTGCTGGCTTTCTAAGGTGTTTGTTTCTGAATATTTGCCTGCATAAACTTTGTTGAAGTCAGTATGAAATGGAGTGGTCAGAAATACATCTGTATTTGAGGGTCTGGGAAGTTATTTTTCTGTATTCTTTCAGATGAGGCTTGGTGGATAGCGTTCCTTTACTCATCTAATTCCTTGTCTGTTTCTCCATTACTTCCATCCCTCTTTTTATTTGAATTTGAATTTATTTATTTTTTTAAGTAGGCTCCATGCCAATTGTGGAGTCCAACAGAGGGCCTGAACTCACTCAGATCAAGACCTGAACTGAAACCAGGAGTTGGACGCTTAACCAACTGAACCACCCAGGGGCTCCTTCCCTCTTCTTTAAATTTTTAGCTTCCTCTGAACTTAATCACTGCCTTAAATGATTCAAAGTTATCACTGAGCATGGATGTGACTAGTTAGCAGCACTAAGATCACTGCTAACTGCTGAAACATGGTGGCTCTAGCATCACGTGGGTCATGTCTTCCCTGATGGCCTTGAGCCTCTGGGCCAATGTCAGGTGTAAGCACAGCACAAACCATTGGCCTTCCAAGCCCCTAAAGCTCTTTTGCTGGAAGAGAGGCGCCTATAGCAGAAAGCGGGGAAGTGAAGAGCAGGGAATACTTGGGGGAAAAAAGATTTTATTTATATTTATTTTGAGTTTATTGTTTTTAATCCCCATAACTATAATTGTACCATCATCAGAGAAACATTTGCCAGGGTTGGTGGGGAGGGCCCTTTGGGCAAAAGAGAAAATATTCTCTAAGATGTAGTGTGTTAATGAACCTTAAAAATGCTTTCTCTCTGTTCATATAATGAGACTCTACCTTAACATTCAAAGGTTTCTGTCTCGGCAACATTACTGAAGTTTTAGAAAGCAGACCAGCTGGTTGATATTCTAAAATGTTTATATGCCAAGTATTTTCTATTTTTCCCTTTCACAGACTGAAACTCATTTCCATTCCAACAGCTTCAACCTTCTAAACTTCCCCCGTTCCTCCTTACCTCCTCATCAGCAGCTACCTAAATATGTCTTCTCTAACTATACTTCTTTCCCACCCTTGGCCTGACCCCTTCCAAAAAAGGCAGCATTTTCTGTCTTGAAGGGCACATCACGAATCCTATGCCTCTGGTCTCTTGGGAAATTTGTCAAGGACAGACTGTGGATGTTTATTTAGAAATATTATATGGGAATGTCCTTTGTTTCTTGTCTTAATTTAAGGAACTGTGTGCTTCTGTTTGTCTTTTGTCCTCATCAATTTTGTAATGATGTACTTTTTTGCAGTGACCCCATTTTTCCCACCACTGTCACAAACATCTCTTTTTCACCTTCATCATCACCTGAGAAGCTCAGGGATGCCACCGCTTTCTTTCACATGAGGAAACCCAGGATGAATTGTTCTAGGACCTGCATTAACTGAATAATCAGATCCGTGTCTTCTAATTCCAAAACTGTTGCCCCCTACACAACCCTGAAGTGAAGTTTACACTCTTGAGGGCTGAATAGTTCCAAATATATTTTTTGTGGCTTCTGATAGGTCTACCAAACAAAGTACCTTATGCAGTGTATGATTGGTAGATATTTGACTGCAAAACTTCTATGACTTGACTTTGAGTTCTGTAACATCGATTTGGAGAAATGAATGTATTGTTTGAAAAGTATATCTGTGTAAAGATCCTCAATTTAACAAGTCTAATGCAAACTGAAAACAGATGGTGGTTGTCATGGAGCCCCTCGGAGGTGGCCCCAAAGGGCTATGATGAGGGGAGAGGATCCTAAAAAGAGCAGCGCTTGAATGTTACACTGACCAGCAATCAGTGCACTTAGGAATATAGGAGGAGGCAAGAAAATGAAAATAAATTTCTCTGGAAGTCTAGCATCTTAGATATGTAAAGAGTTAAAATGATGTTTAATAGGAGGCAAATGATTAAAGATCTAGTAATGGGATGATAGTCTTCACCTCTAGGCATTTAGTTTGAATCTATCCAAATAAAGAAGCAGGGCAGATTGAAGAACTTGGAAATGGATCACTGAAACTCTTACCTCCAGGTCAACAGAGAAGATTGTCCTGGGGCCACATAGGCATGTTGGCAGTTATCCCAAAGGCTATTCAGTAGTCTACATGAAGTAAATTAATGGCCATGGTCTCCTGAGATATGGTCATGGTCCACATTTTCAAAAGTATTCTCCCAAAGAAAAATCATAGCAAAAAATTAAAAGCAGTAAATAAACCATGGATGGAGATATTGTGTACCACACCAAAAAGTGTTGCTTGCTGAAAAATGCAAAGATGCTTTCTCTGTTGTGTCAGGTGCTCAGCTAAATATTTATTGAGTCTGCTATATGGAGGAAAACATAGAAAATAAAAATGTACTTTCTGCCTTGGCAATGTTTATGATCTAATTGAGGGGAGGACTCATTCTATTAAAAAAAAAAACGTCAGTGCAAACAATTTGTCTTAATGTTGAAGAGACACTGGAGTAGTTGTGGGATAATTGGAAAATAGACCTAGTTAATGAAAGATGGCTCTGGGAGGGCATTCAGGTAGAATTTCATTCAACTCTCTACATCTACGCACCTGGTCAGGAAAGCTGGACTCTTTGGCAAAGGGAAGTCCCTTCACTATATAGGAAAGGATACCTCATTCAGCTTTGGGTCAAGCCAGGCCTGGGAGAGCTGTCTTGTCTTTGGGTCATTTACTGGATTAATGATCCCTAAAGACCAACCAGTTTCATTACCTGGAGCTCATGTTGACTCTAGAATCTTTCTCATGTTTAATTTCCTCTGAAATCCCCAGTTTGCTCTGCATCAAGTGTATGATAGATTCACATTCCTGAGGCCTTCAATGGAAATTAAGGCCAGAGACTAATTGTCCAGGGACTATCTAAGAGCTGGATTCCAATGTGACTACAGATGCCTTTTGATGGACACAGAGGGGCCTGAATTCTCCTGAGCCATCATCAGAGAAGCCAGCTTGTGGATATGTTAAGTTTAAGGTCTAATTCAAACACATGCACACACTTACATGGGTATAAATACACATACAATGCTGTTTCTCTAGCACTGTGTTCCTTAACCATTTGGATGAAATCATGTAGCATCTTTATGTCGATGAATAAATTTGTAGTGCATCCATAAAGAAGAGAGAGAAGAATGTTTGTGCCCTTTAAATGCCATAATACACACTTCTTCATATTGTGTATGGATTTATTATAAACTCAGTGGGTAATTTGTGTATCCAAAGCCGTGGCTGGCTCCCAGATGGCTCCCAGTGCCTGCCATACCATAGGGGAGTGATGAGTCCTGAGTGTCTTAGGGGTATTTTCCCCACTTAGCTAAAACTTACTCACTTTACAGTTTGGTAGGAATACTAAGTTCAAGTAAATTAAAATAAAGAGATGTGTTCCCTAATTATTCTGTCAAAAGAGCATGCAGCTTTGAAATAACTCAATATTGGTATGTTGGACACTTTTCCAAAGGCATGAGTCAGCACCCTGTGGTATGCTTTCAACTCTTCTGTTTGGGTCACCTTTACTAATCTCACCCAGGGCCCAGGGAAAGTGTCGTCTTTTTGTACTTCTGCTCTGTTATCCCGATTACTTCCCCTGCAGTGGCTTTGACACTGGCATGGAAGTCAGCAGGCCTGCTTTCTCCTGATGTGTTGTAGCTGTTTAAACTTCACTTTTTTCTTCCCTCTGTTGCTTTCATTAAGGTGGTTGGGGGTAGGTCAGAATCAACGTTTTGAATTAGAAATGCTGATATGATCCCAGAGGGGATGTTATAGTGGTGATAGTTGACAAAGAGGAGGACCATAAAATATCACCTGGATGAAATACCTCACTGCAACACTATCTCCAGGACACACACACACCAGCGTCCCTGTGTGCAGACAGGCGCTGCTGATATATGAGAGTCTGCTGGCCATTTTGTTAACGATAACTAGGAAAGGAAAAATGAGCCCCTATTTCAGTGTGTTCATCCCAAGATGATGACACAGGAGATTCTCCTTGCAGGTAAACCAAGAGAGTTGAGTTAATCACCATTTATCACTCAAGGGACTCAAGTCTCTTGCAGATGCATTGGAGCCCTGGAGACTGAGATGCTCATTGGGTAGCAATGCTGTTCTCCTCTCTCATTCCATCTTATGTACTAAACTGAAGTCCTGGCATCAGAGTGATGTGTGCTGGCTTTTAGAGTTCCAAGACTTTAATATGTACATGATTCACTCCAGAGAACTAGATAAATTTTTAGAAAGAAATGTCATATCATTATAATTTTAATAACTTTACAACTTCGCTCCATCTCCTCCATTACCAGACTGTTCCTAGCCACCTCATCTTTTGCCAGGAGCTGCTAATTTATTTCTCTGTATCCTCGGCTGCCTACCTTCAAACAGTGCTCTGTTGAATTGATTTTAGTATCTAGACCACCCTTAATGGATCTGAGATAGATTAGTTCAGACCTAAATTGGGTGAATTTTTATATATGTTGTCTTCTTATTAGAAATGTGCTCTCTATATTCCAGGTAATCATTGAATGAACAGGTACAGACAAGCTCTCCATCTGACTCTTCCACTGATATTTGAGTTGTTCAGACCTGATAAACAAACTATAGGTTAAAAACTGAAAAAAAAAAAAAAAAAGCATGTAAAAAAACCCAACTAAACAATTATCATGGCTAAACTTAAATTATGCAAGCTTCCATAAGAAGGGTCAGCAAACTTTTTCTGTAAAGGGCCAGGGAGTAAATATTTTAGGCTTATGGGCCACAAGATCTCTATTGCAACTACTTAGCTCTATTATATATTATAGTGCAGAAGCATCCACAGACAATATGTAAGTGAATGAGCACAGCTGCTTACCAATAAAACTTTATTTACATAAATAGGCACTAGCCAGATTTGGCCAATCATTTGTTGATTTCTGTTTTGGGCTAATCTGCCTCCTACAACTTTTGCATATCCATTCTTCAAAGGCATCATTAAAACATACAGTAATTGCGTATGGTATTTTCTGATAATCCCACATACTAAATCTCTAAATTATGAAATGTGCATACTAATTTTTTTTTCCCAGCTAGAAAATGGTCTGGGGTTTAGACTTGGAATTCATCAATGCAAGTGACTGAAAGTGCCTTACTTATTAAACCAGAAATTTAGGTTGATGTTTATTATTCACATAAGTCCATTCACCTTGAGGCTATAACATTAAATCAGGCTGTCACTTATGACAGGTAAATAATAAAACACTTTGGAGAATCACTAAAGGTTTCCTTACAACCACAGAATAGGTCTAGAAAGATTACTGGCTGTTTACTGGCCTCTCTTCTGTATGGGAGCTGCTGTTCATCCTTGGGCTGGAATATCTAGTTCTGGGGGAAGAGTTTCTCCTTGGCAGCCCACTCAGAACTCATCATCCATCTTTGTGGAAACCAATTAAAATTACCTCATCTGGAGTAAAGAGTCAAAGGACTACATGGGAATTGGGACTATCAGGTAATGTAATGTGCTGGGAGATGTACCTGGAACATTTTTTTAGGGGCTGGTAGCAATGAGTTAAAAGAGAAGGGGGTTACCAAGACCAGACAGGGAAAATAACATAGGACATATATTCTAGTCCTGCCACTTTCTGGCCACGTAAGGTTGCGTTTCCAAGTTGACATCTATAAAATGAGCACTTGAATACAACATAGAGTATGGAGAGAGTCCAACTATCCATAGATGCTCAGAGCTCATCCTGTGCTCTGAGATCTAGATCACAATTTTGGACCAAATATGTGAAAATTCTCATGTGTATACACAGAAGCATGCACTTCCATACACATGCATAGTGTGTGTGTGTGTGTGTTTGTGTGTGTGATAACATTGTCTATGTGTGTGTTTATTCATTCATACCTCAAAGGAGGCACATTGTGAGAAATAAAATAGACCATATATGTATTTATAGAACAGCTTCTGTCAAGCCGCACGTGCTTTATAGATAGATGTTTGTCGTGTGACTAACGTTTTGTACTCCTTAGTGAAGCGTTTCTCAGTAGTGTCATTGTTATTATAGGCCAGGTATTTGTGTGTGTGTGTGTGTGTGTGTATTATTGGATATTTAGCAGCATTCCTGGCCTATACCCGCTAGATGCCAGTAGCACACCCCATCCCTAGATGTGACCACCAAAAATGTCCCCAGGCATTGCCAAATGTCCCTGGGCACAAAATCACACCCAGTTGAAACCACTGCCCTGGTGAAACCAAGACATAAGGAAGTGGTTCCCAGACTTTGGCAAGCCTCTGAATCATTTGGAGAGCTTGTGAAAATACACACTGCCGGGCCCCACTCCAGGGATTCTGATTCAGAGGGTCTCTTGTTAGATCCAAGAATTTACATTTCTAACAAGTTCCTAAGTGATGTCGATGCTAATACAGCTGGTCCCAGGACCACACTTTGTAAGTATATAGATAAGATGTAAGATGATCTAGAATAATATTCTAGATGGTTTAAAATGTGTGTGTAGTTTTTTTTTTTTTTTGAGGATTATCGTGTTGTTAATACAGGGCCTAAGATCTCTTTATTAAAGCTACTGGGTAGTTCCTCACAGCTGCACTAGAGATTCAGGAGGGAAAGCAAAGCATTTAAGGGAGATGTTCTGTCTATACTGGGTTGCAGTCATCACTGCCCTGCCAACTGTCACCTGAATCCTGCCAGGAGACTGCTTTAGGTATTCGTGCAACACTAGGGCTTCTACAGAAATGAATTTTAATTTTTGCTTTATGGTCAGACTTAACTACCAAACTACCCCAAGTGGTATGACATTGGGATCTGTGGATTAGAAGTGAATGTTCAGAGTGGATTTGAAGGACATGGTGACTGGATGCCATTTATGACCAGTGACTATTAGAGCCCTGGCTCTGACTTGCATCTTATTTACTTGCACTAACTCTCTTGTCCTTCCTTGACTCCCCCCAGTTCAGGTCAGAGTTCCTGTTGTCCTGAGCTGTCATCCATGCTTGCTCATATCTTTTTTTCTTTGCTTGGAGTTAGAAATGGAGCTGTCTTGAGCTATTTATCAGTCTTATCTCCCTTGGCCCTCTGTTAGTAATTCAGTCCATGGATCTAATCTGCTTTAATTGATTGACCTCATGCAGCCAGATTTCAGCACAACAACAGAAGCACAGCTGCAGGTGGAGAGGTAGATGCAGTTGCTGGGTGGGTGCAAAGGTCATTGAGACCTGTGCAAATTTAGGAAAATAGAATTTGTTTCCAAGCCATTTAACATGAATTTTCTGGGGACAATCTGGCAGGTTCTAGAGTTGATGATCTTGCATGGGATACAGTCATTTTAAATAGACTGGTATCCTGTAGGGTGTGTACAAAAGCCTCTGAGTCATTTATCATCTGTCACCTAGCTCTCCCCACCATCTTCACCCCCATCATTGACATCATTTTTATATCATCCTTTGAAGAGCACTTTAGAATTTGCCAAGATTTTATTCATTTCTTTTAAATCCCATTTAATGCAGGTATTACTATCGTTGTCTTATATTTTTCTCATTTTTTTGCTACAGATAGTTGAATGACCTCCTCAAGATTACCTGAACAACAAGATGTGGACTTTGAGTGGGCTCAGGTCTTCTGATTCTAAATCACAGAGACTTCTAGAACCCAGAGAACACATTTTCCTTCTCCGCTTCACTTCTTGTCACAGTATCTTCCCCTATCCCCTAACCCAAGCCCCTCAAGAGAAGGGGCTGGGATGGTAGTGAAAGTTCAAACCATATCCAAGCTCCATAGCTGGAGTCTTGTCAGTTTGGATAATTCTTGATGGGCTTAGACTTCTTGAGAGAGAGAGAGAGAGAGAGAGAGAGAGACCTGGTGTCTTTTATCTGTTGAAACTTTCAATAGTACACAACTCTCTAGACAGAAAGTACACACTCCCTGCTTATTAGATAACAATTATCTTGGGTTCCAGAACAAGGAGACCATAACATAGAAAGAGTGGCCTGATGATCTTCCCTGAAAGGCAGTGACTAGCTGTCAAAAGTGTCCATACTGTGTTCTATTAAACACAAGAGTATTTTATCCTAGAGAACTTCAATAAAATTTTCCCCCAGCCAAAATTATCTGATGAATCAAAATCATACCTCATCTTTTTGTTTTTCGTTTTTTTAAATTGCATACATAAAGCACAGTGAGACTATATGTTTTGATTAAGATTTATTGCAAAAAAAACCATGGATATGGATGAACAATTCTCATTATCATATACTATTCAACTCCTACTTAACCTCCAATGGTATATAAAATTATCAGCACAATTTTTTTTCTATCAAAGCCATGCATTCCAATTCACTATTCATTCATTCACTTATCCATTAATTTAACAAACATTAACTGAGAACCTGTTAGTATCCCTACATTTGAGATACCCACAGTTAGATTAGGTAGACAGATTAGGCAAACATAAAGTATATAATATGCAATGTATACAGTGTCTTATGTAAATAACTCAATTGCAACATGTAGTGGATGTGACTGAGACATAGCATGATGGAAAATCCATGGGTTTTAAAGTCAGATGGATCCGAATTCTAATCTTAAATGTATCTTCTATTAGTTGTGTGAATTCCCAATTTTCTGAATCTCAGTCCTCTAGCCTATAAAATCTGGAGGGCAATTGCGAGAATTCAAAAATTGTTCTCTTAAAAAGGACTTGCCAAGGACCTACTCTGCTCTCCAAGGTAGTCTGGATTATGCTGCAGTAATAAGCAGCTTCAATACTTGGTGGCACAAAACAATCAAGCTTTGTTTCTCATGTTCCATGTCCATTGCAAGTTGGCTTGTTGCCATCCTCACTCAATGACCCAGGCTGACAAAGAGGCCACTGCTAGGAATTTCCTGGGTACAGTGGTTGAGAGCCAGTGAGAGAACTCTGGTTGGTCTCACACCAGCAGTTTAATGCACGGCTCAGAAGTGACACCTAATTTATTGGTCAACACTGGTCTCTTGGTCTAGATAGGGGACCTAGAAATCCTCTCTTACTATGATCCCATAATGGGGGGAAACTAGAAAACATAGCAAATACTGCCACTGATTGCTTTATATATTGTGACCCGGACTTTGAAACGTGTACAGCAGACCTAGCAGTATGTAGCCCCAAGAAGGATCACATACCTCTTGTTCTTCCTGTATTATTGCCTAGCACTGAACTCACAGATTCTGTGGGAAGCCTAGAAGTCAAGATATTGAGAACTGCTTCCTTTGCACATCTCTTGGGCATACCTTTGAGAGTCCCAGTTCTGTTTCTGTCAGCTGCAATTTTCTGAAATAGTGGATGATGCATTCTGCCTCCCTCAGGGGCACTGTGGAATGAATGAAGAGATTGCCTTCAGGGAGATCTTTATTCCTGAGGATTTTTCTTGCCCTTGTGCATCTCTGCTCCTGAAATCTCACCCTGGTGTTGGTAGTATCTGGTGGGTCACCTCTATAGCAATAACTGTAACGTGGCTGATGGAACATCAGAAAGCTGGAGCTAGACTAATTTGAGAAACCAGGTGGGCTCATAAAAAGTCATTATTGATGAAGAATGACTTTCTGGCTATTTACAGACAGCTGTTTTGTTGTGCTGTTCAGTCTTGTTTTGGGGTTGTTTTTTTTTTAACAGACTTTTTTTTATTGCACTTGAGGATTCTTTGGTAATGTCTTCTGATTTACCACTTGTCTGTGTTTTTAATATCAAGGAAGAACATAGATTGAAGTGATTGCCTTTGGTAGCAACTTTAGTGGTGATGGGTGTGGAGTTATTAAAATTTATAGTCATGCTGTTTTTGCAGCTACACTTTGCTTGTCTTGGAAAGGCTTATAAAAGACACCAAAGAATGTGGAGAGAGAGCAACTACTACATTGTGACAGGAAATCAACCGTGCAAATGTTGTTTTTTAATGTTGGCTAAAATTTACATTTATTTTTACAGTATTTCTTGATGACACTATTGCCAATCCAGCCAGTCCTTAGCTCAGACCACCACTTCCAACTATACTAATGATAGGAAAGAAAGGCAAAAGATAACTGACATTTATTGAAGTCCTGAAGTATGCACAGCCACGTGCAGGGAATTTCACACATATGTGTTCTCCTAAAATCTTTGCAACAAGCTTCAAAGGTAGTAATTCGCCTTTCCCTTCCTCCACAGATCCCTTTATAGTAAGGAAATCAGAAGTTAAATAGCTTGCCCAAGGTCATATAGCTTTCAGAGCCAGAGAGAGGTATTATTTGAACCACGCTATGCTAGAACTGTGTTTATCCTATTGAACCAATTAACTTCTCCAGTGCTCACAGGGCGCGATGTATGGTCAAATGTTTGGGTTGTTCTTTCTCCTGATCTCAGTTATCCCTTATGTTAGAATAATATTTTATGACTTATAAAGTATTGTCATGTTAATCATTGTAATCCTATCCTTTTAGCCTTGTAATGGCCCTGGGAAGTCTGGAAAGCTAGTATCCTCTTCCCATAATATATTATTAAGAAATAGTTCAGAAAACTTAAGTAACCTGCCCAAAGGTCAGTCAGGGCTGTTTCCAAAGTCAATGCTTTTTATCCCTCAAATCTTCTCTTCTCTGGACGCGTGAGCTAGTTTATTTTCGTGGCAGCTGAGCATGATGGATTCAAGCCTTGGCAACTATATGGGTACTTGCCATAAGACTTATAATGAACTGAGACAAAGCAGTTAGCCACAGATTATAATGCCACTGTGGTCCCATGACAAATGACAAGGAGGTTGCAGTAATGAAATCTATTACTGCAAGTAAAGAGACCACATCTGAGGTCTAGCACAGCCGCATTTACCACTTTGGGGAAACACAATGAAACATCTGGGTAAGGGTCTCCACTGACATTGGCAGTAGCGCTAGCAGGATTAAGAAGATCTCTCCGAAGCAGTGATTGCAGTGGCAAATGTGTGGCGCCTCAGATAAGGACCAAATATTTATTCTGGCAGAGATTAAATCTTTTCTTCCCCTGAATCTATTATGGATCTTGCAGAAAATCTGCCCAAGAATACATCTCGCTGATCAGCCAACTCACTGAGCCAGAACTGTACTTTGCCACTGCTGTTGTTGGAAAGCTGCAGAATGCTGGTTTAAAGGTCTCCTCTCTCTGCCTAAAACTGTTCTCCATCCATGATTAATTAGTGACTCAGAGGTGAATTGAATCACCAGCAGCCCTTTCTCTGCATCCAGGATTTATATAGTGGTTTCTCATTGAAGAATAGTGGTGCAATAAACAGCCCACATATGCGGGTTGGGCAGAGAAGTAATGGTATCTGCAGTCATGGTTTCTTAACTCTTCTGATTCTCTCGTTCTGTTAAACAGGTTATGACTCAGGTTACTATAGCCTTGCTTATTTAGGCAAAGGATGAGTAGGTTCTAACACACACACACACACACACACACACACACACACACACACACCTTTAGAAATGAATGCCAGTGCTTTATGTAGGGGAAAGCAGAAAAACCATATTATCATTTCTGAATTCCTAGAAAATTAAGAGAAAGAATAAAATGGATCATAACATTCTTAATTCTGGGCGTGAAAGATGCAAAAGAACCTATCATCAGTTTCATTTATCCATTTTAATGCTAGGTGCTTTGTTTAGTGCTGGAGATGTAGAGGTGGAAAAAAAAAAACCTGAGAACATAGTGTCACAATAAACAGGGATTTACGAAATCATAAGTACATTTAGTCCCCAATTGGGGAGGCACCTGCATTCCCTTTTTCAGAGAACAGAACATGGGAATTACAGACATCATTTTACGTTACATGCTGTGCTAGCAGGGCACAAAGGAAGTGGCAATGTCCATCCTATATCACAGCATCCCTGCATGCTGAAAGCAGCCTTTCTTAGCTTAGACTCCTACTTTCTAAAATCAAGACTCCTAGGTACTTCTCCATTCTTTTGTCAGGAATAAGATGTGTTCACATACTAAATGAAAATTAGCAAGATGAAGAAAGCCTGTCTTTTGAAAAAATAAATGAAGCGTACCAAACTATATGGAAACCCATGCCTAAAATCTCACCAGAAGTCTTAATTTACTGACTTTAAGTGAAATAAGTGTTTCATAAATATTGTCTTTATGTATTTGAATGAATTTTTTATTTATAAATTAATGAACCTAGTTACTAAATCTGAGTTTTCATGAAATACATCGTAGTTTATATGGCTTCTGGATTTCTTTTTCTTTCTTTCTTTCTTTCTTTCTTTCTTTCTTTCTTTCTTTCTTTTCTTTCTTTCTTTCTTTTCTTTCTTTCTTTCTTCTTTCTTCTTTCTTTCTTCTTTCCTATCTTCTCCTCCTTCTCTTGTTGTCTGTCCTCCCCCCTCCTCCTTTTGTATGCTTCTACTTCTTTTTAAAAATATTTTTTAAAAAATTAAAATATTTAAAAATATATTTTTTAAAAAATATTTTATTTATTTATTTATTTATTTATTTATTTATTTATTTATTTATTTATTTATGAGAGATACAAAGAGAGAGAGGCAGAGACACAGACAGAGAGAGAGGCAGAGAGAAAGAAGCAGGCTCCATGCAAGGAGCCCAGTGCGGGACTCAATCCTGGGTCTCCAGGATCATGCCCTGGGCCAAAGGCAGGTGCCAAACCAAGGAGCCACCCAGGTGTCCCTGCTTCTACCTTTTGAATAAGAAAATAGAGGATAACAGAGACTATGTCAACAAATAGAATGTCAGAGTTCTTGCTAAATTTTATCATCCTTGAATGTCCAACCAGTTGCTTAGCCAATAAGTCAGACAACTAGAAAAATGGAGAAAGATATCTCCTTCTCTCCCATCCCTCCTGACACCCTGCATGATGTGCTACCATTCCAAGAGGTTGAGAGAGACTGATCGTATCTGATCAGTAAGGTTACTTTCATTGTGTGTCTCATTGTGAATCCTAATTCCAACTCCTACTCACAAGCAATTGCTAAAGGAGAAGAGTAAGAATTTTAATAGCGTTATTTACATTTCAGTGTTTCTGGGTACTTTGTAGAAGGCAGATGATGCCACTACCTCCACCTTCACCATAATCATCACCTTTATAGTACTACTCTTCTGGAATTCATTGTATTGTCCCTCCCAGAAGTCTATTTTGAGGACATTGAGTTTCTCATCTGCTATGTAGTATAAAGCTATTGCACTGAATATCACATCCCTCTCTGGATGAATCTTAGGAATAGGGCTACAAATGTGGGAAGAGTGATGGCCATCTGACCCTGAAAACCCCAGCTCAGTTTCACTGGCCTCTACTGGGGATACATTTTCTATGTCTTTTAAACCTACAAAAAATATCACCAAGTGGTGATCTATAATGCTAGTCCCTCTGTCATTGCCTCCTAATCACTCACAATACCCCACCCCCTTGGCCTTGATCCTCCCAAAGTGTGCAAGGATCCTTATATTTCCTCTTCAATTCTAAATCTAAACTGTGAGATAATCTAGGGTCCAGAGTTTAATTGTCTTTCCCAGAAAATAGGCCTAATTCATCTCAAAGAAATGAACTTTGTAGTTTCACTACATAGCTCTTAGGTAGTTCTGTGGTTCAAGCTTTCATATCTGTTGAGAGCAGTCAAATGATGTAACCTGCATAGTGCAGCCTATGAGAGCAATTTGGGTGGCTTTATACCATTGGTTTTTATGTTTGGGATGAAAGCCCATGGAGGAAGGTAGGATACTGTTGTTAACTTCATGCTGACAGCTCCCTCTGGGTACCTACAGATTTATTGCTAGTTGGAGGATCAACTTTAAAGGGAGAAAACCCTGTGGTTGGTGATAACTATGCCTTTTGTGTTTCTTTATCATAGGAACAGGGGAAAATTGGAGTTGTCTTCAATATTGGCACAGTTGACATCTCTATCAAGGAGGAGCGAACCCCTGTAAATGATGGTAAATACCACGTGGTGCGCTTCACCAGGAACGGCGGCAATGCCACACTCCAGGTGGACAACTGGCCAGTGAATGAGCACTATCCCACAGGTACACGTTTTACTCTCAATGACCATATACTCTCTTTTGCTCTCCCATTCTTACATCTAAGGGGCAATTTTTTCATGACTGTTACCAAATCATAAAACACTGAATGTTAAGCACATCATTCATATCTTTTTCTGCATTATCGCCTTCCGGCTTATTTTCTGAAGTATCCCTTTAGGGCTTAGTTCAGTGTAGGGAGCTTCTGGAGACTTACTAACTATGCACTGAACACTTTTTGTCAACCTGGTGAATATTGCCTGACTGGCTCATACTAAAGACACTTACTGGTTTTCCAGGGCATTGCAAATGATGACCAATGGAGGGAAGGGGCGCCATCTCCTTCATGAGCTATTGTTGATAATCACAGAATAATCAACTTGTTATCTGGACTCTATGGTGCCATTTAGGCAGGTGAGATTGAAGATACAGATGGTCAGAGACTTCAGAAAGACTGTAAAAGGAAGTTTACTAAACTTAAAGTGACAAACATCAAGTCAGAGTAATGATGAGAGAAAAACTAAGGATGAAGTTTCATTCATTTGGTTGACTTTGCTAATTTTTCTTTCATTTACACTAAACATGCCTTGATTTTCAGAGATTGGTCCTAGTAGGCAATTTAATAGCAAGCATGCTGGTGTAGGAGGGAGAGGGGTTAATCATCTGTTTAAATTTTATGGTCAAGGAGCATTTGCCAACAAACTCCCACAGCCAGATGGCCAAATCAAGGGCGATGGGAGGAAAGGTTGCTATCTTTTATAGAGATCATTCAAATAATCTTTTAACTTCCCTCTCATCTCTTACTTCTCCTAGGGAAAGAGTCCTGAACTCTGATCATAAAAGTTCCAGGATGGAAGGGAAAATACTTTGGCTAAGGACCTTTGTTCTGCAATTGCATTATCACCTGGTGGATGGACAATGAGAATAGCTCAGAATATTGAACTTTTCACTAATGTGGGCATGATGCCATACTTCACTCTCTCTCCTACACTTCAAACTCCTCATAATTCTCTTACTGCCATCCTCTCACTTTTTTATTAGTGAAGTAGGCACAGAGATAAGGAAGCCCAAAACACATTTTTGGAAGTTTTTAAGAGCTGTTTAGATAATAATCATCACACTTGGGAGAAATACATAAAGTAAATTTGTCTATTTGTGGCCCAAGCGTTTTGAATGATTTGAAGGCTGTAATTTTCACGTCTAATTCAGCATTAATTTTCAATAAAAGCCAATCACCAATAATTATGATTGTGCTTCTGTTTCTCCCCCACCCCCAAATTTCCAGAGTCTTCCTGTGTCTGGTTTAAGGATTATAGGAGCATCTACAAAGAGCATACAAGATTCCCAAGCTATTGAAATGAAAAGCCCCACCTACTCATTTATCAACCATCTCAGTCTCCATACAATATCTAGCTCAGCCTTTGCTGCGAGTCTCTTGTCATCCACTTAGTACTTCTCAGATTAAGGCACAGAAATGACCTTATGTGTTTATCTTTGAGCCTTTCAAGAGAGCCAGAAGTGTTAGCAGCTACTATGAACTCTTATCATCATTCAAATTCACTAGACACTAATAGACCTGATTTTTAAATGTTTCATGCTTTAACTCGGGAGGATGGGTAGTCACAGGAATCTAAATAGCCTGAGATCTTAAAAACTATTCATCTGCTTATCAGAAAACTCACTCTCTCCAGGTATGTTATCAATGGCCCTGCTAGAGGGGCTGTAGGGTTTGCTCTGTTTCTATTAGGAATTTCAAAGATTTCTAAATTGATGTTCACCACTTGCCCTGAGCCACGAGTTTGCTGAAGAGTCTATAATGGTCATTTAAAAGCCACAGATATGTAAGAAAACCAGTGACCCTTACTGTGTGCCTATCTCTTTGTATCTTTAGTTCCAGGTTATGGGTTGCTTACTGTTTTCAAAACAGAATAAACTTTTCATTACTGGCATTACTTGCTACTGAAAACAATTATAGCTAGTAACTATTGCTAACTTATTTAGTAATAATAAGTCTTATTATTACAAAGCATGATGCAGTATAGCAGTTATAAGTGTGGGCTTTGGAGTCAGCTGGCTGGAGTTGGTACCTTGGTGCCATTAGCTGTGAGTCTAAGGCAGGCTTGATTGAAACCTTGAAAGGCCCTAAGCATTAGATTATTTGGTGCCTCTCCCCACATGCAATTAAAAATGTAAAAACGGTATACCATAAAATAAGGGTAGGGATTTCTAACATTCCTGATTTTTATTTTCTAATGATTGTTGTAATGCTTTAAAAATATATCTTTTGTCCCTACATTCTCATCTTTTGCTCTTGCTCTGTTTCCTTGGTTCTCTTAGTGAGTATTCTTCCTATTTGTGGATCCAGTTTCCCATCAGTAGCCTTAGACAAGCTATTTAATCTCCCAACCTTTGGTTGCTGGTCTGTAATATGGAGCTATGTTAACACTTTTCAGAGCTAATGTGAAGATTGAGTGAATGTATGTAAGATGTCAATTAAGTCTATAATCAATGTCAGCTATGAAAATGACCAAATATTTGGGTAGCATTGCTTTACTATTACACCTTCACTCATACAGATTACTTCACTGTGACCATAACAGCCCATCAATTGGGTAGGGTGGACACTCTTATTCTCCCTTTCAAATTTAAGAAGGGACCTGGGAAAATGCTGTGTCTTTTCTAAGGTCACATAGTAAATGTGGGACAGAACTAAGACCATAATCTTCTGTTCTCAGCTGGGCACAATTTCTACTCTTGCTCCCACAAAAAAAAATTTGGGGGATATTTTGAAAAATGCATGGATAGAAATGAGCATCTCTGTACTTGTGTCATCTTAAATGTATTCCTTTGGGGATCCCTGGGTGGCTCAGTGGTTTGGCACCTGCCTGTAGCCCAGGGCATGATCCTGGAGTCCCGGGATCGAGTCCTGCATCCGGCTCCCAGCATGGAGCCTGCTTCTCCCTCCTCCTGTGTCTTTGCCTCTCTCTCTCTCTCTCTCTCTCTCTCTCTCTCTCTGTGTGTGTGTGTGTCTCTCATGAAAAAATTAATAAAATCTTGAATATATATATTCCCTTTTTAAAGTGTCCTATTACATAGGTCAGTACCAATAACCACACAAAGGTGGTTATTGTGAGATGTGGAGTTGAAAATCCTTTTAAAGAAGAAAAGTTTTTTTTTAGCTGTGTTAAAAGGCTCATTTGTAATGAGTCCAAACTGTCCTTTGACAACAATGGTAATGTGCTTTCATTAAGCAATTGAAGGGATACTGAGTATCTGAAGGAATTATCATCATACTTCACTGCCTACATTGGGAAGTGTTAATGGAAAGTCCACTATTCTAGTTTTATTTTTATTTTTCTTATTTTTTAAAATGATGTTTATTTGGAACAATCTTGTTTCTTTTTAAAAAATATTTATTTTCAAGAGAGAGCATGAATGACAAAGTGAGAGTGGGTAGGGGTGGGAGCAGGATGAAGGGCAGAAGGAGAGGGAGAGAGAGAATCTTAAGCAGGCTCTTACCCAGTGCAGAGCCTGACCTGGGGCTCCTCATTCTCATGACCCTGAAATCATGACCTGAGCTGAAATCTAGAGTCAGACACTCAACCAACTGAGCCACCCCCAATCTAATTTTATATTCTACTCTTCCAAGACTTCTAAAAAGTGGTCACCTTTTGACCTTTAGCTACCTTATTTTTTCTCCTTCCTACTTCCCTGTGCTATGAAAGGATCCACTTAACTAAATTTAAAGCATCTTTAGTGCAATCTGACATGTTTACTTTATACCAAATCATACGATTAAAATACCCCTGTATCTGGGCATCAAAGAACAAAGACATCTGGTCAGGCAAGCTTGACACAATTTCTACAAAAGTAATGTATTCTTTTTCCAAGCTATCCTACTTTATTGATAGTGATAAGTATAGAAACTATCAAAAGGCGTTAAGTTGTGCACTTTGTTGCTAATGTTTAAACTGTAAAGAAATATGGAGTAGCTCCTACAGAATATTTATGTAAGTTATGTCATTTTGAGGTCATGCTCTCGGGGAATTGTTCCTGCTCAGTAGGTTCCTGTGTATCTGGATGAATGGGTCAACTCCAGAATCTTCTCATGGACATTCATAGGATTTTATGTGGCTCTATGAAAACATCCCACTGTGAAATATTTAGAAACCAGCTGGGCACAGGGCATACAGCATTGGCATTTTGTGAATCAGGAAGGAGCCAAAATGAAAGTAGTTCTATAACTACTGGGATCTTATATCCCCGAATTCTGGGTATAGAACTCAAAAGCAACTTCTTTCTTTGAACCTGAAAATAGAAAGGCTAAGGAGCAGGAGAGGGAGGTAAAAGAATCAACCCAGAGCTTGCATCTAGATACCAACAAATGTTCCTTATAAAGCCTCTGATTACTGTCTTGACACAATGCAGTGGTGGGGAGGACAAGAGAGGGGAGGTGAAAGGTGAGCTAAGCATGAGGAGTTAATTTTAGCCCCAGCTGTAGGTTCCCTGGGAGGCAATGCTGCTGGGATTGTTAAAGATCCTTTCTGCGGTGCCTGGGTAGCTGGTTGTGTCCCCAGGACTACTAGAACTCTGAGTGTAGTGCAGTGAGAGGCTTTTCAGGTCAGAGATGGGCTTCCTAGGAAATGAAGGTTGACAAGCAGCTCTGATACGTTGGACTTTCCATTTTCCCACCACAGAGGGAGTTGAGGAGAGCAGGGTCTCAATTATTTTTCTTTTTTCTTTATATTGCATACCAACTCATTTGAAAGCTCTGATTGGATTGCCCTTTTCCAGTCAATAAAATTCCCCCTGATGACTTGAGCTTAAATGCTGTCTAACCACTCAGCTCAGAACACCAAGGAGAAGTGGACCTCCTTCTAGGATAGTAGATTAGAAAACTCTTTACATTTGAATGTTTCAAATCCCACAGAATCATGTCTTTATAAGTATTGAAAGCAGAAACATTGCTATAGTGCTTAGTGATGTTCAAAGTGCCTTCATATGCATGATTACATCTGAGCCTCACTCCACCCCGAGAGAGGGACTGGGTTTGGCATTATTACCACCACAGCCATATTAAGATTACATTATTGAGGCTCTGAGAAGCTCAGTAACTTACCCAGTATCACACAGCAGAAGGAGTAAAGCCAAGATTCCTATCCTGATCTTCAGATAAACTACTTCAAATTTCCTGCCTATTTTCCTTTATCTCAGAGTCATTTTATTGATACCAACATTAGGTTTTTAGAGTTTGTCTTTGTTTTTGTTTCTATTTTTCCACCAGAAGTATTCTCAAATGGAAGTGTCTGCCTGGACTAGTTCAGGGTAGTCAGGCTTCTCAGCTTTGGCACTGTTGATGTTTGGAGCTAGATAATTCTTTGCTGCAGGGGGCTGTTCTGTGCACCTCAGACTGTTTAGTAGCTTCCCTGACTTCCACCTACCGGATGCCGATAGCATGTCTCCAAAGCCAGAAGTCCTCTGGGGGACAAAATTACCCCTGGTTAAGCATCACAGAGTTAGAGAAAGTCTCCACATATTTTATTTCAAATGCTTATTGTCCTCTCATAGTTTAGACAGTACACATGCAATAAGAGAGATTTCTTTGTCCACATCTCATCTTAGATTATTGAGATTTTGAAGGGTTAAAAACAAGTCTATGTACTTGACATGATGCTGAAATTTCTCAGGTCTTGGCTTTTCATTAATTCCTACCCAGGAGGTTTTCATTCCTTTTCTTTCTGTCTTAGCCTGCAAACATTTGAGGCCTTGCCAGATTTGAAGCACACATTAAAACAAGCCCCATCTACTTGTTCATTCATCCGTTCAGGACTAGTGTTACTTTCAGTTCAACTGGAGGGAGGGGAAAAAAAAAACATAGTGAAGTCTTGCAAGGGGAATAGCAAGTATAAATACAATCAAGAGGGAAAAGCAGTATTTGAACATGTTTTCAAGACGGAAGAGATATAATGGCAAGGAGAGAAAGGCTTACTTAATGTGTTTGAACATTGCTAGGTACATTTTAAAACCATCTTATAAATAAGTTCTTTGAATATTTGGTCACACAATATATCAATTAATCAATCAAACCAGTGCATCCTGAGTACTTTGCTAAGTAGTCCAACTTGTCAGGAATGAGTTAAAATTCACAAGTAGGTGAGTTTCTACTTCCAAGGACTTTCAACTTGCTGGGGTTGGTCTTTGGTGAAAAAAAATGTTTAAAAAATATTTTCAGTGGATATTTTTTTATGAAACAGTGTTCTTTAACTTGGCTACAAAGGAGATTCTCCTGGGAACTTTTAATAAACTGCCAGTTCTCAGGCCCCAGTCCCAAGTAATCTAATTTGATTGGTCTGAGGTGTGGTCCATGGATCAGCAGTATCAGCATCACCTGGGACCTTGTTAAAAAATGAGGTATCTAAGGTCTCACCCCAGACCTACTGAATCAGAATCTGCATTTTAACAAGACACTCAGGCAATTCATGTGTAGTGTAATATTTGAGAAGCACTGGCCCAGGCATCAGTAGTTTTTTAAAGAGCTCCTGTGGTGATTCTATATACAGCTAGAGTTTGAGAACTGCTGATAAGTAGAAAGCTAAAAATGTGTCTTTTTCTCCTTTGAGACTGACTAGCAGTAGTGTTCAACATGGTAGCCGCTAGGCACACTTGTGTGCCACTGATATGACTGAGGCCCTGCAAATTGATTGATTGATTGATTGATTGATTGACTGATTTTATTTACTTGAGAGAGTGGGAGAGAGAACAAGTAGGTGGGTAAGAGCAGAGGAAGAGGGAGAAGCAGACTGTTCATTGAGCAGGGAGCTTAATACGGGGTGGGAGCTAGATCCCAGGACCCTGAGATTATGACCTGAGCCAAAGGCAGTTGCTTAACTGAGCCACCCAGGTGTGCCCCTGAAAATGTATTTTATTGTGCAATAATTATGTCTTAGGCACTGAGGATTTAAATACATTTTTTTTTTAATTCAGTCCTCAGGCCAGCACTATGAGGCTGGTAGCTGGTGGCTGATATTGGGTAGCGCAGGACTGGAATATACGCTCATTTCTTTTTAGTTATTTTATATAGTGTTAAATCTCTGTTTACGTCATTAATAAAATAATGAGCACTTGCCTTCATATGGCTTCTGGACTTCTCTAATGTATTTTGTCATTGTAACTACAGTTATAGATAATCACTCCACTTGATGCATAGGATTGTCATCCCAGAGAATTAGGAATGACAGATCCTACCATCTTAACCAAAGTCATCCCAGTGGTGATGGCTACCCTTTCTGAGCAATTAGTACATACTTCCCACTTCATGTGCAGCATCTTATTTACCCTTGATACAAACCCTTGAGGTTGATGTTAACTTTATTCCCATTTTACAGATTACGAGCCACTCAGAGATCTTAGGTATTTTCCTGGCTCACAGAATTTTACTTTCAAGTTAAATCTCTAGTTTCTGCCAAGTTACTGGTTAGCCCTTCTCTGTGCATTTGACATTTGCCTTCCTCTACATCACTGGTTTGACCTCATGGGACTTTGGCAGCTTCTTAGTTTTCACGATTCTTATTTACCTCCTAGCACCATATCTATGCAGATAGGAAGGGCTTTATTAGATGAAAGTCTCTTTTACTGTTTAATGATCTTGGGGGATGGGAAAGTGTCGAGGGGGTACATAGTATTTTTTTTCCTTTAATTTTTGTTTTATCAGGCAACCCTTCTTTCTCTTCTGTGACTTCCTAGCCACAAGATAAATAGCCTTGTATCTTACAAGTTAAATACAATTACTGCTATCAAACCTAGAGCCTTTCTGTCCCTGTAAATGTCTCTTAGAAACTGATAAGCATTTCAAGACAAACTGTGGACTTCTGGCTAATGCTAAAATTAAACATAACCACCTAAAAGACAAGAATATACACACAGACATTTATATACATATCTATATTTACATAAACACACACACACACACACACACACACACACACACACCCTATGGAAGAGAAGAACATTTGGGATAGAGAGAAAGGGAACTCATAAACACATGGCACATGGATACAGGACACATGTCCCTGAGACATTAAGCTAACACATGATTCAAGGTTATTTATGATATAATTACATAACAGACAAAGTAGTTTGTTATCATTATGAAGATTTACATCAGATAATATGACAGCAATTATAGTAACTAAAGATATTATTTATCTAGAATTCATTTGTGAATAGGACAGTGCTTTTGATAAAAGAGAGTTGTTCATCAAAAGAATAATGTTTCTGGGGACTTCTATAAGACTTTATGAAGTACACATCTTTTTTTTAAAGATTTTATGTATTCATGATAGACAAAGAGAGAGAGAGAGAGAGAGAGAGAGAGGCAGAGGCAGAGACACAGGCAGAGGGAGAAGCAGGCTCCATGCAGGGAGCCCAACACCGGACTCGATCCCGGGACTCCAGAATCACTCCCTGGGCCAAAGACAGGCTCCAAACCACTGAGCCACTGAGCCACCCAGGGATCCCTGAAGTACACATCTTAGTGTTGGGTCCTAGTTTATACTCTTGTCATCTTTAGTAGACTATCTTGGGATTTAGAGGGGAAGGTGAAATTTAACAAAAGGCATATGATAATTATTAACCATATGTTAAATGGTATACATAGTATAGTCTAGGGACTTGGTGAAATAAGCAATGAGAAAATCGAAGGTCACTTCTAGGCATTATTTAACTAGAAATGTAAGAAAAGGGATTTCTTCATTTCTATGAATAATGAGTATAGGTATATATTAAATCAAATCTAACACTTTCAAGATAGAAATACAGTGTGGTCACCTTTCATGTGGTTTTTAAATTACACTCACTTGAGATTAATGTGACAGAAAAATATTAATGACATGTCACTGTATGCAAGGTATCTGTAATTAACACAAATTCTTTCAAATTAAAGCCATCATCAAACATTGCATAATTTCAAAGCTAACTAAATGAATTGCACTTTATTTTTTCTATTGTCATGGTGAAGCTCCAGTTTAGATAATAAATAGAGATTCTGGCCTGTAAAATTTGTCTTAGCTATTAAACTCCAAAATTATTATCCTAGCCGTAAAATGCAATTACGTTGTACTGTTTTCACTCAGCCCCAGAGTTAGATGGATATCAAATATCCTCATGCCCATCCTAGAGTATAGCTATATTTATAGGAAAAGTTTCCAAGTTTAATCTCTTCAGTTTAAATTTTGTACAAGTTTGCAGGGTCCCTGTAGTTATTTAAAGTCTAAAAAGAACATTTAGCTTCTTATAGGAAGGTGGTGCATAAATATCCAATAATGATAATAATATATATTCACATACAGTATGTCATTTATAATTCTATAAAGCACAGAGGGTAATGAAAGGCACTCTAAACTGCAAATCACTCAATCGATTGTAATCATATTGCAGCTCATCTCAAAGAGATAAAGGCCTTCCACTCCTCTAAAATCCCTGTCAATACCCCAGCAGGCTGAAGAAGGGGGAAAAGAGGGTCAAAGGAGGAAAGGGAGAATGAGTCAAGGACAAAGAGGCACTTTTAATCTTCAGTTCATGGAGTTAATGTGGACTGGATTTGATTCCCACTGATAATTTAGTTTGTTTTATGAGATGCATTGTTTTTCACATGGTACTTTCACAGCATTGTGGTAAGTCCCTGATGCCCTGTGTCGGCCTAGATGGAAGTGTTTGCCAAATGCCAGTGATTGATACAGTGCTGCATAAGAATACTTGGGGACTTAGGCATATAGGTGGAAAATGGCAATTCAAGCTCAAAGCTAAAGGTTATATCAAAGCATATGATGAAAATGAGTTGATAATGGGCCAGAAAAAATCATATTGTACTTACAAATAGCAGAAACACTTCAGAAGTCCCTTTACTAACCAATATTGCCTTTTATTAAAAAGAGATTTTACTAATCCCCCATCCTCATCAAGGGGGGAGTTTAAATGGAGTGATCTCCTTATGCATTCATTCATTCCACCATTCAACAAATATTAATTCAAAATCTATTTTGCATATGAATCTATGCTAAATGATGGGTAGATGATAGGAAATAAAACAAGGCCTCTGCCTTCAAGGATCTTATAGTGTAGTGAAAGAGAAGTGCATGTACACAAGCAAGATAGTTTTAATACTTAAATTTTATTATGCAGTTATTAAGTGCCACGCACCATACTAAGTTCTTATATTAAATCTTTAAAATAGCCCTAAGGGGTAGGAACTACTTTTATCATTATTTTATAAATGGGAACACAGAGGCTTATAAGACTAGCTCTCCCAGGGTCATAAGGTAGCACATGAATACCTGGAACTCCAGCCTATATCTCTTGGAAGGCAAATTTAGTGCTCCTGTGCACTACCTCATATTGTACCTACAGTTCCAGATAGCGTAAGAAGGTGCTATCTTTCAGATAAAATCTGGGTTCAGTGGCACACATAAGGGTCTGATGGAGCCTGAGGGCCAAACAGGAATAGCGTGGGGTGGAATTTGGGCTGTGACCTTGGGTTCTCTAGGACAATACTAACAGACTCTGCTTCCCTATCTAGACATACAGAACCATAAACTATGATATGACGACCTGTACCTTTCACACCGAGGGGAAGGAATGAACAGGCATTGTTCATACCTTATTTCACTTTGTGTAATCTGCCCCATGGTTACAGGAAAAAAGTATTAATCTCTTTCTTTTACAGAAGAATAAACCAGGGCTCAGGGGATTGGAGCACATTTGTTATAGTCACAGAGCCAGAAAGTGTCAACACTGGGATTCTACATAGATTTATTTGTTCCTACACCCCTCTCTCTTTCTGTTACCCCATTTTTCCATCTGTTTCCCAGGAGACTCCAGTTCATATTGTACACAGAGCTCAGAATCATTAGTTGACAGAGGTAAATTCACATGCAAATTTACTATTGTGTCCCACATCCCAGTGCATGCAGTACACACTGTAATCACATTATTAAACATTTACTAGAAATGTGTTTCTGCCCAATGCACAATTGCCAGTCTCAATGTTTAATTAAACTAAATTTGTTTTCATTTTAATCACATTATCGAAATGTGGTTTTTCTCAGAGTTCAATGGTGAAATCTTTATTCCAAATGCCTATAAGTGTGTGAGAGCTATATATCTTGGACAAAGGTATAAGGATATTATAGTGTATCCTTGAATAAACGATTTTAGGGGAATGATATTAGTTAATAAGATGTAACACTGGTACAGTACTGATTCTGTGTCAGGCCCATGGATTATCATATTGAATCCTCATAGCATCCTAGAAAGCAATTCTATTAGTATTCCCATTTTGTAGATGAGGCAACTGAGTCTCAAAGAGTAACATACAAGAGTAAGAATAGGTAATATACTCTCTAGTATCCTACAACTAGCAGGTGATAAAGCCAACTTGAATTTCAATATCGGCATGGAGACCCTGATATCTTCATTTTTATTTTTTTTTTATTTAAGTAATCTCTACACCCAATGTGGCACTCCAACTCACAACCCCAAGACCAAGAGTCGCATGCCCTTCAGACTGAGCCAGTGAGCCGCTCCCTCCTCCCCTTAATATCTTCATTTAGAAAATGTCTCTAGAAGACCAAATAAAAATTAGAGGCTCTGCAACTTATGAGGTCTTTTTTTGCAATTATTTAATTCAATTGTTGTCCAAGAACAATCATGGATGATACACAAATGAACAGGCACTGCTGCCTTCTAATAAAACAATTTACATGAAGAAAGAAAGTGTGATGAGCCAGATTTATCCATTGGTTATAGTAAGGGAGCACTCAATCTGGATCATGCACATTTTGAAGCCCACATCTCTGTTTTTACTGATCCATTAGCTTTGTTGTTTGGATTGTTCATCTCTGCTAAGAATAAAGGGAGCAAAATAATCTCGAAGTGGATGAGTTGAATCTGAGACACAGAGAACATACTGTTGAGTAGTATAGACCTACTCATGAGGTTAATTCAGGATAAAGAAATACACAAGTGACATAGGCAATCCATGTACTTGTACTTGAACAAAAATCCAACCGTATGCTGCTTTCCTACGTGAACACCAAAGACATAGATTCAGTTCTACCTTCATTTATGTTATTCCATACATTGCTCTTAGAGCAGGATCTGAAAATGACAAACTGAAAGTCTTAATATTTCTCTAGTTCTTCTATTTCTACTTATTATGTAAATGGTGGTAATCCAAATACAATCTTTCTTACTCACCCCTTAGGGAAGTTGCATATCTTTCTTTTGATTTCATGAGATTTTTTATTAGCCACTGACTCAGCTATCCTAGCCTATTCTCCATAGCCCTTCTGCATAAAGGTGCCAAATGACTTCTTAGCATTCATCTTTGCTTCTACCTGTTCACTGATTCACCCATTTTCTGAGTCCCAGAGAACATTCTCTCCATTTCCTCAGGATTGGTTGTCCCTAACTGGCCATTAGGAGCTTCCTACTTGTGCTTCTATTCTGTTTCTGGCCATTGATCTGCCATTCAAGGGTGGACTCTTCTTAGATGTGATTCAGCCTACTTCTTGCTGTTGAGTTTTAGAGCTTTTAGAATCTATTTCTATTTATTAAAAAAAAGTACCAGATTATGAGTGTGTATATATATATATATATATATATATATATATGCATAAGCACAAATTTAAAATAAGATTTTAAATAAAAATCAAACTAAAGAAGACCAGACTATATAATTTACACAAAATAGCCATTTTACTGATCTCAGCAAAATATAATAAATCAGTAATAGGTAAATAAATTATATTCAATACTGAATTGAATGGAATAAAGCTGTCAGCCTAAAGTCAAAGTTTCTCCCACCAGAGTATTTGCCACCAGACTTGGCTTTCTAGAACCTATGCAAAGTGGTCACAGTGGGGAAACTACCCTCCCAACTCTTTTTTTTTTTTTTTAGTCAAAGTGGCAATATAGCTGTGTTCAATAAATGCTAAACTGCACAACTGTGCTGAAATTATTAGAGGCTTCTTTTTTTTTTTAAAGATTTTATTTATTTATTCATGAGAGACATACACACAGAGAGAGGCAGAGACATAGGCAGAAGCAGGTTCCATGAAGGAAGCCTGACGTGGGACTCGATCTCAGGTCTCCAGGATCACGACCTGGGCCAAAGGCAGCGCTAAACCACTGAGCCACCCAGGCTGCCCCTTATTGGAGGCTTCTGATTTCGTTGTATGCATGTATATAACAATAATATTCACAAAGGTAAAGAGTATTCTTTACAAGTATTTAATACACAAGTTCACTTTAAAAGTGATAGGAAAATAACATTTTTATTATGAATACTTTTTGAAATTTTACTGGCAGATTTTTCTTTGTTGAAAAATTAAAATATTAATATTAAAAATATTAAACTATTTTTACATTTCTGAGAGGATTCTCTGTAGGTCTAAAAGAGCAAATCTCCCAGTATACTTAGACAAAATGGTAGAAGAGAAAAAAGAACATTCAGGCATCCATGAAAGTTCAAAAAAATATAACTAAATATAAATCTGACATAGATATATATATGTAAAGTAAAAATAAATCTAAAATCTTCTCAGACAGCCAAGGTTTGGAAATACTTAGTACTTCATTTTCAAACCTATATAAAACTGTTGTGAGATGTTGACTGTTTCAAATAAAATAGGAATTTATATAAGTGAAGTACCAACTTAAATAGAACCAAAATGCTTTTAGACTTTCAAAATGAATAGCTGGAATTTTACTGAATTTTCTGTGTGGTGAGGGTGGAGCTGGAGGGGAAAAAAATGAAGGTAATACATGAAAAAGAAGATATTGCTCCCAGGGGACAATTGAGATACCCTAGAGCAAATAAACCAAGTAAAATCTAATAGTTTTCCTTCATTTTGTGACATTCGTCTACTAAGACCTCAGAGAATTTTGAGTTCCAAGGAGGTCCATAAAGGGAATTTTGAAATACTCTTAATAGATCTGTTCTGGAAATAAGGCAACTGAACTGAGCCAGGTGCTATGTCAACCCAGAGTCCTGACCAACCCTGATCCCAGACCTTTACGGCAATTCTCTAGCCTTATTCCCATCCTCAGTAGTTGTACACAATTCATCCTCAGCACTTGTTCCAAGCCAGCTTTCCAGTATTCTGATTGAAATGCAGTAGTAGTTGCAGATGTCCCCTAAAAACGCTTAGCCCAAATCATTAATGAACTTTTCAGCCAGTAAACCCAGCTCATTCTGTGGGTGCATAATTATATAGCTGCATCATTTTATCAGGTTACAGTTGCTTTAGATTTTCCTGGTCAATTAGAATAATCAATTTAAGTATACTTTGTTCCTCTTGCTTCTGGCTTTGATCCCTTGATTTCCGCCACTCCCCTCACTGCAGTTAATTCGAACAAGCAAACTGTTGACTAGAAAGCTCAAGAGTTTGAGTGTAATTATGTATGTTCAAACCTCACTGCCTTTTTAATGTGTATTAATAGCTAAAATCCCAGTTGTCACAGTCAACCTCTAGGGATGGAAGCAATCCTAGAATCTACATTCCTTTGTGAACAGAAAGCACTCAGATTCCTCTGTAAAAGTATTTATTAAGCATCCATCTCTATAAATCCCTGTGCTAGGAATTGAATAATAAATAGGAATTGGGCCATTATTCAATCAGAACATATTTAAATCAAACAGGATAAGTAAGGAAGAAGTCTCTTTATTTCTTTAGTCCTCGCTGTGTCTTGGTTCTCCTGAATCACACTCAGAAGTAAATCTTTGAAAGAAAAAATATAAGGTGCATCTTTGGACAGCAGCTTTGAATTTGGATAGATGGGAGATTGCAATCCCCGTTCAGAAATTTCAGCACTTGTAAGGTTTCCAATAGGCTTTAAATAAACTACCATCCCTGATAATCAGGAATGAAAACATAAAACCAAGAAAACTACATGGTTTTCTTGAAAAAACAGGTTCTTCTCTTACCTGTTTCATCTCCTATCCTAATTGTGCCTTATACTTACTAATGTTCTAAGTGCTTTGTGACAAAACAGCAATGGGACATCAGTAGACACTGCATGAACTTGAGTAGGCAAATCAAATCATTCGAAGGCCTTTTAATCTCTTGGGTCATTATTGCAAAGATAAAAGTGGGGTTTCTGGAAAAGTAAGATTCAAAGGAACTTAGCAATTAGAATGGTGATAATACTAGATTATCTGGTACATTTTCTTGGTTGGTTCAGAAATTTCTACAGAAAATGGACTACTCTAATTTGACTAGTATAATTTGAAATGTTACAGATGATACAGTTTGCTTTTCTTCTACCAAGAAAATAGATCTGATTTCTTCTCTTTGGCTTGAAAAGTTTTTTGTTCAACTCCATTATCATTAGAGATGTCATTTGAAATTATTCTCAGTCATTTCTTTAAATCCTAGATATTTATTTCTTACAGATATCTAGGAGATATTTCTTATGGAAAGGTGAAAGCTTCTATGGAGAATATATGAAGGCATTATTTCCTTTGAGATATTTATAAATTCTTTCTATATCTGTAGGATACATACACACACACACACATATCAATGGGTAAATACTAAAAACGTTGCATTTGCCCCAGCACAAATAAATATATTTAAACATAAAATAGCCTAAAGATCTTTAGACATAGTTCTCAGCTGAGATTTAATATCATGTTATTTAATATTTTATATTAAATAGTTAAAAGAAGGGAGAGTAATTAATATTTTATTAATATATCTTAAATTTGTAGATTTTCAGAAGTAATAGGAACCGTGATAATCATTTAGACTTTCAAAGGTAATAACCTGATAATTTATTGGAATCAGAACACCTGCCTCTGCTTGAGGTAACAGCAGTCATCAATTTCATGACCATTCTTGGTCACTTAAGATGTGTTAGTATTTCCTGTCATTGTATGTTGGAAATGGGATTGTGGAAGTAGGTTGTAAAAGATTTTTTTTAATCTTACTTCTAAGGTGATTATAATTTTATACCAAAACAATAACAATAAAAAATAATATACCCACAAGAACTGATAGTGGCAAGATAGAGGAGTCCAGGTTTTAGGTAAATATTTTAAATGTCTGGATAATTTTACATAATTATTGATGACTTTCTTAAAAGAGTAAAAAAAAAATCAAATTTTTTAAAAATGGCTATGCTGGCTATCACATTTACAATATGAAGTAATATTTGAGTTATGACTTAAAATGTGACATACTTCTAATTATTGACAAGTATGCATCATTCGAATTGTCTGTCAGTCAAAACATTTAAATGTTAGTTGTCCTTACTCTTAACTCCTTAGATTTTGATCAGTTTTGATGTTTTTCTCTATAATCCAACTGCCATTCACATGCTAATGTAATACAATTCTGATACCACCTATTAAATCCCAGAAAAATGACTTCTAAACCCACTTCACTGAATTTATAAAGGCTTTTTTTGCTGATCCATAAGCTTTAAAAGGAGTTGAAGAGGCACTGCCTGCTTTTTAATTTTTTTTTATTTATTTATTAGTCACAGAGAGAGAGAGAGAGAGAGAGAGAGAGAGAGAGACTGGCAGAGACACAGGCAGAGGGAGAAGCAGGCTTCATGCACCGGGAGCCCGATGTGGGATTCGATCCTGGGTCTCCAGGATCGCGCCCTGGGCCAAAGGCAGGCGCTAAACCACTGCACCACCCAGGGATCCCTGCTTTTTAAAAGACAAAATTGCAAGGTGGAAATGTTTTTTTTATCTGTTTTTGGTCTTCAATTCAGTGTTTCACTTTGTTTTTATTGTTTTGTATTACTAGGGAGTGTGGTGCTGCGTATCTTTCTATTCTAAGCCTAAGTAAACCTATTCATTCATATTCAGTGATTATTCGTATCTTGCAAGAACATCAATGGTTTGGTTTGGTTAGAAGGTTGGAGTAAAGGATGGGAATAAACATAATATTAGCTTAGAAAAAAAGAGGCGGTCCTCTTAGATTTCCCCAAGGAATCGTTTAAGGAGTAAAAAAATCCATTGGTGGGTAGGGATTATGGTCCCAGAACATCTTCCCATTAAGTCCAGGCTGCTTTCCTTACAAACCTGCCCTCATTTGAATATTGATGGCAAGAAGTCACACAAGTAGCTGAGTGCCACCTTATTAGCTCTACTCCTTGTTATCTCTGGAGTCAACCTCACCATTGTCCTACCCTTAACTTAGTCCAAGTCCAGAAATGGAGACCAGAGAAGTATCAATCCTCCTTTGGCTTCCCTGCCCTGTCCCAGCTTCCTCAGCCCTGACCCGCCCCCACTCTGAGGGGCTGCATTATTGCATCGCTTTCCTTGGATTTGATAATTCTCTCTTAATAATAAGGAAGAGGGCTAACGATAGGTAACAGGGGCCCATGCCTCCCTGACTCCATTCCAGGACTGTGACGACCACACAAGCTCCTCTGACTCCAAAGATAGCAGCTGAGCTCCCCTTCTTTCTGTTGGTTCTTATGGAAACCCTTATACAGGAGACTGCTTCCTTTACCCAATCTTAGCTACCCAGTCCTTCCTGGACTTCACAGCTCCTTCAATGTATCATTGAATATATGCTGCATAACAAAATCACTCCAAACCCTTGTTATTTATCAGTTCATGCTTTCTGTGGGTCATATAGATGTTTTATCTGTTCCAGGCCAGCTTGGATGGAGCTGGGTAGTCTTGATGGCCTCACTTAGAGGTCTGGGGACTCAGTTGAATTGACTAAGTGGCTTGGATGGCTGGGATCTCTCTTCTTGTGATCTCTCTTCTCATAATCCTTTACCTTCCAGGAGCCAAGACAGGTTTCAACTTTCTTGATAATGGCAATGAGCACCATGAGAGGGCAAGCACTAAATATGCAAGGGCTGTTCAAACCTCTGCCTATATCACATTTGCTTATATGTCCTGTACCAATAAAGCAAGTCTTAGAACCAACCCAGAATCAAGGGGTGGAAAAGTAGACTCAACCTCTGATGGGAGGAGTGACAGAATATCATTGCAAAAGGGCATGGATATCAGAATGAGGTTGGAGCTGTTTTGCAGAGATCTTTGGCAAAAAGTTTGGGAAAAGTTGTGGCAGTTATAATAATATTTCCCTCTTAAATTTTCTCATTCTCAACCCTAAATTCAGGACTCAGTGTGAAGTTGTAAACTAGTGGCTTTCACTGAGGAATTGCATTCCCCTTTCTTTTCTTTAAGATATGACATTTGGAATTAATCTTGGCTCTAACTGGCATATCATATGGCTGCCTTCTTCTTCTTTTTTCCCTCAGTGTGTCTTATCACTTTGCTTAAATTGAGTTAATTGCTTTTTAAAAAACTAAATGTCCATTTTGTTTTTAATTTTGTTTTTATATTTCCTTTGGATATTTTCACTTTATCTGCCTTTGTTTTATTTGTGATATATCAGTGTTATTTATGAAGCAAGTTTTATTTATATAGGTGTGTTCTTTGTTTCATTTTTCTACTTTGCTTTTCTTTCTTTCTCTTTTTTTCTTTAACAAAGACAGTTATGCTATAAAAACAGCCCCCTTGCTGATCTATACTTTTCTCTAGACATTTTCTCTGAGCTCCATACATTGTTTATCATTATCCTTTGTTTGTAGCCAGATTTGAGGCCATGCTGCAATTCTCACAAACAAATCAATTTGAATTAATTTGCCAAGTAGAGTTAACGAGGCATTGTATGAATTTGAGATATACTACAACTACTTCATTCCCTGAGGTCATTTCTTCCCTGGGAAAATTTTGATTCTTGTACCACATTGCAGTAGTGTATATCTGACCTTTGAATCTTGTGCTAAATGATGCGTGGCTGCCAACTGGTTCATTTTTTGAAAAGCCTTGGAAATGCCATATAATCAAACAAATAGAAGTACAGACAATTCCTTAATTAATATCTTTGATAGGGGAGGGTTATCCTTGAAATCTACACTCTCTGAGGCTTGCCTATGCTAGGACTCTTATTTCTAATGATTTTGTAAGTGAGAAGTTTGAGAAACATTAAGATAGGGAAAATATATTTCTTAGATAATCTTTGAAGTCTATGCAACTTTAAAATTGTAGACTCCTTCTCTCAAAGTATAAAATGTGAATTCCAAAGAACTCCCAGAAACTGTTTTTTAATTATAAAACATAAAAAAAACCCATTTGCTTAAGTGGGACCTCACTGGTTTTTTGGACTCCCTTCATCCCCACTCTTTCACCCTCACACATCTTCATCCATCACCAGCATGTTCTCTAGCAAGGAGAATTTCCCTCAGAATGTAAAGGCTGGTACAAACAAAATGACTAGGAAAATCCAGTCCACCTTTTGCTGAGGAAATGGTAACAGAGTTTCTCAGAAGAGTTCAAATCTATGGGTCTTACATGAATAATTTCCCAAATTCTTAAGAAATTAAAACCCAAACCCCTGTTAATGTTTGCTTAGTCAGAATAGAAAACTAGTGTAGGAAAAGTATCCCAAATTTTACAGGATATAAAAGGATGAATCTCTTAAACTTGAGACTGATAACATAAAAATTCTCAAGTGTTAGGTTTAACAGAAAAATTGTGATGTGCTTAACCATTTAACAAAGAATCTGATAATGGCTAAGGACTTACATGGGCTCATCAAAACAAATCTTATGGAACTAGACTAATTTTCTTTGGATGGCATTAACAAACTAGCAGATGAGGAGTATGCTATAGACACAGTGTGTCTTCATTTCCCTGAAATAGTATAATATAAAAAGAGCTATGACAACATCTTAAGGATGTTTGCCTCTGGTTAAGCTGAAACATTCAGATAAGTTTTCTACTTTCCCTGCATCTATTGCTACCTAACAAATTACCCCAAAATTTACTGGCCTAAAACAACAAATACTTCTTGTTGTACAGTTTCTGTAGGCCAAGATTGGATAGCAGCTAATTTGAGTGGATCTGGCTCAAAGTATCTGATGAGTTGACATCAAGATAGCAATTGGGGCTGCAGTCACCTCAAGACTTAACCTAGGCATGGAGATCTGATGGCCTCGGGTCTCCATGTAGGTCTCTGCAAAGGACTTAAGTGTCCTTATGTACTTATGATATCATACTAGCTTTGCTAGAGTGGGTATTGAGAGGGAGAGGGAGAAAGAGGGAAGGAGGGAGCGAGGGAGAAAAAATTAGAGAAGTCACAATGCCTTTTTTGATCTAGTTTCTCAAGCCACACACTGTCACTTCCAACATACCCTATTCTTTAGAATTGAGTCACTAAGTCGAGGCCACATGCAAGGTTGGAGAATCAAGCTCCATCTCTTACAGAAAGGAGTTTCAAAGAATTTATAGACATTCTAAAGCCACCACATATTCCTATTCTGTACATTTTTCAGGGTCTTGAATAAAGGCAGAGAGATATGCTTATCAAATTTGCAAATGACATGAAGCTAAGAAATGTGTCTCCTGCAAGAGACAAAAGACTTAAAGTTAAGCATTTTCTTATCAGGTTGGAATGCTGCTGTGAAACAAAAAAGAATACATTTGATAGGGTGCAATTAAAGTCCTGCTTTGAAGTTCATAAAATATATTGCATGCATGCAATATGGCCCAAGCTTTAGGGGAAGCAATTCAGGTAGAAACTGTGTTGGGGTTTTAGTTGGAAATAAGCCTAATATGTGGTGGTGCCATGATGTGGTTGTTTAGACAACTCTTGCAAACCAGTATATTAACCAGGTCAAGGATGAGTAAAACATGATACAGTGATTGTAGTCTTTAGATCCCTTAGGGATAATATATTCATTTGTAGGCATGAGATTTAAGGTTGGTCTAGAAGACCTATAATTTATAAATACTAGGATTCTGTAAGATCTCAACAGAAGAATTACTACAACATCAGTTTATTATGACATCAGACATGTTAATTTTGGTATGACTTTCCTATTCACGAGAATGAAAATGTTTTTATTTGTTGCCTGTTGAAATTATACTTCCAATCTCTTACCTATATTCTGAGCTGTGTAGGAACCTCACACATACATGATCTTTTTTGTACCAAATATTCTAACATTCTGCCTTTAAAAACATTGAATTTGATTCCCTCTGCATGAGAGGAATGTTGCTAGAGAGAAATGAAAGAAACCAACAAGATTAAAGAGACACAGGGAGACGCAGAGGGTGGACATGCAGGAATGCATAGATCACAGGAAAGAGTGACCTCAAAATAACACTGTGGCTTTTGCAACAAGGAGGAAATAAGTGATAAGAAGAAAGGCACCTGGGGGAATCTGAAAGGGATCATATGTCAAATGGTTGAAGACTGGACACTAAGGCTTTATGTTAAAAGGAAATTTGAAAAGATTTGACACTAAAAATTGTGTAGTGAAGTAATTCTTATAAGTTTACCTTCATTTGAGCTTAACCCTTTTGAATCAAGTACTATTATCACAATAGCAATAATAGTAATAAGCCATATATATTGAGCACTTAAATTGTGGCAGATACTAAGGACTTATACATTTAGTTCTCAAGAGAACCCTATGTTGCAGTCAATATTGTAATCCTCATCCTACATAGGGAGAAATTAAAATTTAAAGATACACCAAGGCATAGATATTTTAAACGAGTTTACCAGAAAGGAACTAGACAAAATTCAGCCATTGAAATTGACTAGTCTAGCTTTAGTGTACATTTTGAAATAATTATGGAAGCCAATCAAATTTTATAGTCTATTTATATTTTGATTCATAACAGGTCATTTTTGAAAGTGGCTCTTAAAGAATAGATGCTACATAGACCTACTGTACTGAGGAAGATTCCATTAGAAATTACTTTAAAATATTCTCTTAAAATATGGAAACAAATAAAGATATTGAAGTCCCCCAGATCCTGTTTTATTAATATTTCTGGGATTGAAAATATCCTTGATGGATGAGGAGAAATGAAGAGAAATTCCAGGGGAAAGGAGCTTTAGGAAGAGAGTTGAGAATGGCCTCAACATACAGGAAAAGGAGAGGGACTGGTGATAAATATTCTAATTGTTGCATCAGGACAAGTGGCCTTTGGATAATTACATTTCAACAGAAATGACACTTTCAATTAGGTCTGGGAATGAAAAAGAAGTTCAACGTTAGCATATTTGCACAAAAAGTCACCCTAGCTAGGAGCAAAGGTCAAAGAATAGAGAGATGGTCTCTTGGGTACCTGGACATAAAACACCAGGGATACATCTCTAACATGGTCCTCAATTTCCAACATGTGTTAGGGAAAGATCCTGAGGATTAAGATAAATCCCAGAACTTCCCCATTCCCGACTTCTTCCAATTCCTCATAAATTAAGTCCTTGCCTGGATTATTGCATTTAATTTGTATAAAACCTTGCAGTAAAAGTATTATTATCTTCATTTTTTTAGACAAGTGAAGAAAACTCTGAGACTCATCTAGATTAATCCAGTTGTTCAAGTTCACAGAAGTGGTAAATGTCTGAGATAGGATTTCATCCAAAGCCTAACCACAGCCATTGTTCTTTTTACTCATGTTTGAGCCATCTTTGTTTCAACAGCTTAACTCCTGTAGCCTAGAAACTGTGGATCGATACAATGACTTTGATATAAGAAGGAAATTATATGCCTTTCCACATATGTTTTTCATTTCTGAATGTATCTATGAGACAGTGTGCTTCACTGGCCAACTCAGGTATGCCTGAGTGACCCACACTATGTTCCAGGAGCAAACATCTCATCACTTGGGAAAGGTGGTTCCCTGGGCTCACAGAACCATCGAAGTGAGTCTGAAGAAGCTTGCTTACTTAATAATGCCCTTGTGCTCTGGGTCTATTAATTCACTTCCCCCAACTGATCAGTTTCCTGCTCTAAGATATTAATTTCTTTACCTTGTCACATGAAAGGATCAAGGCTCATAACATGAATAGTTATTTTTCCTTCAACCCCAAAGGTGTATTTGAGGATTAATGAGATGATGCTTATAATTGCACTTTGAGCTCTTTGGCTGAACCGCCTTTATATATACCAGGTGCTCATATTTTGTTGAGGTCTATCCATCACTTACAAGTGGCCAAACATTCTAGATGTCTTTTGGGTAACACAACAGCCCCTCTCTGACTCTGGGAGAGTTTGTCTGGGTCAACATCAAGAACAAGACCAGAGCCGAGCTTAGAGAATTTCACCAGTTCCTTTTCTTTAGTGTCTTACATTTGCTTTGAAACTCACAAAGTGTTCTTTGGGGAGAGAGACACTGTAAGAACCTCTGAAATGCCCTATTGCTTGAGCCTACCCACATCGATTTTCTTTTGCCTCTGGCTCTAATACATAGTATTCATTCTTTGACTGTTCATTAGACCCATAGTCTCATTTTTTAATGTCAACAAAGCAATAAAGAAAACTTTTTTTCTTTTATTCTAGGACTCAAAACAAAATGTAAAAAGTACCTCTGGCATTAATTTCGCACAGATGAAGTTGTTACTGTATTCCTATTAGCATGTCCATGTGCTTGACAACATTTCAGATGGTATTTATAGGCTACCTGCAAGAAAGCATTTTCTGCCAGCCTGATGCAAATTGCCAGAACCTTTAAGACACTCTTCCTCAACTTAACAGCAGTATATCATCATTACCTGTGGCTAGACCAAGAAATCGCATCTGTCAATGCCTGGATTGCTCTTTTACTTTCAGTGGTTTTAGAAACCCACTTTGTTTTGGAAATGGGGTTAGCTAAGTATATTTTAGAAGACTCAGAAATATAAAAAGCAACAGCTAGGAGATTTCAGAGATATTTAGGATGTTTCATTTTCTATAGCTCGTTGATCTTTGGAAGATAACCTTTGTGGGTCCAAATGGAATATGGCCATGTTTTGAATGGAGGCCTGGTAAAGTTCTGAGACCATGGAAGTACACCCTGGAATCATTGTGGTTCCTTTAGATCATGAGGAAGGAACAGAATCGTATTAATAATAATTCTTAAAACGTGAATGTTTTTCATATCCCAGGTTTTGTTTATTCTCTACTTCTTATTATACTACACCAAGTCCTATGGTGAATTGAGAAATGGGGAAACTGAGGCTAAGTCACTTGCCTGAGGTCACACAGCTATTAAATGCTAATGCTAGAGCCTGAAGCCAAATTTGTCTCCAAAGCCCATGATCCTAACTCCTGTGCTGTATTAATTATGGCTTAAAGAAAATAAGTGTAATAGCTAATGAATAGGATCTGTGTTTGGACCACTAGAGTATAATAATAGAGGTGTCATAAAAGTCATTTTCTGTGCTACATGAAAATTCTCTCTATTGTTCCATTCTCTAATTTAAAGAATATTTATTCCTTTGGGGCTGGCAACAAATTTCAAGTTTACTCCTTTGGAACTGCAAAGAGAGACCGATGTTTTGGGAAACTGTTGAAGGGTCAATTTGCTTTCTTTGTCTTCCTAACTCTGTTCTCTCTCTCTCTTTTTTTTTTTATCCTAAATGGATTCACTCAAATGTAGAAAACATGAGGTGTTTCCAAATAGAGGTTGGAGCTCTGTGTGAACCAGTTGGGCCTTAAAAATTTCACCTCAGAGTATTCTTCTCTTCACAATATTATAATTCAACAGTGCATATTAGATGTGTCTCCAAGGAGTTGAAATACTTGATAATAGAACCAATGATACAAATGCAAATGAATGTAGGAGGCCAATGGCATTTAAAAAAACTCAATTTCTGATAAAAAAAAAAGTGGATGGGGATATACATGCACACACACACATTTTTAATTTTAAACAGAACAAAATGTGACTAATTTTCTTTCTAAAACTCAGTTCTATGTAGGTGAGTGTCAGACCCATATAAGTAATTTAAGAACTGTCTATTTGAAGATCTCATGGTGCAATTTATAGATTTCTCAGTGTGTTTGAGAAATGTGGTCATTACATTTTCTTGGTCTAATTAGTAACACACATATGCCTCTTTTTAGTGACATTATGACATTACTATTCATAAGACCATTCTTTCTTGAGGACGTCTTCACTTCTGTTGAAGAACTGATTTCACACTTTGTTTAAACTTTCATACTGGTTGCTATATGAAATGTATAACTGAATGTCATTAAGGATTTAATATGAATGTATGTGAATTTTACAAAGTTTGCTCAGCTTTCAGGTAGTCCCTGTGTATGAATTATTATGTTTAGAAGGTTGTTTACTCTTCAGTCAGTCTAGCAAATGGGGCCTGGGGCAAATGAACTCATTCTCATGCACATGTTTCTAAAAAAAGTTCTTACTAATGTTTGAGATAAATTAAAATAAAAACCAACAAGAACATGAAAAGAGACTAAGAACAATGTTAATGTGGCAATTTAAACCAATTTGGTTTTCCAAATGACCATCCATCTTTCACAACTTTTAACAGTATGCAAGATCACTATCATTAGTGCCAGATGCTATGAATCTGATGTGGAAAACTTAAAACTTTTTTCTAAATGTCTTTAAAGCTGAGATGGAGAAGAATGACTCTCTCTCTTTCACTTTCCAATGGGTCTAAGGTTGAATCATGGCTATGCTGTTCTCCCAACATATTACTTATTGATTATCCAACATACTTTACTCTTTTTCTAGCCTGTATCATGCCTCAAAATGATTTTTCTATGGAGATTTAGGTTTGAAAGAGAGTGTATGGAGAGGGGATGCTTAGGAGGACAAAGAGCCCCCCTATGTATTTTGGAGGAAGTAAATCATTGTACCTTCTTATTTAGTTATTTCAGTGTATATAAAACACTGGAAGTTGGAAATTTTAGATACTTTTGATTTTTCCTGCATGTCTCCAAGAATATTTACCTTTACATTTGCTCTTGACTTCACTAATCTATTCCACAGTGAGTGGAGTGCAGGGTATCACTATATTTAATGTTGTAGCCAACAACAGTAACAGAAAACCCAAAGTAATAGAATATATTTAAGGTGAATCTGGCACAACCCATTTGCCATTTTTCAGTATAATACTTTAGTGTAACTAAAACTTGGGAGGGGTCAAAACTTATGAAGATGAATGACATCCTTTGTGTTACCTGTCTTCTTTAGGGTAAGATTAAGAGGAAGAGATATAGGTTCTTTTCAGTGCATGCTCCTTTTCTCTGAAGACAAGTGAAAATTTACCCAACTTCATTTTGGATTATTAGAATTCTTAATACCCAGATCTACCAGGGAGGATTATTATAATAATCTCTAATTGGTAACTATGTTAACAGATAAATTAACATCTTTTGCCATGGACTTATTGTATGACCAAGAAGTTGCCTTTCTGCTTTTTTCTCCTTGCCTACATCTTCTCCCTCCACCTTTTTTTTTTCTATGAGAAATAATACTCCATTTATTGGATCTATCCTTTTATATGTTAATATGTTTTATCCCAGCCACATAAGACCCCATTATGTAGGCTAGAAACAGACCCAGTGTTGTCTCTTTCATGAGCTTTGTTTTTGTTGTTACTGTTTTTGTTATTTTTTTATTCCTTGGGAATGAGAATGTGTCAGCTTCTTAAAATCATTTGTTCATAGCAGAAATGAATGAGGAATCTTGGAAACATCTCCCAGCATGGCCACTCTTTTCCATGTTACACCTCATGGAAAGCAGGTACCAGTTTAGTCACACGTGGAATCTTTTCTGTGAATAATAACCCCTATAGGAAGGTGGCCTTAAGATTCAAATGCCATGATCACCTTCTACTCACTTGGCCTGATGCTGTATTTAATCCTCACATTCTTTCTGGCTTTTAGACTTCTTTGAAAATGATTTCCAAGATACCTGTTTTGAGATTTTCATTTCGTTTTTTAATGTTGGTAATTTGGAATGAGATTCCCTGAGTCCCAACATAGGTCCATAAGCTAAAAGTCATGAATTAGAATTCGCTAGTTTTTGCTTGATCACTATGAGGTTGGTTGATGAGGCAGAGCAGTTCCCAAAGTATGGCTTCATTATTTTGTGATTCGAAGCATATTCATTAGGGGTATATCTCCACAATACCACTCTCCAAGTCTGTCCTAATTAGACAAACCATTCAGGGATAGTAACAACAGTTACAAAAGGAATAAGGGGGCATAGTAGCAGTTAAAGGATTTATGTTTGAGGCTTGAAACTAATTAGATATTTCATGCTTAGAGGAAGTATCCCAAATAGGCTTTTTGAATAGATTACTGTTCAGAAAGGACCTCTCATAGAAAGGTAAGAGAGAGAGAGAGAGAGACTAGATAACCATATACAGCTTGCATCTATTAGTAATAAAATATAGATGCTTAAAAGTCTGCTAATACTCCATCACTATATTTATAGCCACTTTGGTTTACAAATATTTACTTTGGGTTTTCTTCTTTTAAAATATAGTACAAAAAAATTAAAATATGGTACAAGTCTTAAATAGATATAAAGAACCATCTATAATACTCCATCTATTTAACATACGATGCCAGGGTCTCCTTTATGGAATAAGAAGTCTCCCTTGGCCATCAAGGCTTAATTATCTTTTTCCCTTCACCAGAAGATAAAGCAGTTATAAACACTTGAGCGGAGAATAAGGAAGTACATGACCCCATACTTCTGATATGATATAGTACTGTAAGAGTAGATCTTGCATGACTGAGACCCTGAGAGTCCCCTACCATGGACTAGTCAATGAACTACTCACAAACCAAGAAATTCCTTGTGCCTCCATTGGCCCAATATGATAAAGAAGGGTAATGGTAAACCCATTTCGATAAATGGCCAAAAATCTCACTGATTCCCATCTCATGCCACATTTCCAAAATGTGATGGAGCACTGCATAGCTAAGACTAGCCTGACCTCAAACATGTCAACCAAGGGCAGAGTGACTTCGACTCCACCTCTACTAAAGATAAATTGATATCTATTTCTAAAAACTTCATAAACAAACCAAAAACCTAGGATGTTTTTTAATGACGTATTGACTTTTCAGATTGTTTTTTAAGCTGTTTTTTAAACTTTAAAGGCAACACTGATAATGAACGCTTCCAAATGGTAAAACAGAAAATCCCCTTCAAATATAACCGGCCCGTAGAGGAGTGGCTGCAGGAAAAAGGTAACCGTCGTTAAAACTTTCATTTTAAAATCATTTGATTCTAAACCCTCATTTTTAAAGCCTGCAAATAAATGTTCCTTAAATGATAATCGCCTGCTGCATAAATGACTGTTTTAATTTTCATTATAATTTGTGTCAGCTTCCACCTGCCATATGTTGATAAATCATGCTATAATACATTGCCATTAAAATACAGTTAAAGGGACTAACATCTAGCTTGCTATCAGCGTGACAACCACAAACAAGAAATTCCAGGAACCTCTAAAAAAGAAATGTATTATGGCAATTTAACCACTGCATGACATTATTTGTTAATTTGTTTTAAATTACCTCTTATACCAAAGCTTTCTAAAGAAATTTCAAAAGTACTCTTTAAACTTACATCTTGAGGCTGTTTTGGCTTTACTCTCTAGCATGGATAACAAAAAAAAAATCATCATCAGATCGACTCTTGTAACTTAAACTGCTTAAGACAAATGTTATAAGGGGAGCAGTGTTTTCTAACATTTGTTTTTAAATGAAGAAAGTATGAGAAAGATGAATTTTGCCTTTAGATTCAAACTTACAGAGGCAAAAGTATTTCATAAGAGGTTAATTGTGTCCTAGTTGCTGACTGAAACTAAAAAAAAAAAAAAAAAGAAGAAGAAGAAGCTTATTTTACACTTTGGTTGTATAATACCATTATGTGTTTGATATTTATGCAACAAAAGTGGAAGTAGCTAAGACAATGAGTTGGAAAAGAAAGGCTCATGAAAGGCAAAACAGCAGTTCTATTTCCTGAAGAAAACAACCACTTTGTTAATAAAAGAGGGCAGCGGTTATACCTGATGTTAGAATTTTCTGTGTGGCTTCTGTTTGTTAGGATGTAAACTATTACCTTTCAATGAAGAGAATGCTCTGTTTCCGGAAACTATTTATTCCCTTCTTTCCTGAGCCAGTGTAAGCTACTCTTGTCTCAAGACCTTCAGTGAGTTCTTAAAATTTATAGAGATTTGATTGAGTTATACATAAAAAGTAATTGAATATATTAATATGCAACTTAAGCAAACTTAATTACAGTTTTAAGTTGGGTGACAACATTTAGACCCTAAAACACGGAAAATCCTCACTAAGTCTTAACTGTTTGCCCTGTTTTTAACGTATGTGGTCTAATTAAAAATAAATTAAGAATAACTCTAAAAAGCAAATAATTTTGTTTAGTAATCACCAGCTCATAAAGTCCCTTTAACATTAAAGACTATGATTGCCTCACTTTTTAAAAAGGAGAAGAAAACTAGATGCATGTCTGAGTCTCATGTGCCTGAGAGAACTTTTTTTTCTTTCGATTTTATGTTAATAATATTTTCTTTTACTCCATCGCCTTTTGAAGTCTAAGTTTAAGAGCATGCCAGGCGTTTTCATTTGTATAAACCATTATAAAGTTATGAGTAGGCTTTTAGTTTTCCTTCTGATAGCATTGTTATTAGTTGGCTTTCATATAGAAGGACACTTTCAAATAGATGACAAATCGAAGGGGAAGGGTGGTTCAGGTGGGAATGGAGGGTGGCTTGCTAGTTTCTTAACCAAATATGTATGTATTTATATATGCACATAATATTGAAAATGATTATTTGCAAACTTGGAGGTTCTTTCTTCTACATTATTTTAACTGAAATTACTTTTTTTTTTATGCATTGGGTGAGTAACATCTATTCATTCTATTGCTTTACCCCTTCCTCTGTCTAGCTAACCTTCTCTTCAAAAGGAGTAGAAAATATATACCAAAAGACCTTGTAAAGACAATGAGTAAAAGAGGGTAAAGATGGAAGGATGAATAGGCAGACGTATCAGGAAGTACTTGGAATGCCTCTTTGGAGTTATTTCTGTCATTGGAGAAGAGATCTGGGTCACAGCATTCCTGAGTCTGTTTTCTGGCTCTGTCTACTATTGACTGATACTTTCTGACCTTAGACAATCCACTTAACCTCTTTATATCTCAGATTTCCCATCTAAGGAGAGGAGAAATAATACTGCCTATTCCCCAAGGGTGTTCTGAGGTTTAATTAATTAGTCTTTGTGTAACACTGACTGGAGACGTGCAAAGATTTAATTTAAGCAGTATGTGAACTTGATATCCAAATGAGGTAACAAAAATGACTTCCAAGAAGGTGGGCACCCAAAGCAAAACAAAAAGAAACCTGCTATAAGCCCTGTACTAGTGTAACCAAATTTAGTATTGTGAATGATAGAACAATTCTTAGTTGGGGATATAGATATCATAATTGCTTATTGTAAGACACATGATTGATCATAATGAATGACAATAATGAGATCTAACATTGATTTTGAGAAATCTTGAGCAAATGATAAAACTTGCTCCGGTCAGTCCCTTCTAATAACCCTTCATAGGGAAAGGGTAGTGATGACTGGTTCTGAGTTATTCATTTACTCCTCCTTGGCTGAGAGAGGTAAATTGATCAGAGGAAAAACTGGCAGGAGACTGAGTTTCCCATTATTACTTTAGTGACTGTCAGCTTTACTCTGAACTACCTAATCCAAGGTACAAAGGGCTAGGAAAGCATCTTGAAACAGAAGAAAAACAGATCTAGCCAGAAACAGACCATAAAACAGACAAGCAAACAAAAAATCCAAACACTTCCTATGGCATGATGAAAAATGGAAGGATAGACAACCTCTTTCCCTATTTCACCCCACGAGCGTTTTGTTCTCAAGAAACAGTTAGATCTCTCTGGGAATGCAGCAATAGCCAATCATGGAACAGTGGCTTCGTCTGTGGAAACATGCCTTGCCCTTCTCTATGAATGGGTTAGTCTTGAACAAAGAAAGACCATTTTATGCAGTATACTATGGCAACTGGAATAAAGGAGATCCATTGTTTCCAGCCAATGTAATTCAATTTTGCATTTCAGTCCTCCCAGACCCTCTTTTTATTTGTAATAATTGGCAGAATAATATCACTAGAAAAATAAGGTGAGGATCATTACAGGTGTGAAGTACTTTCAGAAATATAAAATTTCTTGCCTATCACTAGCTATCCCTATTCACTGATCATCCATGCTAGAGCATATACCAAAAAGGAGATGAATAAATATTATGGTTGGCCAACAGTTGTGTGAATAGAAAGGATAGCTTAACATTAGGTCTATTTGGTGTAAGCTACTGAATTGAGTCCTAGAGATCTCCTTTTGGGCAGCTCCTCTTTATTATGTTAAGTTGCCCACAAAAGCCTATGCAAGGGTGAAGGTGTATTTATTCTCTTCCATCATGGCATTTCTTTTGCAGTAAGCTTAGACCCCCTCAAAAAAGCTATTGTCAAAGAAATGATAGTAGAGAGAGTTGAATTCCAACCCATTATCCAGTGTTATTGTGCATTGAACATTTTGCTGCGTCTTGTGTGAGAAATGAGAGGCCATAGGGCAGGCGATGTTGCATGTGCACAGGGCACTGAAGGAATTGGTAGGAAAATAATAGAAATCTATTAGATCTATTTTGAATTTCCCTTAGGATCTGAACAATTCTGTTATAAAATCCAACAGATTCCATTTTCATGTTCCAAATATTTTTAGAGAGTGCAGATAATTTTCACTATAACAAAATTCTTTGTTCTATTCTGTATACAGCAGTATTTAACACTTTCAGAAAGGTATTATTTATAAATCATTCTTGACTAATATGCCCTTAAGAGTTGTTCCATGAGCAGAATTCACTCTTGCATAAAGAATTCCCTCTGAAAATATAGACTTTCCTTTTTTTGACTTTTCCATTTTATCCATTATTATACATTCAGAAGGCATTCCACGTTATATACTAGGAATTCAAGGATAGCTAATCATTGTATAGATTTTAAGACTGTGTATTAGTGGTAGAGGTCAAGAGCCCAAAAATTACAGTATGCCTCTATTCTTATTAGAGATAGGGGCGCAAAAACCTTAGTCTTTTAAAATTAGACTCCCTTTTAATAAGCAGGCAGAAATATTCCAGAACATCCCAGTCCTTTATAGCTAAAATAAATCAAGTGATTGGATTAAGAATGATTACTGATTTAAGTGAAGAAAAATTCAAAGAGGATATATTTAATTCCATTAATAAGTTTCTGCCCCTTTTCCATATGGAAAAGCGGAAGGAAATAATCCAAAGAAATAATAGCATAGAATGCCTTAGCCTTAAAAAGCTGCATAAGTTTTTCTGGGAAAGATCTAGCACTTAAGAGAGTCTTTTTTTAAGTAGAGGTAGTTGGTAAGAAGATAAATTGAGTTGCACTATTCTAGACTATTATGTCATGATTTCATTCTGATAGTTTTCTATTCACAGAAGCACAAATGGTTCCCCAAATGGGAACTCCAAATAAGTTAAACTACTGCTAGTCTTCAACACATTAACATACCTTTATACCATTTTAAGGAGTTTTTTGTGTTGCTCTTTTTCATTAATATCCATCCCCTCTTTTAAAATTCATTGATTTGGAATGACATTATTTTCTTTCCCCATCCCAGAAACATTATCAACACCTGCTTATTTCCCATGTTTTAGGGAAAGATAGAATTGTGTGACCATAATTCCATCCCTCCCCAAAAGAGGTAGGAAATTATCTGTTGTGTTGTTTATTAAACAGAGAGTATAGATAGAATATTATGTATCATGAAGATTTCTAGAAAATGAGGTGTTGGTGAGTAAACTTTTATTTCTGTAAGTATGCAGTGAATCCAAATCTTTTAATTGGAATTTAATTTAGTTTCAGTTAATTTAATTATCAGACTTTTTTTTTAATTCAGTGTCCTGAGTTACCTCACTGAGTTTTTGTTTGCCATATATAATTCTTTTAGTACCTGTTATATAACTTTGTAGATTAAAACTTAGTGCAGTTGGTATTTATCACTGTCATCACCTGATTTGGAGGTTCCATTCTGTCATTCACAACTACATACCTAAGAAGACTGCAATACTGTACATCATTGAACCAAGATTTCTCTTTCCTCACAATAATAAAATAGAGACTAAATTATTCAGCTTATCTAAGATATTCAGCTAGACAGTGGAAGAGATAAACATAGTGAAATGTTACTTGCTAATATTCATTGAATTTTTGTTATCCAGTTTTCTCCCCTTCAATTGCTCAAGGAAGCCTTTTTTGATACCTGGTCCATTCAGACTAGGTAAAGCAAAAAAAAAAATAACATATGGGAATAATAATATTTCCTCCACCCAACCCACTAGGCCGGCAGTTAACCATCTTCAACACCCAGGCGCAAATAGCCATCGGTGGAAAAGACAAAGGACGTCTCTTCCAAGGCCAGCTCTCTGGGCTCTATTATGATGGTTTGAAAGTACTGAACATGGCAGCTGAGAATAACCCTAATATTAAAATCAATGGAAGTGTCCGGCTGGTGGGAGAAGTCCCTTCAATCTTGGGAACAACACAGACGACCTCCATGCCACCAGAAATGTCTACTACTGTCATGGAAACCACCACTACAATGGCTACTACCACAACCCGCAAAAATCGCTCTACAGCAAGCATTCAGGTAAGCCTTTCTCCAACTCTTAATTGATTCTGCTTTTTTTTTTTTTTTGTCTTTGAGATGTTGCTATAATATCAGTGTTGCTATGTTGCTAAAGAGTCCGAATTACCATGTTTGTAGGGAAGATGCCTACAGATTTTCACAGTAATAAGATCTAGGAGTAGAGAGAGACAAATTAATTGCTAAAGAAGTTATAAAAGTTTTGTGTGCACTTATAGGGTATTATTCCTATCATATTTATTGCCAAAATGGTAAAGCTGTTATTCAAAATGAGCAATGGCTAACAATTTTGGTATGAAATACTCCTCCATTTATTTCATTATTTTTCTTTTCAGTAGTAGAAAGGGAAAAAGGGGAAAGGAAAATTTGTTATCATAGGAGAGACTATATCCTAGTTCAGTTCTATTCACATCCTCTTGATGGATTTGCTGAAACATGAATTGTTAAGTTTTAAGGCCAATAGGTAGCATTAAATCAAGGGCAATTGAAGCTAGAAGTTCAACTAATGCTTATAAAATGTAATCTTTGCTTTTGTTATTGAGTGTTGACCAATCACTTGTTATTTTTTTTATCTATTTTGTTTCTTCTATATTTGACCAAGATTCTATATGACAATAGATATTGTGAAGGTCTGAGTTTAGCTATGTAGGAAGTCTTTAGTTTTGTGGTAATGTTTTTTTTTTTTTTTTCACTTAAAAGTAATTATACCCAAGCTAAAGCTTAATGCTTTGCTGGCTCCCTTGGCATTTCATAAATCTAGTTAGTAGGGGATAGGAGGTTAATCGAGTTATTAGCCTTAAATGTCGTGGCATAAAATAAGACATTCCAATTGCTTGTGGGGGAAATTACCCTGAGCCTAGTTAGTGTTTATAGAAGATTCAGTAGATCAGTACTTGTCCTTTCTGTTTCTTAGTTTTAGGACATTATCCAGAAGCTCAATTGAGTCTTTGACATCACCCTCTCATTGATTTCAGTGGGCACTGTAAACATAAAGTCAATAATCAATTAAACCCCATATATGTTCTCATTATTCTGAATTAAGTTTATGCGAGTTAAGTAGAGGTAAAAGTGTTGTCTTCCGTTTCCCTTTTCTTTGGGTAGAAGTATCCAGGCAGCTCTTTACATGATTTCATGGGAACAATTCAAGGCTGTATGCACTGATGATGTTATCAGGCCAATTTTATGTATTTTAGAATGGCTACTAAGAATTGGGTTAGCATAGCAGTCTTATAGTTGTGTGTGCTGTTACATGTATACCTACGCACATGCTCAAAAAAGAAATGGCTTCTTCTCTACTGATATTAAAGCAATAACTCCTGACACTTCACTCTACTCACTGAAAAGAAGATAAAAGGCAATATATATTTCTATTATGACTCTCTATAGCTCAAGAGCAGATCTGTTTATGGTTGGTGAACGGATAGTTCTGTCTGCACAGGTCCTGGCAGACTTGTTCTGTTTCTGTCATAATACATTCCGCTAACTCTGTGGGAAGCAGAGGAACAAATGGCTTTTTCTTCATAGGAGTGGCTGGTCCTGTAGTCTTTTTCAAGGCCAAATTTTTACTGACCTCAGAAGGATTTAATGTTACATAGGGATTCAGGGACTAAACCATGGCAATTATAGGTTTTGGCTTTTCCTCCTGCAACAAATACACAAATAGGAGAACAGTGGGTGAGTCTTTCCAAAAGCTAAGAAAGCTAAACTTGCAGATAAGAGTAGGGTACAAGGTACAAAATCTTGCCAGTGATTATGACTCTGAACATCATAAAATCTATTGTCATTTTGGAAGATGTGGACAGCTGGAGCATACCCTCTCTAACTACCTCCTGTTAGAGTTTCTTTTTGTTTGCATCCAGTGATAATTAGATTTCATCTACATATCTTTCCTTTTCCTTCTACCATGGCCATAAAGATGAGTTATATATCTGTTGACATTCTTGTTGTTAAGGATGTGTAAATGCAAATTCTTAGAGAAAAGACAACAGGCTAGTAGAATTGTACTAGAGTGGGATGAGGGATAAAAAAGCTCCAAATTCTTTGTAAAGATTAGCTAGAAGAAATAACTTTATGCCAAGAATTTTGGACTTTTTTGTTCTTGCCAACTAGCCATAAGAACTTTGCTTATGTGATGATCACAGAGTGTTAGATGTAAGTGATGAGTCACTAAATTCTAGTCCTGAAACTAATATTACATTGTATATTAACTAACTGGAACCTAAATAAAAACTTGAACCTAAAAAAAATAAAATAAAATAAAAATAAATAAATAAAAAACTTTGTCCTGGGCTCCATAAAAACTCAGTAGCCTGCCTTGTCTCCAAACTTTTTCTGACCTCAAGTACAAATTACACCAAGCCTGTGTTAGAACTGGGGACCTTAGATTTAGAACAATTCCCAGACTCTGAAGACTTTGGATGAGGAAGGTCAGTCTCACAAGTTCTTATGTATCCTTGTGTGACCCAGCTAATTTTCTTGAGTGAACTGGGCTCATGAAAATTTGATCTGTGGGAAAAAAGAAGTGGGGAAGACTGGATTTCATGTTCACCAGGCCAATTATGTGTGAAATCTTACAACCTTTTCCAGATGATACTCTGTTCTGTCTTCCTTTGCTTTGATTGCCTTGATAGACCAGGAGACTCTTCCAGTAGAAATAAAATTAGCATTAAAAACTTGGTGTAAAACCCTCTGGTTATACAACAATCTACTGGTTCCTTCTTTAAGCATAAGCTAAGAAAACATCATTTGAGCAATTCACTTCTGATTGACTTTGGTTTGTGTTGATTTCAGATCAAAGGAAAACTGCCAAGCCCTTTCAGTGTTGCTCTTACCTGTGTGTGAACATAAACAGTTTTCGAGTTGATATGCTCTAGCCTCCTGAAAATAACCACTACTTTGATCTTTCTGGAACTCTAGTTTGTTACAGAACTGCTTGTGTATCACATGGACTGTGTTAAATTATAGCTATGGTACCCAAATATCAGGTCTTTACCCTATATTAAGAAGAGTGTGTCTAAGGGTGCCTGGGTGGCTCAGTCATTTAAGCATCTGACTCTCTGTTTCAGTTCACATCATGATCTCAGGGTCCTGAGAGCAAGCCCTGCATCAGGCTCCCCACTTAGCAGGGAGTCTGATTCCCCTCTCTTTCCCTCTACCCCTCCCTCCACTCCTGCACACTGTCTCTCTAAAATAAATAAGTAAATCTTTAACAAAAGAAGAAGGAGAAGGAAAGGAGGAGGAGGAGGAAGAGCAGGAGGAAGAGGAGTGTGTTTAGGTCCTCCCTGGAATATTAAAAAAAAAAAGTTAAGATTGAGAAAGCAGGGGGATGCATTGAGAAGGCAGGTGAGTACACTGAGAAAGCAGGTGAGTGAATGATGGTATTCAAGTAAGAGTAGGTGCTCACTGAATATTTATTGAGTAAATTGGAAAACAAAATAGGCTTTACTACATACCTTATCATCATTTAACAACCAGAAGTGGCATGGCTTACATTTTTCCCTCTAGAATGATCAGTGTGTTTTGGACAATTTTAATTTTTCTTCAGTGGTAAGGCCATAGCAGTGATTAAATGCATGTATTTGGAGTCAGGCTGCCCGGGTTTAAAATGTAGATCTTCTTCATATTAGTTAAGTGACTCTGAGTCATATGTTGTGGCTAACTGTTGTTATGGAATGGATTTTCCCATAGTTTAGTGGCTTAAAATAGCAACTGTATCATCGGATCTCACAATTTTGTGGCTCAGAAATTTGGGCAGGGTTCAGCAAGGCAATTCTTCTGCCCAACATGGAGTTGACAGAGGTTGCTCAGTGGCTGCTCTGGTCTGGAGAATCTGGCTTCACTCACACACTTGTGTCTTGGTGGGTTAGCTAGAAACACTGGACTCAGCTGGGTGCATCGATCTCTATGTAGTTTTTAGTTCATGGAGGTTCAAGGGTCCTAGAGAAAGTTTTTCCAGGTTTCTAAGTTACAGGGAAAGGAAATATAAACCTCACTTCTTGATGGGAGGATAGCAAGAAGTTATAACTAACCTAAATCTACCACTTTGTATAATTATAGAGAGGGAAGGATACTAGTAGGCTACAGCTTATATTGTGGGATTGTTGTGAGGTTAACTGAGTTAATATATGTAAAACGCTTAAAACAGGTACATCTTGTAAAGTAAGATTAAATATGCTTTAACCTTATTATTTTATTCTATCCCCAACATTTGTTATGAAAGTCAGTATCCTCTCAAGCAAGGATCTACCTCAGAAAATAGGGCTGTTTCTACTAATAGTATCTGTAATTCAGACTGGGGGCTCAGAGCTTTTGGGGGGATAGAGATTTGAAGGAGAGTCGGGGTAGAATTTGGAGGCTGGAATCAGTACTGCAAACGAAAAGTTCCTAAGTTCTCAGGAATGAAATTCTCTGATAGCTCACTTCCCATCTTTATTTTTTTTTCTTTCATTTTAAACCAACCTGGAGTTTTATGGGCCTCAGAGACTATGTTCTTTATGAAATATATCTATCCACATGTTTTTAAGGTTACAAAGAGAAAAAAATCCAGGATCTTTGCCATGATGGAGCTTGATATTAGCAAGCAATATGAGGTAGTGACCTACAAATGGTTCCGGCATGGGGGAGAATGAGGGAGTTGTATGGAATGATTTGGCTGGATCTCATGAATGATGTGAGAATGGAACTGGGCCTTGTAGAATGAGTATAATTGGATACATGGTAAAGAGAAACAAATCTCAGGTTAGCTAAATGTCAGAAGCTAAGTTGTCAAACTCAGGGATGATAATTCCTGAGAGATAGCCAAGTCCAACAAGAACAAAGAATACATAGGAGAGATCTGTAAAAGGCAAGAGATCCAGATTCTGTGAACCTTGGCCCAAGACTCCCCTAATTTGGAGAGGACTAATGAGGAGAACTGCATTAGGTTCTCTGAACATCTTACTTCCAGGGATTGCCCCAGAAATTAAGCAGGCACTTCTATTACAACTGACCTCAGTGTCGGGGTTACTGATGGGTCAGCTTCTAAAATGGAAAAGTTCAACTCAGTCTATGTTCAAATTCCTTGGTCCCTATTCAGGAGAGAAGGCAAAAGTGAGAAATAAAAGTCTTTTTTAACTTGTAGTCCCCTGGACCAAAATGTCCCTTTGAGGCAGGAAAGGGTCAAAAGAGAAATAGTTCCAAAAATAATGTGTATTTTCTTAACTTCAGCCTCCAGACTGAATCGTTATCAGTAAAGAAAGAACTCTATGTGTTCTGTGCAAATCACCATTTGGAATCCTTTATAAGCTATTAACAGGATACTGATCATGACCCACTTTTTCTGTGCTGGGCATTGGTGAAGTCACCCTGACATTGGCCAGTGCTGCCTGGTACCAGAAAATCACAATGCTCAGCCAGATTGGAACTATCATGACAAACAGTAGAAATGAACGACTTGAGAGTTTCCTGAGATTTCATTCTTACCTCAAACTCATAAATTTGGCAGTTGAGCGTGAATCACTTTTAAAAATTCCAGGGGCGAGCCACTTTTTCAGGCTTTGTAACTGTACCTATATGGAAATTCCTCCTTCTGGTCTGCTCTCAGTTTTAGACCAGAGCTAGTAAAAAAAACTCACCTCAGCCTTGATATTGATGATTACAAAACAAAGAAAATCACTGATTAAAAACTTGATCCTTCATACAGCATTTTCCAGGTAGAGTTCTAGTATGGTGGAGGGAAAGGGGGTGCACTCTAGAGTCAGAATTCCTGGGCTGGATTCCAGGTTCTTCCAGTTCCTTAGCTGTATATCTCTTGGAGGTCAATTAGCCTCTCGAAGCACCAGTTTCATTATCTGTAAAATGAAGTACTTTTCCATGGTTGTAATAAATACAACATGCATAAAAAGCTACTAGGCCATGACCTACCCTATAAGTTTTCACTAAATCCTAGATACTAGGAAACAACTTCAAACCAAGAGGCTCTCCCAGAACTCACAGATCCTCAAAAAGTTTACACTTCTGTATGACTGGATAAGCATATTAACCTTAAAAATAAAACTCCGTTATTTTACCAGCAAAAATGGGTTAATTTGCAACTGATAGAGAATTACAATTTGAGAGCAAGCTACAGCGAAACCATAGGCAAGTCTGGAGTACAAAGGAGAGGATGGCTGTTTTATAGAGGAAAGGAGGTAGTTGGGAAGGGTGTTATGAAAAGTTAATGTATTGGAATAAACTGGAAGTTGAAAGTGCAGTGGCTTTTCATTGGCTGAGTTGTGGCAGTCTCTCATTGACTAGACTATTCCAAGTGAAGGAGAAAATCTTTCTTCTTCCTGCTGATAAAGTCATCTATAGTAGTATCAACTTACAAGGTCCTTCTTTTTCTGCTGGCTCTGCAAGAGTGGTGGGGCATGGTCTCCCTGTTCCATTTTAAACAAAATTTCCTTTTTTAATTCTCCCAAGCAAAAAAAAAAAAAAATTCTCCCAAGCACAGGAAGAACAATTTTGTCTACACCCACACAACCCCATAATCACCCAGGATTCCTCTGAGGGCCCCAGATTGAACCAGAGCCCTAAACTCATCAATTAGAAGACATTTTTGTGGGAAACTCTCTCATTTTCTGAAGTGAGATTTGGCGTTGCTGAATGGTTATTACATACAAAACGATCTATTAAGGTAAAGTGTATGAAATTGCCATTTTTTAGACTGTAATGCTCAAATATCAGGAATTTCATATGGTTTAACAGAACACGTAACCCACACATTTACAGTCTGTTGTTACCAATGGCATTTTGAGACTGGATAGAACACCAAATTTTCTCACAGTTCTTTGAATAATCAAACTGTCTTAGATTGGAATACAAGATAAATCTATCTACCTCATCCAAAATACCATGTTTGAACAGGAGGTAGATCATGTTGTATCAGGAATGGTTGTACTTACCCAAGAAATCATCCCCCTGGGCCCCTCCACCTTTTCATTGCTGCCACCAGCTTGATAGAAGTGAGACAAGGAGTCCACACAGTGAGGAAAAAAAAAAAAGCCCTCACTTTTACCACTAGACAACAGAACCTCCAGGGGAAGTTTATTTTTAGGATCAGGGCTCAACTAATATTGATTAACAGCCTTACATAATGTGCAGCTCCAGGGCTCGTTCCTTTCCTGCCAAACCTTATAACAGGAGAAGGCACTGAAGATTTGTCAGTCTAATTAGACTTTAGCTGCCAGCCAAGAAACATCTTCTGTCTCCTCCTTCCTTACCCTCATACAGGTACTTTCTTTTCCCCTCTCAGAGAATAATTTGGAGGGAAGGAAATTGGACTCTAATTTTGTCGTTAGCTAGTAAGACTCCAGTGACATTTTCTCTCAGGAACTATATCGTTTTCATGGAAAAGAGAGAGAGAGAGAGAGAGAGAGAGAAAGCAAGCTTAATGGGTTTACCTACCTTTTAAATACCCCTGTGTTGGTAGTACAAATAGTCCAGGGAAGAGAACATAGTGTCGCTTCTTTTGGTCTCCTCCTTAATACTTTAATTCTAGTGGATGGGATCAGCACTTCCCCCAAACTGAGATTAGTCCCTTAAAGGGTCCCCTGAGGAGGTCCTCATCTGCAAATAAAGATGAAGTCTGCACATTGCTACAAGTTGTTGAGATGCCCTTCTAATTACATTGTAATATTTATAGGATAGAATGTCCATCAGAACTGCTGATGAAGTGCTGGAACTTATTTTGAGCCATCTGAACAGCTGGGAGAGAAGTGGGGTTCAGCTCTTGGCTACTCACTGTGGAGGTCTGCAAATTCTCAAGCTCCAGGTGGTTTTACCAATCACCTGACCTATTACTTGGCCAAGTCAGAATCCTTACTGTGTGATATATGCATCACCTCCTTGCTCTCTCTCTCCATATTTCCTGCCACACTGCCCCAGGTACACAGGTCTTCTTGATATTCCTTGAACACAGGGCCCAGATAAAGGAAAGGCAAGTAAAGGTTGTGCAGTTGCAGAGTTGGATCTTGTCTGTATTTAAAATGTTATTTTGCTTATCACTGAATTTTTTTGCATTGATATTGACCTTGAAATATTCTAATAAGATATTATGTATCTTGAATAAATGATTTTGGGAGCACCCCTTAAATATGACACCTTGGACCCCTTAAATATGAAACCTTGTACACCTCATTATTGCTAAGTCTGCTTAAACATACCAAGCACATCTGTGTCTTTTCACAGGCTTCTTTTTTTTTTTTTTAAACTGGAAACTGCTCTTCCTAGCCATTTGCAAGACTCACTCCTTCACATCATCCAAATTCCTGCCCATATGGCACCTTAACAGAAAAGCCCTCCTTGCCCATCCTCTATAAAATAACACTCTCTACCACCCCCTGCTTTGTTGTCTGCCATAGCAGTTCTGTGTACCTTACATTGTATCGCATAATTATTTGTTTATTGCTTCTGCTTAATGGTATGTGAGTTCCCAGGTGGCAGGATCTTTGTCTCAGGCACTAACAGAGCTCCATAGTACAGAGTAAATCATTAGTATTGGTCAAAATATACAAATCTACAGGCACCTTCTCAGGGAGTACACATACCTCTTAATATTTACAGGCTGGATCTCACTGCCAAGCACCTTGTCCCCCACAGGTCCACTCTCTGATGAGGTTCACCAGTGGCGATGGTCATTAATAGTAGTTTTGCTGCTCTATTTTGCCTTAAGAATGGAATCCCAGGGGCATCTGGGTGGCTCAGTCAGTTAAGTGTCCAACTCTTGATTTCAGCTCAGATCATGAACTCAGGTTTGTGAGATTGAGCCCCTTGTTGAGCTCCGTGCTGAGCATGAAGCCTGCTTAAGATTCTCTTTCTATAAATGAATGAATGAATGAATGAATGAATGAATGAATACAAAAGAATAGAGAGTCCCAGAGACGTCCCTTTGTGTCTGGTGGGCAAGACTGTTCTTATTTACTTCTGGTCTTAAATTCTCTTTAGGACTTATTTGTTATAATAAAAACAAAGGCTGCTTCTAGTGCTTTGAGTTTTAAGAACACTTTTGCAAGTGTAACCCCTTTTCCCTCTCCAATTTCTTCTCCTTATTCCTTTTCCAAATTACTTATTTCTTAATTCTCCTAAAATCTATCCTTAAATATAGTCAAATAAAGATTATTTTTAATGACCCGCTGCTTCTATTCATTGGATAGAAAATTAACTAGAGGCTCATTTACCTGGTCATATGTGTATGGATAGGTTGGTGGGAATCTATCTCCTTTGCTACCTCTTTTTTTTTTTTTTTTTTTGTCTCATGGCTCAGTATGTTATATGAGCCCATTTATTCCTGGTCATGACCCTATGATTCAGCTGGCTCCATAGTTACCTGTCTTCATAATCTCTTGAAAGAACATTGATGGAAGATACTATGAGAAACCACTACATTGAGAGCAAGAACAGTTTCTATGCAGTTTGACTTTGAGTGCCTTAGTAATGTTGGTTGAAGAAAAGAAAAAATGTGTTAAATGAATGAATGCTTATCTGTAAAGAGAAGATGCAGAGAAAGGGGCCAATATTATTTGGCAAAGACAGCTGTAAGGAAGCAGAGTGTGGTAGGAAGGAAAGAGTGCATTAAAGCAGGCATTAGGAGACTTCATTCATGGATAAAGGAGTGGTTAAAACCAAGACTTCATTTACCAGATGTGGGATTTTGACTGTATTGCTTTACACAGCATAGTTACATCATTTGAAATACAGAGATTATAACACCAACTTTATGGTGAGGATAACATAAATCAAGGGCTTAAATTGGTGCAACTTAATAAAAAATTGATGATATTGTTTAATTGAGATTCTAACACAGGTCTCCTTAGCATCTACATTTTATTTTTTCTTCTGTTATTAATGAACCATTTGGCCTAGTACATGGCAACTAGCACCCTTAGGTTTCCACTCTCTCCTTGTCTAACAAGCGTAAGGGTAGATTCACATTTTTTTAAAATGTCTTCAGCCATGTCTAATCTGGTGCATTGCACATACAGTTGATGGGTGGATAAAGGAACTGGAGGAAGGACAAGGAAAGTTGAGCAGAGGAGATGAACAAGCAGAAATACTCTGTAATAACATTGCTGTAAGAACTATCTGCCCATTTCATGGATTGGATGACTAAGGTTGAGAGAAATTAATAGAACGTATTTGATATGATTAAAATTACAATACAAATAATGATGCTTTTCATATCTACCATCTTTGCTGAAAGTTTTCAGAAGGGGTTCCACAATGACAACCCCTGTGTAGAAGATAAACTACTTAATGTCTCTTGAGTTGTTAAAAAGAATCAATGATTCTAGTTTAAACTGAGATTCAAGAATTGATTCTATTTTTTTCCTTAAAATACATCCCTTTGTTTCTATTTATATATATGGCAAGGAAATGACTTCAAGTAGAAATCATTGCTAGCCAGGCTTCAAGATGGATATTTCCATTCTGTCTTTGACAAGGTGGTGGGAGGGGTGGGATGTGCTTTCATACCTCTCTGGTGCATGTTTGAATGATTGTAAAAATTAGAAACACACTGAAGCTGTTATGACAGCCCTGCCTTTTGAAACCTTCTAATTAATGCCTTGGGTTGTCTAGAGAGCTAGTTCTGTTAGCTAAATGGAGAATGTAAGCTTCTTCTTGGTTTTCTCATCATGCAGGGATGAGATGGCTGGGGAAGTAAATGCATACCATATCTGTGGTGGCTAGCAGTCACTGAGAGAATTGCTTGATAGAAATTTGATTGACTTGTGTACATAATGCAGCCTCTTCTCTCATCCCATCTGTGTGTGTGTGTGTGTGTGTGTGTGTGTGTGTGTGTGAAGAAAGGGAAGGAGAGAGAAGATGCTCATGTGTTTGTGTGTGTTAGCTAGAATAGTGCTTCATGAACTGTATTTGTTATGTGTTCACAAATCACCTGAGTGACCTTCTTAAAGCACAGATTCTGATTCCATTCTAGGCTGGGGCCTAAGGTGACATATTTCTAGGTAGCTCCCAGATGATGTCCTGTTGTAGTATCTGGACTTCACTTTGGGGAGCAGAGAGCTAGTAGATACTTCCAGCACCTTGCTGAGCAGTTGTAACATCAGTATATCTACCTCCCCCAAACAGTCTCCCCAAACTTCATTCAGGGATCTTCAAAACAGGAACTTCTAACCCAAAGCATTATATAAGTGAGAGAATGGATACCCAGTTGAGGATTAACAAAGAAAACTGTATCCCATCAGTTAGTCCTGGTTCTACTGCCCCATCCTCCTGTCCCTTACTCTGCTACATGCCCCTGAGGCAGATGGAAAAAAAAAAGTAGGTAGAATTTAACTTGTCATAATATTTATCCCCCTTTCTGAGAGGTGACCTCTGATGAAAGCAGAAGGACATGAATGATTTTAATCTGCAGTAACAATGGGGAACCAGTCCTGACCATCTTGAGCAGTATAAATATATAAAATGACAGATTTTTCTCCTCTGTCTCTCCACTTTCTCCTTCCAGATACTGAGAGAGACACATATTCATGCACCTACAACTCACACTATAATGCACAATGAAATTTCACCCAGGCTTTATCTCAGAGCTGCTGTTCTGATGATTAATGCCCCACTGGCTGGGAAGCTATTCCTCCCAAGAAAGACAAGGAGAAAGAAGGAAACATGAAATATATCTATGAGGCCATTTCTCATTATTATTATTATCATTATTAGCTCCTTACTGCCCTATCTATTCTGCTTGGCAAGAGGGAGGGGATGACATTTGAAAGCAGATTTCATGGGGGAGAAATGAGCAAGGACAAGGTGGAAATACTTTATACTAAAGAGGACTGACCTGGATGGGGTTTTGTTGTTACCATTTATTTCTGGGTTTGTTTATTTTATTATTATTTTTTTGTTTTATTTTAAAGCCAAACGTAATAGATGATTCCATCTGTGTCTTCTGTATTTTTCCCCCAGGCATTTATTTTTGCATGTGTTCTTTTGTCTTTATTGAGTCTCTGTCTACAAGAATCAATATGATATAACGTATGCAAATGTTATTCCTGACCACTTATGCAAAAGACTGGACAGAATAATTTCATTGCTCTGTAACTCCCATAATATAATTGCCTCCATATTCTGGCTGATTTCAAGTTTTTGAAAGGATTACTTTAAAAAAAAAATAATGCTCTCTATGGAGGTATTGTGTAAGCCACAGTGTCTGATTCTCTCCCATTTCTCATTCAAAGAAAAGGTGATTGCTAAGTAATTTCTGGCTCTGTTATTTAGGAGGACTACACAACAGTAGTTTTTGTTGGAAAGACGGGACCATATTAAAAGCATTATCAGAACACATGTGTCTACTGATAAAGTGGCAAATTCATTAACCTAGACAGAAAGTACTATAATCTGATTTAGAAAATGCTGTATTTCTGGAGTTGGGTTTATGAGGATATGGAATTTATAGCTGCCGTGCCACACATAACTTCAATTTTAGTCAGATTTTATATTCAATTAACAAATGTTTGAGTAAAATTAAGTACCTACTATGGGCTAGGTATATATTCTAGGCACTTGGACCATAGAAATGCAAAACAGACAAAAACCCTCTTTCCCTGTGAGGCATGTATTCTATTACACAAACATTGGGCACCTGAAGAGTCCAGGCCTTAGGGAAACAAAGGATGAATATATCTCTGTCTTAACACACAGTCTGGTAGGGCTTTTAAATATTTTCTGAATCTGAGCTCATGTATTAAGTCAGTTTTCTACAGAAACTTTAGCACACTGATCTGCTATAACAGTTACAGAGACAGGAGGCGGCAGCCACCTATATTTATACAGGTCAGCTTCAAGAATAAGGTCTTTAATTTCTACTCAGAAAAGACAAGTGTCAAATTTAAACAGTGTCTCTTTTTCTGCTAACAAAGATGGCAATAGTAAATTACATTCCCATAAAATGATTGTGTTTGAAACATATTTTCCTCTCAAGGACTAAGTGTACATTATTTATTGCAAATATTTTGTTTATTGGCTTGAGATTTTAGTTTCGTAGAATGTTGATAGTGGAAGAATCTCAGAGATTTTCCAGTTACTCAGCCAACACGACTGATTGAGCTTTAGAGATGGGCCAACCTGGTTCCACGTTCTGATTGCATTATTAAAAGCTGTATGTCCAGGGGCAAATTACTTTCCCACCTTTAAAATTTAACCAATAAGCATGTATTAATTTGGTGGTTTAATTTAATTTTATCTATGTAGCTCAAAACCTTACACAGGACCCAGATTTCCATTACTTCAGTGCAGAGGTGCCATTATAGTGGAGCAGATGCATCATTACTTGATCTGCTAGGAGTGTCAACTAATGGCTATCATCTGAGTCCTTCACTGGAGCTGCCCTTGATTAAAGAAGCCACCTTGCCCAAAGTCAAGCTCCTTTTAGTGAATATGCCCATATCCAGTGAGTAGTAGAGGAGGCTAGGGGGATATATAAAGACTCAGTGGCTTGTCTCAAGTCTGCACAGCTGGCAAGGGCCTCTTAGCTAGAATGCACTATGTGAGTGTTGAGGTGAGTGAGACAAAGAAGTCTTTGATGCAACTGCATTGAAGTTCACCTCCTCCCTCTTCCTAGAGTCTGACAGCATTCTTCCCCCAAACGTCCCAAACACAAAACTGACTCCCAGAGAATCTGTTTCCTGAGGAATCCAAGTTTCCAAATAGATGGTAGCTCGATTTATAATGGTGATCACTTTGTAATGATATAAATGTTGCAATATTATGTTGTATACCTGAAACTAATATAATATTGTACATAAACTATACTACAATAGAGGGAAGAGAAGGCAGTATCTGGAGACCTAAAAGAAAATAAGCAAATAACAGCAAAAGCACAGAAGTCTCTTTCTCCATCTCCTGTGCCTTGTAGTCATATTCCACACAGGCAACCCTCTTAGATGCTTTTCTGGACATTTCCCTCTCTATTTCTAATAATATGCTTATATTTCTTGACTTTTTTAGTTATATATTAACTAATATCTTCTGACTCTGGAAAAAAAGGATTGCATTTTCTCACCTTCTCTGTTTTCCAACTCACACACACTTCCTCACCTTCAATTTCCCAATAAAATTCTGTCACATTTTGATTGAATCACTGGTCTGAGTTTACATTTTTATGACTTTCATTTATTGAGAAAAATGTAAAATCATACATGCACTCATTTATTCCACAAATATTCCCTGGATGCTTAGAATGTGCCAGGCACTATTCTGGGAACTGAGGGTACAAGAATGAAAAAATGGAATAAATGTCTGCTCCTGAAATTTTCTTTCTTCTCTCTCTTTGTTAACAGATACCCTTATTTTCTCATTAGTTTACTTTTTTATCCACCTATCAGTGTTACAGCCAACACAGCCATGAAACTTCTTTCAACATAAACACGCAGAGAGTGTTTTCATTTTCTTCAGATAAATAGCTAGCAGTGGAATTGCTGGCTCATATGATAGTTCTATTTTTAACTTTTTGAGGAACCTCCATACTGTTTTCCAGAGTGGCTGCGCTAATTTACATTCCTGACAACAGTGCGCAGGAGTTCCCTTTTCTCCACATCTCCAACACACAGTATTTATTTTCTTGTTGATTCTAGCCATTCTGACAAGTGTGAAGTGATACCTCATTGCAGTTTTGATTTGCATTTCCCTAATTGTTAGTGATGTCGAACATCTTTTCATGTGCCTGTTGGCCACCCGTATATCTTCTTTTGAAAAATATCTGCTTGGATCCTCTGCCTATTTTTTAATGAGATTGTTTATTAGATTGTTATATATTGAATGTTATGAGTTCTTTATATATCTTTGATATTAAGACCTTATTGGATATATCATTTTCTCCCATTCAGTAGGTTACCTTTTCATTTTGTTGATGTTTTCCTTTTTCATGCAGAAGTCTTTTAGTGTGATATAATCCCACTTGTTTATTTTTGCTTTTATTGAACTTGCCCAAGGAGGCAGATCCAAAAATATCACTACAATCCATGTCAAAGAGCTTACTGACTATCTTCTTCTAGGAGTTTTATGGGTTCAGGTCTTATATTTAAGTCTTTAATTCATTGAGTTTAGTTTTGGATGTCGTATAAAAAAAGTGGTCTAGAATTTCCACTTCTAGGTTTTTATGCCAAGAAAACAAAAGCACTAATTTGAAAAGACAAATGCACTTTTATGTTCAGTACAATGTTATTTACAGTCCCCAAGATACAGAGGCAACCTAAGTGTTCATTGACAGATGAATGGATAAAGAAAATGGTGTGTGTGTACACACACACCTATCTCTTTATATACATAGATGCAATGGAGTATTACTTAGCCATAAAAAAGAATAAAATCTTAACATTTCCAACAGTGTGGATGGAGCTAGAAGGTATTAAGGAAAATGAAATAGGTCAGAGAAAGACACATGCTGTACCACTTTACTTATATGTAGAATCTAAAAACAAGACTAAAGAATGATAAAACAGAAACAAACTCATAGATATAAAAACTAATGGTTGCCTGAGGGGAGGGGTGGGAGGTTGGACAAAATAGATGAAGGGGATTAAGAGGCACAATCTTCCAGTAATAAAATAAATAAGACACAGGGAATGTAGCATAGGGAATATAGTCAGTAATGTTGTAATAACTTTGTATAGTGACAAATGGTAACTACATTTATTGTGGTGATCATTTTATAATATACATCAATGTTATATCACTATGTTGTACACTAGAAGCTAATACAATATTGTATGTCAATTATTCTTCAATAAAACAACAACAAAAAAACAAATGCCACAGGCAGTCTATCATTAATACTTTTTTTTCTTAGCAGTCTCCCTGATAGTCTTCTGTCTCCAGTCTGACTTGAGCCTCTAGCTGCCATCTCAGATCTTCCTTACTTCCCATTCGAGGAAATCCCTGGGCTTTGCTTTTATGTTAAATCACAGGTTTTGTCTTTCTTAGTTTACTTGCTCATTCTGAAGCTGTGCATCTTCCGGTAGCTTCTGAGAAAGGGTAGGTGAAAAGTACAACCACTGAGATTTTGTCTGTCTGGGGAATATCTTTTTCCATCCTCACCTCTCCTTAATAGTTTCCCTGGGAGGAACTTGTAGTTGGAAATCATCTTCACAAATAAATTTGAAAGCAATTGTCCAATGTCTTCAGGCATCCAGTGTTGCAGTTGTTGAGATAACAGTTTGATGTCGGATTCCTAGAATGCACCTGTTTTTTTTTTTTCTTTTTGTTTTTGTTTTTTTCTGTCTCTCTGAATCTCAACTCATTATCAACAGAACCCCAGCTAGCACTTACAGGTAAGGTCTCCAGAACCACATGCTGCTGCCCCCTAAGCCTGTGCTCTTGTACCATTGTTGTTACTTGTCTTTCACTGCCCTGTATTGGCACCCTGATTTTGATATAATTTGTTCAGGTCAGCTATTGCTAAGGATTGACAACACACACAATGAACAACTATAATTTCAGAAAAGCATGGAGTTGGAGGGCAACAAATGGTATAGTGGAGTCTTGAGTATTTTGTATAATAATAAATATGAAATATATATTTATGAAACATACTAATAACACATAGTAATTTATTGCTATCATTATATACTAAAACTTACTATCAGTGCAAAATTCTGGTAGGAATTATCATATTACCAATTCCTTCTGTCTACTGAGACAAAACTGAATTATTTTTTGTGTTCCCTTAGGGACCTCTATTTTTATGTATTTTTGTGTACTTTTTGTTTTTGTTTTCTACTTCCATGCTAATATTCATTCCTTAGCCACCTCAGAGAGAGTATGAATTAAATAATGTATATAAATTATTTGAACATTTTGCACCCAGAAATGAGCATAGCTTAGTCTCCTGCTACACACCAGATGCTTGTATCTTTGAAGAGGGGCAAGGATTAGAATAGATTATAACTTTGGAATTTTTATGCTATGAAACATCAGTTAACGTGTTTGCATGCCATTGAGTTCCATCATACAGTGTTTGATAAGTCTGTTCTCTTGGCTCTCTGCTTCCATCAGTATTATCCCTGTAATATATTTATTAACCTCACTTTACATGTGATTGTTAATAAGTGATACCTTTTAAAATAGGTAGAATTGCCCCCACATATTTTCTGCCCTTCAAGAGGAGTAATGCATTCTAAGAACAGAGAGTGTGCGCACATTCTCTCTCTCTCACTCTCTCTCTCTCTATATATATATATACACACAGACACATATATATATATATACAGACATATATATCAATGAATTATAATATATAGTATATAATATAACATATCAGTGAATTAATATGTATCAGTAAATTATGATATTATATATAATATATATATCAGTGAATTAATGTTGTGGTCCTATGGCCCTATGGCCACAACATTTAAGTCCTACTAGAAACAGGATTTGATTAAGTAATTACTCTAAATATGAGCCAAAGGTTCACATTCATTGAAGGAGAGATGATTAAAGGCTAAAATGAGAAAATCACAAATAAGAGGTTTCAGGGGAAGTTTGAGTGTAGATGGTAAGGATGCTTCCAAGACTATTTCTATAGGGAATCATTTCTATCAGCATTTCCAACCAGAAAACAAAGATTGCTGGAGGCTCTGAAATAGATCAAAATATGTGAAGAAGAAAGGATAAATAGCAAAATTCACTTCCAAAGCCATAATGAAAGTACCATACAGCTGTAAAGAAAACACCTATAAAATTTTCCTTTGACTTCAATAGGGAATCTCTCCAACAGGGAGACTCATGATTTTTTTAATTTAATTTAATTTAATTTGTTGTTTTTTTTTTTTAGATTTATGTTTTTTTTTTTTAATTTGGGGACTTTGTGTTTAATGTCTAGACAATTCATTTTTGTTATGTTGTGATCAACAATGTACATAATAATTAGAGGGAAATATAAATCACATAAAACAATGCCAATCATGTCACTGATATGGGAATTTAAAGTGTGTTTCTCTCTCTCTCCCCAGCCTCATTTTCAGTGGGCTGCATTCTTCTGTTTTCCTTTTTACCACATTAGGCATTTTTGTAAGAGAGCTTTCTTCTTTCTTCTGTTGTAAACATTTTTCCTATCTCAGCATCCTTTTTAAATTCAAGAGACATTTTCCTTTGCAATGTACAATGAAAGGCGATTATGTTAGAAAATATCAGAGTTGGCTTTGTCATGTCTGGCACTGTTAAATCGTGTTGTGTCCTCAAGAGCTCAAGAAATGAGACTGAGGGAATGATTTGACAATGGAACAAGGCCTCCACCAGATCTCCCAGCCTTCCTCAAAACTCCCCGAAGTGAGAGAGACCCAGGTGGTGGGTGGAAGGATTTTTCTCTTAAAGAACAGTGGAGATTTTTCACTTATAAGGCAAAGGTGGCATTTGCAAAGAGGTCTTTGTAGTCTTTCTAGTATTTAATTTGAATTCAAGATGGTGTTAGGGAATTGAAAAAAGAAAGACTAATTGCTTAACAAATATTTCATGGTGACTGTGTACTGTGTAGAAGAATCTAGACAGATGCAAGGGTAAATAGGACAGATGTATGCTTCCTGTCTTCATAGAGTGACATGAGAAGAAGGCATAAAACAAACAAATTTCACAAATAAGTATTTAAGCACAATCATGACAAATATGATGGAGGACAGGATGCAAAGAAAACAGAAATGGACCTGAGCTTATGTTCTGACCTGGGAGAATTTTCATGATGATGCAATGTAGGAACTGTACTATTTGGGATGAGAATTTGGGGAGGCCAAAGAGGATGTCAGGGAAAAGTATTCCAAGAAAAAGAAATAGAATATGCTAAGGCTCTGCTGTAAGGATCACACTCCATCATGTTTCTCAATCTTTGGTCTATTGGCTTTAAAGTCTGGAAATAATTCCAAATTTGACCATGTTAAGTGACCCAGTTAATGCCCACACTTGAAGGGCTAGCAGAAAGCCACTCAAAAGATTTCCTACAAGATGAAGCACCATCCCATTACCATGATGGAGTGGTGGGACTGGTTGAATGGGAGTCTCCAAAAATGGATTTAGTGGCATGACCATATTGGAAATAAATTAATATTTATCACAATTTTACATAGGATATTGAACTATGTTTGCTAATAAATGATTATTCACGTTGAACAGATCAGACACTCTATTTGTCATAGATGTCTGGTCACTGATGACAAGCAAATGGTCATGTAATAGTAAGAAAACATTTAGTATATATATGTGCCTAGGTTTCTGGACTTTATAGCCATCCTGTTTTTCACTCGTTTTCTCAGCAGGACACTAATAAACAAAAATCCATTATTTTAAAATTTCTGATTTGTCTTCCTATTTTCTCATTCCTTGCTTTAGTTTTACTTCTTCCCTGATGGTAACTGTGGAATTCAGTGGAAGTCTTCCTGCAGTCTAATTAGCCTCTCTATTTAATTTTATAATACAAATTCTGAACCAGAAGCTGGAGATAATGTGCCCAATTCAATTCATATATGTCAATTTCTTTTTAATTGTAATTCTTTTCTCTAGTTCTTCCTACTCTCACTGCCCAGGCACAGCTGAGACTTGGATAATTATGACTTGCATGCCTACACTGTCAATTATACCTTAAGCTTTAGGATTAAATTCATTTATTATTGTTCTGATTATTAGTAATAATAACATGCACCTCTCCCCAAACCTTGATGAATACTAGTTTTTACAGTCTTTGCTTCCAAACTAAGCCTGCTTTAGTTTTCACTCAGATGATTCTTTCCTTCCATTTAAGAATAAATGGCATGGGGCATTCAGTTTCCTGTGTTGCATTTAAAAGCTATCCTAGGGGATCCCTGGGTGGCGCAGCGGTTTGGCACCTGCCTTTGGCCCAGGGCGCGATCCTGGAGACCCGGGATTGAATCCCACATCGGGCTCCCGGTGCATGGAGCCTGCTTCTCCCTCTGCCTGTGTCTCTGCCTCTCTCTCTCTCTGTGACTATCATAAATAAATAAAAAAATAATAAAAAATATATTAAAAATTTTTAAAAAGCTATCCTAGATCATTCAGAAAACAAGACTTTCTTAGAAGATTCTTCTTGGTATGAGGAGATGGTATATTTCCTTTGTGTAGAATTTACCAACTAGTGGGTGACAGGACTACAGCTTTGAAAAAATATTTGAAATGGCAAAGGACACCTATCAGCTATCCAATCCCTTCCTTAGAAAAGCTCTGGGTCCTAGTCCTCAAAAGCAATCATGGCTTTGACTCCCATGCTGACTCCAAAAAGAACACTTATTTTTTTCACCTTTTTTGATGAAGGTGTCCCCCCCCACCCCCACCACCAGTAACAGAACAGCCACGTGGTCCAACCAAGTTAAAAATGGTATTGGCCTGTCAGCAATATGTTGATTCTTTCAAACCTCTTTCCCAGACTCAAAATTCAATATATCGTCTGTGTTTAAAACTAAATTTGTAGTAAGATCACCCTCAGAGCTTAAGGAAAAAGAATCAGAAAGAGTATTGGTGGGAAGTCAAGGCTTTTATTTTATTACCTTAGAGTTTATCTTTTTAGCAAATCAGAGGAAAGCAATGCAATTTAATTCTGAGTGTGTAAAATGTTTGTGTTTTAAATGTCTCTCAAAAATACAGCTTTTGCAAATAGTGCTCCATGGGGTTTCTGGAAGACTATGATGGCTTATCATCAAGTTTAAGGTGCCCAGGCTACTGTTGTGCCCTTTATTTTCTTGGTTTTGTTTTCTCACCAGGGCTCACTGGTATAATTCCTTAATCGTCTCTATCTTGAATTATAGTTTCATAGACACTAAGCCTATGACTATAAAATAAAAGGCTCAGAAACACAAAGAGTAGACCATCCTTCATGGGCCCAGCCTCTCAGATCACCCATTTAATAACATGGGTGGAGAGGGTAGGGTGAGTCCAGCCATGGACCAAACAGTCTTCTAGACTTTGAGGTTGCAACAATTGTAATTTTTTACTCTAGTTCTTATGGAATATACAGTTTTGGGTGCAGGAATGGAGACTGCCAGAGAATAGAGTATGTACAGACAAATGCTGTTAAGTGGAAATGTCATAGGGGGTTAGTGGTGGGTGGGTAGCTGCTTTAGGGACAATTTATTTGAAGAGACAATTAAGTTGAAACATGAATGACAAGAAGACTCAGGCATGTAAATTCTGGAGGAAAATATTCATGACAGAGGGAATGGTTATGTGAAGACCCTTTGTTGAAACATGTTGGGGAGTTTGAGAGAAGATGAGTAACAGAGATATGGTATGAGGTAAGGTCTGAAAGGTGGACAGGGACTTGACAATACTGGGCCTTGGGAAGGAGTTAGGATTTTATTTTATTTTATTAAAGTTCATTGACAGACTATTAAAATGTCTTAAATAGTAGAGTGGCACGATGTGATTTATGCTCTTTAAAGATCACTCTGGCTGCTGCATTAAAAAAGATTGTAAAAGAAAAAGAGACAAGGCCTGGATATCTGTTATATGACTATTGCAAGAGTTCAGGTAAAATATGATAGTGACTTAAACTAGGAGAGAAACCAGATCTCCCCTCTATGCAATAACCGAGCTTGATGTCCTCACCCTGTATTGTCCTGAACTGCTAAATCTCTGAAACTTTAAACTCTAATATCTCAATTCTCATACTTAAAATTTGCTTTCCTACTTCAGCAAGTTCTCATTAGTCTATAAATTTCCCCTCATTATTGTCCTCAACTCCCTTTTCCCTCTGATTGTACTCATTCTAGATAATTTCAAATGGTTTCTACCCTTTACCCAACTGGAATAATGCCTTCAGCCTCATCTTTGAATATTTTCTTTCCCTTGATCAGCAGTCCTCTCATTTCTAACTTGATCATTATCCTTTCAACCTCCCAATTCAGTACTCTTCTTCACATCTATATCACTGGGTTTCTAGTGTGACTTTTTTTCAGGAGAAAAATTAATCAATCATGAGTTGCTTTGAATTCCTCTACCCCTAAGTTTACCCAGATCAGTGCCCACTTTAGGAGAATCCCTTCATCCCCTCATTCAAAATCTTGTGTTCATCTGTCTTCAGAGGAGCACACTCTGCTTCTATACCTTATGCTCAGATTCCCTGGATTTTATACTTTCACTGATTTTCCTTTCTAAATAAGTAATAGATATTTATTGCAGAGAAAATCACAGTTACATAAATTATAGCCTCACCTTCCAAGTAGAATCATAGGTATAAGGCTTTATAGATTCCTATCCCTGCCTTCCTTTCCTGTTTCATCTACAAATATTTCTTACATGCACCAAAATTCTAGCCATATCTTGCTTAGAAATGGTGTTCTTTCTACTTGGGAACATGTAACATTCACAAAGCATGTTTATTCATTTATAAATGAAGATAATAAAGATATTAACATTTCCATAAGGTTGTGAGGAGAAAAATTAGTTCATATATTTAAAATGCTTAGATTAGTACCTAATATCGTAGGCACTCAATACATGTTAGCTATTACTATCTTTATTGTTCTCTTTTACCCACTCTCTTTGCCTAGAAAATGAGTAACTCCTCATTTCAATGACTCAGTTCAAATACTGCCTCCATGGTGACTTATCCACCTTCTTTGCCACCTTGTCTCACTCAGTTAGCCTAGGCTAGGGTGGGTGCTCTTATTTCAGTACCTCTAGTAGTGGTTACTTATAGTGATGAACATCTATTCATGCTTTATATTGGCACTGCTTCATACTTCTCAGATAAGTAGATTGGAATAGGGAGTTTAAGAACCTTCACTATGTTTTAAACAGGTAGTGGTTGGACTTGCTGTTTAACACCAAAGCCTCTGGAGAACCCATCTGTGCTGCTATGTGAGTCTATATTGATTGATCAGTTAGATTCCTAGTCCATTTCCAAGTCTTCTTTCCTATTGATATACTTCAAGTAAATATAAATTAGCCATAGATAAGTTATCTGAAGTAAAAAAGATTAAACCCATTACACTTTTCTCAATATTATCTGAGTATTTCAACCAAGCAGAGAGAAAGAATTCTTCAGAATTTCTTTCAGTGTGTGTGTGTGTGTGTGTGTGTGTGTGTGTACATACCATGGGAGATATCTGTGTTAAGAGAATCAGAATTATATTAAAATAAATAAATGATAAAAGTAAGGAGCTTTTCAATCATGTTTGAAACCCCATTTTGGAAAATATGTATAGACACAGAAAACTTAAGAGTTAAAATATTGAGTGAGTTTCACTCTGTATGTTTCTGTATCTATGATAGTGGAAGCAATAAAAAACAGTATTTATCTGTATGTGTGTTCTATACCGATGCGATCTATCTCTCTAATTAGATAGTCAATTATTTTTAAAGAGCTGCAAATAAGCCCTATAAGAATGTCATAAATGCATCCCATATAGAAACATCTTGTAAATAAATTTTATTTTTATTCTTCCTACATCCTCCAGTAGGCTTAAAAGAACAACAACAACAAAAAAAATCACACTACCCAACTAATTCCAGAAACAGATCATTACTGCCTCGTAGTATGTTAATCATACTTACCATTCCTTCTCCTTCAACATCATTGTGCTCTGGGATAGAAAAGGTGAGTGGTATGTGAGTCTCCTCAGAGAAATGAACAGTTGAAATAGACAGGTTTCTCAAGAAACAATGTTATTTTCACGCAAAAATTCCCAAATAATAAAAAGGGGCTTGAAAATGGTGAAAATACATGACATATAAGCAGAATTATTAATGAAAGCACTCTATCTTTTGCTTCCATAGAATTTTTCAAGATGTAGACAAATTGGAGGTAAGCTGGGCAGAAGCAACAGAATTGAATAGGGTAATTGAAGGAAAGACTTATGAAGAAAGATTAAGAGGGCTAAGTACTTTGAGTTTGGCTAAGTGAAACATAGAAGACATGACATTACAGGCTACAGATAGTTGAAAGAGGCCAGCCACAAGCAGTACAAGGGATTACTTAGGTCATGGAATGAAATCTGAGGGAGGGAAAATTGTAAACTCAATATCTGGATTCTGTTCCTGATTGTGAAAATTATTAGATTGTAAAAGAGCTATCCTAGGACCAACTGCTCAGATGAAGGCAAGAGACGGAGTGTGGTAGCATGAAGTCTCTAATAGTTTACTAGATTCTGAGCAACTTGTTGCCAGGAAGCACTTCCTACTCAGTTTTAATCTCTGGGATTTAACATATTATAAGAATTCTTCAGAGAGCTAAATCATGCACATTGCAGTGAGGAGAAATTGGTCTTTGGAGACAGACATCAAAGATTTTATGACATCTCTGTTGGTTTATTATTATAATGACCCTGAGCAAGTTAATCTTGCTGAGACCCATCTGTAAAGTGGGTATTAATATCTACCTTATAGGACTGATGGGAAGTTTACATGAGTCAACTTGACTTCTCTTTCTACCTATTTAGCAGCTATTACGTCCACCCCCACTTCCCCATTGTCACTCCCCTGGTATCATTACTTTCCTAGTTTCACAGATGGTATCCTGAACTTCAGTTCTGTCCACCAGTCAGTAGTTCCCACAGAGTAGTGCAGAGCTTATCTGATGGAGCCATCTCCTAGCTTAAAACTGCCAAAGGATCTCATTGCCTTCAGGATAAAAAAGTGATCTCTTTAGAATGGCCTATTTATCCACCCTCTACTCAGTTCCATTTCCTTGTACCCCACCCCTCCCACACAATATGTTAGCTATGCTGACTTGCTTGTCAGCATGAATTCCCAAATGAACGTTCCTTTTTTATGCCATAAACATGCTGGTCTCTCTGCTGAAAACCCAGTCTCTTAATCTTTCTCCCCCCACACCCCCTCCAATAAAACCCAGCTCAGATCTTACCTCTTTGGGGATATCTTATTTAGGATCCACATGCCTCTCCACATGTTTCTGTAGTAATGGAACTTATCATTGTCCTACTATTAATTCTGTATTGTAATCTTCTTTCACATCTGCCTCTCCTAAGAGACTTTAGGCTTCATTTGGGAAAATACTTAGATTAGTGTCTTCCTTGGTACACATTCAACATACTTTTTTAAATAAAAGAATAATGAACAGAAGGGTAGAAGGATGAGTGAAGTGTAACAAAATAGCTGGAATATAAAAGATCATCAATTAATGTCAGTTCTCTTCTCTTGAAATATTGAAGGAATGTACTGGTTGTCTCTAATCTCCATGGTCTTGAATGAGTTTATTTCAGAGTTATTTGTATGTATTGATATCTTTACTATCTACTTCTGTCCATCACAATGGGAAGATATTGCAGCCTAGGAGGAACAGCAGGAATCTAAGAGACCTGGGATATATGTCAGCACATATCAGAGAGAAATGTGTCAATATAGGAGACGTGAGGTAATAGTTGAAAATATCCTGAGTAAATACAGATAATTATTTATAAGTAATTATAGATCCTCATCTCCCTAACAACATGGTTTATGAATTCTGGGAGCCTGATTGAAGAGAGATGGAAATGAGGACTGAGGGGTCTGAAATGGGAAATACAAGGAGGAATAGGGGAGAGAGACAAAAAAAAAACAAACCTTTCCTTTCACACCCTCCTTCTCCTTCTCTGGTGCTTGCCCATTGCCCAGCTGCCTGACCTTAGACACATGGCCAGCCCCTCCTTGTCTAGAGTTTGCCCTAATTCTTGAGTGCATTGTAGCATTTCAGATGATCGATTGCTCATGCCAAGAGCAGAATGTTAAGATTCATGAAATTCGAATCCACTCCATTAATAACCTTAGCAGAGTTTTCATTCCTCCTTCCCTTTTGTTCTCCTCGTCTCCAAGTCTCCATCCTCACTCTTTTGTGTATGTGTGTGCAAGGGAGACAAATGAGCTTCAGATGCAGCAAGGAATTGCCACCAAAAAGTACACCCGAGGGTCTTCTGTGTCCCTTTGCTGCATGTGATAAATTGCCACCTTTAGAATTAATTGTTACCTTCTCAGGAAGTGTTTATATTCATTTTTGTCTCTTTACTGGTTCACCAGTGAACCTCAAAGATGGAGCCAAACTTTCTGTTCCCTTCTCAGGAGCTTGCTGTGAGGCAAAAACAGTAGTTAGTGGAGCCAAGAGGGAGAAATTCTGTCTCCATGTTGGTCTTCAGCACGTGAATAGGTCATGTCATCTCAAAGTGCCTTTTAATAGAATAATTTATTTCTCCATCTTTTGGCTCTGAGTTCAAATTTCTATGACATTTTATGCCAAGGTAGAGCTCCCACACTCAGGGAAGGAGGAATATTCCTTCAGCTTTTCTTTGTCAGATGGCTGCTGTATTCAAGAGCTGAAAGAAAATGAGCTATTTCTCTGGCACCTCTTTACAAACATTACTAAGACTGCTCAGGCTTACACAGGAAGCACTAATACACAAAAGTGGCTCAGTCCTTACCCTATCCTGAGATAAGATGCCTGAAAACAGACTGAATGAAAGATGCCCCTTAATGGGCCCATGGATGAGAATGAGCTTTAGCCATGTTTGTGCTACATTTTTATTGACATCCTGTTTCTCTAAACCACAGAGATCCAGAAAGGTTACCACATACTCTGCAACTGGCACCTCTATTATGGCTTTACATGTAATACATTCAGTGGTTCTCAACCAGGGATGGTTTTCACTTCTCTGCTCCCCAAGGAAACGTTTGGCAATGTCTGGAAACATTTTTGGTTGTCACAGTAGGAGTAGGGACAGCGTGTGGATGTGCTACTGGTATCTAGTTGGTAGCAACCACAGATACAGCTACATATCCTATAATGTACACTAACCGTGGAATATGTAAATCAAGTAAATCTACATATCCTGCCTGATATGTTATGGTAGATACTCAAAAAGTATAAATTATGACTTCTATTCTCTAAGCATTTGGGATAAAAATAATCAGTGTTTATTTTTGAGCTCTGACTATATGAAAAGCTGTATGGCAACTACAAAACAAGGGTATGGCTGTGCCCTTGAGGGACTTAGAGTCTACTGGAGAAACTTAAAGTCTAGTAGGAAACTGACACAGATGTGCTAACACTGAGTGACATCAGACGTGCTTAAATTCAATACTGAATTTGATGATACAGTGAAGGCTAGAAAGGTTTAAGAAGACTTAATGGAGAAGAAAATTTGACCAGAGTCTTGAGATAGCTAAATGCTGAAATAGATATGTAGGACTGACCATGGTGATGCACGGAAGAAGGAAGGGGGTAGATAAAGCCTGGGATAAGGGGAAAAAGTGCCGTTACCTGCACTCATTGCCAAACCTTCAAGCATTGCCCGGCAAGTGCCAGTTGCAGAAGTTGCAGAACAATTTGGGAGATCAAAGAAGAAATGTGTATCTAGTTTTCAAGTCTTTTCAGAACTGTTTCTTAAAATAACTATCTTTGGTCTTGAAAAATGGCTAAACATAAGATTGCAGGCCAAGAAATTTAGAACTCCCGAGGGACTTTTACATTGCCACATGTCTGAGAATTTCTATCTTGCAAAACAAGACAAGGCAACAATGAATGACAAGAGGGTTTTGGAAGACAGTCAGTCTTTGATGCTCCCTTTGTTCAGATTAGCAGAAATGAGATTTTAGATGCACAGACCATAATGTGAGTTTTCTTAAGGAAACCAGCAATCTGTGTATGACCTGCTTCTTAGCGTATCCCTGACTATTCTTCTTTACCTCCAGCTCCCACTGGCTGTGAGATGGGAATGTGGCTTTACAGAAGGACTATAGGATTGCAAGTGGAGACTTGAATTCCATTTCTTCCTCTCCACTAGCTAGCTGGGTGACATTGCTCAAAACTGCCAATGTAGGGATTAGACTGGGCTGGGTCATGTTCATCTCTCACCTTATATACCTCGTCCCTTGTTGACTTTCCTGATCCATTCAAAAAGGTTAAAGAAAATGCATATCCCAGGGACATTTTGTGATCTTTCAGTGAAATGTGGAAATGAGCCATGTCAGCAGCCTTATGTTCTCACTAATGGTCTGGTATACCTTATGAATAAACAACACTAGTTTCTGTTGCTGGATCTCATTCACAGCATATTTATAGACCTAATTCCTCGGTGTTTTTTGACAGGGATTCTGGAAGGGGAAAAGTGACAGTGCAGTTGTTTGCTAACATCTGGGTGCACTTTTTGCACATGGGTATAGCCCCAAGGAGAATTATTCCAAGGCAGGAAGCTAATCCGATTCATATCTCTGTCTAGAGGCACTTAAAGAGACTGTCAGATGGTTCCCACAGTGACAAATTTGAGTCCCAGGGAGTTTGCAGAAGTCGAGAGAGTTCAGACACATTTGGGGGGAAATTCCTACTATCTTTTCAAGGGAAAGACTCCTGCAATATTTTTGCCAGCCTCTTTATATTTGTAGGACAGAATCCACAGACAGAGGCCAAGGTTGTCTATATCTCTTGTTCTCTAATTTATTTATTTAAAAAGGCAAATTTTTAATGGAAAATCCGTCATGTGACTTAGAGACCTAGATGTAAGGCCTGAGCAAAGGTTTGCTTTAAAATATCTCTCTCTGGGGTGCCTGGGTGGCTCAGCCAGTTAAGCATCTGACTTTGCCTCAGGTCATGACTCGGGGTCCTGGAAGTGAGCCCCACCTTGCTTTGAGCCCTGCACTTTGCGGGAGTCTGCTTGTCCCTCACCCCTTGCTCCTCCCACTGCTCATTCTCACTCTCTCTCCCAAATAAATAAAATCTTAAAAAAAATTAAAACAAATAAAATGTCTCTCTCTGACTCAGTTTCAGAACCTGAGTGACAGCTACCTTGGAAGTATTAGAGTAGTTTTCTCTATCATAAAATTGGCATGCTCTGTCTGGGTAAGAGTATTAAATTATAGAATTGCTTCCACCTACCTTCATTCCATTATGATAATTCAATTAGAAAAAAAAATTAATGCTCTCCTTGTAACTCTCATACATTGACCACAATATGTTAAACAGAAAAAACTGATATGTTGAATCTGAAGTGCACTGTTGTTCTTTTAATTTACACGTACAAGTTAGTTGCTCCATGCTAAGGGTTTTATAATTACTTAATCTGAATTATCTATTGAGCATAACAATCACTTTCCTGAGTAGACTTATCCCTAAGTGCCCTGCATGAAGTTGAGAGCTTTATATATACACTATATTATTTCCTCAGTTTATAAGTGAGGAAAGCAAAGTGTAAGTCAAATGATGTGTAGGAAGTCCAGGGGAATAAATGCCTTTTGTTTAATCCCTTGTTGAAAATCTCTTCAGGTTTTGGAATGCAAAAAATTAAATATAGTCATTATTGTTCTCTTAGGATTCAGATTCATACAATAGAACAGCATCATCCTTGTGATTCTCAAGTAATTATACTTGATGGGGCACGTGGGTGGCTCTGTTGGTTAGGCATCTAGCTCTTGATTTTGGCTCAGGTCATGATCTCAGGGTCCTGGGATTGAGCCCTCACCAGGCTCTGTGCTCAGCAAGGAATCTGCTTGTCCCTCTCCCTCTGTTCCCCACCCCCCAATAAATAAATAAAATATTTTTAAAGTAATTATGCATGAGATGGATGACAAGGGGAAAGAGACTGCCTTGAGATCAAGAGACCTATGTCCACTTCTAACATAAGAAGTCATGTGACTGGCAAGACTACCTTCTTTTCCATTTGCAGTGTTGCTGGGAAAATTAAAACTAATTTATATAAAGTGCCTAGCATAGTGTCTGGCAAATTGTAAGTGTTCAATAAGTGTTGCTGGTATTATTTTTGGTTCCGATATTATTTAGCTATATAAGCACATAGCACTGAAGAAGAGACAAAATCTGCATTGATATTACAGCGTTCCTAGATATTTGTTGCCTGAAATAGATTTCTGATCAACTTAGTATTTGCTACTTTCTACTTTCAATATATTAAAAAATAAATATTTAGTCTTTGTCCCTGGTTCTAGGCACCAAGCTCCTAAAACCTTTGGAATTTCATGAGTTGAAGGAGTATCTTTTGTTATTCATAGTAAGGCTCATTTAACACCTGAGTTTAAACTCAAACTGGGATTGTGAAGGGTACCCTAGGTAACTTGGTGAGACTGGAGGGTGGGAATTTTCAGCTCCAGCCATAAACTTCAGGGAGGGAAGGAGAGGGCATGGGACTTGTGATGAAGCTCTATGAAAACCCAGAAACGAGGAGATTGAGAGAGCTTCAGAACTGGTGAACACACCCGTGTGCCAGGAGAGTGATGTACCCCACTCCACAGGGACAGCAGCTAGGCCACTTCTGGACCTTTCCCTATGTACCCCTTCATCTAGCTATGCATTGGTATCCTTTAGAGAACCAGATAAACATAAGTGTCTTTCTGAGTTCTATGAGCCATGAAAAAATTATCAAACCTTAATAAGGAGGGGTTTGAATACTTTGTAGCCATGTCAGACTGAGGTGTGTGGGTAACCTGGAACTTGGTACTGGCATCTAAAGTGAGGACAGTCTTGTGGGTTGGAACCCTTAAGCATGTGGACTCTGATGCTGCCTCTGGGTAGACAGTGTCAGAATTCGGGTGGTGTCTAAGGAATTGGAAAATTAGTCATTAGTGTTGAAAAATACCCCAGACTCTGAAAATCTGAGTGAAGCTACCATACCAATAGAGTCTATTTATTTAAACCTTCAAATGGTTGACTTCTGGCTAATTGCAATTTTACTAAACCCATGGTTACCAGCAACTAGTTTTAGAGGAACCATTAGCATTGAATATATAGAAATCCTTGCTGACTTCTCAAGCTCTGGATGCAGGAGACATTATTTTTTATGAAATAAATACGTGCTCCCTGGAGGCCTATCTAGGAATGTGTTGCCACTTCGGGTCACTTCAGCTTTTCAGTAGAGAACAAGGGACAATATCTGCAACCTCAGGGTAGCAGGGGAGCTTGCATGTTGTTAGTCCCAGAATGACATAAATGTAGAGGAGTGCAGACCCAACTTATTTGTTTCAGGTTGCAGCCCCATGTATGCCCGCAGGTGACTAGATGTAAGGAAAACATTGGGTGGCCTAACCTTTGAGGCTAAGAAATTACATTGGCTGATGTTTCATTTCTCTTGCCTTTTGCTTTACTTAATCAGCTATGAATGACTCCTATTTTCTTATAGCTGTTTTATGGCAATAAAAAATAACTCCCACTGTGCAAATATTATACTCTTTCTGGCCTGAAGGGAAACTGTTATGAGAAAAATCCTGGATTTTTTTGATCCATATCTTAAAGGAAATGCCAGGTTATGAACAATCCTTAAATACAGAGTCCTGGGTGGAGAAAAGGCTATTCCCATGTGTGCATATCAGCTACTGGAATTCCAGGAGGCTCCCCTTTGTGGGAGAAATGAACCATTGCCTCTTCAAACTACTGGCTTCAACTGAGAGGCATCTTCTCCCAGAAGCAAAGTAGGAGTGTGTCTTTGAAGTTTTACACAACTCAACTTCTGCTTTAGGGTAAAACTTTTTTTTTTAAGATTTTATTTATTTATTCATTAGAGACAGAGAGAAAGAGAGGCAGAGACACAGGCAGAGGGAGAAGCAGGCTCCATGCAGGGAGCCCGACGTGGGACTCGATCCCAGGTCTCCAGGATCAGGCCCTGGGCTGAAGGTGGCGTTAAACCACTGAGCCACCCAGGGATCCTTGGGGTAAAACATTTTAAAGGTAGAATAGTCCCACACTATGTTAACTGAATATGTGTCTCTATTATACCTTTAATTTAGTAGAAAATTTAAAGGGGGAAAAAAAAAACAATGACTGTATGGAATAGCAGGGTCTTTGCACGTTTAGAATTGAAACCAGTTATTTGATGGCCTATAGAGCCCCTGATTCCTTCTTCCAACACTGGGGGAGCCTGCCATGAACACTGTGGTAGGCAACTCCAACATTCTCACTGTGGGTCCAGGCTGGAACTAAGGGTTGACAGAGCCCGTCCTGCTCACGTCTGCCAAAATCTCTCCCCTGCCAGGAAGCCGCCTCCCTTCCTCCCCTATCGTTTTCTCTTCGGAGGAGAAGGTGGCTGGTGCCCACGGCTCCCAGGGCAGCCCTTTGCACAAGCACTGGGTGCCTTTGAAAAGCAGATTGCAACAGGAAGACTTTGAAAGCAAGAAGAGGCTTTTTCATCTTTGCAGGCCCCAGCCAGAACACTGGTTCCTGTGCAGTACAAGCAGTTTCAAAGTTATCTCCCATGCTGATATGAATGTGATAACACAGAGCAGAGAGGTGCCATAATGATTTCCTTTCAAATGGCTGCCTCCCCATTTATCTTTGCACACTGTCAAAGACTGATATGGTCGGGAGTTAGCAGTGGCATGGAATAATTAATCTCGCACTGGGGAAGTAAGTTCCTCATTTGTCTCCTGAGAAATTAGCACTGCATTGACAGGAAAAGTAGATGGTACAATGAGAAAGCAGAAGGGGTGTGGTATTTTTAACTACAGGTGACAAATTGTAAAGTTTTGATTGAGCACCTACTATGTGCCAAGGGCCGAGGATACTAGGATACTGATAACTCCTGCTCTAGAATAGTTTATAGTCTCTGTAGGGGCATATATTATTTTTAAATGCATGTCACTTTTACACAATGCCCATGGCTGCAGTGGTGATACTTGTACCATCACCTAAAGAAGAGCTGAATTGCACTGAGTGCACTAGTTATTGGAAAGGTTTAACCTCTATAACAAAGAACCACCATCACCACCACCACCCCAGTGCAAAGTGGCTTAGTAAGGTAACAATTCATAGCTTGGAGGTTTAGGACTTACAGACCAGTCTGCCATTCCTATGGAATGCAAGCTTTTCCTATTTTCCAGCCAGTGGGAAGAGGAAGAGGGAAAGAATATGCCTTAGCGTGTTTAAGGGTAAGATCCTAAAGTAGCACTCATCACTTAGCTTCTATCCCATAAGACTACACTTGTCTGCAAACCAAGAAAGGCAAGAAAATGCTGTCAGTAGCTGAGAAGCCATGTATCTTGCTTAAAACTTGGAATGTCCTCTTTCTAAGACGGCCACAAGAACCTAGGTATTTGGGACAGCCATGAGATATTAGATAAATTCCCTTTGCTTCTCTGAATTTCTAGCAACTCATCTCTTTAGGGAAGGAATTGAAGGAAGTGATCTCTGCAGTCCACTTCAGTTCCAAAGTCAAAATAACAGTTGAACATTCTTCTCTAGGTTCTGCATGTAGGAGGCATAGTAATGGACTCTGTGCTGGGGATTTCAGTTTGAACTGGTTTCTGTTATTTGGAAATTTCAGATATTGACCTAACACTAGATTCAAACGAGAAAAGGACATGGTTCTAAGACATAGCTTGTGGAAAGAATCAAACCTGCTATCCTCTTCCTGTGAGGCTGTAAAGGCACTGAGCCATTGTTTGAGCAAGGCAAAACAATGGGAGCCAGAAGCAAGATAATTGTTTTAGACAGTGCTGGGTAACCGGGGAAGCCTTCTGTTGTAGAGAGCTCAACAAAGACCTAGTTCCTCAGAAGAAAGAGAGGTGCTGACCTGGAGAGTAAAGTATAGGACCAAAGGAAGCATGTGTGGGTTTTTAATGGGCCAAGGCAGACAGCCGGATTACACTACCATGGAGTCTGTTGGTGAGTGGCTTCTCTGACTTGAAGCGATAATACTTTCTATGAGGTCCCAAAAATGTCGGCCACAGCTTCCCAGATCATGCCTTTGGAACCAAACCAGGTTGCAGACAATCTCTTTAGCCCTTGAGGTAGCTGAGTGGGACCTGAGGTCACCAAAGTCCTGGGCAAGTTCCCTCCTACCATGTCGGCCTCCTCCAACTCCCTCATTTTCTACAAGTGCTGTGACTTGGAAAAGATTGCAGAGCACCCAACAGAGGCTGCCAACGAGGGTGTTTCACTCTAGACACTTGGGAGCTAGCTCAGCTGGTCACTGTGGTGATTTAAATAAATTGTCTCATGGAGACACACCAGCAAATCAGGGTTGGCATTTCGATTTCCTCTATAAGGTGAATTGTGGAAAGAGGTTCATTATAATGATTAAGGAAGATTTATGCAGTGAGTACATTTCTTTTTCCTGTATCCTGTTACACTGCTGGTATTTTATAACCAAAAATGAGTTCTGGATTTTAACTATCTAATTCCCAAAAAAATGTGCTCCTCAATGAATTATTTGTAAGTTCGAATTTAATAACCAGAAACTTTTTGAAGGTGCCAGATTAAAAAATAAATAAAAAAATAAAGGAAACTCGCTGCAAATTCTTTAATACAGTGAGAAGTCATCCCCCAACAACATAAATATTGGCTTTGACACAGTCAGTAAATTAACTCTTTGGCCTTAGGCAGATATCATACCTCTCTGTAAAGGAAGTGGGTTTTCTCCACTGTAAAATGATTCTCAGTAGGGATGGGGCATTAGCAAAATGATCTGAGCACCTACTCTATCATCCTGATTTGATGTTCCCTTTGGAAAAATCCAGGACTCAAAAACACTGAGTGAAAATCTCCCACTACAAGAAGACAATGTGTAGGTTGCTACAGAGTGTGGTTTCTGTGGTCGGAGCAAAGAAAAACAGTGTTGTTTTCTGAGCTCTTGACTCCACTGTACAGGGTAGATCAAGTGAACAGAACAAGCCTCAGCCACTTGTTCTGCTTCTGATGCTTTGCTTCTCCAGAAATTTCCCAACTTACAAGGCCAAAGCACCTTTTAGCTATGACAGACAGTTAAACAGAGCTCAAGCTTAAAGAATTACCTTTTTTTTTTTTTTTGAGTAGTGATTTTACTTAGGTTTCAGTCATTTCTTCAGATTTTTTATTTTAAAAAGATTTCACAAAAGCATCATGCAAAAATGGTAAATAATAAGACGTTCTTTAAACCACACATCCTGCCTAGAACTGATCATTATATTTTCCAATTTAACATCCATTCCTTTCAGATAGTGTGTTCTTACTCATTTTTAAACATCATAAATTGAAAGCTACAATTTAAATATAAAACTCTTAACTGAGAAAATGACTCTGAACTCATTAAATATTTCTACCCAGTGAGTTTTCTGGCTCTCCTAATGACCCATTTTTCCTTTCTTTTTTTTTTTTATTACAACTTTCTTTTTATCTCTGATTTCCCTTCTTTTTCAAGTATAATTACCTAGATTATCCTCTCTATTCTTCTATTTATTGTAGCCCTCATTCTAAAGTATCTGCTTTTGTGGATTTTCTATAGTATTTGAAATATAATTAATTAATTGACTAAAATTAATTGAATATAAGGCTTTTATTAATTAATGTAATTTGAATATATACTCTTCTATTCTTAATTGAATATAACCCTTCACCTCCCCCCAAAAGCTCTACCTATAGGTATGAAAAGAGGAATTAAATGAATTGGTCATATTTTTGTGCCTGTTCTTGCCCTTTGGTTTCCATTTCTGCTTCTAGCATACAGTCTCATGGTAAAGCAGAATAATTTTTGATACCATGGTATACATTGCACTATACTCTTAGACTCTCCATTTTTACCATTATGACTCTTTCCTGGATACCATGTCCTTGAGATGCCCCCTATGTCTGATAAAATAACTCATTGTAATAGATAAGGTGTTAAATGTTTATCCTAAATTCAATCTAGTAACTTAGTTGTTTTAATTGAAAACTCTAAGTCCTGTGTATATGGGAGGGGTACAAGCGTAAGGAAGATGAAAAGGGTTGTTTCTTATGAGGTCCTACCTGGTAGGACCCTATCTGGGCTTAAATTGTGCCACTCAGGCTTGTATCTCATCTGCCTTAATGTAAGGCCAGCCTTGTCTGTTAGGCAAGAAGAAATTTAATTTGCAACCTATTTTATTAAAGGATAAATTAAGGTGCCAAGAGGGAATTGAAATCATATAAGGTAATAGAACATTGAAACTTGCCTAGATTTAAAACTGGGTCTTCTGTGAGTTTCATTCATAATGACACCATAATAATAGCTACATGTGTTAAGCACTCATGAGCCAGGGACTGCTTAACATACTTTTACATTTATTAACTCACTTAATTCCCATAACACACTTATGAATAAGGTTCTATTGTCTCCATTTTATGTATGAGAAAACTGAGGAGTAAAAAAGCATAAGAAGCTTCTCTCAGTTCATGTAGCTGATACACTTTGGAGGTGGGATTTGAACCCATATACTGTTAATCACTATTTATACTATATGAATGTAGTTTTATAAAAAAAAAAGATAAAAGAGCAGTGATTCTTTGGGGCTCAAAAAGAACTGCTAAAACCCATATTTTGGTATTATTATTATTATTAATGTCAGCAGGATCAGCTGTTGAATAAATGTTATCTAGAAAAGTCTTGCCCTTGGATAAAATTAAATCTTTCTCATGAATCTACTACTGTGACCAAACTGCACAATATGCAATGGATGAATAATTAAATCCAGATGTCTCTTCCAGGAACAGCAGCAGCAAAAACTGGAGGTGGGGGCGCAGGGAAGATAGAAGTAACAGACACGATATTCACACAAGCCATGATAATTAATTTTAAAATAAAAGTGTGCTTTAAATGTCAGCCCTCCACTAATCCTAAGAATTACAAATAAAAAATAAAATCCGCCTGCCATTTAACAGCCAGCAATACAAAACCCTTACTGTGTAAAGTGTCATATGCATAACTGAATTCACAATTTGGTTTTCTTAAGGAGAAATAATTTAGTTATCATTAAACTCTTTGGGAAACTGGTTTTAATAATGTTCTTTGGTTATCAAGGGTATCGTTTTTCCTTCAGGCAAAGAAGAGAGAATATGCAGCTCAAACCTTTAACGTATATGATAATGAAGTTGGTTCATTTCAGTGCAGGACTGCTACAATTCTTTATCACTCAACATGAGCAGAGGTGTGAAAGCAGGCGGTTTCTCAAACTGTAGGAAATTGCTGAATTCACAGATTTATATCTCAACACAATGAACTGGCCATATATTATATGGAACTCAAATTTGGTTTGTTGGCTTATTTTTTTATGACTTTGATTATTTTTTGACAGAATAACAGCTGGGGGGATAAAGACCTGTAAGAGAAAATGCTTCTGCCCTGTGTGTTTTTTAAATTACAGTATGTGATAATTAAAAAAACAAAACAAAACAAAACAAAAAAACAAAAACCTAAGTTTATTTACATATTTATACCCGTATTTCACTGTGTGACCTATTCCTGCCTCTAGAGGAACCAAGGACATTCCATTGCCTTGCTTGCTCTAAGAATATGCCAGGAGCTGGTTTCCTACTGTGATACAATTAATTAAAACCATAAACATGATTCTAGCTAGCTTTAATGTGGTCCTGCCACAACAACATTTTCTGGATCATTTATTTAATATTCATTGACTCACAGTCACTGAAGGTACCAAATCTTTCATCAGATATCTTCCAATAGGGATGGTGAAAATGTATTTTGACCAGTTCATGGTCTGTACCTTCCCTTACCTTTTATCTTTCTGAGCAGACTTATTCTCCTCTTCATTTCTTTGCCAACCCAGCCACCACTCCAATATTCCTTTATAATTTATGAACTATCTCTTCTCTAAATAGGAGATCCAATTCTGTATATACTCTGGAATTCTGTTTAAAAGTGTTGGTTTTTAATTTGGGGACCAAGGCAGAATGTAGGGTGTGTCAATTTGGGAATGCTGAATGACTGAAATGTCATGACATTTACAATCCAGATGTCATCGCAAGCTGGGAGACAAGGCAGCTTGGTTGATAATTAGATGGCAGATGTCCAAGTAGTCACATACGATACACATTATTTTTTGTATATGTGAGACTTGGGACCCTAGCCCTGAAAGATAAATGAGAAATCACCTCGTCCATACCATAAAGAAAAAAAAATTAAGTGTCATAGTTTTATTGCCTTTTTTAAAGTGTATTTATTGGAAATAGCATGCATATGAAAACAAAAATCTCTCATAATTCCTTGTTTTGGTATTACTCTATGAAAGTAAATATATTGACTATTATTGCTTTTTGCTTTTTTCCAAAATTTAGACTCCCACATTCGACAAATAAGGAACCTGAGGCCCAGGAGAGTTAAATAATTTCTAAGATCACCCAGCTCATTGGTAGCAGAAATGAGAATAGAAAAGAATCTCTGAATCCTGTGGTGGCCTTCTCCCGGAAATACCTTATTCTCTCCCCTGCCTTTAAAAAAAAATTTCCCCAGATTTATTGAGATATAACTGACATATAACATTATATAAGTTTTAAGGTATACAATGTGTTGATTTGATACACTTACATACTACAAAATGATTAGTGCTAGAATTAGCTAACACTTCCATCAGGCCACATAATTACAATTTATTTTTTGTGGTGAGAACATTTAATATCTACTTTCTTAACAACTTTCAAGTGTATAATACAGTATTATTAACTATAATCACCATGCTGTACATTAGATCCCCAGCACTTATTCATCTTGTAACTGGAAATTTGTATTCTTTGATCATTTCTCCATTTCTCCTGTCCACCCCCATTCTTGAATTCAGTTTTAAGTACAAGGAAGCCCACTCTTTGATTCCCTTCTGAGTAAATGTTTGAACGAGATCCCCAGTGGCTCCTTGAGAAAGCTGGGCACAAAGCTTTAAAGCTTTGGTTAAAGTGTTCTGATTAAACCTACATGGTACCCAAGCAATAGCCTGAAGTGTGGAAAAATTCTAGTTGGTGGAATTATTCATTTTATTAATTTAAGGAGTATTTAGAGGAAAATGTAATAGATTCACTGCCTAACTATTCTTGAGTTCCATCCATTGAACTCCCTATTCCTGATACAACATCTTGTAACTCCAGAATATTAAGGTTTGGTGGACTGCCTTTCCATTCTGTTATATATCATTTTCCATGTCTTAATGCTTCACACCTAAGACTCTGAGGTTTAAAGTGAAAAGTCAACTTTTATTACCACTTTTGTGGTTTTGTACACAAATTTGGGAAAAGAAATATATTTTTTATAAAGCAAATACATCAACTGCCAATTGTTACACAAGAATAATTTTCTTTCACCATAGCTTTGGGGAGAGCTAACTATATTTATAACATTCCAGAAGGAACTCCCAGTTGAAGAGAAGCATCCCTTGAAAAATCAGACTTGAAAGCCTCAAAATTCCTAGGCAGACATTGACTTGAGCTCATTGATGGCACAAAGGAAAATTTCAGGAAAATATGTTCAACTGTCTTGTGAGTTTGGAACCAGGAAAAAAAAAAAAATGGGTTTCCTGTACTGCCCAGAGGTATTTTACATACACACAACTCAAAAGCTACTAAACTTTCATAATTTAAACTTCGCATAGAGGTATGATCCTCTGAGGAATAGTTGAGTATAAATCAGAAGGAAATGACTAAAAAAAAACAAGGTTATAAAGTGTCTGAACACTTCTCATGTGAGGATTGTGACTAACTTCTGTAGTGCTGAAGTCGCATTCCTTACTTTGATTTAAGAGAGTGTTTGAGGGGTAAGTCTTTCTAGTACTCAACTTATTGCTGGTTTCTACTACTATGTCCCACTCAATCCTCTGTCCTTTTACCCTGTAGTCTTTTGGGAGGGCCTGATGATTCTCATCAATGGAGTCAGCCTTGTCCTTGGCTCAGACCTACCTTGTTCTGGGGCAAGAAGGAGTTTGGCTCTGTCTTGCTTATGGTTCCTCTTAGACTGCTGAAATGCAATACTTTAGCCATTTACTTCTCCTGATGAGTCTCTTACCATACCAGGATGCCAGTGACTGGAGTCCTAACTTGTTCCAATGATCAGGGACCTGCATGAATATTCCTCTTTACCTAGCTGAGTCTAGCTTAGCATGATCCTCTATTTCTGGCAGCCACATTTGAGAATTAAAAAGAACAAATGAAATTAATTTTAAGAATACAGTGAAGCATATTTTGTTATATCTTGGGAACAATACAATTTTCATGTTTGTTTAGGAGGCTGAGCATCCAAACCTAACCTAGGTAAGTTTGGGGGTGCCTCTTTTGAAGTATTAGTTTAAAATATTTCTTGATTTTTCCAATTTGGTTAAATATCTTTAAAAAAAATTGTATTTGACTTGCAGAAATGTACAAGGAGCTTTACAATGCTCAGGCATGATTTAGACATTCAACAAAATAAATGAGAGCTTCCTTTGCTGAATGCCCAGGTCTATCAATAATGTGTATGAAGATGTATGTGTAGATGTATTTGGATAGAGCTTATAAAATAACAGGGCTGACTCCACAGGTGAGAGAAGACATGTAGCTTCTTAATAAACTTGAAATGACTAACGTATCTCTCCAAAACAAATCATTAGCTGTGTCCACATGACTCGAAAACTAGCAGATTAAAAAGTAAAAAGCTTTACTTAATCCTCTCAGCTATTTGATGTACATCAAGCATCCAGATGTTGAAAACATCCAAGCTGCAATTTGCAAGTTTTATACTTGCATATATTATTCCTTTCCTCAGAGACTGAGTATAGAATCCAAACTCTACTTTTCAATTTACTCTTTAAAAGCATAGTAGCATTGTTCCAGAATCATGGAGCTATCTCTTACTGATGCATGAGTTCCTCACCTTGTGGTTTGGGTGTTGAGAAATGTTGGTTCTCTAATGGTTTTGTTTTGTTTTTAGTCACTCAACATTTACCCACCAATAACTTAGATTATGTTTTAAAAGTGTAACCTAATATTAATATTATTCTAAAGTCGTTTCAACTAAATAATGGAAAATTTGACATACCTAATCAAATTAAAGTTATCCACTGTCAGATCCATGTCACTGACCCGCTTTTTGGCAAGATGATTAAGAACATCGACTACAGTAGAGTTTTATTGCTATCAGCAACTGTTGTGCCACTGTATGTATCTTCATTTCTTCCACTTATATTATGTCTCAGTATGGAGTTTATATCATGCATTTCATTTTAACTATTTTCTAATTGCTATCGCATTTTGTCAGGTTGCATTTTGTGGCCAGCAACATTGATTTTATCTTAATGTCACCAGTGGAAATTGATGATCTTAGGCTTGGCATAATATTAATTAAATCCATATGTCACATCATTATGCAGCATTCTTATGAAAATATTGAAGTACTAATACATAAGTACGAGTCGAGGTTACTTACAAAAATGGTGGACTTCATATGAAATCCATCATCCAGTAACAATGTTTTGGAAACTTAGATGGATGGGTTTAGGCCAACATTGATATTAAAGGTCAAGTCTTTCTTAGATCAAGATTCATATCTCAGCTAGCTTCTTGACGTTCAGGATCCCACAAGGAAGAAGAGCTGGAAATGTTACCCCAGGTGTCTTGAGAAAGCACAGTAGCTCACCCTTGTGTAGTAGGCTAATAAACTTCCACCAAAGATTCCTAGAACCTATGAGTTTTGCCTTATGTGGAAAAAGAGGCTTTGCAAGTGTAATGAAGTTATGAATAGTTAGATGAGACCATCCTGGATTATCTGGGCAGGCCCTAAATATCATTGCAAGTATACTCATGAGGGAGAAGCAGAGAAGATTCTCTGCATGTACAGAGGACAAAGTGGTGTGAAGACAGAGGCAGAGATCAGAGTGACACAGCCACGAGCCATGGGATGCTGGCAGCCACTTGCAGCTGGAACTGTCAAGAAACTGGTTCTCCCTCAGGGGGCCTCCAGAGAGAGTTCAACTCTGCTGGGGCCCTGATTTCATCTAAATGATATAAATTGGGGACCTCTGGTCTCCAGAACAATGAAAGAATAAATCTCTTTTGAAAGCCACCCTGTTGGTGTTGTTACAGCAACCATAGGACACTAATACATCAGACATTTTGAATAGCAACAGTGATAATTACCAATAAAGGACAGCATATGAAGTGTGAGTAAATGTATTTTTAGAAAGTTCTCTTACTCTCACATACAATGTAAATAAAAGCAGATCTTAGTATAAAAATGGCAGTTTCAAAATAAGTCTCCTCACCTCCCATTCCAAGTACCCTGATGACCTTAAAGAAGCTGTTCTTATTTAGAAATTCTGAAGCCATCACTGCCTGCCTGTGGGTTGGGTTGAAATGAAGGCACACTGATATGTCAAGGGTGGATTCTGTGACAGTGAAGCAGGATGGAAGAATTCAAAGTCATATTGGAGCTAACAATAGGAATACCTAAAATACCCGAGAAAGTTAAGAAAACAATTGAATGAGTTCCAAAGTACACATGTGCAAGAATCATTTAGAATTCTGTCTTCAAACGGAAGGACTGGTGCCAGACTCTCTTGCCTGTTGTGGTCAGCATATGCTGTGAGGCAGTGCTAGCTACCAGAAAGGGCAACCCTGACTTGATGCATTTTATGTTGTTTACCACTGTTTCCTAAATAAAACTTGTTTCAAAGAATTCCATCTTTGATGTGCCTCACATGGGCATATTCTCAATTTTGCACCCTTTTGCATGCTGTCCTATAACTGGAGCGTACACCTGGTCACCCTTTTTTAAAAAAATCTGTCTTCCCAACTTCCTCCTGGATATGTCCAGAGGATGCTGGCTACCACTTCATCCTCACTGGTTAAAACTGCCCCATCCCCTTTTTTTCCTACTGCAATCTTGTCTCTTCCTTTTCCTTGTCTCAGTTAGTGGATTATGCTCCTCTCTGCTGAGTTTCAGCCCCTCAGCTGAAACCATGCAATCATCTTTGTCTCTGCTCTTACCCTTCGCATTCAATGGACAATACTGATATTCCTCCTCTTCCCGCATTTCTTTCTTTTGCCACTGGCCTACTTTGGACTCTAATCTCTCTTTTCTGAAAATAGCCCACCAATTGGCCATTCTGCTTCTGGCTGCTGGATGATCCAATTCCCCTTGTCACCTGGGTTATCTTCTGAAACACTGCCACCACTTCTTAGTCCACTGGGAAGCTTTTGTAACCCTGTGGTTACAGAAATATCTGTTTTTAAGCATGCTTTCATGGCTTTTCACAGCCCACCCTGAGTCCATCTTTCCAGCCATCTCTCCCAACACCTATCTACACCTGCCTTTGTCTCAACCAACATGCCTGCCACTTCTTACACATCTTGAATTTACTCACTGTTGGGATGTCTTCCTCCACACACACCTTCTTTGACATATCTATTTGTTCCTCAAAGCCCAACTTAGGACTTCCCCATGAAACCTCTTTAGATCCCTGTCCTTCACTAATGACACATATTAACTACTATATTTTGCTTTAGTTGTATTATAAAATTTCTGCCTTTTAACATAGATCATTTTTTCCATGTCTGTCCAACTCTCTCTTTAACACCAGATGACACTTTCCTAGAGGCTAAAATGCATGTCTTCATCCCTTAAAACAAAGCTTAAATGTCACCTTACCTATACTGACTAGGGCTTTTTTACTTTATCTCAGCTCCAAAATATTATAAATGTATATTATGTAATTTGATGCCATAATTTTAAAAATTCATTCTTGTTCCAGTGTCTTATCTCCTAAATTAGATGGTAACCCTCTCAAGGTTAGGGAGCATGCACTACTTATATATTCCTCACTATATTATGCAATAAGTACTTGCTGGATGAATCATTTGACATATCTTCTTAGCAAAATAAAAATATCAGGCTCTTCAAATAATTAGCTTTATGACCTAAGGCAAATCATTTCTCTTCTGGGGGATTTAGTTTACTATACTGTAAAATAGATGATACCTTCATTTTTTAAATATAGACATTCACTGATGTGTTCTTTAAATCACAGAATTTGGTTTCATGCTAAATCTAAAAACAACAAAACCAGAAATTCAGAACCAACTGTATGCTTTCTGAAAGCAATATGAGAGGCATTATTTAATCAAATTCAGTATTATTCTAATTTCCTCTCAGAATTTTAGAAATATATCAGACATTTTCCATGTCACTGTAAAATATATATACATTAAGTATGTATATATGCACATACACACATATATATATTAATATAGGTTTTTTTCTAAGCAATATAAGAGTATTGTACTAATGTTTATGTAAAACAACAGTTCACAGGCTTCTCTCTCATATCAAGACCCTCATATACCTTTGTCAGCCACTATTTTTCTTAAAATCTATAAGAGGGGACCCTAATGCATTATTGTGGCCAGGATACTTTATTCCATTTTGTCTAATCCCAGTATGTTGTGGCAGATTGAGCAATATATGAGATGAATTCTTTTGGTTCGGCATTATAGTTCTGTCATTGTTAGAATGGGGATCACATTAACCCTACTCTCCAAATTTTCCAGACGTATCAACCATGAGGTAGCAACAACAGCATTCTAAATCTTTTAGAGTTCTGCAAGATATTGTACCTTTCGTTAATTGAATTGGGAGATGATTGCCCTATGATTATCTCAATTCACTCACTATATAATTTACCATAATGATAATTAACTCCTTATACAGAATGGGGTAAAATGTGCATGAGTTAGTCTCTTTCACCCTGTCTTCATCCTCTTTGTCTCTCTCTCACTCCTTCCCTCTTCCTATTTATAGAGCATTGTAAGTAAACATTTTACATGCAATCTGACAGGATTTGTTATAGCAGCTTTCCCCCATATTACTGTGTCACTCAAAATACCTCTAAAAGGTAAAAGGCCATTAAAAAAAAATTTCTTAGGTAGATTGGTTGCTGCTTACTGCTTTGATCTAATTCTGCTTTGGTTTGTGAAAGAAAGGTCATAACCTTGCCCATTATGTGATATCTTTAATTCTAAGTTCATTTGTCCCTAAATTGCCCATAGTACCTCAATATTTCAGAGACTGTACTCCCACAGTTTCTTCTACACAGAAACAGTTATGGAGTTGGTCAGTTGATTAAACTAACATATGCTTTGTAAATCCTTCCTAATTCTCAGATAAAGGAGAAATATATAAATGTTTTCACAAGCTTGATATTTGAAAATTCCAACTTTTTTTAGATGAAAAATAAGCAATGTTAGTGGGTTCTTCCTTACAATAATATCATCAGGCAAATATTTTAATTGAAATGGTATGATCCTAGAGTTGCCTCAGAGGAGTCAGGGACTCAGAGTAGTGAAGTGGTTTGGATATCGATGAGACAAACTCAGCCATGAATTGATCATTGTTGAACTTGGATAATGAGTACATGAATGTTCATCAAATGACTTTGGTTACATTTGTATGTTTGACATCTTTTTGTAATAAATAGGTGTCTAAAAAGAGTATGATCAGTCTGACACATGTCAAGGGATCAAGACAGAGTCTTGGCTCTACCAGAAACATATGCAGCATAACTTTAGGTGGATCACAACTTCCTTACTTTATTTTACTGTCAATAAAATGAAGGTGTTAGATGAGATCAGTGGTTCCCAAGGTGGAATTGCCTGCAAAGCTCTTTTTGTTTTTGTTTTTGTTTTTTAATTCCACTGCCCACTCAGAATTCTGTTTGGATTTAGGAGGTAGAAGGGAATATGTATTTCAAAATAACGTCTTAAGTTACTGTGATACTGCCATTCCTTACAGGCACACAAATTTGAGAGTGACTTAAGGCCCTACCCTGTAACACTTGCCTAAGTCTCTGATGGGTTCTGAAAATATGCATTTTTAAAAATTCTAATTCAGATTCAGATTCAGATTCTAATAGGGGTCCATGTACCCCTCCTCACAGAAAGACTTTTCTAAATCATCTCCTTGGTTCCTTCTAACTAATAACCCTACAATGTCACTTGAGCATTATATTCTTTCTGTTTTCTATTTTGTATTACTTCATGAACCACTGGTCATTTAATTATATGTATATAATGGTCAGGAAAATGATGGTAGGTTTTTGCTTTGAGTCATGAGGTAAGGTAGAAACACACTATGATTTAATTAGGATTCATGTTTGAGACCTCTGGGCTATTACTAAGAAAAATAATCAACATCTATTAAATTTAAATATATATATATATATATATATATATATATATATATATATATCTCCAGACTTCTTCTTGAGGAAAAGAATTTCCAAATTAAAATCAGTCTATCAGGCATCCCGGGTGGCTCAGCAGTTTAGTGCCTGCCTTCTGCCTGGGGTGTGATCCTGGAGACCCAGGATCGAGTCCTACATCGGGCTCCCTGCAAGGAGCCTGCTTCTCCCTCTGCCTGTGTCTCTCCCTCTCTCTCTCTCTATGTCTCTCATGAATAAATAAATAAAATCTTTAAAGAATGATAAAATAAAATCAGTCTATCAATTTTACACTGACTGTTTAAAACAGATACATTATTTTAGTGTATATTTTCCAGCCTTGCATCTTAATGCTTACATAGCATGGAGTTTCATTCTTTATACTGTTTCTACTGGATAGATTAACAAATTGAGATTAATGAGATTCTTCCTTTTCTTCCACCTGTTTTTAACCAAACACCTATATGCTACATGAGCAGAGAATTGGGTGACTGCTCTTGTTGATCACCAAGGTTTTTTTTTGCATAGTGAACAAGGATTAGATGTGAACGACAGAAAGAACATTGTGATAAATACCTGCTGCCTGTAAGAAACCATAAACATGGGTCAGAAAGGTTCTAATAGCCCCTATTACTTGAAAGCACAAACTTTTGTTGTAATCTCTACCTCAAACCTAGAAATTATAGTATTTTAGTGGCACCACACTGCATTTTTGGGAGAGGACAAGAGAAGTAAGACTGAAAAGCAGTCAAAGCCTAGAGCTATTATCTACTTTATCTTTCATCCACTCCCAAGTCTCCTGCCCTAGAAGAAATGATTTTATGACACATCATATTTATGACTTCAGTTGATTCTATGTGGTATTGATAAGGGATAGCGTGATGAGATGTCAATGTGTTACTACACTGAGGGCTGAATACATAGAAAAACTAACACATCTGTGGGGCATCACATTTGCCAGTGATAATAAAAAGTTTGCACCAGGTGACTTTGCCCTTTGTGCTTTGTTTCATTCTCAAAACTTTTTGAGCTCAGAAATAGCTATAATGTCCTATAAATGTGTTTTATATTTTACTTATTTTCAGAAAAACATATTATGGGGTAAAGGACTTAAATAAAATTGTAACTCTTAGCCTCACCTCCAAATACCATCACTTTAGAGATTAGGATTTTAATATGACATTGGGGGACACAAACATTCGGTCTGTAACACTTGACCTGCAGCTGTGTGATTCCAATCTCTGAGTTCATCACATGGCTCCCTCCCTGTGTCTCTTTGTATTCATGTGAATGTCTTCTTATAAAGATGCCAGTCAGGGAAGCCCGGGGGCTTAGCCATTTAGTGTCACCTTCAGCCTAGGGCCTGATCCTGGAGACCCCAGATTGAGTCCCTTGTCGGGCTCTGTTTCTCTGCCTCTCTCTCTCTCTCTCTCTGTCTTTCATGAATAAATAAATAAAATCTTTAAAAAAAAAAAGAGAGACACCAGTCATATTGGATTTGGGCTTCCCTGCTGCAGTATGGCTTCATCTAACTTAATTTATTATATCTGCAACATCCGTATTTCCAAATAAGTTCCCATGCTGAGGTATGGGAAAAAAATTTCCTAGGTGAATTTCAGTGTATCATTGTAGGATAGACAAAATTCAACCCATTAACAGTAGGCTTTTCCAGGCCTTTCCAGTTTGATCTGATCTAGATCCAAATCCACAGGGTATGGCCACATGAGCTGGAGAATTATTCCCTAAACTTGTTAGTACAGAATAATCATTAAAGGCCTTTAGTGAACATATAGATTCCTGGACCTCACCACAGGCTTACTGAATCAGAATCTCTAAGGAATATGCCTGGAAATGGGTTTTTTTGACAAATACCCTCAGTTTGATTTTATGATCAAACAAATTTAGAAAACATGATAGAGTTAGGGAGTCTAGTACTCACCGAGTTCTGCAATGTTGTTTCTGGCTGTGAAAGACATTTTGTGTGTATCATCTAATTTAACTATCACCTCAGTCCTCAGAGGCTGCTTTTGTCATCCTCAATGCATACCTGGAAAAACTGTGCTAGGTAAGAGTGCAGCTAGAATTGGAGCTAGATCTGAACTCAAAATGCACTCTTCCCATCATGCTAACAGTACATTAAAGATTGTGGGATCATCCAATCCACCACATTTTATTCTCCTCTTATTGCCAAAGTTCAACCTGCTTCCTTTTGTTCTTGTGCTTAAGGAACAAGACCGCTAGTAGCTATCCTCCTCCATTTGGTTTCACATGTACTGAAAAGCATCCTCTTCCCCACTCCCTTAACACTTTCCTTTTGGGTCATTTGTTTGTTTTACTTCTTTAGGAATTTCTAAAATTACTCTATGTTCCTTTAGAGAAGATACAGAGTTGTTGAAGCAGACTTCTCCTGCTATCCTACCTTTAGCAGGGCTGACACAAAAGCTACTTGCCATTGTGTTTTCTCTCTATCATCCCTCATGTACAAAATGGATCATATGACATTTCAGCAATTTATGCCAGGTTGTGCCAGGGAAGAAATGAGACTTCAAAACTTTCTACAAGTAGAATTGACATATATAGTGATATATGTTTACATATATAATAAAAATATAAAACTGCTCAAAGAACAGATAGTTCACAGAAACTGTAATGTAGAGGAACTAAGTCATTGTTTTCCTAAGAACTTTGCCACTAGGATTTTATTTTCAGTACAATGAAAGCTTTTAAACCAAATGGCGGCATGATAAAATTTCATATCTAAAAATTATGATGGCTATTGGAAAGAGTGGGTTGGAAGAGGCAAGAAAAAGATAGGAGGTCTTTCACAGCTTCTCCAGGAAAATAATGTGTAGGAAAACCACAGACACTGAAAATGAGACCCATTTCCTGCAATATTTTCCCAGTTCAATATTCTATGTAGAATTCTACAGGTTTGGATGAGTTGCCCCTTTAGTTCGGCAATGTACAAGGACTGATCTACTAAAGTCATGTAGTAAATTTAGAATTTTGTGTAATTCAGCTAATTTGATGTATCAAAATCCAACCAACCATCAGATGTTGCTACAGACTTCGAGTTGTTAAGAACTGGTTTCTTAAAAACAAAACTAAAGGACTCTCACAGAAGTAACTGTACGTTTAGGGTGAATCACTGATGTTTATAGTCAACTAGCACATAGCGGGTAAGAACTTGGACTCTGGAGTCAACTTAGGTAGCTCTGCCATGGCCTTGCTGTGTGGCTTTGGATGGATTACTGAAACCCTGTGTCAGTTTCCTCATCTATAAAATGGGACTGATATTATTTACCTTGTAGGATTGTTGTTAGGTAATAAATGAAAAGGTATAGGATAGAGCACACAATATGTGCTTAGTAAGAGTTACGGTGGCTGTTTATATTAATAAACATTGATAACTTTTTATCCAAATTATTAAATAAAAACGGACTGGAACAAGCATAAGTGTGGATTTTAAAGGTTGCAAACAGAAGAACAAAGAGTTAGAGATGTTCCACATAGCTCTTTGCCAAGCCACCCAGATATTCTCTCTCCATCCTTTTGGTCACTTTCCCCCAGTAAAACTGTATTTATTGCCAGCTTCTGACAATGCCGTGAAGAACTGCCTGCCTTCTGCACAGTGCTGAGTTATGGACAACACATTAGAAGCCGTATATTCACTCTGTCTTCCCTGCCCACACCTAAGACCCACACTAGAGTGCGATCAAGAAGAGGGCACTGGCAGGTTTACTCATCTTTTTATTTCCTTGTTGTTCTCTCTGCTGTGATCTTCATGCCTGGAAGTGGTGCTCCTGCCCTCTCACCCCCTTTCTTGCCTGAGAGCTATTGTCAAATGTACAAATACACAGTGAATTAGAATGGCTTCCAGGGCCTACTGAGTGCAAAGGAGCCTGTTCTCCGCCATAAATATGCTTGACTGAGGAGTGTACAGCCCATTAAAAAGGAAAGCAGGCTAACCTAAAAGGGAGGCACACTGCAAAAGGCTGGAGCAACCTTTCAACTCCAGGTCGCAAAGAAGCCAAGGATTTTTTTTTTTTTAATATTGTGAAGAGAAGGAAAATGTTGTACAATAAATCTATTGAGCTGCTTCAGGAAGCCTTTCTCTTGATCTAATTGAGCTGTTTGAAGTGTGCTTGAAAGTTCTCATCCAGCCCATGTCAGCATCCTGCGTGCTAGGAGCTGTGAGAAGTTAATCGTCTCTGGCAATGTTAGGAGAGATTGTCAGGTATCTGATGGCTGGCCATTCTGAACTACAGGTTGAGTATGGAAAGTGTGTGTGTCCACATTTGTCTTGGGGACGTGGGGCTGCTTAACTGTGTATGAAAACTATAGGGGAGGAAAAAAATATCTTCCCTCTACCCATCTCAGGTTCTCTGGCTGGGTACTGTTAATTAGACTGGAGAAAAACAGATTAACAAGAGAAAATCAGAAGTTTATAACCACGTACACTTGGGAGCACCCAGGAATGAGGAACCCCAGTGGAGTGGTTAGAACTTGGGTTTGTGTACTAATTTAGGCTAAGTAGAGGAAAAATGGATTTGAGCTTCTAGGAGAGAGAGGCAAGGTCTGGTAAGGTGACCTAAAAAGGTATGGTAAGCAAGGGTTGTTTAATTAGGTTTGTTATGAGGATTTAAGTGGTACCTTCTTCATTGCTAAACAATTACTAAGAGTCTTCTACTTCCTGGTAAGGGAGAAGGTTAGAATGTCTTTGCAAATGTAAAACTCCTTTGTAAGTGTAAATTACCTTTATAAAACAAAAAAAGTGGCCCCATTTTTTTAGAGCTTTAACCTATATCAGCTGGTTCTCAGTGGCCTTTAGCTCAAAATAATCCAGAGGTCAAAGAGGCATATTTTGGGATGGCATGTTCTGGTACCTTTCAGAACCAAGTACACCCATAGCCTCATCTAAATGGTGCCTACTAATAGGATCAGTGCCAAATAATTCATGTCTAGCAACTGTGATTGCCCATTTTACTGTCCAAGCCTTTGAACATACTATTCCCCTTCTGAAACGATCTTGCTTACTTCCCATCCACCCTTGCCTGTGGTCTCAAATCAGCTGTCACCAGTCTGGAAAGCTTTTCTCTACTCCTCATGGGAATGAGGTTTAGGCGTACCTTCTATGTTCTTCTATGGCCTTGACTTCCCATTCAAAGCACTCGATGCACAAAAGTGACTTCTTGGTTATATATCTGACTACATTCTTTTGTAGGTCATACATTCTGTGAGGTTATGTCAAATTTATCCCAAGATTGAAAGCAATCCCCAATGTATAGCAGGTTGACAATAAATTATCTACTCAAATAATTGAATAGCTGTGATTTGGAGAGAGAGAGATTGTCTGAGAGTCCAGGATGCTAGCTCATGATTTATGGATTGTCGAGAATCACACTGTTCTCCAATAATTTTGATGACTCTTATTTCATGCTTTTCACTTTACACATTATGTGCATAATTATGTCCTTAATAGTCTGTGGAATTTCCAGCCCTTGCAGTTGAAGAGCACCTGGTAGTTAGAGGGGGTGGGGGGCAGAGGAAAAGGCAGAGGGGGAGGGAGAGGAACAGAAAGACTCTACATTGAGCAAGCACAAGGGCTCTATCTCACTACCCTGAGATCATAACCTGAGCTGAAACTAAGAGTCAGGCACTTAACCCACTGAGCCACCCAGGTGCCCCTGATTAGATTTTTAAATAATTGGTAAACTTGACTATGTCCGCGTATTTGCACTTTCAATAATAGACTGTGCTATGGATGTAGCCCTTTCTGTGCTGTCTTTGGGCTTGAATTTCTTTTTGTCCCTTTTCCATTTGAGTTTAGACTTTTAGCAAATTGTCCTTATGGTTCTGTTTTACCTCTGGCATACTTGCAAATTCACCTGTAACCAAGTCTGTTTAATCAGGGTCACAAAAACTAAGTCAACAGGAGACCTGGATGTGGAAGTGGTCCTGACCTTCCTAATTACTATGGAGCAGCCACCACCTCTCTTCCCCCTGTCTCTCCCACCTACTTCCACCCCTGTTGGGGCAGGTTATAGAATTTCATGCCATTTTGTCTTATTGATTGAGTCATCCATCTCTCATTCTGCAAAGTCAGGGATTTAGGTACTTCTGTGGAGCAAAAGGGCTCTTCGTCACCTATCTTTGACTTTGTCATTGATATAATTTACTACTCCTGATGATAATTTTTCTTTAAAAGTAAGATGTCAAGGTGACCAGGAAGGATCATAGATAGAACACCAAATCTCTACTTCTTGGAGAAATTACGGGAATAGTGTCCTCATATGAGACTGATGTAATCCCTCTGAACAGAACCTTAAGTTCTTACCTTAGAAATTCTTACTCAGCTTCCAAAAACTGCCTTTCTTACTTTTCGTCTTCAGTGATTGATAAAAGGATTTTATTCTTGTCTTGGTCTGGAAATACCTTGTTCAAATGTTTCATGAAAAAAAAAAAAGACTGAGGAAAGATATATATCTTTTCCCCAAAATTAGTTTACTCTTTTCTACCACTCATTTTTAATTATTTTTTTTCTTCAATCTCTCTACCATTCCTAATGTTTTATAGCAATATCTCTGTGATTGTGGAGAGAAAACTACACTACACTTAACCACACTTAACCTACATCTTTTACACAACTACACTACACTTAACCACATCTTTTACATTTACCTGTGTTAACTGTATAAAACAAACATAACTTGTCAATTATTTTACCAGCAAAAATGGGCTTATTTGGAAATTGCAGAAAATTATGATTCAGGACATGCTAAGGAAAAACCAGAGGCAGGTCCAGAGAACAAAGGACAGGAATACTGTTTTATAAGCAGTCAAGAGGAGTTGAGAGGGGCTCTTACACATAAAAAGTGCTTTGGAATAAATTGGGAGTTCCAAGTGTAGTGACTTTTCATTGGCTGAGTTGTGACAGTCTTACTGGCTGTATTGTTTGTTGTCTGTAGAGGAGAAAATCTTTCTTCCTCCTGCTGGGGTGGTAAAGAATAGGTTTCTTTTCTTTGGGAATGCAAAGTACCTCACTTCCTGTTGGGGCCTATAGCTGACAAGAGGAGTACATAGCATGACAGTGACTTCTGGTCTCCTGACTCCAGTTTAAATGAGGTTTCCTTCATTCAGTTTTACACCTGTGTGGCTCTAAAACAGCTTGCTTTGTATGGTGAGCAGGTTTAAAAGAGTTAAGCAAGAACTGAATTCTTCGAAATCAAGTCATTGCTTAAGGGTATGGAAGATCTTGCTATTTGAATGAACCCTAGTTTGGACATTTTTTTAAAGCAAATAATCATTCTTTATCTTATCTTGTATGCAAATCCTGACTTCCAGGATTTAAGATTTACTTAAAGCAGTGTCTATTTGTATAGTTATCTTTACATAATGGTCATTCTCCAATCTTGTAATTGAAAATTAGGTAATTTTCATTTACTCTTTGGCTTCTATGCCTGAAAATCTCTTATCTCTATCTTTATTTTGGTAATTCTCTTGGAGAAACTATAATAGTTTCTGCAAAATGATCATATCTGTGTTTTAGTCTGAAAACAAAATAAGCAGAGAATACACTAGGGAATTAAGTACCCAGGATCAAGTTGAAGGAACTGTTGATGACTTACGGAATATAGAAGTGTCTCATTTTGGCATTTAATCCTTAAACATACTCAAATATTTTTTCTTTCTATAAACCCCTCTCCCACTCTGGGTTTATATACCATCATTTTAATCAGAAATAGGTCATCTTGCCTTTGAGTCACTCATGAAGAATGCTTTTCTTTTCTAATTCTGAGAAGAGTGACTATTTTGCTTTTAGAGAGTCTCTCTTCTTCTGGGGCCAGAGGAAACATCTGAATGAAATAAACATCAATCAGAATTGAATGTAAAGATAAAACTTAACTTTTATTGCCTTTTTACCATGAAATACATATTTGAAAAATGTCATCTTCATTTATAGATTTCTTTTCTTTGTCACATCAGTACTGATTCAAACCAGAGAACTAAATCTTAATATGCTACCTAATAATGTGCTGTTCTCTAGCATGTGCAAAGCAGAAGATGCTACTGTGGAGCTTCCAACTCAACTCTGTTAATGCTAATGGACTTGGCCATTTCAAAAAACATGAGTGGTCAATGTACGCCTACTAAATGAATATGTTGCCTGATGAAACCAGGCTGGAATCATTCTTCTGACCTCATCCTGAAGTCTGCTCACACAGAGGGTCTGAAATGAAGCCATATGTAGAAATTTGCTTTATTGCTAAGAACCTGCAAGTTTAGCTGATGGGACAAAAAAGAATAGGATGTAATCTGGTGATCCTGCTTTTGTGTATCTCATGCCCCTGTCATATTCTGGGGGAAGGGTTCACATAATATATGCCCACTGAAGGTTGTGGCCTAGGTAGGATACCAAGCCAAATCTTGATTCCCAGTGCTTCAAGGGCTAACTTCACTTTCAAAACCACTCAAGCATAGTGCCCACCAAGTCCCACTGGTGCTCAAGCCTTCCATTTTAGGAGAGTATTTAGGTTGGATGGACCTCTTCAAGCAGGCTGATGAACTGCAGCTGCGTGCAAATTAGTGTTCTTCAGGAGTTATTTATTGCTCTCAAATTGGCAGCATATTCAGATGGAAAAACAAAGGCAGTTGTAAAATGAGGACACAAAAGAGATGCAATATGTCTGGTCTTGTTTGTGCATTGATGTCAGAGCAATGTGAGTGAAATAAGACCATCTTAGTACTTGTCATCATTGGTCTGTTGGAGGTCCCATCTTGCTGAAAGGCCTAGACCAAGGCCATGGCCATGTCTGATCATTGATGGATTTCCTGACATTATTGAGAAAGGAAGACCAAATTAATGGTGATATTGTCTGGATGATTTATCATAAGTTCTCCCTGAAGTTTTAATTAGCTCTACTCTTTTTTCTCCTCCCATTTTAATCTCAAGCATATGTATATTTTTGTATCATTAATCTAAAAAGTCTGTATTTGGTATCATCCATCTACTTTCAAAGTACCACATGATGCAGTAGGAAGAACATTGGACAAGCCAGAAGTTTGTCCTAAGTTCCTGTCCAGGTCTGTCACTAACCTGTAGTGTGCCCTTGGACACAACCTTGAAGCCAATGTTACTTTTTGCTGTTGCCAACTTACAAATCTTTTTCAAGTCCTTGGACAATAAGAAGTATACTTTCTATCTCCATTACATATATATTCTCCTTTTTTTAAATATATATACATTCTCCTTTAAAGCAGAGTTATGAACTGACATTAAGGGAATTTCCTAAGTCCATTTTTTTTTTTTTTCCAGGAAGGTAATCCTTTATGGAACAGGAAAGGATTACCTTCATAGCAAGTTCAATTTCCCTTCATTTGGGTGATTTCCAGATCACCCTTTTTTTTTTTTTTAAGATTTTATTTATTTATGAGGGATGCAGAGAGAGAGGCAAAGACATAGGCAGAGGGAGAAGCAGACTTTCTGCAGGCAGCCCAATGCAGGACTTGATCCCAGGATGCTGGGATCATGACCTGAGCCAAAGGCAGATGCTCAATCACTGAGCCACCCAGGTGTCCCTCCAGATCACTCTTGTTCCCTCTTTTCCTGCTTGACTTCTGAAAGGACAAAAAAAGTGTGAACTACACATGGTTGCTACGTCTCTAAACAAATGCCCAGGTGTGCTTAGGAAGTATTCAGCATCATGTTAGAAATCCAGAAAGGACCAGAGATAGAGTGGCCAAATAGAAAGTGAAGTGAACTTTACAACACTCAGTATTGCAAAAGACACCTTAAAGATACTTCCTTCCAAGCACAAAAGCATTGTTTAAAACACTTCACACCTCTTCAAGTCTGTCTTTCCATCACAGGTTTCCCATTTATAACTGCCCAAGGAAGCTTTCAAACCCCAAGAGACTCAGCTTTCTCATTCTATAAGAGAGAGAAAGTAGACCCAATTATCTTTAAAATTTTTTTGCCTTAATATCCTCTTATTCTACTAGACATTTTAAGCATTTCAGAAATTTGCTCTTGAAGAAAAAGACATTGAGGAGAACACAAAGTAAGTTATCATGAGATTTTTAAAGTAGTAATAAAATGAAATGCTTAGAGGTTTGGCCTAATGATCCAACAGTTTAGTTACTCCCTGAGAGTGAGAAGTTAAGGAGATCCATTTGCTCTTTCAAGCCAGAACTTCCTGTTATAACTGGATAATAAACATACTTCTTACTTAATAATAAGTGGCTGAATTTAAAGGCCAATTGCTAATACCCACAGACAGACAAATAACACATCTTAATTATTGATGTTGTGCACTTCCACAGACCCTGTTACTACTGAGAGTATTACTTCACTGCTATTATTTGCAAACAAAAAGCCTAATAAAACATAAACCGTATTTTCCTAAATTATCGCTCCTGAGGTATTCAGATTAAATAAGACAACACCCCAAATATATTTTTGAAAAGCCTCTTGTTCTGAGCAATTAAAAGGAGTTATTTTATTTCAGTCTTGTCAAGAAAAGCAAATTCCTCCTAGAAGTCATATTTCTACTTCTAATGTCACAGTTGCTTTACTATGTGACAGTCAAAGGAAAGACTTGAAGTCATATTTCTAGTGAAGTATTTAATTTGATAAAAAATTTAGACTATACTTCAAACTAAAAATTTGATATTCCTGAAATAAAATTTTAACTCAAGTTTGGTAATAAAGTTACCACATAAATAATAATGATTATTCTCAGGATAAATTATGGTGTCTTGATTAGAAAGAAGCACAAATAAAAGATTTATTTCATGGAAGAAAGGAAATGTGTACTGTTTATTTGGCAGTAGGAAATCAGACCAAAATATATTTGTGTGACATTTGAATAAGGTCATGTGGGAGGACAGGATCTGTCTTTACAAATATTTTCAGCCTCTGACATGAGAATGGGGTTGGAAAATGAATCCTGTGCGTTATATGACTGAGATGCATATTGGAACTTAGGCAGGATGATTTCTAAAGTTGGTCTACTGGGAAATTACCTTTCACACAGCTTCAAGATATCTATATCTATATGTACGTACGTGTGTGTGTGTGTGTGTGTGTGTAGATCAATAAAGCTTTATATATATATACTTATATATAAAGCTTTATTATATAAAATAATATAATAATAAATATAATAATTATATAATATATAAAGCTATATATAAAGCTTTATTATATGTATAAATATAATATATATAATAAAGATTTATTGATCTACTGGATACGTCAACACATGTTGATGTATCCATTATAAAAAAAGGCAGTTTTTAAAGGGGCAAAGTCAAGTGGAATCATACCTGACTGTGGGCTGGCAGGTATAATACTTTTCTTCAAAAGAAGCAAGGTGAGGTAAACCCTAGTAATAGTCACCCTGAAATAGTCTAAAGAACATTTACCTCTAGAAATACTAGTAACTGACTAAAAGAAAGACCCCCCCCAAACTTACTAATGCAAGTATCAGTTCCTTTCCCAGGGATTTGAAAAAAAATAATGATTATTATTTCAAATTCTAAACCCTTGAACTTAAGTTTGAATAATCTAACCTTTAAAAAAAGAAAAAAAAAAAAACCTCTCTGAGAAGTAACACATCTTCTTGGTGAAAGTTTTTCTTTGGAGGAAAGAAGTGAGAAAGAACAGTATGGGAAGAGGTAAGAAGACACTGTTCAGCAGAGGAAATGACTAAAATCATTACTTCACAAAGAAATAGGGGGAACTTAAAGCAAACAATGAGTTTGCAAGAATAAATTTTGCTTCACAAAAATGCAAATAAGGGCATTACCCAAGGGTAAGTCTTCAAGTTCTTCCCTTTTTGCTTCTTTCCACTTCTGTTGACTTTGTTGCTGTCAGCAAAGAGCTTTAAAGACACCAATGGCACACATGCTCTCTGGGTTATGAGGACTTGTCCTTCCTCACACCAGTATGGGACACGTGGGCATGTGGGCAAAATCTCAACTGGCAGCCATACCCCACCTCTGCCTCATTGGCCCCTGGCTTACCCATGCCCCACCATCATCACTGAAGGGGATTCCACAATAGACATATTTCATAATCATTTGCCATAATGATGTGAAGAGCAAATGGCCTGTAACCAATAAAAAAAAAAATTATTACCTCCTAAGGGGATGAATGAGGAAGGGATTGAGATAGCTGAAAGAGAGAGAGAGCAAGAGAGAGAGAGAGAAGGAGGGAGACAGAGGAAGAGAACATTCTGGTGATAGAATAGTGAGAGAGAATGCAAATAAAGGAGACATATTTAATACATTTTAAATATTTAATATTTTTCTTTTGTTTTTGTTGTTGAAACCAGTTTTTTATTAACTAGTAACTAGCTAGGAAGTATTTTGCCATGGGATGGACCTTCCTTCACTGGTCTTCCATGTTATAATATCTGATAAAGAGGCAGTGAACCTAATGTCAGTACAACACAATTGTCCTTCATCATAGCTAAGTGGGAAGAATGTTTTTCCTCCAGATGTGACATAGATTATTTGGTCACTAGATAGGAGAAAATGTGTTCTCTTGTCTTCCAAATACCTTTCTTGTTGCATCATGCAAATTTGAGTAACAATGTGATAGATATTATTTAAATCTTAAAACTCAAAATATCTATAGAAATACATTCACTAGAATTCTTCCCAACTGAGCAATAATATGCAGTCTTCTATCAAATAATTTCTATTTTTTTATGATATGTGTTATTTTAGTGACTGAATCAACTCATATATACAGAAGAAATCTTTAACTCTTCTTGCGGGCTAAAAACCAGAGCTTAAAAGGAAGAAGAAGGCCCTTCATAAGACTCTCCTTATGCCTTAAGAGGCTCTTTGAAGCTGTAAACTTGAGGAAAAACTCCAGCTTATTCTTGACCCCAGTCCTGCATTTGATGTGAGCCATATGTTTGTAGCAGTCACTCTTGTGTGACTATATAAATTCACTGTGTCAATAGTTTGCATCCTGAATTAATTTGTGTAAGGTGTCTAGGGGAATACTGATTTCATATTGGAAACAAAGTTATGTTTAAGCCTTGGAACTGATTTTATGGAGTTCTACAAGTCAGCACGTTATAATTCTCATTTCTCCCATGCTCTAGAGGAATCAGGCCTGGTGACTTCAAGAGACTAAATTTTGGGAAAATTGCTGGCACTGTGAAATCAACCAGTTTCTGGCAATTTATTCCTTGCAAGAAAATTAGAGCATTAACTCTTTCCTATCACTGATTGAATTATAGTTGCGCTTAATCTGATTTGTGAAATGCTGCACTTGCATTTGTGAGTAGTTATAAAGAGGAAAGGTGTGCCAAAACAGATGTTGTCGTGAGGAAAGACTGCTTGAAATGTAAAAGTGATATAAAATGGCTTACCCATGAGTATAACTCACAGCTTTCAGATTTCTTCCAGCCTCGCATTGTACCCAACTCAATGATTTTCCTTTCTGGAGAAAAGGCAACATTTCCAATGAGCTAAGTGCTCATGCCCTGATGTCCAGGAACTGAGTTCATGTATGCATCATTTATTAGCTTGATTATCTTTATCACTTTATTTAGCTTCCTTGCGTCTCCATTTCTTCATTTGCAAAAGGAGGATTGTTCTGAGGCTTCAATGTGGGAACCCATGTTTCATATTTAGTGCAGTGCCTGACATGAAGACAGACCCAATAAGCAGGGGTGACCATCTCTCATCTTGGTATCATTATTTACAGATAGATGCACAGTGACAGAGAAGTTAAATGGGCATGTGCTGTCTTTTCTTTCCTCAACTGTTATTAAAAACAATAGAGTTAAGCCCCCAGGTTTCATAAAAACATCATGCCATGAATGACATTGAGTTCGAAGGGAAGATAGTACTTAGGAGGAAGTGAATTTGAATCCTGCACTTGCCCTGAACAACTTTTCTAACCTTTATTCTGCTTTATCTATTTTGAAAATGAAAAAATAATACCAAGCTACATGTAGTAGTGGCACGGTAACTTATTTCTAAAGTAAAAATTTAGCTCTTTTGTAAATGCCATATTATTAAATAATGGGTTTCCTTATCTAATGATACTTAGCTTTTTTACTTTGGGAAGACAGTTATTACATTGCATGCATTTTTTTTTAATTTTTGGCAAGGAATTTTATCCTTAATCCTCAGAACACTTGAACCTGAAACATCCACCCTCATTTTCAACTTTATTTCATCAGCACTAATGGCAACCATGTTTATGATTTTTGTTTGCATCCTAGTAATGCTGAGGGAAGACAAGTAGAATCCACAGAGAAAAAGATTTTCCCTGGAGAAAGACTCAGCCTTCAAAAAGAAAATCAGCAATGTGAAAGGGGGAAATATTTAATCACTGAGAGCAATAATTACATATTAAATATTAGCACAGCTGATAAGGAGCAGAGAACTAAGAACGAAGGAACTTTTTCATTGTCTGTCTTGCTTGATGCCTGCATTCAGCGCTCCAGTGTCAGTGCCCCATCTGCAGAGGAAATCCACCACAGCAACCTTAGAGTCACCTAGTAAATGATGCTTCTTTCTTTTCTTCCAGACCCCACTCCTTCTTCTGAGCTTTAAGCAAGGAAACTGCCAGTAGTGAGAATTTCTGTATGCACTTATATGTTTCCATTATGCAGAAAACTCTGAATGGCAGTCTGCTCTGGAAGAGAATAATTTGCTATGTGACTTTATCTAGACCAAAAAAATGGGATTAAAACATTCATCTATATAAAAAAAAACAGTTCTTTTTTTTTAAGATTTATTTATTTATGATAGACATAGAGAGAGAGAGAGAGAGAGAGAGAGAGGCAGAGACACAGAAGGAGGGAGAAGCAGGCTCCATGCCGGGAGCCCGACGTGGGACTCGATCCCGAGACTCCAGGATCGCACCCTGGGCCAAAGGCAGGCGTTAAACCGCTGAGCCACCCAGTGATCCCCAAAAAAACAGTTCTTAAGGCAACATTAATCCTAGTGTATCTGCTAATTCCTTTAATGTTTGGAAAACTGTCTTCCTTAATACTTTTGGAATGCCCTTATACTATTTTGTTTCCTACTCTGGTATTAATATTCTAGTTTTTTTATTGCCTGTGTTGTAAATTTGTCTTACCTTCCCTCTTTCTACATGTTCTTCCAACATGCATGCTCACAAACACACACACACACACACACTCACTCCACATACACCACACAACTGTAAGTCAGTTAAGACCAATTTTGTCTAATTCAAGTTAGCATTTCCATTTTATTTGTTTTCAGGTTGAACAAAACGTCCATTTTATGCGAGTCTGATATTTCGGCAGACTTGGTAAAATACCATATTATTTCTAGCTGGATAGGAAGTTCAGCTCCAACTTGCTGATTTATACAATAGGAAGCAAGAAGAAAGAACTACGGCCATAATAAATGGAAGACAGAAATGACCCTCAGCATTTTACTTGTTGCCTATTCAAATCTTGCAAGCTCTACCTTTATACCAAAATTTTGTGCTTGGTGCCTTCATACATACTCTCAATTCCCTTTCAGCAGAACAGCTTGTTTGCTTTTCTCTCTCTACTTGTGATTAAACATTTACTATATTCCCAGTGCTAGAGCAGGTACTTTACATTTATTATGGTTTATTTACTATTGCAGTTACCCTTTGTGCTGTGGTAGTGTCCCATTTATGGCAGCTTCTATGATACTGTATGGGGAGAGATACAATAGAAGTATGCCTAGCATAACTTCACCATGCTCTAGTATAGTAGAGTGCTCATTTATTTGCCACTTCCCCCATCAAATTAAATCTTAGTCATTATTGTATCTTTAAGCAAATAGCATAGTGCCAGGTAATTCAATATTGCCCATATGGAGGAAACCCTGTTTATAGCATGTGGGAGACCTGTGCAGAGTAGGGTCACTGACCTGGGACTCAGCCTCTACATATTTAACATGACCAGTAAGAAGTAAGAAGGAAGCTTCTCTTACTCTTTACATTCCCCACTTTTATTTTAAAAAGTTTTAAAAACTTCAATATTTTAAAACATTAATGTTTAGGTGGTCTTATGGTTTGATTTCAAGAATAACTGTGCATACATATATTGGCATGTAAAAACGTTCCTAATACAACGTTAAATGGGGGAAAGCCCAGGTTTCATAATAGTGTACATAGAATGAACTAATTTTTGAACATATAAATGTATATTTGTATGCCCACATCCAGGTATATTTTGATTCTTCATTCTTATTTAATCAATCCACTATTGTTGGATACTTGGGCTATTTCTAATGTTTTATTGCTATTATTGTTGTTAATATTACCATTGGGAAAAACTCCTGCACCAAATATCCTAGTATAGTCTCTCTATGTGCTTGTCTGATTGTTTTGTCAGGATAACAGGACCCATATGTATCCACTTCAATGCAGCTACTTGATGTGTGTTGCTTCTTTGCCTCCAGAAATGGGCTTTTCCTCTGGGAGTAGTGGCTGCCATGTTATCTAATGACTAGAGTAATATGACTTCATGTGACATGATTAACGAAGCATGGCAAAGGTTGTCTGCATCTTATTTATCAATGAGTTATCTGACACTCCTGCAAGACATTTATCTTTTTGAAAAGCCTGTTCCTGAGCTGAATTCCTGAGCTCAGATAGCAGCAAAGGCCACATCTTCTCATATAAAAAGTAACCACATCTAATCTAGTACACATGACCATTGCACAGAGGGCCTTGTCAACTTTGTAAGTTCTGTGGGATCAGGTCAAATTAGAAAACAGAAGTGCCTTAGAGCAGTCAGAGAACCAATTGTCATAACCAGCAGCTTCAACCACAGCACTACAATGTGAGTCATGTTTTAAAGTACACTAAATTTACAAGCATTCTTGAAATGAGGGACTTAAAATAGTAGAAGCCTCTCCCTGGCTTCCTTGCTGGTCACATCAAATGTATGGCCTCACAAAGACCTTCTTAGCCCTCTGACAAGCCTATTCTGGATAGGACCCTCCCGTTAAAATGAGTGCAGATTCATTCATGCTGACAGTATCCATTTCTTGAGTGCCTGCTATAGCCAGTACCATGTTATATGCTGATATTGAAACTGTGCCATAAAGGACCAGTGGTAGTTACCAAGCAAGTGAGAGGAAGAAGGGTATCGGTGGCAGTGGAAATCATGTGCACAGAATGCAGTGGTCAACTTACCTGGCGCATTTGAATTCCAAATAGTCTGACTGTGATAGAAGTGGGTTGGAAGCTGAGGAGTAATAGGAAATGCAGCTGAAGAGCATAGCAGTGGGTAGCAGATGATAGAGGCCCTTGCATCCATCTCCCTGGCATTTATCCTACTACTTGCTCACTAGGTGTTTTGAATGAGTGCTGAACCAGAACCTCAGTATGAGTTCTTGTTGTCATCTGTAAAAGTCACTTCAATGGCTTATCACTACTCTTAGAGAAGACTAAGTCTTCAATAAAGCCCGTAAGATCTGGTATAATCTGTCTCCTGCCTCCTGAGTCTCTTTCCTCACCAGACCTGCCTACCTTCTTCCAGCCCCACTCTCTGGGCCCTGGCCTTATTGACTTCCCTTGAGTTTTGCTGAGAAACAATGCTGCTGCCTCCTGACAAAGGGCCTTTGCACATTCTGTTTACATTACATGGATTCCTCTTCCCTCCCTGCCACTCTTGCCTATATATTTCCTCTTATCCCTCCTACATTAGTTCCTTTTTACTGAAGAAATGCTTCCCCAAGTTCCTTGAGTGGATCTAATTTCCTGCTTATACTGTCTCAAAACACCATGTACTTCTCTTTCACAGCACTACAGAAGGAATAATTGTCAGTGATATATTTGTGTAATTATTTGATTAGTGTTGGTTTCCTCCTTGTAAGTATCATCAGCATCAATATCATCATCATTAAATCAGCCAGCATCAGTTGGGATGCTTACCATGTGCCTCATACTATTATAAGCAATTTTTAAAGATTCATTTATTTATTTTATAGATAGAGAACATGAGAGGGGGAAGGGGCAGAAGGAGAGAGAGAGGATCTCAAGCAGACTCCCCACCAGGTGTGGAGCCTGATGCTGGGCTTGGTTCCATGACCCCGAGATCATGACCTGAGCTGAAACCAAGAGTCAGATGCACAACCAACTGAGCCACCCAGGTGCCCCTATTCTAAGCATTTTATACATATTAACTTATTTAATTCCCATAACAGTTACACAGTTCTAGTTGATGAACTTGGAATTTGAACCAGACAGACTGGATGCAGAATCTATACTCTTAGCCACTATATTTCTGCTGACCTGTAAATTTCAGTCCTAACACATAGTTATTTCTCAAAAAATATTTGTTAAAAGTATGAATGCATAAATTAATAGAAATAAAATAATTAAACTTCCATCTATGCTTAACTCTTAACTGGAAGCAATTGGGTATGACACAAAAGGGCCATGATAGACCAACCCTTCATTGGCAAGAGTACATTCTAGAGAAGATTTGGAAATGAGAAACCCTGGAGTACTTTATGTGATTTGTGATGGAAATCTTACAAGATATTAACCAAAGAGATTAGTTTGGTGGTTTTTGTGTCTTTTATTGTGACCTTTCTCAGTATGGACTTTTGAGTTTGTTCAGTGTCTATAATCTCATAGGCTGATGTTTGTAACCTTGAGTGCTTGTGCTATATTTGCTAAGGGTTTCCTCTAAATGAAACATCCCTTGAAAACTTTGAAATAGAGAGAGCAAGTCAATGGTGATATCATCCAGACTGACTGTCTTACCCAAAAGCAAATCACTTTCCTCTTTCTCATCGCTATCCAATAAATCATTCACATCTTTGTGTTTTCATCTACTGAGATTTCTCCATCTAGAAGATAGCTAGATAAGATGAGTGGAAAAGTGATTGAAACTAGTTTTAGCACCTTAGACACTGGATCATTGGATTATTATTAGAAACGCACAGTCAGACCATTGAACTCCCTTTGGATTACCAGGCTGTGATAAAAGCATATTCAGTCTCCTCATGGATTTGCTTTCACATACCCTTTGCTGGAGATCAGGTAGAAAATATGCCCAAATTATTGTTATTTCTAAAAATAAGACTGCATATGTGGTTTCTATATATCAGGTCTTATACTCTTCTCAGTTCCATTTCAAACAGTGCTAACTAGACTGTTTTGTTTTTTTTTTTATAGTCTTTGCTGTCTGAATTTGTTATAGAATAAGTGAAGGAAATATGTGAGAGAAGCATTTGGTGATGGTGTAGGAAGGTTGGTTTCTGACCCAAGATAATTCGAGTGGGGAGTGAGAATTGAGTTCGGTATGTAATCTGTGTGTCTCTGTAAATATGAGTTAGTTTCTCTTTCCTACTATTAAAATTGTTGAAAGGGATGACTTGGATGCTTGATTTCTCTGCTCCTGGATTTACTAGTAAAGAAGGAATGTAGTATAAAGAACAAGACAACATCAGTCTTGGGTAGTAATACAGTATATAATTCTGTGCTCTATTCATGTCACAACCAGTGCAGATTTACATTTAGCTGGCTTTTTTATAAGATCATACACAGTAATGTTTTATATAAAATATCACTAGAGGGTATTTAATATATAAAACAATGAAATTGATATTTATGTATAGGTACTCATACAAAAGTTGCATGTTCTAACTTATGGAAGGAGAAGAGATCCTGACTAAGACCACTCTAGGCATCCTGGACAACCTCCACAAACACAGCAAACCCAGAATCATTCATAATTGATCATAATTATCCTTGGTCATTCAATTCAAGTTAAGAGAGTAGGATGTGAATTTAGGGATGATTCTTAGTGCCAGATAAAGATTGGATTATTCATAGAGAAAGCTATTCAATAGAAGATGGATAAGACTAAATTCAAAGTTCTTCTCAGAGAATAAAGCTGCTATGGATGAGACAGAAAGCTAGAGCACTGGAATCTAAGTGAGATAAACCAGAAGCAAAACCCAGTAGGAATTGAATGAGAAGGCCAGGTTCACTTGTCAGGTGGACTTCAGAGTTGTAAATGTTCATGTACCATCCCAGGTCAGAAATCTGAGAGATGAAGGTGTAGGGGATGGGATATAAAAGAAGAGGCAATTGGGCACCAAGAGGCTAAGTAGACATTCTGGCCAACTCTGTAAAGAGGTCTCATGGTAAAATCTTCAGTGGAAAGGCTAAGTTTGAAAGTTCTGATTCTAGGGATATTGATTCTGTATCTGGGGCAGCCATGGATCATACTATTTCCAGATTCTCATTGCTAGTCAATAGACAGCAGACAATACACACCCATCACTTGCTCCTTAACTAGTGGTGCTAAGTCATCATTATGATCCCAGGTCCTAGCACAGAGCCTAACAAAAAGCAGGTGCTTCATAAGTGATTAAAGAGTGAATGAATGAGTGATGAAATGAATGTGTATAAATGAATGAATAGCAAAATGTTGGGGCAGATAGGTGGGACTATGGCAGGCAAGAGCTGACATTATCCAGGACCAACTCAAAATGCCACATTTTCGCTACAGCTTTCATTCAGTTAATTACTCCTCTCCTTAGTTCCAATGGTGATTTATTTATTCTGCTTTAATAGCATGTATCAGTCATATTATAATTACATTCCACAAATCTCCCTCCCTCCCAGACTATGAAATCCTTGACCATAGGGACTATTATTTTGTATTTATAGGACTGCGCAAGTATCGCCACAGACTAGGCACTCAATAAATAAAGTTCCTAACATACCCCTTTGGTTTGTGAACCATGCTTCATTTATTTAAATAAGATCACAAAGCCTTGTAATCATGTGGCAGTCACACTGCAAAATCAGAGCAGTAACCTCTCCAGTATCACGATTTCTTCTTCCAACCCTTCAGGTTTTCTCTGAGCAAGATTATCTTTTCTTGTACCTCCTAGAAATCATATATTGGAATAAGTTGTCAATGTGTGCTGTGCTAGATTGCCCCACAGTTCACGTACTTCTCTGATGAAGAGAAGTAAGTTCTATGTATAGAATTGTGCCATGTTAAAGGACCCTCAGCACTGACACAGATGCTAGGACCACACTTAGAAAACAAAGAATTTGGTCAAAGGCTAAGATAGACAGGGCAAGAAAAGCATAAAGGGTGTGAAGAAGGGAGCTCCTCTCCTCCCAATGTACTGGGGAGCCCAGAAGTGGCATCACTTTGTACTCCAGTAGTGACATTTTAATTTATAAGCTAAGAATGCACTGATCGCCAACTGCAAAAATTGATTTGGTTGCTCATCTGATTCAACTCATGTCAGAGTTTGAAAGTAATTATGATAGTGGAGCTGATAGTCAGGCAATTACATTGTATTCTCTAGCTTTCCAGCTCCTTCTCCCTCTAGTTTCCTCCCCATCCCTCCAACCCCAAGGCTCTTCTTGTGGGAAAGCAGTGTAAGCACAAGACAAGAGAGTAATCTTTAAAGAAGTGGTATGTGGACTCCTACAGCATAAGCTATATAAATAGCATGTTGTCTGGGCTAGTCCTTTATCTTAATCTAATTCTGTTAGCCTCTTGTGAAATTTGACCAGATGAAAGATGCAGGCTCTTTTCGTCCCTTCTTGAAAATATGCACTAATAAAAGTACATGTACTACAAAATGGTTATTGTTCCTGACTTGAACTTGATTTGTGTTTACCATATTTACAGATACAGATTGTCTTTCTAAGATTTCCTCCAAATCATAATGCAAACAGGAGCCGTGGAGTAAGGAGAGATTTTTACATGAGGTTGCAATCCAGGTCTGTGTTGGGGAACAAATTTTATGGGAGACTGAAATTAGCACTTGACATAGTAGTGCAGAAACAGACAAAACAAAAAAACAACAACAATAACAACAACAACAACAAAAACTATAACAAGGTATTAGAATAAGGAAACTTTTTGCTGGAAACAAAAGGTGTATTTTGTGTACACCTAAAATAACATAGAAGATGGCATTAAAAAGTGTATTGCAAGGCAAAAATTACTGTTTAGACACATGAAGTGATTGATGGATAGACATGGATTCCATGATCTATTTCTGTTTTAAAGGATGTTTATCTGCAAACACTAGAAAATTCAATGTGTTTTGACCCAGTAGAATGGCTTTTCTTATCCAAAAGCTAGTGAAATCAGAATTTTGAGGATGAAGAGTCTACTCATTGCAGAAAATATTGGAATATTAAAATGCTTTGAAAATATTTTTCTCTTGATATATAGAAAACAACTTTAAAGGATTTCATACCAAGGGTGATGGTATTCAGCATCACATCTCTCCTCCAAGGGAACTTGTGGCTTAACAATTCAGTAGGACTACCTAAAAAACTAAAAAGAAAATGAGAACTTCCTTCAAAGAATATCTTATCCCAGATCCAAGTTTTTCACTGTGCACTCTCTTAACTTTAAGACTCCTTTCTACTGTGTGGTGCTCTGCAATTTGGCACATACACTCTTTTAATGAGTGAGCATTCTGTATTCAGCAAATGCATTAGAGAAGGTCGACTGAATTGATGTTAAGACTGGTGGTGTGGAACATGCTATTGGCTTGTGGCTCTACTACCCTGCGGGAAAATGTTAGGGAATAAACTAGATATACCCCAAAAATATTTCATCTACAGTTTATATTACTCACATTAAATAACAGAGAGGCATCTTCTATTGTTATCTGAGACCATCTGTTAAAAAAGGAGTGTGGGAAGAGACCCAAAATATAAACATATAGACCCTTGGGTCTATATAAAGTTCATGCACATTCTCAGGTTGTCTGGTTCAAAAACAAATTTAATTGTTTATACATTTTTATTTAGTGGTATTATGTCATAGATGAGCCTCATAAGACCCATGTCATTATCACAGATTTTGCTGAGAGTTTAAAGCCCCTTTAATTCTTTTTGGCCTTCTTATCGTCCCTCTGACCACAACTTAATGGTCAAGAGAAGGACTTTGGAATCAGACAGAATTAGGTCAGAACTGTGTTTTTATTATCTATATTCTTGAGTCCCTCAGAACCTGTTTCCTCATCTGCAAAATAGAAATGGTAAAATTGACTTCACAAGATGTTTAGGAGGATTAAGTGGGACGGGATGCTAATATGGCATGGCCCTGGCACACCACACATACTTAATAAATGATGTACAGTTGTTACTGATTTGTTACTGTGATTGCTTTAAATTTGCACTTCTACCCTTCCTTCTGTATTAGAGATTTCATCTTTCTCTGGATCTTTGAACTATGAGGTTCTCTTCTATTTGGACTTTGGGCCTTTTTTTGTTTTAATCACATAACCTTTAGCCATATCCTCTACCGTGGCAGCAGGCAACTGGAAATCCTCTCCCTATGGATTTGGAATCCTTCTTTGGCCCAGCTCACTTGCTTCCTGACTATACCCATCCATCATTCCTGTGGCTCTCTGTCTATCCTGGGTTGTTGATCTAGAGTAGACTAGAGTATTTCTCAACTCATTTCTCAGTGAGGCAACACTGTGGACAATGTGCATTCCTTGGGCTTCCATAATTTATGTGTTTTCTGTCTTTATAACATCTTCATAAGGAAGTCTACAATTTCATACTCCTACTCTCTTCTAGAAAAAAATACACGCTAAAGGCTCCACATATACTTTTGTCCTTTGGGGAAAACCAAACAATTTATGAACACTTTTTGAGGGGTAATGATTTCTTTGTTGTTTCTTTGCTATTCGTTATGAGAAAGTTACTCAGCTTCTATGCCTCTTAGTTTACATACCACCTTTAAATCTCTCTAGGTTCATTATTTAATAATCACAAAATCTCTACCGTGTGTATTAATCTGCTGGATCCAATACAATCTCAATTTAGAAGGCTCAAGAGATAGAAAGTTCCATGAAGTTAATATCCTGATCAAGAAAAAAACTTTATTTAAATGTTGCTGATGCAAATGTTTCTAGTGCACATCATTCATCTTTTCTACCTCAGAAAGCTATTGTTAGGGTCACTGGACTTCATTTCAGGATCTTGCATGGGTCATTTCAGTGCACAAAAAGTGGAAATAGAATAAATTGAGCTGCACCTGTATCATCTATAAAAACAAAACAAAATAAAACAAAACCCAAAAAAACCCAAAACCCTATGGGGAATGTTTCTTTCAGTCACTAACAATACCTTAAGGTTTTGCGTAAGATGCATCTCTCTCTTTAAGTTCAAGCACATCGAAACTTCTGGTTCTGAAGATAAATTTCTCTTTTAAAAAAATAATTGATAAAACTATTGAAACTGGATAAAGATCTGCTTTATTTTGCAAATTAGCCCCATTACTTTAGGAGTTAGTAGAGTTTTGTCTTGTTAGGTGCCAAAAAGTTAATTCCCTTGGTTTCTGATGTTCAGTTTTTGTGCCTACCTATTGATTTATTTAATTCCTGATCACTAGCCAGCTGTACTGTACTATATACCATAGGTTGGTGGATCTAATTCAAATGACCAGCCTATAACTAAGGAAAGAAAAATACAAAAATTTTTGAAGAATAGGTATGAAATAGAAAAGTCATTGGTGATGTGATACAGGAAAAAGAGTAGGGCCAAACTGCATGGTAATTCACAATCTGTTGAAGGGTACAAGGAGCCAGGGAAGGAAGCTAGTGAGCTGACATCTGTCACCATCCAACAGAGTCTGATTCCAGCACTCGGCCCTTTGTGCTCCATGAAACTAGATAGGCCAGAAGAATTCATGTCATGCCCTTGGTTCTTCTCTGGACACTAGGGTTCCAGCTCTCTGATCTGTTGTCTCATCACAGCATCCTATGGCACAAGAAGAAGCTACATTTCACTTGATCCAGTTCTCTTTTTCTGGATCAGGAACACAGTAAAGTTCAGCAAGGACTGACATTTGTTGGCCTTTCGTATGATGCAAAATACAAATTGCATCCAGTGCTATGGAAGCAGCTTTCCACACAAATCTAATCCCCACTTCTTGTTCACCACACCAGAACTAATATTCAAATGCTTATGTTGCTGATAGAAAGAGTCCAAGATCATTCATGTTATTTTACTGGGGATACTCATCAAAAAGTATTTACTTGTCTATTATGTGCATGGCAAAGTGGTGGAGAAAAAGTCTTCTTAAGTGTTCTACATAGTTTCATTCTATACTGCTTTGAAGTGGTGTGCTTTCTATTTCCCCTGCCTTGTTGCAGGTGAAGGGTCCTGCAGAACATGTTCATCACATAAGAACAAACCTGCCTCTTTGTACACCTGAAGCTAATATAACACTGAATGTCAATTATACCTCATAAAAAAGGACAAATCTGCCTTGTTCATAACCACTGGTAGCTGACAACCTTTGGACTCCCTCCACAGCTTGAAAACTCTTCTGTACCTTGAAAGCATCATGTACTGTGCTATAAGTATTAGATGTGTTTTTTTTTTCCCTAAAGGATGTGTTTTAAACAAGTTTCCACTTAAAGCTCACAGAAGCTTTAATAACTAGTTGACCAAAATTTAGAACATAGGAAGTAGCCCTCTCTCTTCTCTGTGGTAGCCATGAGCCAGATTCATGTCCATTAACCTGACTCTTTTACTTTTCCTCATACTGTTGTGGAGCAAAAGTAGTTGATAGAGCCTCAGAGACCTGTTTGGTCTCTCTGTGTCACAACTAAGACTATGATCTCTGACTAGTCCTGCCAGGACTCTGCATCATATGTAAATAGTATTCTGAGAGTGAAGTCCCTATATAAATGAAAAGTGTGATTATCACAATCCCTAAAGATTTTTAGAACAATTTCATCCATTTGATGGAGCTAGTGTATGGAATCCATTTATTCTATCATGCATTGAAATCTTTGGGAGCATTAAAAAAATAATGAATGAAAGATTTGGAAATATGCTAGTGATTTTCATTATCTCTTGCATTATAGCTCTAAAATATTAATCAACAAATCATTGTCTTGAAACCTTTAGCCAACAGCATTATAGTTTCCAAGATATTGCCTAAGAATGCTAAAGAGCTATTATGTAATCCCATAAATTATATGAGAAAACAACACACAGAGAAAAAGAAATGGAATCCAATTAAATCTGGTGGAAGAAGCCCATAGGATCTAACTATCTGAATTTGAGCTTTTTTTCTGAGATTTATTCTCTCAGGTGGCAAGACACTAGCAGGAACTCTACTATGACCCAAAGAGATAAGGATTTTGGCCACATATACAGGATAGCATTTGGATTCAGCAGCTCCTCCTTGAAGTACCCCCATTAAGTTTCTGTGGGGTGTCCAACATTCACTCTCTCATAGACCAGCAGAGATGGGGGGATTTGTCTTCTCCAGGCAAGATCCCTCTGCTGAGAATTGGAACAAGGAGTTACATTGCCACTTGCCTATCTTTCAGAAAAACGACTGCTGTGATAGCATGAATATCCCAAGAGCTTTGCCTTGATGGAATTGTGTTTTTAATGATATGATTTTGGTATCCAGCCCTCTGTGGATAGCTTGGCATAGGTCTTGTTCTATTTAAACAGCACTGACTGATAAAGTGGATGTTAATTGGCAGTTAGTGACTAGGCTGCCAGTCTTTGTTACCTAGCCTCTCAGCTAACCGATCATTAACTAGGAGGAAATGTTTGACCCAGAAGGTCATTACTGTTATTAAGTGAGAAAAGAAATTAAAATGCTCCAAATTGCTGTTTTATGAATCAGATGAGGATTTTTTTTTTAAAAAAAGACAAAGAATGGAAGAAAGAAATAAAGAAACAAGCTTGTGTTACGGTAGAGTCAGTATTCACAGCCTTGTTTGCCTCTCCCTAAAAATCAAATGGTAATGTTTATGGGAAAGGCTGTATTTCCAAATTCCCATTGCTTTATGCCCCCATAACTTCACTATTTTGACATTCACTAAAGAATAGAAATTTCAAAGCATTCATTCTTAATTCCATCCAGAGAAAGTAATATCTAACATTTTTAAAGTGAATCTTTTGTCCAGATGCCATGGAAATTTAACAGGCCTTGAGTAATTTGTTTAAAAAATGAAAATATGAAAAAAATAAAATAGAAATGTGATTAAAAGTAATGTTATTACATGCATCTTGTTATGTAAAATTATAATAGTATCATATATGTCTTTAGAAGTCCTTTTATCATAAGCTAGTTGTGTTTTATCTAATTTTGCTGAGGAAGCCTTAGGACTCCTTGTGTAAAGGAATTATGAATCCTGTGCATCCTCTGGATTCATTCTGTGACCTTTATAATTTTGCCTCTTTGGTGATCTCCTCATTGCCTTTATAATGCAAAAAAAAAAAAATAAGTAAATAAAAATGGTCTGACGGGGTACTGTGAATCTTGGCAATTAAAACTTCACATGAAAATTGTCTCCTGAGAGAAAATATTACTCTCCCTTTTAATAAAAGGATACAATTAAACTCTCCCTCAAACCTCTCTCCTTCAGATGTATTAATGTCTTATGTAAAAGATGGAAATGGATTCTTGTTTAGTTGAGAAATTGAAGCAAGAGCAAAAGCATTTCTACCCATAAATTGGTTTATGAATATGAAATATTCCAACCTTGGTGCTGACTAATTAAAATAAGAAACTAGAAGGTATGATGTGCTCTGTGCTTATTACCCTGTTGTGTCAGTCTTGGGTTTAGTTCTATGCCCTTAGCATTATCGTCTTTTCTTTCTTTGGTTGCATGATACTGTAAGGTTTGGAAATACCAGTGTTTTACCTATGGGGATTCTTGGGTTTACCTTTTACCTCTGAAGACTACAGAAAGTAATTGAGTTGCCTAGGAAATCTCTTTAAATTAGGCTTAAAAGGTACTGGGTTTATTTTGTACATCTTTTTATTTTTCTTCCAAAGATTAAGACTGGACTTTAGAAGGCTTTTTTAGTTACTTTAAAAAGGAAAATGTATCCCTGAACCAAATAGGACTGAAGGCGATGTGCTGCACATGTTTGAAGGCAAGAGCATCTGATCTCCAAAGAATCAGAAAATCTCTTCTTTAGTTGTATTTGTAGGTACTTTTTGTTGTGTTGCTTTTTTTTTTTTTTAAACAGGTAAAGCTCAAATGAACACAGCATGGCCCAGATGGTGTTTAAAGCTGCCCAAGTTTCTTTTATGTAACTTTTCCTTCAGAAAGTGTGTTCCAGCTGGGAATCTATTGGGCTGTTAAAACTTTGTCCTTTTTATGTTTTTGTTATTCTCACACACATGCACACATACACCCGCACATCCACGCATGTGTGTGCACACACACACCACAGGCATAAACGTGATCATTCCAAATGTGTGGCATTAAATCACCTCCAACAGGGTGGAAAGTAACTCTGCAGGGCTTTATTAACTGTCTCACAGGCTAAACGTTTTATTCAGTTGGAAGACAGAAAAACTCTGCAGGATAAATTTCCAAACAGAGAGTAAAATTCTTACCCACCGATAGGAATTCTTTTAAGGCTTTTGCCTTCTTATAGAGGCCTTACTTAAGAGGTGCAGACAGGCATTCCATTCATCTCTGAAGTGTCTATAGGCATGTCTTCAATCAGCTGAGTGCCCCCAGCAGTGAAAATTAGCATGGCCTAGAGGTTCCTTTACATGTTCGGAATGTGCATTTTCTTGGGATTAAACAAATAACGTGCTGGCATTTGTGTAAAAAAGATCATCTTGCTGGTACATGATTAGTATATATTTGATTTGGTTTATATATATCAGGTGACAAAGGTAGCTTTCTCTGGAGCCATCAACACCTCCTCTGTCTGTCTTCATATCTGTCTGTCTGTCCCTCTGTATAATTTTTTTTCATTCCACAACCTCACTTCTCCATATTTACTCTATGCTCCAGCCAATCCATATTAGTTTCTTATTCCCATTCCCTCCTTCCTACTCTCCTGCTTCTCTGCATGAATTTATGCCATTCATCTGCACTATCTGTCCCTGCCTCTGCTCATTAATGTCCTAGATTTTGTGAAAGCCAAATCCAAACAATCATTTCCTATAACTTCCACAATCTATCATTTCCACAAATTCTCTGACATTCCAACCACAATTTATTGCTCTTCTCTCAGAGCCCTTTTTAATTGTTTTTTTTTACTATTATTTAAGGATATTTATTCCAGGTACTCAACTACCTAATTATAAGCTTGAGGACCGGGGCCACTTCAGATGCCTTTTTGTTTCCTCCAAAGCAGAAAAGACTTGAATAAGTGAATGGTGAGGCACCTACGTGGGCGCAGCTGGGAATATCCTTGGGGAGCACTCAAGAAAATTTTTCTCATGTGAAGGAATTTGTTCCTAGACAAACTCAATGTATCACTTTGGTGTCCTTAGCATCATCTGCTAAACAATCTGTTTAAACCTGTTAAAATCATTTAAACACTTTGATACTAGTCGATAAATAGCTATTGCCTTAGGACTCCAAGTGTCCTGTACTTTCATCTGCATCCCTCCCATCAGGATTCCCCTCTGTCCATACCATAAGGCCTGGGACTGCAAAATCTTCAGGACCCAGCTCCAGCACAACAGCTACAGTCCATTCTGATTAATCCGTTCTCCTGCTGCACTGATTGTTGAATATTGACTGATAAGTTTTATATTACCCCATTGTTATAGCCAGTACAACACCCACAGAAAGCAGTGAAAGCCATGCACTATTTATGGGCTATGTCTGACCTTCACTTGAACAGAGAAAAAACTAATGGTTTGAATAGGTATTGAGGATCCTTGTATATCTTCCCAGTTTGACTGTAAAAGTTAATGAAATTAGGGCCCAAACTTAAAATACAAATATCCTATGATAGGTATATCCTATGATATAAATAAAGAGATATATTTTTTTATGGAGGAGTAACTAGGGAATTAGATTCCATTTGAACCTCTGTGTGCTGAGCAATTGAAAGCATATTAAAACAATTTTAAATAGAAGCATTTATTGCCTTTGCCTATAAGATATTACTTACATGGGAAATTAAGAGTCCAGTCTGGTGTGTTCCTGGGTATACAGCCTATGAAGGTATTTAAAACCTAAAGTATATTTATTCTTCATTTAAAGATGTTTAGAGACTGCCCTGTGTGTTAATGTGTGCTCTGCGACTAGCACCATTTAAACGCTCTCCCCCTGCATCCATTAATGTGTGCATCGAAGGGAAGAAGAGCAAGGGATGATAAACTGTTAACTGCACAATGTTCAAGTAAGATTTATCTAAGAAAGAACAGTCTAGTGCATTAATGTGAATATTCAAAGATAGATGTTTATCTTAATGGACTCAGAGATACTTACAAACAGCATAATTGCTGAAGTCATTTTACAGGGCATTTATTCAGAGCAATTACATTTACTCTTACTTTCTTTTGTATAACGAATTCTACTTAAAGGTTTAAGTGAGACAGGACTAGTGTGACCAAAGAACCATAGGTTGTTTCATCCTAGTCTCTGCTCAACCAGAGCAGATGACGAGAAGCAAAACCCCAAATCTCTTTATTGGCATTTCCTGGACGTTTCACAGAAGACTGGTCTATTAAAATATTAAATTGTCCAAATATCCAGATGACTACATGATATTTGCCTTGGTTTAAACCTATAGTCCTGCTGGTAAGGAGTTGACTCTGATACGTAGTTGTAGAATTGCAAGATAAGTTGCCTGTAGGCTTGTCTGGACCAATGAGACATGATATATCTTGGAAGCAAATATGCTCTTCCAGAGCAGCTCCCATTCTTGACAAATAGCTTGTAAAAGCATTCCTGCCCCTGACACTTCCTAAGGTCAGAATTAATAATAATCTGACAAGAATGGGGTGTGCTTCTCTCTTCCACTCACTCATATCATTTCCACCCTTTAAACACAGCTCCTGGCTTATCCAATTCTATTTAAATCCATAGACATTCCCTGAGCACCTGCTCTTCATTTAAATATATATTGTGCACCCAAGCTCTTGTCCAGCACTGTAGCCCTGTGGATAATTTCAAACCAATCTTAAATAACATTGGAATATTAACAACACATCACAGAATAGTAATGTGTCTGAGTTGCTGATATCAATTTCAATCTACCCAACAAGAGCATGAAGTAGATGTCATTGTCTCAAGTTTACAGAAGAGTTCAGAGTGCTTGTGGTCACCCTGGGCTCCCCTTCAGGGGCCAGAGCTCATGTTTTCTGACCCCATACACAATACTTTTCCCTGGGTAGCATAGTTGGCTCTATCTACTGCTTAAGTAGCAATCAGATAAAAGGGAAAACATAGGTTAAATGGGTATTATAAGTCAGAATATAGTAAGTACATTAAGTGAGATTTGAAGAAAGTACTAAGTTAGCCTACTAAAATATTTTATTTTTCAGGACTCCTGAGTGGCTCAGTGGTTGTGTGTCTGCCCTCGGCTTAGGTCGTGATCCCAGAATCCTGGGATTGAGTCCTATATCAGGCTCTCCTCAGGGAGCCTGCTTCTCCCTCTGCCTGTGTCTCTGCCTCTCTCTGTGTGTCTCTCATGAATAAATAAATAAAATTTAAAAAATATATATTTTTTCAGCCGTAAGATCAAGAAGAAGCTGCATGAAAATGTATTGGAGTTGTGTCCTAAAGAAGGATATGTAGAATCTTACTAGGTATAAATGGAATTAAATGCAGGTAGAGCTAGGTAAGGAACAGTATAAGCCAGGACATCGTCAGGAACTTATCAGGCTTGCTCAAAGCATGGGAAACATTTATTTGATAGTTGCAGTGAAGAGGTGCTTACAGGAGCAAATGGCAGTGAAAGACAGTGCTACAAAGTTCTGCTGGAGCCCCAGAGGTAGAAGATCTTAAAATTAAAAAAAAAAAGTCTAGAATTCATTTGTTAGGCAATGAGATAAATTTAGACCAAGAGAGTGTCACATTGAAAGCTATAGTTTTATTCTGGCAATGATTTCTTGGGTTCATTGAAGATAGGAAAGTGGAGGCAGGGAGTCTGATTAAACATTTCAAGATTCATCCATGTGAGTGGCCAACCTGGACAGGAGACATAAAAAGTAGAATGATGTTTTAGAGATAGCCATTATGGGATTTGGTTCCTGGAGGATGGGATGGTGAGCAGTGAAGATTCACAGGTGACCCTGAAGGTTTGGGTTTGTTCCTAGGGGGTAATGATGCCATAGACAGAGGCACCATTTTGTCTGGGATATGCAGATTGCATGGACTTATAGGATATTCAATTCAAAATATTTTCTCTTACTAAGATAAAGATGTTTATCCCAACTTATCCAATACCAAAATGATCTCTCCGCTTTCATGTTCCTTTTGGACTTTCATCTAAGCTATAGAGTCAGCATATGAGAACATTGTACTCACTGTGGAGCTTTCCAAGTCTCACTCCTGGATATTATTAAAATATCACCTGGTAACTAATGTCCACCAAAGGCAGAGACTACTCACATGATGCCTTGCATCTCTCTATCTCTGGTTGCTCTCTATGAATTGCTCTCTCCATTTTGATTATGTTCATCTTCTTGTAAGAGAAAACTAAAGCAAAAACTCCAGGGTCTAGAAAGTAGAAATCTACTTGTTTGGGCTCAGGTCATTCATTTGACAATACCAAAGTCCAGCTTCTCAGGTCTTTTGTTTTTTTCCCTCACACTTACCAGCTTTCTGGTCACAAAATGGCTGCTGCAGCTCCAAACATTTCATACATACCCAAAGAAGAAAGGAAAGCAGTGGGTCCTGCCATTTCTTCCTCTTTCATTGGTAATAGAATAATTACTTCCAGAACCTCTAGCATATTTCCTTATCCATCACTTCATCTAGACCAGTGCCACATACCCATATCTAGTTGCAAAGGAGACTCACTTAGGCAGGTCACATGACCAGCCCCAGAAAAGAGGAAAAGTAGAGTGGATATTGACAATGTCTCCAACACTTGCCTTTCCTGCTACCTTGTAAGCACTTCGAAGGCAGAGACCATGTTCCATCAGGCCGGGTGCCCATATTATGTCATGTGTTGTTCTTTCCCTGGAACTTTACTGGACATAGAGAGGTCTGCAAGAGGGAGAGCTTGAGGAGCCCAATCCTTGCCTTGTGTGCTAAACACCCTCTTTGTCTATTGGTTCCTCTGAGCAGCTTTAGGAATGTGGGAACTTCTGGGTATATTTTAGAAAGGCTCTTTTCAGCACCTCTCAAAAAAAATTTTTTTTTAAAAAAAGAAAGAATTAAAAGAAAAACAAGACTACATGCTGGGAGGAAATCTATGCTGCTGTAAAAATAGAATAGGGCTCATGTGCATTCTTCGGTAATGAATGCATGAAAAGAAGCCTCTTAAATTATGAATGTGGCTTCTCTTGTTTATTGCCCAGTAATCCTGCTTTATTGATTTCTGTTTATTTCCAGTCACCTAGAATGAGAGACTATGTTGCTTAGAGATCTTGATCCCTAAAAGATTGTTTAAAGCTACTCCTGCTGTATTTAGTTGTTTATTTTTTGCTCAAAGTGATCGAATCAATACGAATACAAACAAAACACTTTTTCCTTTGCTTTCTAGAAGACTAGGGGGAAAAATACAGAGAAGCTAAATAAAGATGCTTGGACTAAAAAAAAAAAAAAAGCCCCAACAAATGACATATTGATTTTTTTCAGAGTCAGAGTGTAAATTAAAAATATTCTTCTGACATAAGTTTTTAAAGATGTACTGACTCAGCAGTATTGGTACTTACTCTCTTCCTAGAGGACCAGTTTGGAAGTGCAGCCCACTTTTCCCAAGATCAGCTGGCTCGCAGTTCTCAGAGGGAAGTTTACCTCACACTAGATGCTGCCAAAGGTCGTTGGTTCTGTATCATTAGTTCTCAGTTCAATTCTGCCTTCCACCACACTGCCTCTGTACATGTTTAAGAATGTTGTAAATTTTTTGAGAAAATTATGTGATCATAGTTCTTTTTTAAAAACATGTTTTATTTATTTATTCATGAGAGACACACAGAGAGAGGCAGAGAGAGAAGCAGGGTCCCCGTGGAGAGCCCAATATGGGACTTGATCCTAGGACCCCACGATCATGACCTGAGCCAAAGGCAGATGCTTGAACACTGAGCCACCCAAGTGCCCCAATCATAATTCTTTGTTTAAAGTGGTTGCACTGCAACTCTTCTCAGAATTGGAGAGAAGTGGGAATAAGCAAGGCCTGGGGCCTTATTATGAGATATTCTCTGGAATTATGAGTTATTAAACTCCGGTGTGGGCAGAGATGAAGGTGAAGTGGATGGGAGGCATGGGCAGAAAAGAGCCATATAGTTGTAGGGGGGTGGGAGGTGGCGGAGGTTCTGGTGCTCTTTCTCCCAAAGTACCTATCCACTCATGAGGCCAGAAGTAAAGCACAGGAGACCCAGTTTCAGGAGCATAAACTATTTGTCATAATATGAATTTCTAAAAACCATGTTAGAACACTTTGGCCTGGCCCAAAGACATTTTACAGCTCCTGCTGTTCTCAGGAGCAGCAGCAAAATTTAAGGGAACCAGTGCAAAATGAGACTAAGGGTCCCCTTGTTTAAAGAACAGAAAAAAAGTGCTGTTGAAAGTACAAAAATATCAAGCTCTTTTCCTTTCTCCATAGTCTCTCAACTTGTCATAGGACTTTTTATTTGCTATTTAATGCCATTTTAAGTAAATAAAAAGTTTAAATTATTAACATGAATAATACCATCCATCTTTGTACTGGGTGATGCTAGTTTTAAATGCAGATACGAGAGCATTTAACTTGAATGCTGAATCGCCGAAATAACACAATTCATTATTTCATAGCTCGTGTATGCAAATGTATTCTATTCTTACCAGAAGAGTGGAGACTGCACAAAACTAACTCACCTGTCTTTATTTCACTTTTTGATACCTGTGCCTCCTACTGACACTCTCTACTTTCACCTTACTGATGAATAAGATAGGATGAAGGGAAAAAATCTCTGAGTGGTCCTTTCTCTTTAGATTTGTTATCTTTAGTGTAAATGGTTGGCTGAGACAGAGAAGTAAGAAAGGATGTGATTGGCTTTCTTGGTTGCTTATGTTTTTAAAATGCCATTGCCTTAACTCTGCTTTCTAAGCAGCTTTGATTCAAAGGGAAAGCAGAGCCCAATGGAGCCCCATTTACTCAGTAGATGTAACACACTTTCCTGTGTGTTCATATCAGAGGATATAGTATGAAACGCTAAAAGAAGGACATGCAAAGGAGATCAGCTTTGGACTAAGACTTTATCCATAGTCATTCTTGTCTAGAAGGTAATACCAACCTCCCAGGAAGAAAAAGTGGGGGATTAATTCAGGTAACTCTGTTTGATTCATCTTATTCCATTACATGGTGGGTTCACAGAATCCTGTGCTTTTGGAGCACCAAAAACTCTGTTTATAGATGGGATGGCAAGGAATGGGGCTAGACACACATTGCATGTATCTCATTTCCTTAGGCACATGTTCCATTGTCTTATTGAACTTCACTTATTAAATACAAGTTCAAAATTAAAATGGTTAAGAACTTCAAGATGGTGAGAACAGGGCATTAAACCAAGCTTAAAGCCCTTGTGAGCAGAGACCCCTGTGTGATTGCATAGGTCTCCTGTCTGGGATTACACCTGTTCTATTTCTAACACCCACTTTGACAGTGAATTAATGCCTTTGCCTATAAATTAGGGGAAAATTGCTATCCTTGCGGTCCATAAGAAATGAGTAGTGAATAGTCTTGTTTTTCTTTCTTGCATTAAAGTTCTGTTTTGTTTGCTTTTATAAATTGTTCTGTAGCTATATCCAAGATGATATAATTTACTTAAAGCATGTTGCAGCCTGGGAATGAGGCAGTGAGTTCTGTAGGGTGATTGAGTCCATCTGGGTTCCTGAATTTCCCATGCAGCAGTATCTAAAGACTTTCTCAACTTGGGATTTATCACACAAATCAAAGAATATGATCCTCCAGTCTTCATTTGTGGGAGGCTAGTATTAGACATGAGTAACTAGGGCTAAATTCTCAACCCAAAGCCAAAATTCTTTGAATTCTTCCTCTTTTGGGATTTGATACCATGTTATTCAATTCATTTTCACTTTTGCCTTGTAGTTCTGGTTCAAATTTACTGCAGATTCTGTGTAACTCCCTCAGTATTTTATTAAATCAAATGTCAAATGCACAAAACTTCCTTTAACTGCTGCTGTTGCTCTGACACCTGTATCTGCCTTTTCTAATATTTTATTACATGGCTAAATGGGAGATTCTTTTCAGTGTAATAAGGAAAAACAATCTGGTCTTTTTATCAGTTGTATTTTACATTCAGTTAATTGCATTTGATGGCTCTCGGTAAGTTTGCTATGCCACACACTAAGTTCCTGGTTGTACTAATATGTTCTTCCTTCTTGTGTTTATAGTGTCTTGAGCTAGCATTTATTTCTTAGTTTCTTATTAGGCATGAATCTGTCTTACTTTTAGTTTTTCAAAGTAGCCATTCTCAGCCCTTTTCTTTTTTTAAAAAAATATTTTGTTTAAAATTAAATTTGCCAACATATAGTATAACACCCAGTGCTCATCCCTCTCAGCCCTTTTCTACATTGACAGACATAACAGGTGATCACATAAAATGAACACTCTTTTCAGTAAAGTAAAGTATATGAACACTCTTTTCAGAAAAGTAAAGTATATATATATATATATATATATATATATATATATATATATATATATGTGTGTGTGTGTGTGTGATTACCAATATTTTGCTATTTTCCCCATTCCATTCTCTCCTCCCATCTAGCATACCTTAATTTATCAGTGACCAAAGATTGAGAACCACTGCTATTTGCTCTGGACGTTATATCTTTTTTCAGAATTGCTGACCAATATCCAGGACTGGCTTTATCCTGCAACTCATTGTTCTCTCCAATGTTTGGTCTATTAAGGCTTTTAAAGCTATGATCTGAAACTGCCAGGAAGGGTGGTTTTCTTATATTGAGTGATAAGGTTAGACTACAAAACAGAGGGCCAGGAGGAAAAAAAAAAAAATCTCCACAAAGAAATATGATTCTATTTTTCCTATTCTTTTTCCAAAAACCCATTTCTTTTCCCTGAAGACGGAGCATGGAGAAATGAATAATGGTACATTTTTCTTAAAAAAAAAAGGAAAAAAGAAAGAAAAAAAAAACGCTTAGATGCACTCCATGATAGGGACTTTTATACAGAATTTTAATATCCATCAATTAATACCTTTATCACTTTTAGTGGGTAACATAAATATTTGACCTGGTCACTTGCCCCTTAAAAGCAGAGGCTTGATTTGGTAGGAAGTACCACCAAAAAAAAAAGAAGAAGAAGAAAAAGAAAAGAAAAGGTGACAGGTTGACAAGAAGATAAACAAGAAAAGTACATTAGGTCCTGGACTTCAGCTAAAATTTTGGCATTCCCTTGTAATGATTAGACCCCAAATACTCAATGTTTGTAGTGAAAACCAAGAGAGTTTACAGTGGAAACACAGCCAAGCTTTTCCAACTAGCCAACTAGAGAGGACCTGCACCAGTAAGAAAAATAACTATTAAAGCCAGACCTTGAGTGTATATAATCGATAGGCTCCTGGTCTAAATTCCTAGAGATGGTATGTGGTTGGGTGGGTGGTTTGTATTTTTTTTTCCTGCCTCCTAAATAATATGTAATTTCTCCAGGCCAAGAAATAAATTGAAAGGATTTAGAGGGATTTGCTTATCAGTGGAACACCACGTAGCATTACATTCCTCCTGCTTTTGGGAAGGTACATTGAAGTTTGGTTAATCTTCTGTGGTTCAATACTCCTCTTCCCTCTGTCAGGCTGCCTTGAACAACAGATAGATTAATCCCCTTCTACCCACTCTCTTCTCCCTCCTCCCTCCGCTCTCTCTTGATCCACCCTTCCTTTTTTGAGCAGATGGAAGAAATCTTAAAACTGGAAAGAAAAGAAGGAAAAAAAAAATGATGCCACACCACATTTACTTATACAATCTGAGAAGACCTCAAGGATAGAAGGAAAGGACCTCAATCCTTGGCATAAAATTTGGCTAAACTTAGTTCGGTTCTTCCACTGTTAATTAAATCTTGAGTCTGCAAAGGGAGTTCCTTAAAGGTTAATTCATTAGTAAAAGTTATTATACATCATGCCATTTTCTTATCTTGTTCCTGTATATGCAGTGTGGAAATGAAGAATATGGATGCTATTGAGAATGAGAAGAGTTTAAAGGGAAGCTGGTGATACTATTTCATTGGATTCCTATATGATCCTCTGTCATAAAACGCCTGTGAATAATCAGTTTTTGTCACAGTGGGTACCATTGATGGACTTCACAGGTAGTCAGTGTTTTTTAGTTTAGCCTGGCTCAAATCCCAGTGGTCTATAAGCTACATGAGGACAGGGACTGAGTCTGGCTAGCCCTCAGCACAGTGACTGGCACATCGTAGGCAGTTAATAAACATTTGTTGAGGAAAGACTGAGTGAGTAAATGTATCCATACTTAATATCGTATCTCAAGAACAATTTTTTGTTTGTTTTTTTAAATTCAGTTTTCTTAGAGAGCTCTGGGCCAGTTAACTGAATTTGGTTATGCCAAATGCCATATCTGTAGCCCAGGGCAATTCTCCTTAAAGCTTTCTCATTCATGGAAATATGAGTCAAGTAAAATATATAGACATTCATATCTAACTTGGCAAGTGATTATCTCCAGGAGTGGGTAGAGAGAAAGGAGGAAAGGAGCATTTTGAAAAACCACAATAACATGAGCTCCAGGAGATAGTTTTAAAATTCAGAGGGTGTTGTTCCAATAAAGTTACATGGGCACATAGAGGTAAGGCCTGAGGGGAACTCAGAAAGCATCTTAACTAGATGGGATTTTGTCTTTTTGTCTCTGTCCTTCAGAACCTGCCTTATGGTATGCCCCGACCTCACGCACTTGAGTATGACAAGTTCAAGCCATTTGTTTCATTTTCTCATAGTAGTGTCAGTTGCTTGTTTTGAAGATAAGTATAAAGGGGATGTTCAGAATAAAATGAGGGTATTGATAATCCCACTCATGCATCTTACCATGTTTTAGGGTTGTTTCTGTATTGGGCTTGAGCTGGATGAAGTAATAGGGCTGGTAGGGGGAAGAGGGAAGCTTGAGATTATTGCTTCTAATAAGTTTGCCCAAGCTCCAGGCCTTTTCTATCTTTGGTACAGTCTAAAAATCATCCAGTAATGTGTGTGTGTCAGATAGGGGATCTATAAGCAGTTATCTAAACTGGGACTATGCAGTGGCAATAATTTAATAAAGAAATAACTAATAGGTAATTTTAAATTGCGATGGTCAGGCTTTTCAAATCTCATTAAAGGTTACAGATTTACTTAGAGTCTGTGGGTTCTTATTTAATTAAAAGTATCTTAGACATCCTTTATTTAAATAGAGAATAACATGTTCATAATAAAGCTGTATGACTTCTTCTCTCCCATGAGATACTTTAAACCCCAACTTTATCACAGAATAGAAGTATAGAGGGGAAAAACTAAAACACCAAGCATTTGAAGAAATTGAATTCTTTTTAGCATGAAGCAGCTGCAGAGATGTATGGCTGTTTTCAGAGGGACTTCAGAATATTTATGGGCCTTTCTCTTTTCCTTTTTCACTGGAAGAAAGGCGATCATCATTCTTGAGTGTGTTATTTATAATTTCATAAAGCTGTTCTGTGGCAGGACTTATTTTATCTTGCGCTTAATCTCGGTCAAATAACTGTGCTTTGAAGGAGCCGGGTGGAGAAAAATGATTACCCCCCCTCCCCCAAATGATTAGCCTATTCTCACTATGAGATAAAGGGCCAAAGGTGGGAATTTGAAGTCACAAATAAGCATCTGGGCAGGCAAGAGGGAACATGATGAGTCTACCTTGAGCTCCTCTCCATGGCAGCAGATATTTTTCTCAGTACCAAATAATGGATGGTAAGGAAGAATGAGGGGGGCTGCTTCTGTGGGGTAGACCCCTTCAGAGTAAATAATTAGAAGCTGTTGATTACAGAAACAATAACTCACTAAAGGAAAATGAGAAGCCAGGTCTGTGAAGCTGAGGGAATTGGAGGGTAAATATACCTATAAATTTACTTGGGTGGACAGAGTTTTGAGCTTTCTTCTGTCCCAGTTTATTCTAAGGTAATTTCAATAAACACTCCTAGGGGAAAAAAAAAAAAAAGAGGAATACAAACGCAATAAAAAAATCTTTCAAGAAAAGAATAGAGGCCTCCTTCCAGACAGATATTTTATTGAAAGTTATTATAATACCTATCTTTAGTTCTATGAATCCTAATACAGAACCAAGTAATTTCAACATATGTATTAAAAATATGAAATACATATTTTAAAATGGGGTAGTAGGAATTATTATTTTTAATACAGAACTTAGCTAATATATAAGGACAGAATAATATTTTCCTCCTCCTGAGAAGGCAAGGTAAAGCCTTTAATCTGCACTGTGGAGGAATCGCCCAGTCAGACCCATGCACTATGTCCTGAAACCATGTGTATGTGCTTCCAGAGGAAGGGCGACAGATGACCCTGATGAGACATGAGGGAGGGAAGAAGGAGAGATGTCCCAATAGGACAGGATATTAAATTCATGCTCATTATCCAAGTTTGCAAAAACAACACGATAACTCAGGTAGCTGTCATTCTGTCATGCTGGAACATATCTTCACATCTGTCCTACTCTTAGGTATACAAATAAACTGTGCTTCTTTATGCCTATGAGCTTTTTCAATGACTGTTGATTTCACCTAGAATTTTCTTCTCCTCCCACCTACAGCTCTTAGCTCTCCCAGCTTCACTGTTGCCTGTCCCTCAGGGCTCATTTCTGTTTCCCTTCTGCCCAGGGGCTATCTCTGCTCCCCTGCTGTTTGTTCCCTTAGCACCTTATGCTTACTCTTGTCATGGGATCCAGTTTACTATGTCAAGTTTGCCTGTTTACTTGGCCCTCTCTTCAGAGACTGTGAGTTCCCAGAACAGCAGAACTGTGATTTATCTTCACTTTATTCTTCATAATGGCTACAGTGCTTGACACATAGGTGTTCAGTAAATATTTATTCAAGTAATAAAGAAATGAATGAAAGATGAACAAAGCACCTTAATTATATAGTCATATATCACAGGTGGTGGATCTAGTAGTCCAGCCAGCATCAAACTGTTTGGTTTGGAGATGGTCATAGATCTTCTATTCTTTCTTGATGGACTTATAGATAATGTGGATATTTGACATATAAGCCATAATTTGTAAACACTTTAGGCTTAGTCATTGGGAATTATGAGAGCTTTAGACAATCATTGTGAAGAAAAAAAATATGAAGATGACATAGAAAGCACCTTCATAAGCATTCTCTGCATAACTAGAAGAATAGAAGAACTTCTTAAAGCAATACTATTCTCTGAAGGAGCATGCATGGTGGGCAGTTAAAAGTAGCAGGTGTCACTATAAATGCCCACACCGCTGGTTATTAGAAATACTACATGTGTTAATATGTGCTAACTGCATAGCATGAAGTCTGAATAGAGCAAGTGTTTAATAAGTGGTAAATGTTATTAGTAGGCCATGGCCATGATTCTAGAAAGTTCAAATATCTTTTTCTCTCAGAGTGCTAACTGCTCTTTTTTTCTAAGGAATTATGAGTAATTATGAAAAATGGACATGATTGTAGGAAAATATACACATACACATAGCCTATGGCTATTGTATTTTATTTAAAGACCAAAGTCCATAGTTCCCTTCTAGTCATAATAATTATATCCTGAGTCTGTGTGTATATGCAATAGAGGAACATAATTCACCAATCACGGGAACCACTAGTCAAAAAAGTATGACTTTTTTCCCAAAGTTTAGAGTTAGACCCTACATTTACTTATATTTGGGGAAGGACACAGACAAGAAAATTAAAGAGCTACTAAAAGAATGCCTTAGGTTTTCTGAGAGTAATTTTGAATCAAGTTGTCATTACCTTAGGATGTGATTCTAAGTGTGTGTCATCCAAAAGCTTTTGGTTTGTAATTTTGGGGTTTTTATATGGCAGGGACAGAAGTAGTAAAAAAAAAATTAATCCCTAAATATAGTGTGCTAAATCCTGAGTCCCTTGCAAATTAAAGCTTGCTGCCCCTGGCAGAGCAAGTATGTCTGAAACTACAGTGTTCTGTGGCAAGCATGGTAGTATTGGATGCCAGGTTCTCCAGGCAAACATTGGTTACTGTGTTGGGCAATGAGGGGATTGAGATGTTTGTAATGGCTTTGGGAATTTCATTGGCAGTGGCTGTAATTGGTGATGATGAGGTTTGAGAGGCAGAAAGGAAGGGGCTGGATTCATATAAAACCCACACAGATTGTCTGGACCCAGAGCCATGGGAAACAGATTATCTTCCAGTGATTTTTAAGCTCTCTTGGCATCTTTATGAGTATATTTTTCTTTATCACTCTTCATGGCAGATGCATCCAGAGGTGATAAATGAATATAGAGTTAATGAATTATCAGTAATGAAGAACAGTTCTATTGGGGATGAATCATTAAAGAAAGAATACATAGTTGGATAGCAACTTTATTTAAACTAGGAGCAGCAACTAGGCTTGGAAGTGCTGTTATTGATTAACTGATTGACTTAGTTTAGTTAATATTTATTGAGCATATACCATAAGCCAGGAACAGAGCTTCACTTTTTTTATTTTAAGATTTATTTATTTTTTGTGTGAGAGAAAACATGCATGCATGGGCTGAGAGCAGATGGAGAAGAAGAGAGAGCATCTCAAGCAGACTCCCCACTGAGCACAGAGCCTGACACAGGGCTCAATCTCATGAACCCTGAGATCATGACCTGAGCCAAAACCAAGAGTAAGACATGCAACTGACTGAGCCACTCAGGTGTTCCCAAAGCTTCATTTTTAACACTACACTTAAATTAATGACAAGATATTGTGTGCATCCCAATTTACATATGGAAAAATTGAGGCTTGGAGAGGGGAAATAAACTCACCCCCCTGGTCACTGACTGTAAGTGTAGGAGCTGGGAATCACAGCTATGCTCTGTGGAGACTGCCAGTCATGGACCTGCCTTGGAGTCTAGCCACCATTAATGGGAGCTACCGGCAAAATGTGATTCTGTTGCCTAGGAGGAACATTGTATTCATCCATATTCATATAGAAGATCAGCACAAATCAAATTCTGAGTCGTAGGGCACAGGGTCATTTAACTGGGAAGAAAGGGAGTGAAAACGTGGAAGAGCATATGTGTGGGGTCTGCAATGGTGGTTGCGGTTCATTTTGGGAACTGAAATGGAAGTGACGATGGTGAAGGAGAGTGGTACTGGGGACATTGCCATCCAAGCCACGTAGCTATAGGGGAGCACTTGTGTAGTATTAAAGGAGGCAGAGGGAAGCTGAGAGGAAAGTAGTAAATATCCTTCAACCTGAGTCTAGTACTTTTCTTGAAACAAACTTTACATCATATCTTTGACCAGTCAAATTTAATATAACTTTCTTAGAATAACTACTTGGCTTTCAGTTCCTCTGATGAATTCACTAGACTTTCCTTAACTCACTGGCTTTTACTCAATACTAGGAACCTAAGCTAGTTATGCCGTATATAGGCCATTCTGCAAGGTCCCTATAATGAAGTCACCAACAATTAATTTCCAATTGATTACACTTTAGAAGTGTAACCTCAACCTCTTTTTATTACTGCTCTCTCGGGAGTTTTTTAGACAGTTTTTTTTTCCCCTAATTGCCCCTCTCCCATAAAATTTTAATACCACAGATATACTGTATATTTAAGTACTGTAGGCTTTTGGCAGGTCAAAAAACATTTTAATATCTAGGATCCAACCCCCCACACACCCAAAATGCTTTTTTGTGCCTTGAGGGAGATATTATCCTCCATGGGTAACTCATGCTTTAGAATGATCGAACAATGATTGTGATCCTTCCAAAACGGCCATTTGCCTCTTATGATAGCCTTCTGGATTTTTGCACAGTTAACATGTATTCCCTTACCACCTCCCTTCCCTAAGTAACTGAAAGTGAGCCTGCATAGGGTCCAATCACAATAGGACACTCCAAGGAAGTATGCTCACCATTTCTCTAACACAAGTAATGGCAGCTCTATTGTACAACTGCCAGCTTCAGTTGCTGGAAATGAAACATACACTTCAGTAGTGTTCAATTGAAAAAAAAAATAGTATGTTTAGAATTCTTTTTCTATTAACTTTAAGAAGGAGCGGGGTTGAAGTATCTCTCTGTCAAATGTAGAATAAAGATCAATAACATGGTTTGAGGCACCTCTCTGCCCCTGTCAATTAAATGAAATCAATTACCTCATGTGATTTTTCTACTATGCTTTGTTGTGTCCAGTAATTCTATGCTTAGTGTGTGTATTTCAAAAAGGATGTTGTCTGGAAATATTAAATATTTTTTTTTCGTTGTTTTTATCTTCACATGGTGGTCCCTCTGTGCATGCTTAGTCCTAATCTCATCTTTTGCTTAAGGAATCCAGCCATATTGGATTTGGCTTACCCTAATGATCTCATTTTAACACAGACCCTATCTCCAAATACCAAATTTTGGGGTACGGGGCATTAGAACTATAGCATGTGAATTTTGGAGGGCATGGTTCAGTCCAAGACTAATATCGTGCAAGAAGAGGTGTAAAAGAAGCCTCTGTGAACCACAAATGCAGACTTTGACTAAGATCTATCTTAGTTCAAATCCTCATTGTTTCTTGTGTCCTCTTTGAACTCCAGTTCTCCTTAAAAGCATAATAATTATATCCATCCCAAAGGATTGTTGTGAGAATTGTATCTAATCAATTAATAACATCCATAACTAAATATATATATAACTAAATATATATATACATGTATATATATTTATACATGTCTAGCTCAGCATCTGACTTCTAATTGCTTTTCCTCTTGAATATGGATTCAGACTTCAATGCATTGGGAATAATAAAACCAAGGAAGTCAGTTAATGCTATTAATATCAAGAAGATGAAAGAAATGAGCATTTATTGAACAACTACTATATATTGAGTATTCTTATGTACATAGGACAAAAGTTTGTTTTTTACATAAGATCGGTAGATTAATCATTCAATAGTATTTATTGTGCATGCAATATCAGGTACAGAAAATAGTCTTCTCATCTTCTATGTAGCAAAGGTGCTTCTTATTACACATACCCAAAGTTTCCTATATTTCTTGCAGCAGATTCCCTGGCATTGAGGAGTTTCTACAGAATCTAATAGAAAAAAAAAAATTGTCACAAGTTGAATTACTATTGTTGCAACCAGATTTTTTTTCTGCTGTCATCAGAAACAGTCTTACCTGTCTGTGTCCAGAGGCTGTCATGTGGTATTTCTCTGCTGGCCTACATTACTAATTCAGCTAATTGCAGCAATTACATGAAGCGATCGCTGCTAGCGAGAAAAGCCATTATGCTATTCCTGAACAGACTGCATTCCACAGCATTCATTAATTATGCCTGCCTATAGATTCACAACCACCAAATCATACACTTGAGACCACACACCATATGCATTGAATCCCTCTCAAAGTTTGCAGGGCCTTTCCATGCTGGCTTGCACTCTTGTATTGCCCACTATTTGTATAACCTTTCTCTTGCCCTTCAGATTCTCAAAATTGAAATTAAAATTAGAATGGAGTCAGATTGTACAATGTGACTTACAAGGATAGGATAGTCTTGAGCCTCCTAGAACTGCTTTGAATCATGTAGCTTCTCATAAAACCCATACAGGTTGTCTAAACCCATAGTCATTCACAGCTACACAAGAGTCTAAAATGCTCTATCCTACAGCATGCCCTCTTTAGAGAAGAGAAACATAAAATGATAGGAGGCAGGACATAGTGATAAGTCTTTGAGGCTTTGGTTCATTGGTTTCCTTATCTCTCTCTCTCCTCTCTCTTCCCCCTACCCCATTATTTTCCTTTGACATACACAGCCAACATCAGATGACCTTGTTTCATCTGCTGAATGTTCAAGCGATGATGAAGACTTCATTGAATGTGAGCCGAGTACAGGTAGGTTAGGTCAGTCTTGTTTTGCTTGCTTTATTTTTACATTTGCAAAAAACAATACATACATATATGTGAATATACATGTGTTATATATATATTATAGTGTGTTAATGTGTGTATTTTCTATATCTATATATGTATAAGCATACATATATAAATATTAATATATAATCAAAAGCATCAAATTCCATGGAAGGAGTAGGTAAGATCCCAGAGAAATTTAAAGTCAGTCAGTTCCTGACATACTAAAAAAAAAAAAAAAAATGGTGTACCACCCAACTTGGAGCAATGGGACACCCAGATTAACTGTGGGAACAGGAAACGTACAGCAGCCACTGGCAGCTATGAAATTGACAGGGGTAGGGGCATGAAGATGTCTATATTGGAATAACATCAAAACACCATGAACCCAAAGTGGAGCTATAAAGATCATTTAAACCTCATGGATTGTTCTGAGCCTGCATGGCAAATGAAATAAAACCAGAAACCAAAACCAAACAATTAAAAAAAAAAAAAAAAAAAAAACATTTTCCATGGGATTTCAAAGGCAGTTAACATGGTATTATATTTATACTAATTTTGTTCATTGTGTGTTTAGAGAATTGTGCAGTGATATAGCATAGTAAACACAAAATTAGTACTGAACCATGCCATGTCAACGGCTGAGATGCTTCAAAATGTATCTACTGTGCTGAAGTTAAGAGAACTTTAGCAACTTGATGCTTCAATGTGTTCCCCCATCCGCACCCGGATACATTTTGATATTTTATGGTCTTTCTTTATAGTGAGCTATATAATGTCCAGCAGGCAACTGCGGTCCCTGATTATTTCCTATCAATTTTTTCAAGTCATCTGTTTTGAGACTTGCTATAAGTTAAACATTTATATATATATATATATAATAGAGAACAGATATCATCGAATTTCTGTGTATGTTTAATAAAATCAAAAGCTGGAATTGGGTTAGGATCTTATTTCTGCAAAGGCTAAGAGAAGTAAATAGACTATTCTAGTTGATTGTTTTTTTTTTTCTCTTCTTTAAAAAAAAAGATGAGCTATTAAATATTTTCTTTCTCTAATTCTAAAGGTTTGTGAAAAAGAAATAATAGAGGAGAAACCTTCTATTTTCTTACCCCAAAATGATTTACATTTCTTTTTTTCAAATTTTGTTGAAAGCCTGACTGGTGTCTTGCAAGTGGCTTTGAATCCAGGAAGTTCTGTGGGTCTCTGTTTTTAGCATTACATAGGGACATAATGATAGGTATGGCCTTTCCATTTTGGAGTGTGACCTGCAACTTTAGGAGCTCAGTTGTGTAGAAGGAAAATAACTGTGACCTGGTGGTCAGGTTTTTTTTTTTTTTTTCAGATTATTAGGTAATAATTTCAATGTACTACATGATATTTTAGTAACATTAGAGGGCAGGTACACTCAGTCTATACCAGAATTTGGACATCAAGTTTTTATGCACTTATTAATTCATCCATTCAATATATATTTATGAGCACTAGGGCAGGAGGCAGTGTATCTCTAGAGTTGAGACCTTCCTGTTCTAATAATTTTCATAAATGAGCTGTTGGGAAATAGAATTAGGAGCTTTGCTACCCAAATTTCCTCTCCAAAATAATTGAGTTTAGCAAATATTTTTTGAGTTAACTGTGTATGTTAGGCATGTACCAGATCTTAGGATTTCAGATATGAATATGGCATGACCCCTAAGACAATATGTTAAAGTAACTGATTTCATGGCCAATAATTTAAGATACTTAGACTTTAATTTGGATTTTCTGTTTATCCTTCCTCTGGTTATCTTGCTTTCATAGCAGTAATATCCATATACATGGAATATTGTTGTTCAAAACTTGATTTTAAGTCTTCTTATAAAAAAATCAAGGCTTGACCATTCCAAAATATTGCCACTGTCTTCCCCTACCACCTCCCTGCCTCCCACATAGTCATCTCCATAGCAACCTCCATAATAAAACAGAGGCCTTTTCCAGATCTGATTCACAAATTCTACAGCTCCCCAGGTTGTGGGCATGTATTGCCATTTGGTTTTGAACTTGAACAGGCCCAAACCTGAATGGCCCCAAACTAAGTCCATTTGCTTTTTTAGTGGCTGCACAGGTGTTTCATCTGATTCAAAAGCAGAGGACAGAAATTCAATGCCAGCATTTCTTGAGTAATATAATTACATTGGGCAGGTGGGAGATAAAAGCAGTTTTTAAAACAATCTGTTGTGTTCTGTAAGGGAGTGTGGGAGGGGGAATATAAATAAAGTAGGTGACAGAGTGTTCACCCTGAAGGAGCTAACATGTAGCTCTATGAGACTAATATTGATTCCCTCTGCCTGGTATGATTCAACTCATCACATTTGAAGAACGAGCATTTCTTCTTTCTAAATTTATTTACTCCATAAAGTATTCCTGATAAGTGATTCAGATACACAGGGAAACATATTAGAGGCATATTTAATATAGGAGGGAAATAGATATTCCTACTAATGCAGAGATTTTACCCTGGGGGCCTGATTAACCCTGAGGATGGTTATATGCAGAGATACTGAGCCCTCATTTGTATTCTATGAGAAACATCTCCATAGCCTTCACATCTTCCCAAAACAATATGGCTTAAAAATTGGAAAAATATAAATCAGTTGTTTCTGGAGCTAGGTTTTACTCTGCCTAAAGAGAAATCTTCCATTGCCTGTACAGCAACAGGTAATGGTGACATTTAGATAATTTTGACATAAATCTGAGAATCTGTGTAAATACTAAGGTTAAAATTCTGGGTTTGAACACTCTCAGTCACTGCCTCAGTTTCACAAATTTTATCCTTTTCCAGGCCTGATGTTTGATGGAAATACACTAAATTTGGTTAATTACCCAGGCCTTGTTTTATGTTACTTAACAATGACCTGTTCTTCCCTCACTTTGTTAGCCAGTTTAAGATTTTCTGCCTGTCTCAGTTATAAGGCATTTAACTTCTACAGCTAGGTTCTTTCTTGATTATTTAGGTTCTTATTTAGAAGTTCTTATTTTTCACAAATTTGCATAGTTCAGTATACGCTCACTTCAACAATTTTTGTTTTCATGTGAGCATCAAATTTTAAATGAAATTATTTTTCTCATTTAATTTCGTTAAATCAAAATGTGTTTTAAAGATTCTGAGTTTGAGTTGAATGTAAGAAATTGATTTTCACACCCACCACCTACTTAGTGATGTTTGTACAACTCAGTCATACCATCTTTAGGGATCACTTAAATTTTTTGGAGTTTGGCCGATGATAATCTAGAAACCTTAAAACCAAATTTTCTCTGGATTTAATGAGTAAAAAACAAACCAGCGACAGAAAACAAAAAACAAAAAACAAAAACAAAAACAAAAAAACCCTAGACCATGAGAGCAAGGCAGAAAGTGAAAGCTCAATGAATATTGACTGAATTTGTATGACTCTTAAAATATCTCATAATCTTAAATTAAAATTGGAGATTTTTCATATCTCTAACTTCATCTTCCCTAAAGAGCTAGATAAAACCTGTTGAATTATTTAAAATATAAAATTCCATGCAAATAAAAATCACCATAACAAAACCCACATTTCCTCTTTAAAAAATTATCTACTTTTTATGAGTCACAAAATTGCATTTTCTGAATATTTACTTTGAGAAATCAGCATTGGAGCTTTATAACATCATAACAAAGATATCCACATTAAATGAAAATATTCAGAAGAATATCTGAATAGCTACTTAAATACCTAAAATTGAGGGTCAGGATTTTAACTTTTCTAATTTGTAAATGTGGATTGTGTTCCCCACAAAGGAAGTCAGAGTCTATATAATATTTCAGACTTGAGTCCTTGCAAACAAACTCTTTCCTTCCCAACTACACTTCTATTGGTATGAAATTGTGCAGTAAACATATTTTGTTGTTCTGACCTCTTTGAATCCAACAACAACAACAACAACAACAACAACAACAACAAAATAGGAAGCTGTAGAGGATTCAGATGACCACTAGAAAATGGGATTATTGGTAAATGATATAATGGAAGTCAAATTACAGTTAAGATTTTTAGTAACTTCACATTTGTAATTCAAAATGTGAGAACTGATTCTGAAATATAGAGAAATTGACAAAACTCTCTTCATAAATGGAAATGAAATCTCTCCCTTCCCCTGCTGATTCCCCCTTTTCCATCTTTGGAAATAGAAATAATATCCAAATATTGCAATCTTAGGTTAGCTTTTGTAAAGTTGAAAATTACCAACTTTCTGCATTTTATATATTTATAGTGTCAATATTCTAAAGTCCTGGAGGTAGGAGTCGCAGAGCAGAGAAAAAAAAATTTTTTAAATGCTTTTTACACCTGAGAAATGGGCATGGCAACCATAACTATATTGATTCATCCATCTATTACAAAGGGATACATTTTTTCTGGTTGTCATTTAGCCAGATTTTTGTGTCTCCACTTTTGTTAAACGTTCCTTGAGCAAATCTCAAGGGACAGTCCTTCTTCCAACAGAGGGCAAAGAGTAAAAGGAAGTAAGGATGAAACACATCCATCCATCAATAGGACTTGTGAAACAACTTTCATAATGGTTGGATGGAGGGAGATGTTTAAACTGTTGGCAGTAATTTGAGATCACAAAATAATTACTATTCCCAGAGTGGTATTTTTACTCAGATGTATTTTTACTCCTCAAATCCACAGCCCTCACATTTACATTTGGTGTTATTGCTACTTTGTTCCTCTTGGTTAGTCACACTATAATATTCAGCCCAGTGTGGGTGAAATTTAAATTTGGCAAAACATCAAGAGCATAGGCTTATTTGTGTTCTCCAGGTGGAACTGGGTTCTTAATCTTTATCAGTTTGAGGTTCCTCAGTATTTATAATATGAAAATATGGCACTGAATTGTTAAAAGCTCACCAAATCCTTAGCATTTTTATTTGCTGGAACACCATGGAAAATGCAGCTGAATTGTTAAGACAATAATAATTTTGAATCAGAAGCATAAGAATTACTTTCCAGAATCCACAGATTTAAAAAAAAAAAAAAAAAAAAAAAACTACATGTGCTGGTCATCAGCTTTAAATATGATATTTGTAGTCTTATATGTTTATAGAAATACATCTTGTCATTACTGCTCTCAGCAAGCTTGAAGCATTAGCAACTTGTACATTTTTATTACAAAGCAATGGATTTTTATTTAATTTTTAAAAGATTTTTCCATCTGGAAAAATTGACTAATGACAAGATGATTCTATTTACCAATCTTGAGTTTCCACATGGGAAAATTTTTCTAAAATTAAATAAAAATTCAATGTATAGTAAAATAGTAAATGCCTAAATAAAATGTCATAGGAATGTTTGAGTGTCACAGTGTTCAGAATCCATCTTGAAGCTTAAGTCCACTTTAAAATAGTTTGAATAAAGGGATAATGGAAGTAATCTCAGAAATGTTTTATTTTTGCTAAGAAGAATGTAAATAGATACACATTTCATTAATTATCAATCATTGTTGCCCACATACAATTAGTCATTTTTACGTTTGAGTTATCATACATGTCTAATGTATGCAAAAGCAAACAGGTATTCACATGTTTAGATTTGGCTAAATCCTACCAATTTTTGAACTTCCTCTAGTGATTTATAAATTAATAGTGTGTGTGTATGGGCACATAATGTTCCCATTCAATGATGTAATTTCTGTTTTCATTCTTTAACCCACTCAGGGATGAACTGTATCACTCTCTTATAACCTAACTCCACTCCAAACCAGGCTAATTTTTAAGCTATTAGAGCAAATATGTGCCCTTTAAATCATTAATGGTAAATTGCTTTGGTAATTATGGTAAGAATAGAGATATGAGTATAGGAAGGTCTACTGATTGGCTAGTAGGCAATTAGGCAATGGATAGCTCATCTACATCAGGTAGATGTACAGTGGCTCATGGACTGACCATTATTATGGTTTTCACAACAAAAACAGTAAATCTAATAGCAAGAATGATAAAAATGAAAAAAAAAATCTATTTCTCTCCATTACCCAAGATATTCTGGTATGTTGAGAAGGGAGAGGAATCAATAAGATCAATGTATAAGTATATACATTTCCATTTGAAAGTTTAGTAAATGATTTGTGCCAGAACTTTTAGTGACTGCTATATATAGGCACTGGAATAGGTGCTAGGAAAAGAAAAGTAAGACAAAACATCTTCAAGGAGTTCATAATCTATTAGGGAACACAGAAACAAAAATAAAGGGAATAAAAAGAAAAAGGGAAGAAACAGTGTGGACAAAGAATGGAAATGCCTAGAATATTATCAGAACTTGGAGGAAGGGTTGCTAACTCAGCAATAGCATACTCCATCTAAGGATGAACAAGAAAAATCGTAGAGAATCATACCAACAAATGGTAGAGTCACTTAACCCCAAAGATCGTTCTTTTGTATCTTAGTTTGGGGGCACAGAATTTCAGATTCACCATGATTGAAAAATTAGTAGAGTTCAGTAATAAACTTTTCTTTGGACATACAGTATAGTCTAGGACCGGGGTTTCGTGGGTAGTAGGGTAAGGTGAAGGGAAAATTTTAAGCCAAACTCATGAGAACTTCCTGATTTCAAATGCCAATGCAAGTAGTTGGTAACAAGTGAGCTTAATGGAATCATTAAGCAAGCCCCCTCCCCTCCTCTAAATGAATAAAGAGGGATTGGGTTTCTAAAGAAAGGTTTTTAGAGTTTTCTTTTTTTCTTTTTGTTCTGTATTTTTTCTCCCATAAGCCCCAGTATATATACTGTGTGTATATATATATATTTGCATATAACATGTGTGCATACTAAATGCATGGTACCTATCACTCCATATATATGTAGACACAGTATAAATGATATTAGACTAATGTAAACAGAGATTAACAACAGTCCCTGCCATCAGTCATGTGTTTACACAGAAATTCACACCTTCATTTTTACATCAGCCAACATAGACATGCATGATAATGTTTTAACTTGGCGAACAAAGCATGTGAACTTTTCTTTAGGTTCTGTTTTCTTCTGTATCATAATTACAGTGATGATTCCATAATTCAGTTATCCTTGGGAGGGGTGGAGAGAAAAAATTATACAGATATATCTATCCATATATGCACATTCCTGTGTATATATATAAATAGATATATACCTTGTATATATTTGAAAAACATTTTCTGTCGTTTCACCTCATCTTGTGCCGCATGAATTTTTGGTGGTTCAATTTACTTTATTTTGTTTTGATCCACATTTAGTATTTTGGTCATTATGGCTATGTGAAACCCATTGCTGTATTTTTATTAGTAATTATAATCATTTTTTTAAATACTGAGAGATATATAGATATACAAAACAAACAAGGCAACAAAATCTTTTCTTGCCATCCTAATCTCTGATTTCTCCCCCATCAGCATATCCCTCCAGTATTTATATTTATGCTCGAAACAAAACAACCCCCAAATCCAAGAAAGTTGTGTACAAAAGAATGAAATACTGTGTTTTCCTCTTCTTCCTCCTATACATATATTTTTTCCTCTTAATTTCCTTCCTTTTACCTTTTCATTTTTCCCCATATCTGCACAGGCCACTTGCCTTTACTCCCCCCTTTATGACAATGTAATTAATTGAAAGGAGGACAGATGAGCTAGAAAAAGAAAAAGAAAAAGAAAAGAAAGAAGGAAAGATAGACATCCACATACAACAGAGAAACACATCCCTGTCCACAAATTTCAGATGGCATAAAAAGAATTTTATTGCAGATGGAGAATATTTGTTTTATCTTTTATTTCTGGACAAGCCCAGGATCGTTGTGTGGCATGCAGTGATAGTTTTGTAGCTACTTAACTAACCATGGCCTTCATCACCAATGCATGACCGTAACGATGCCATCTTGTGTTTCATCCAAGTGACACATCCAGGCTAACCCAGCAAGTCCAGTGTATGAGTTGTGGGGGTAACTTCCTTTTGTAGTTATAATTTTATGGGTTCTCGTTTTTACTATTATTTCCATTGGGTCCCAGCAGCCCCAAGAGCTGCTCTCACAACATCTCTGTATGATTTCGTTCTTGTGTTTGCTTTCCTTGGCACAGCAGTCAAGCATGTGTCCCTTGTCTGGCACATCTGTCTTGCCATCTTGTCTTGGAGTCCACTGTCGTGGTGTTCTGTGATTCTGTTCTCTGTAATATGTGATTTGAAATGCTCTCCCTTTATTTCTCACTCCCCTCTTGTTTCTACTTTTAACCTTATCCCTAGGGAACTTCACAAAGAAGCAAAACAAATTTTCAGTCAAAATGTAAGGCTGATGACTGTGGTTTGCATCTGGAAGTCATAAGTTGCACTTTTTAACTGGCTAAGGGGGCAAAACTTATAGTGGGAAACTGCTAATGATAACTGCCAAACAACCACCCAATCCACAACAATAGGAAACCCTTGTTGATTTTTTTTTTTTGCATAATTAAATGGGCTTACTGTTAAAGAGATTTCACATAAGAGCTGATTTCCGAGAGTTTGTCAGTCTTCTAGTTGAACCTTTTCTTCAGGAATAGATCAACAGGAAGGTTTTTCAGAAAATGCTAGTTAAGAGAGCATCATCATTTCTGCTATATAGAGCAGTGCCTGTTCCTGAATTGGTAGGGAGTTTGTGAAAATCTGAATGTGTTTTATTATGAAATGCATTTATGTTTATGTATTTTAAACTAAAATATAAATGTGTTTGGCAAGGCATCAGAGAGGAAAAAAAAAAGCTTTTTTAACTCACTGGTTCTACCTCATGCATATTTTGAGGTAAGATTATCTTTTGATCTTTCAGAGTCAAGTGATGTATATTTTATATTATTTTTTTAATTCATGGAAGCATTACAGAGCCAACACTTCGACTTAGACCTAAATTCTTTCTTTTCTCTCTCTAAAGAACATGACATACGTAATAGCTTTAGTTCTGAGAACAGAGTCTGAATTTCTTGAAACAGAAGCGGGGAAAAAATGCCCAGTTAATTATTTGGGTGCTGGGGTATACTTCTGATGATCCAGAAAATGTGTGAAATGACTTGGTTTGTTTAAAATGAATAGTATGAAAATGAATCTTTGTCACTTCACATCCTTATTCATAAAGCCTTAGCAAAAATATAAAATAGGTATACAATGGATTAAGAGATTAAAGATTTTTAAAATGGTTCTAGGATTTCTAAAAGTTCATATTTCTGATCTAGAAAAGAGAAAATTTTTGAGGCAGATGGTTTTATGATGAGATGTTTCAGACATCTCAGGGCACCTCCGTGCTGCTCTTTAGTGGAAGGAAGAGGAGGAAAGAGAGAATGAAGGGAGGTAAAGTGACAGGGAGGGAGGGAGGAAGAAAGGGCTATCCATAATGAATGAGGGAAAGCTCCTTGCCCATAAATGTTAAGAATTGGCACACACACAGACACACAAAGCCCTAATTTGTAGTGTTTGCCAGTTTCTGTAAAATACTACCACCATGGCTGACTTCAACCCACAAATATGACAACAGTAAACTGAGAATTGGGAAGTACTGCTCTGCTCATTAGTACATGATTATATAGTATTTTCACCATACAGATTCTACAGATGTCAGTCACCTCCAGACCATTAGATAACAGTAAAATGTGGTAATATAACTAGGAAGTAATGGGTTTTAAGTTCTTATTACCTTTGTTTTTAACATAATGCATTTGATTGCAATTTTATATACTTTAATCTTTGATGATGGCTGTTTAACAACCAACTTGCAAAATTCCTGAAAATGAGTGAGTAATCAGCTGTCTGGAGCTGGCTGTAACACCCCACTGGCCCGGGTACCATGCTGGGGGCATTCAAGCACGGTATTTATTTAAATACTTTTTTAAGTTATTATGAATGGAAACTATTACAGCCATCTTACAGTTGAGAAAAATCACGTCTCAAAAACTTTGCTTTTCTAAGATTACATTATCTTCTTATAGTAGCAGAGGTAAGATTCAAACCAAAATCTGTTTAAAATTGGATACATTTTATTTCTACTGCAGTGTGCACAGAGGATCAGGATTAAATACTTATTAAAACACTAAATTTTGGAACTGTCATGTGCTTATTCGTGGAGCTTTCACTAATTTTGTTTCCTAAAAATAGAGTTGCCAAGTACTCCTCCCTTACTAACACTGAACATGAATAAGATATTTCTTAGGTTCACAAATTTTGCTTCTTGAGCTTCAGAAAGACTATAATAGATGCATTTCTTAGCACATAATTATAATCTCCAGCATGATTCCATTACTTAGATGTTATGTTTTTGTGACTTTTAAAATACAATAAGCTTTATTTACTTATAGTATTTGATGCATGTTAATTAACCAACTGCACAGTGAAATATATCAATGCCCTTTACTTCTACATTTTCTCATAGAGTAAACTAGTATACTAACACTTAAAACAGCATGAGAACCATTGAATTGCAGAGAAATGACTGAAGCTTAAAAAAGTCATTTTCCTGTTAGATACTTAATCATTGCTTTGTGAAAGAGTTTCAGAGATCTGGAAATTAAAAAGGAAAAATGTTAGATCTTATTAGCCCTTCTAATCTGATGAAAAAAATTATTTGATTGGGTTTCCAATAGTGCAATGCTTTACTTTGATTTGATATCAGGGTTAGTTGCCCCTATGGTCAACTTTCGGGGAAAGCATACATAATACTGAATAAAGTCCCCTGAAGTGATTTCTAGGCCTTTTCCTATAGATTTTCCACTGCTACATCTTTGTTCTTTCATTTGATAAATATTCATTGAACACTTATTTGTAGTCATGTATAGTCCTAAGTATTTTTAACTTCTTTACTCCTCATTGCAATCCTGTGAGGGACTATTATTCTTGTTTTTATTTTAAAGATGAGTAGACTGAGGCACAGAGGAACTAACCAAATTGTCCAAGGTCATACAGCAAGGATGTAGAAGAAATGGGATTTGAACCCAAGCCATCTGGCCCACAAGTCCACATACTAGTCACTATGCCCTACCATCTCTTATTATAGCGCTTACTCTCCATTAACCCAAATATATGAAAAGAGCTATAAGCTTCCTGCATAACCATGACAGAAAGTTTGTGTACTGAGTATATTAGTGGTTGGGTAGTACTTATTAAATGGATTAATTATTATGTATCTCAAAGGCTTCCAAAGCATTGCTAGATTGGGGTTAGGAAATTTCTTAGTTACAATTTATCCAAACAGTTGTGGTTGAAACAACTTACCCTTGTTTCCTGTGAGGTGGAATAGTTCCAATATTCAGGATAAGTACCATCACTTATGGGAGGTTATTCTCTCTTGATTTCACCTACGTAGTAATTTGTGCACTGGGTCTTCATCAGCAGTATTGTTTAGAACATATGATCACACAACAGCCCCTCTAAAAATATAGGGGGTCTTATTCTGGTAAGATGCTGTATTGTCTTTATTTCAGAAATTGCCTTATGTTACTTTGGCCACAGTGTTCTAGATGTTATAGATAATAGAAAGCAACAAAATAAGTGAACATGGACCTCAGCAGACATATTTCTTACCTTAGCTCCTCATTTTTCTCATGTTCTTGCATTCTGTATCTCAAACTATTTTTAAAAAGTCAAAACCAGCAGCAACAATAAACCCCCCCAAAAAACAAAAAACAAGCTTTTGGGGGGCCCTTAAATTTTCTATGCAAGAAAATAATCTTAAAGGAGTTATTAAGAGACCGAAGTTCACAATGAAAAAGAAAGCATCTTTTTAAAGCTGTGCTTGCTTTTATTAGAATCCTTGTAAGGAAACTAGAGCTTGCCCAAGCATCTGAGTGTCTCATTACAAGCTATATGGGTCCTGACCGGTCCTGAAAATGTGTACAATTGAGAATGCTTGGGTAATCCTTTATTGCCAAGTAGTTCCACTGCCATCTTAGCTTTGAGGCACAGAGGCAGCTTTATGCTAAAAGATAATGAGAGTTGGCAACACTGTATTGCCAAGTGTTCCAATTTGTCCGCTCAATCACTCAGAGCAAAGGTCAGGCAAACTTTTTTCTGTAAAGGGCTAGAGAGTAAATATTTTAGATTTTGGAGAGTTTTAGATTACCCTTCATAACTACTCAGCCCCAGTATAATGGAGGCAGCCACAGACAATACATCAATGAACAAGTGTGGCTATGTTTCAGTAGAATTTCATTTTAAAAAGCAGGCATCAAGCCGGATTTGGTAGTCTGCTGACCCTTGATCTAAAGAAATCTGATAGGCTTCTGATAGTCACATATATGTCTGCAAATTCCTAACCAAAATATGCATATATGACCCCTGCTTGCCCATTCTATAGTCAATCTTAGCACATGTTCGTTGAGTTCTCCATTAAGTATAAGTACCTGAGACCATGTAGGACATTATGAACTCATTGTTTCAAACACGTCATTATCTTCCACATAAAATATGACAACAAATTAGCAAGCACTACCAGGGTCATCTTCACTCAGCGTGCATGCTACATTTCTTATAAGAGCTCTATGCTTTGCCCTTCCTTTTGCAAATGTATCTTTTGGACTCCCTGTCTCAACTGGGCGTGGGCTGCTTTCTCCCCTGCTACCAGGCCTCTTTGGCAGTAGATTCCTTGAACTCTGGCCCACATACTGTGTCACATCCCAGTAAATCTTCCCTAAACCTTGGCTGTGGGTTATTGAGCTGACAAATGTCTAAATGACTGAGATATGATATTTGCAACCTGCTGAGAACCTCTTCTTTTCCTGTACTTTTTGATTTGTAGCTTTATAAGTTTTGCGAAGCAAAGTGAGAAAAATGTTCTTGGTGACACTGGCACAAGAACTGAATAGGGCAGACAAAATTGAAGGGACGCAATATATAGGACTCCTTTCTGCATTGAGGACAAAAGCATTTATTTATGTCTTAGCCCTCTGAGTGTCGGAGGGAACGGATTATACGGTGGGGTGCAGAAAGGAGCATCCTATGTCCTGAGGAGAATAATGTGTTCTATCACCTGGCAGCAAAATTAGGCAGAAACAGGCTATGAAAATACAGGTTCAAAGACATATTTAGTGTGACTGCAAAAGTGGCATCTGTTACTTAAAGATTTTATTTTATGAGTTAGGCTTTGATTCCTTTAGCATCTTTAACATTAGAAATCTATGGTAAACAAACATGAAAAACTCCTAGATGAGTATCAGGTAAACTGTGAAGTCAGAACCTAATATATCCCAACCCCAGGGGGAGTGTAAAATTACCTTTGGGGAGCTGGGATGCTTAGTATCTACGTGAAGAGCTTTCTCCATTAGCAAGGCCCCCTGATGGGGTATTGTGCCTGGAGTTGTAAGGTCGTCAACCCACTCAGAAAGAAAGCAGAAAACTAAATGAAGAGACAATGCAGGGAGACAAGAAAGCGGGAGCCATTAGGAGAGGCTCTGTCGGCAGGAAGTGCAAGAGTTGGCTTTTAAAACAACATAATTTGGAATTAGTGTTTTAACAAGCCTCTGAGATAAAAGGGATTGCGGAAAACAGGAGTAAAACAAGGATAAATTAAGGACTATTGATGGATGACCTGATAGGGACATAACAAAAGATTAGGCAACTTCTTTTTCTCTCATTATGCTGGCAATAGCCTGATATTTTACTATGTGGTTGACTGGTTGGTTTAGTTTTTTGCTCTCTTCCTTGTTTATTTCTTTATTTCTTCATGCTTCTGCATTACAAGCTTTCCCTATAAAGCAAACAGGCAATCTCAGTCCCCAGGGGCCATCTGGCTAATATGAATAGATGAAGTAGACAAGATTTCACATAATCAGCAATAACAAGGACTCTGATAAACTGGAGAGAGTGCGCCCTCATTTAATAGCATTGAAATTAAATATATTTAAAATATTAAAATAAAAATAGACCCCATGAAAGTCACAAGGTACAACAATGACACACACAGTGTTTTTCATCCTATTTTTGGAAATCCCTTTAGGTCTTACCCCTTCATAAGGTTTGAGGGATGTGCTCTCAGTAAGATTGGTGACATTGAATATCAAATTAAACACGGAAGTTCCCCTTCTACACTCCCATAAACTAAAGGTCTTTTCTGTATCTTTTTCTTTTATTATAATTTTAAAGTGTACACAACTCTAAACGTATACACTTGAAGAAACTGAGAGTTCATTGTAATTATTTTTTTAGAAGACAAAACTAAAGAAAGCCTATATAAGTAAATTTATTCGCTCAAGGTCACTGAGCCAATTTTAGTTAGAATTAAATCTCAAGTGTCCTAATTCCATAATCCATGCCATTCTACTGATACTGTGTATTAATTTTTTTTAAAAAAAGCTCAAAGATTTTATTCTAAACTGTGATAGTATTCAACAGAAATTCAGAGAAAGTGTGAAAAAGTGGTTTTCTTCCTCTTACTGGCCTTTTAGGGGTCATATCTATACCTCTCTATTATATTGGTCACTAGGGGAGCCAGCTAAGAGATTACAAACAGATGGTGAAGCAATTAGTGTAGAGTGGTTTGTGGTACAGACTCAACCAGTGTATGCTCTAGTGATGAGTTGTTGGTGCTATCACCTTCCTACACCCTGGAGTCCGCCTCAATCCCCACAGCTCCTCAGCATCAAGAACCCGAGCCCCTGTAACCACGAAGCCCCCAGTCTGAGGGTCTCTGGAATAGGCTCAGGGCCCAGTGCCCATGTGTCAGGTGTCCTGGAGTCAGGCAAACTGGAGCTATGGTTCCAAAGCTCAAATATGAAGCCAGTGCCAAGCCATACCAAAACTTTTGCTCATCCAAAAGTAGGACAATATATAGAAAGAGAAGTAAGGACAATATATAGAAAGTTTCCACAAAGTTAAACTTATAGAACTGCCCTATATTCTGAGATTATATCTTCTGAGTTTTGAAGGCTAAATCAATGGTTTTCACAAGAATAATGTTTTTCTAGTATCTTTAAGTAGCAAATGAAAGTTGGCAACTGGATGTTAATCCTTTGCCATAGATTTTTCTTTTGCATTTTACTGGTCCCTGTAACATAAATAAATAAATCAACCAAGCAAGTAACCAACCAACCAACCAACCAACCAACATCCAGAAACCAGAAAACAAGATCTAAAGCATTACCTATACTGGCACAGTAGATTTAATAGATTTTGAAGACTAAAGACCAAAGTCTAAAATTTTATTATGAACTAGATGATCTTAAGATCAAGCAATTTATTTCACTGAGGCCCCAGGAAGTTATTTTATACATAGGTCACTTAGATATTAAGATAGTTTTTGAATCCCAGTACAAAAACATAGATGAAAGGCACAAAATAGGAGATTTCCAAAAAGTCCAGAATAATGTATGAGAAAACCAAAATCAGTCTATACATAAACAGACTTAAAGAAAAATTGAAATATTTAAGGACTAGAATCTAAATTGAGAATTTTTTCCATCTGAACCCTCATAGCAGAATAGAGAAAGTGATTCTATAGAGCTGAATTAGCCTGTGTTTGAGCTAATGTGATCCATCTTTGTGTCAAAAGAAGGTCAAAAACCTTAGCTCCCCAGCCAAAGGCAAGGATATGATCTATACTAAAGGCAGTTACTGGATTATATCTATGGTTCCAATCTCCTCCTACCTTTTCTGTCTCTTGGCTGATCTATACCAAAAACCTCTTGCTTAATGGAATTTATTATCTAAATATTGAAAATATTACACCTAATTTAGTCTAATAAAGAGCCATGCCAAGTATACTGAGTGTTTATTGGAAATCAGAGGTTTGATGTCCTGAATCAGATATAAGGGTTATGTCATTAGTGCTGATCTTTAAGTGGTGGCCAGTAGGTGATTTTTATTTTGATATTCAAACTTCAGAATTTCTACATAGAATATGTATTACATTTAGAATCAGAAATTAAGGATATATATACTATAAAATATAAAAATATATTTATATATATATAAAAGATCATTATATATATATATATATATATATATATATATATATATATATATATATATATCTTGGGAAGGTACCACTTGGTGACATTGAGTATCAACTTAAAGACAGCAGCTTAATCAAATTAAACACACAGATACATATATTAGAAGGCCAGCAAGGGAAATCTTGGGAATATTTAGATATAGGAACTCTACCAGACCAGTAATTTGAAAAATAGTGAATCTTGCTTTTCCTATGAGTTTGAGTTAAGTCCATGGTGTAAGGCTCTTCAAGAAAGCTGCTGGAAAAATTCAAGAGGATGATGATGATGATAGGTAGGTCTCTGTATAGCTGAGCACACACTAGTTCCCTGAGGTCAGTCCTGTTCATCAAGTGACAAATGGTCCATGGATGCACCAGGTGGTCATATAACAGCAGTAGGCATGAGGTAGCCTGTAAATGACCCATTACCAGAAAGTTTAAAATCTGTGCTTGGAAACCAGAAACACAGATGGGATGTGAAGTGGCCTTCAACAGACACTTGGGAATATGATTGATTTTATATCCCAGGCTTTAGGTGCTGTGTAATCCCCACTGCCTGACCACCCTCAGCTATACATCTGCTTGTGGGAGGGAATACATAGATGAGAGAATGCAGTTAGTTGCAAAGGAGTAATTAAAAACTTTGCATTCCTCTCTCTCTCTACCTCCCTCTTCTTCTTTCTCTCCCTTGATAGGATGTCCAGAAAATTAAACCAGCTGTAGATTAATTGAGACTCTCTTCCTGGTAGGGAACATCTGTCACTGCTGCTACAGAGATTGTATTAACGAATTAAAGCATTTGATTACCTTGAATCCAAAAGAATGCTGTAGTCTCTTCAGTCATTAGTTTATCAGAGTTTTTTGGTGATTCTTTTTTTTTTTTTTTTCCTGTGCAGCTTATGACTGTAGCCTTTCCCTGAAGCTGTGAGATTTATCAGCAGATGTTGTTTTCGCTATGTCTACCCTTCTCTTGTGCAAGGGGGAGAAAGCCCTCAACAAAAGCAATTTTGGAGATAGACAGAAAGGGTCTCCATCATGAACATATTTTTAGAAACAGCTGGTAAAACAAATGGCCCAAATGTGATGCCTGGAGCATAGCTAGTCAAACAACAGGGTTTAAAGATAAAAGCAACTACTTTTTTTTTTAAGATTTTATTTATTTATTCATGAGAAACACAGAAAGAGAGGCAGAGACAGGCAGAGGGAGGAGAAGCAGGCTCCACACAAGGAGCCTGATGTGGGACTTGATCCCGGGAATCCAGGATCAGGCTCTGAGCCAAAGGCAGATGTTCAACTGCCAAGCCACCCAAGGTGTCCCAAAAGCAACCATTTTTCAATATCAACATTAGTAGTGATTTCCACACTTATATTTAAGAGATGGGAGAACTTGCTAAGACTTTTTTATTTCTATTTTGTTTTCTGGGACAACTTCTTTCACTCTTTTGGCTTTGTTAGTGTGTGGATTTTAAAAGCTTCCTGTAAAATTGTTAATTTTATCTGTGTGATATTCAAAGTGAATATCACACAGATAAAATATTTTTGAATTTACATACAATGGATTTTAAAAATTTTGTTTTATGCTTCTGAGAATGTTCCTTTTTGATAGCATCTATGTGTAGTCCAAAAGAACAAATTGGAAAATTGATAATGTCCTGATGCTGCTATCACTGATCTTATAACCCACGTTTTAAAAAAAGGCAATGCTACTAAAGGACAAACATTTTTATTTGTAGCCATTAGGAAAAAATCTAATTTCACTTTCATTGGCCCCATTCAGAGTCTACTTAATAACCTTCCCTTGTCATGACTTCATTTGTTTACTGAATTGGTTTGTTCTGGAGCCACTGCCAAATGCTATTACACAGGTTCCTTTATCACACCTATTAGTAAAATAATTCTTTATTATATTTTTTATTGTAGTTCTACTTTTCAAATTACTTATGGATTCCTCCGGGTCAGGCATTGCATGAATGCTGATTTGTTATCATGGAACTTGATAAATGAGTGTTCACCTTATCAGTTGCCATTCATTTTGACTTTTTCCTATGCTTTGTTCACTATAGTTTTATTTTAATTTAAGAAAATTGCAGAAGTAGTGCCTCAAACAGAGATAGTTAATTAGTCATGTTGTCCTAGTGGGCTCTTACCCATTTTAAAATCATGCACTGAGAATAATCTTTAATACCTCTCTCTCCTCACCACCCCATCTATCCCATGGGGCACAATGCTTACTCTATAGATAAAACCAAGAAATTTGAAAAGTGCTTCACTTATTTTTTTAAATAGATTTAAGAGAAGTATTTTCCATATCATGTCTCTATTATTTTACCCCAAACTGACCTACTTGATGCATAGTTTTGATGTTATGTCAGATAGTTGGAGACTATTTTTTTTTCCTTCTATCATACTAGTCCTGGAAAACATGATCATAAATACTGACAACCCAGATTTTTTAAAATATATGTATCCTTATCTTTACACACTTGCACTAAAGCATCAATCACTAACTTTCATGGATGGTGGTTCTTTTGAACTAAAAATAATTCCAAATTGGAGTCACAGATCCTCTAGCACTTGTCACATTGGAAATCTGATCATGAAGTCTGCATATGTGTGTGTTTTAATATCATCATGACCACACATCGTACATGCACAAAATTATATGCACACACATATATTTACTTCCTCAGAGTTTCTGGGTTTTTTTTTTTTAACTTTTGATTTTCAAATAATTTCAGAGTTGTGACAGAGTAGGGGTGGGGAGTTAGGATGCAGCATGAGGTCAGGGAAGCCTCTGATAAAATGATGTTTGAGCTGAATTATGTGTGATAAGTGAGAGTTAACTGGAGAAAGGAGGAGGAAAAAAGCATTTGAACTTGCAGGAAACTTTAGACATTAGGGAAAAAAATCAGTCATCTCTGAGAGGGAGTCATTTGGGAATAGCAACTGTCTCAGAGGATTTTGTCTAGGGTATAAAAGAAAGATACTTCGCAAAATAGGCTTTGGTGTCCTTTTGCATCTCTGGGTGTGTGGAAATGAAAGTGAATTTAGTGACCCTGCAGTGCCCCTTGGTGGGGAGTGAGCAGGCTTTGCGAAGAATGGACATATAGTGAGTAAAACAATGTGGTCACTGGAGAAATGTAGACTTAAAAAAAAAGGCATCCTGTCATTTCTGGTACACCAATTCCTACCAATAAAGGACAAAGTGACAGGAGTATATGTCTGAGATAGAAAGTGCCACCGAAGCCATTTCCAGGGCCTCAAAGTCTTAGATGATACATCACGTTTCATGTATTATTGTGCATTATTTCTTCACACACATGCAACTTGGGTATGAGACACTTGAGACAGCATGTAAATTCTAAGCTTTCTTACATCTTGCAGAGCCCATGAGTGAACTAGTCACACAACATCCTATTTTTTAAGGAAAATAGACATTGCCTCAAAGAATTGTGCTAGAGATGAGAATTGCATAACAGTGATGGTGGTGAGAAAGTAGAGCAAAGTATCAATCTCCTTATAATTTACATAGTTCTACATCTCCCCACTACCACCCTCACCACAACAGCCATTATCAGTTAAGTCACTGAATATGTTATTTTAAAGTTACTGATCATCTCCCAGTGTGATTAATGATCTTGAAGGAAATGGTTTGTACATGTTTTGCTTTTTTAATATTTGCCCCACCATAAAAATTTGCTTATGCTCCTACAGTTGGAATAAAAGAAAAATTCTTTGTACTAAGACTTAATAATAATGCTTTCTGCTTATCACATATACTTTATTATAATTAATAATACTTATTACTATTATAAAGAAATATTCTTTTTAAAAGAGATTTGTATTTATTTACTTGAGAGAGAGAGAAAGAACAGGAGCAGGGTGAGGGGCAGAGGGAGGAGTAGGCTCCCTGCTGAGCAGGGAACTGGTTGCAGAGCTTCATCCTCAGACCTTGAGATCAGGACCTGAGCCAAAGGCAGATGCTTAACTGACTGAGCCACCCAGGCACCCCAAGAAACAATCTTTTTCCAAAAAGGAGATAATAGGAAATCTATTCCAGAATTTCCAGAACAGGACCTTTCTAATCATATCTTGGATTGCTAACCGCACCTCAGTACTGTGTAGGAACAAGTCTTCTTTCTCTCAGTTGGGAAATAGCAGTTTTTCTTTATGTCTGTTATTACCCATGTGTGTCTCACCTTCTGCTTATTAAAATCCATTCCTAAAAATAAAATAAAATAAAATAAAATAAAATAAAATAAAATAAAATAAAATAAAATCCATTCCTTCTGCTGCCTATTGAACTTGATAAGATAACTGCTGGTTACTGTTTAGATCTTTTAAATCTGGTAAATGACATAGCACAGTTTATGGAGTCAGGAACCAGTAGCCATCAAGATCAGTCGTGGTGGCCTGAATCAGTTACAAATGAATTGGGTTTTTTTGCCCACACAATGATCAATATATGTGCTGCCACAAAAGCTCCTGAAAGAAAAAAAAAAAAGAAAGAAAAAAATATGTATATATTTAGTTCTATGGGCTGACTTTTCTGAAGTTTTCTTCACATAGAGAGATTGCTAGTAAGCATCTTTTTCAGTAGAATAGAGCTGAGTTATGGTAACAACATCATTTACCCACTCAGCCTACCATGGCCACAGAACCCAATGACTTTTTTTTTTTTTAATGAAGGTGTCTGCATATCCACAGCACTGCTCACTGTATTATAATGCGTTGCTTCACTCAACACACTTGGAAAGAAGAAAACGTACCGGCAGCTTCAAATTCAGCCACTTCCTCCAAGCCAGGCTTGTTTATCAGCCTGCAACACACTCGGAGCACTTGAAAGACTAGCGATGAGGTTCATTCATGCTATAAAAATGTGTTGAGCGTCATGGTCGCTTCCTTCACAATGGTCTGGCATGGAAGGATGGAGAAGGCCATTGTTACCACACAAATGATTGTCTATTTGCCTCTTATATGACCTGCCCAGGAAAGTTGCATCACTTTAAAGTTCTAGGGAACATTCATGACTATAGTATTTTAGTTGTAACTTTGTGAGACTCCTTAATAAGCTTGCAAAGGATAAGTTTGGAATCCAGAAATAGTTTGTTCTATTGTAGGGTGGGGTGGGGGAGGTGGTTACTTTATAATTATATGGGATCCTTTATCTAGTCATGGAGTTTGGATTCAGTCTCAAGAAATAGGCCTGGGAGTCATGCTCTGTTGACTCTAGATAATGAACAAAATGAACAAAATGCTTTTCTTTGTCACTTGGAGAATGGAGGCACCTTTATTTCTGGAATTATACCCAGCAAACTGCAAAGTGTATGATAGAGAGCCAGAAAGAACAGCTTGACATGTGAATATTTTCCTTCTGCAAGTACTCAACCAGAAAAGGAACCTAGTAGCACTCAAAAGGAGGCCTTTCACAAAGCCTGGAAGTTAGAGACAGCTCAGAGGCCTGAGGGTCTTCCCAGACCTTTGCCTAATGCCACTTGCCAGAACTAGGGAAAGGAATTCTTGGTTTACTGTTCAATGGTACAGATCATCTCAATAGTGGAGGAGAACTAGCCTATGTGTCTTTACCAGAGTTTGGGTAAATACAGATATAGACAAAATAATTGCTCCATCCTGTCTTTTTTTTTTTTTTTTTTTAAGATTTCATTTATTTTTGTGTGTGTGGGAGAGAGAAGTGCAAGTGCAGGGAGACAAAGGGAGAAGGAGAGGCAGACTCCCTGCTGAGCAAAGAGCCTGATGTGGGGCTCAATCCCAGGACCCTGGGATCATGACCCCAGCTGAAGGCAGATGCTTCATGACTGAGCCATCTAGGCACCCCCTCCATCTTGTCTTAATGGACTAAACCCACCTTGGTGGGCCCATCACTTGCCTCCTAACTCATTTGCTCTCTCAAAGGAGATTTGCTCAGTCAACTATTCAAGCAAATTGTGAACCTTCTGTGTTGTTGGCACAAGGCATTGTTGATCGCTAGAAGCCACCTATTTTTAGTCCTTTCCTTACTTCCTTCACACTGATTGGTGAAATAGGAAGGAGGTTGAATAAGCTCACTTTTTTTTTTTTTTAGGTGACACAAATATTAAATTGACAGATACACTCCTAGGAGGTTCCATTCCATTTCAGGAAAGTGTTGATATGAGGTCTTTAAGGGTCAACAGTCCTATTAGAGAAAAGGGGACCACCAGGGAATCATGAGGAAAAGAAAAATGAAGGAAATGTCTAGATTCAATAGGAAATTGGAGATGCTGAGAGCATTTTAAGAAAAACACATGCTTTTTCACCAGCTGTGTCTTTTTGTTCAAAGGGATAAGAAACTTAATACTTTCTCCGAAGTGTAAGAGAACTGAAGACCCGTCTCCACAACTTTTTTCTCTTTTACATAATCTTGTTGTTCCTCAAGAGCTAGTGAGTGAGTGTTTTCACATGGGAACTGGCCATGTACAGGATGTTAATGCAGAACTTGGTGAGGCTGTAGTGTTCCACACTTTCAAAGTGAGGAAGCTCCTCCTCTGGGTAGATTAAGGTGTGTGGATTGCCCCATATGTTCCATCCATGCTTCTGAGAAGCTCATAAAATTTTGAGAACTGAGGATATATCTACAGATTCCTTAGATACCAAGCTGTTAGGGGCCTAAACATTGTGTCTGGTTTTATTTTTATATTATCAAAACATGAAGTTTTTCTAGTTTCACTTAACACATCTGGAGGATGAAGCTATTTCAGTCTTAGAAACATTGAGGATGAATTTCTTCGTTGGTACCTGCTACTCACAAGAGACAAAAACCTGATAATTTGGCTGCTGGCAAAATTCCACTGCAACAGCTAATAGAGAGTTTTGGAAAGATGCCAGCAGCAGCTAGATTTCATTAAGTACTTAAACTACTCTTTAAGATCAGTTCTGCAGTTGAGAACTGGAAATCAGCTGCAGATCCACCTTCCACTTTCCAGCCTCCTCTGTTCTGTATTTTTCATGTCTTCTGTCATTTCCTCCAAATGTTATCCCAAAGTGGATTCTCTCTCACTGTGTCTCTCTCACACAGGCGTGCTTATGTGAAAATTTCATAGTATTGGGATCCCTGGGTGGCGCAGCGGTTTAGCGCCTGCCTTTGGCCCAGGGCGCGATCCTGGAGACCCGGGATCGAATCCCACATCGGGCTCCCGGTGCATGGAGCCTGCTTCTCCCTCTGCCTGTGTCTCTGCCTCTCTCTCTCTCTCTCTCTCTCTCTCTCTGTGACTATCATAAATAAATAAATAAATAAATAGAAAATTAAAAAAAAAATTTCATAGTATTTTAGAACTTAACGAGCACTTTCACATGTGTTACCTCTTGCCTTGTAAAATATTAATGATATGACAGTATTACCTATATTAATGATATAACACTAAAGGAATAATAATATGGAATATCTCCTAAGTTACATGGTAGACCATAGCAGCAGGAAGAGAACTAGATATCACAGGCATGGGCTGTAGCCCTGGCTCTGTTACTCAGTGTCTTCCTGACCTTGAGCCAATACCTTAAATTCTCTGCAGTATAGTTTCTCTACCTTTAAACCAGTACTTCTAAACTGAGGGTGATTTTGCCCCTAGGAGATATTTGACAATGTATGGAGACACTTTTTATTGTCATAACTGGGGAGATTCTATTGGCATCTAGTGGGTAGAGGCCAGGGATGCTGCTAAACCTCCTGCAGTATATAGGACAGCTCCCATAAGAGAGAATTAGCCAACCCAAGTTGTCAATAATAGGTTGAGAAACGTAGCTTTAAAATGTAAATGATGTCTACCCCATTCATCAAAGGAATATTGTGGGGGTCAAATATATATGAAAACATAAAGTGGCCTTCCATGTCTGATATTAATACTATTTGGCATTGCACATAAAGACACCACAATTGAATCTAGAAAAGAAAATGGATTTATTCTCCTAGATTAAAAGTCATAAATGAAACTATAAGATTAAAATATATTCAATACATCCATTAAATCCTCCATAATTATGGTTTTAAGCCAATTCTCTAAACATAGGAGAAACAAGGAAAAAATATTAATCTTAGAAGAAACCTACCATTCAGTGACTAACAGAGATAAAGGAAATTGGAATCCATGCAACTAATAGACTTTTCTATTAGCATACAGTTATAACACATCTTTCCTAATAGAAGCGAGCTTGAAATAATAAGTTGTTTGGATCACATTAATTAACATTGAGCTCTATTAGATTTGCACCTGAGGTTGGGTTCATTTTACCAGTAGTGATGAATATCAAACTTAACAATATCTAGCCACATTATATTAGAATAAAATATGTTTTACGTTGAAGGCAAATTTTAGACTAGACTCTTAATAATGGTCTTTTATATTAACTCAGATAACTAGAGATAGTAAAAAATGAATTAAATTTCAACAAGCCAAACTACAACATCAGCTATAATAGTAATGAGAATTAATCCTTTTTGTAGCTTTTATTGTGCAGTGGCCTCATATGTGTATATAACTCTGGAGTTTACAAGTCATTTTTAAAGATATTGCTTCTTTCCTTATTTTTGTAATGCAGTTCTCTCAAAATTTTAGCTTCAGATCTATGGACAAGACTTCCTGAATTTCTTCACAGAATTTTATTTACATGAGCATTTTTATTGGGAAAGAGCACAAATTTTTTTTCAAATTTTCAATGAAGTTTGTTATTGAAAAAAAAAAGAGAGATCACCCTTAGGATAAAGGCTCATCCTCCCCCACGTGATCATTTTCACCAAAGTTCTCCTTAAATCATATAGTATTTATTCAATACCAATATATTAGCAGATCATCTCTAGAAGTACTAGCTGATCGATAATTTTAGATTTCTTAATTGACATAGACACATATTTTTTTTAAATTTAAAGATGCAGATTGGAAGCTCTGCCATATAGCTAACTCGAATAATTATGCAAATGTATCACAATATTATTTAATTGGACCTTTTAGAATGAAAATAACCCAGGTGTGCAAAACCCTTTGCAATTTGGAGCAACTATTCTAACATATATCTGCCAAATAACAACATCTTGTATGTAAATAGGCAGAAGAAAACAGCTCTGACTATTCTCCCAAGAAAATATACATGAGAGAGCATGTAATTATAGTACATACAAATTCTCAGGTTGCTTGTTATGGAATTCCCACTGTATAAGAACAACTATATAGACAGACTGGAAATCCAGAGAGTTGGTAGTTAAACAGAATTGTCCTACACCCACCAATAATACTAACAAATGCTCTTAGTTCTTAAGAAACACAACAACAACAACAAAAGAAACACAACAAAAAACACAGAAATCTAACATTTCTTACTACTATTGAGATTTAAAGTACCACTGGAAAAGCACACTCCATTACAAATGCTGACATTCCACCCAGAGCCCATTCTCTTCATTTTCTTATTTCTATCTCCACCACCTTCCTCTCATCTGATAAGAGATTTCCAAGTACTTTTCTTATAACTGCTAAATGAGTTACCTGCAGTAAGATGCCTCATCTGATTCTCCAGGAGGGCCCAGTTCTCTTAACCTTTCCATTTCTTGAACCAACAATTTAACTGATTTAACTGAATATTATTTGCTGCTCAGCTTGTCAGCTAAAGATTCAACATCTTCCATAAAATATCCCTTTTGAAAAATATTATGTGTATTGCTCAAAAAATAGCCACGTGTCTATACTTACGTTATAGTAAGGACTATAATATGCAACATGACAGAACAGGAGCTGAAGATTTTGACAAGGGTGTTCCAGATTAATACTAAATAATTGAAAATTACCAAGTCAGTATCAAAACCAGAAAAGTTTGCATTCATTTCCAACCATACTTTACCACAACTTGTAGTAGCTAGATTCAAATACCCTTTATTTTTCTTTGGCACATTTTTTTTCATACCTTATCATCTTCATGGGACAAACAGAATCATGTTAACTTTCCCCAAATACTGAGAACACATTGTAGACTCCCTTTCCAAAGCAAGAATATTCTTTTTGATTCCATACTCAGTGTGACAAAGCAGGAAGCCAGATCCTTTCTCAAAACCTGCCATATGCAATTGCCACCCCATGGACTTCGAAAGTGAGGCTGCAGAACTGCTTCATTTTGAAATATTTTCCTCTGTACCATAATACGTTTCCTTTTAGTGATATATAAGAATAAATATTTTTAAAAGATTTTATTCATTTATTTGACAGAGAGACAGAGAGAGCACAAGCAGGGTGAATGGCAGGCAGAGGGAGAGGGAGAAGCAGGCTTGCCACTGAGCAGGGAACCCAATGCAGGATTCAATCCTAGGGCCCTGAGATCATGACCTGAGCTAAAAGCAGATGCTTAACCATGAGCCACCCAGGTGCCCTAAGAATACATATTAATATTACCCTCAGATTTTTTTTTAACTTTGAAAAAATTCAACATCTGAAGATTTGGATTTTTATTTCTTCTCATACATTCTTTAGGCCTCTGTTCCAGGATTTATGGCTATCCTTGTTCAGAGAGAGCCTCTTTTTGGCACAGCCTTTGCTTCTAGGGGGTAGAAATGTAGTGTATAGAATGAATTGAATAGCTATTTACCAGATGACACAATTGAGGGATTAAATGGAAGAAATATGTGGTAACTAATATAATTATTCAAATTGGAATGTGGCCATTGCCCTAGGGTTCATATTTTTCTTTAGAAGCAAAGTAGATGGGGATTCAGTGTAAGCATATGTAGTCAGAATTTCAACACAATTTTTACCATCCCTGCAAGGGGCAGGTGGGTTTTATTGTTGATGATTATAATAGTTACACAAGAAATTTGATAGTGATGGCAGGGGAACATCACCCTATCAGACTTGGCCACTGTTAGGAAGATTAAATTTAAATCCTTCCATGCATGGAACAGCCTCATTTATCTGTGGATGGTTATTAAAAACTACATAGTAAATTGCAGTCAGAACTCAGCCCTCTGCAACTGATTTCCAAGTTCTCACAACTCTGCATTAGGGTAGAATGCTTTCTAGTAAAATTTATTTCTAATGTTATATAGAGAAAAGCAGAACAAATGCAGTTATTCTTCTCAACAAAGTTCAACCGGATGCTACTAAGGGTTCAAAGAATTTGGACTGAAATGGTTCTGTGCACTGAAAACCCACTAGTAAATGGCAAAAAGATTAAATGTGATCCATGGCCATTGCTTTAATAGCCCATGCATTGCTCTCTTTGCCTTTCCCAGTTTGCTTTCTTGGAGCAACCAGTTCTTTGTGTAAGACTAGCGGGTCAGGCCTGAGAGTTTCTCGTTGAAACTCTTTCCAGTTGACATAGGATGCACGTTTAGGTTGTTAAAACCAAGAGCCCTTCTTCAGCTAGGAAATGGTACACTTTCACCGTCAAGCCTGGCTCATGAGAACATTCCACCCACTATTCTGGACAAGAAATAAAACCAGCCCAAATAACAGAAAGTTACCTGTGGTGCTTCCTGACTCCACTTTTCAAAATCTATGTAGCTTTCTTTTATTTGGCCACCATTATAATATGAGCTAACCAACAGAGAAAGAGCTGCTTGTAGCTTTAGAATGCAGGTGGATAATTATTTCCATGCTCTCAAAACACCTTGAGTTGAGAGCTCCAGATAACTTCAAATATCTAAACATTAGCACAGTACAAAAGATAGATGTAGAGCAGTAAAAGTCAGCTGTGCCCAACACTTTCTTCTAAAAGCTCGAGTTGCTAGATTGAAAATTTGTGTCTATGCAGTAGCAAAAAAAAAAAAAAAAAGAAAAAAAAAATCCCAGATCCATTAGCTCCTATGTTGTCTCTTTTGGTCTATTGTTCTTTTGTTGTCTGATTTCCATAGCGGGTCTTTACAGTGGCTAATTTACACAGTGGGCATCAACTTTCAAACCTTAATCCTTAGATTACTTAACTCCCCTCTGTTTCCACTCAGTGTCCCATGCATCCAAGATAATACTCTTAGCATCCTCCCCTAGGATGTTGTCATCTCACAGCAAGAAACACAGAAATTATTTCCCCTTCTAGGAAGGGGACCCACTAAGGACCCACTAAGGAAGGGGCGTTGTGAAGTGGTTATGTAATTATGTAATTGACTTTTGATTCTTAAGAGATAAGGAACGTAAGACGTGCACTTCCATTATGTAATGACATAGTGTTAAGTGAATGGTAACCCCAGTCAATTAAAAAATATTTGTGAAATGATCATACTTTGGAACAATTTTGAGCTCTGTCAGCAAGAGCCCTTAACTTCCTTAAGTCATTGGTTCTCTCAAAAGATCATCTTATCCAATCCTTATATTTTACAGGCAATAATTCTCTGGAGCATAGAGAATTTAAGTCACTTACTTGAAGTTACATAATCAGTAAGTAAGATTGTCTCCACGTCCTGCCTCATAAAGTTATATCTCCTCTAGGAAAATCAAGAGAGCTTACTTTCTTGAAGTTTTGCTTGTTAGTAGGATGTATAACCTAGGGAAAAGACCCAGCAGCATCTGATTTTACTCATCTCCCTGATTTCTCCGGAAGCATACTAGATAGCTATTCCCATATCTTTCTCTATCGTGGCTTTATTCTTTAGGTCACTAATAGTGAACACCATTGCTTTACAAAGTTATTCTTTGCACCACTAATAGTTCTTTGATTCTTTGCACTAATAATAGTTCAAAGAACTATTATTTCACTTTCTGTAAAAGTATCACAACAAGTTACTCTCTAGAGACTTCTACATACTTAAGTCCTTGCTTTTAGATTTTTGTTTTCCTTCTAAAGAAATGTCTTAAGGACTTGGTTAATCAAAGCTCTTCAAATATGAAGGCTGTTTAGTTGTTTTTTTTTTTTTAATTTTATTTATTTATGATAGTCACAGAGAGAGAGAGAGAGAGAGAGAGAGAGAGGCAGAGACACAGGCAGAGGGAGAAGCAGGCTCCATGCACCGGGAGCCCGATGTGGGATTCGATCCCGGGTCTCCAGGATCGCGCCCTGGGCCAAAGGCAGGCGCCAAACCGCTGCGCCACCCAGGGATCCCTGAAGGCTGTTTAGAAGTTAAAATGCAGACATCCTCTAACACCTAAGCTCTGCATGCAGTATCTTTGTGTCTTGATTTATGCCCGTTAGCCAGATCCACAGGATATGTTGGGAAATGCCTTTTTATTTTGCAGTAATTACTTATTGGGTACTTTATCCTGTGCCATTCTCATGTGATTTCTCTTTCACTATCTTTACCCATCTGGTCAACACTGCCCACAAACTGAAGGATCAGTGACCAAAGACAGTGGTACACTGTGTGTTCCTGTCATGTCCAAATCTTAGCTGTACTCAACAAGACCAAAAAGAAGAAAACCCAGAGAGAATAGGGTTTATTCAGAGTAGTTACAAATGCTATTCATAAGTACAAAGGTAACTTGATTGGGGTTGTTCCATATGGCTTTGCAGACTCCAGGGGATACTATTTACATAGACTCTGAGAGGAACCACATCCCCTAGAGTTGTATAAAGAAATAGCCCTAACCTTCAAGCAGACAGAAGCATGGAACAAAACAGTAGGTTCTCCTGTTTTTTGTTGAATATTTTCCAGGAAACAAGACATACCCTCACATGCAAGGAAAATTTGGGTTGAGCCAAAACAAATATAAAAACAGAACAGGTATGATAAGGGCAAAATGATTTCTCTAAGTTTTTATGATACTGTACCAGCCCTAGGCCTTAACTCAATGTGTATTTCAATTGCCTAGTGTTTTGCCTATTGGCCCTTCAAGCAAGAAAGAGTGGTGATGAGTTACCACTATCAAAAAACTCTGCTTAATCATCCAAAATAACAAGGATTTTCTTAGTTCATTGTTTGCAAGGGCTAATATGTTTTGTATTGTATAACGTATCATTAAAAATCAGCTTTTTTTTTTTCAACAAAGGGGATCCACGTGAGCCTAGCTCTACACCAGGTGATTTTGCAAAGACAATACTTTGTACTTACTGAGTTTTAAGTTTCAGCTTACAATACTATCCATCCATCTGAAAAAAACAAATATGACCTTCTGACAAATAGCATTGGGGGAAAAATAACTATAGATTAATACCATGAAACAGGAATAAAATTAATGCACAAACGTTCCAATGGAGTCACTGCATGTGAGCACATTAAACTTCTACATGAAGACAGAGATTATATGTGGGTTTCAAGGTTTCAGCATGCTGGCTTTTTTAATTAAATGTGGTACAATCACTAAAAGTAAAACCTTTAATGTTTCTCAAATCTTTTAAGATATTTCATATGGTCATCGCATATGGTGTGAAAACTTAAAAATCAAGTAACATCCATCTGAAACAGCACAAGCAAATATATCATTATCTGTTTACTAATACCATGAAGAAATAATATGGGAGCCCACATTGAAAAAGTGTGACATCGTCTAGAGGAGATATTGAAAGTGATCAAGTGGTCACTGGCCCTTCCTTCCATTTTCAGAGCTGCTTGTAACTCTTACTTTGTAATCCTCATCTGCAGCCATACTAGTGTCAAATCCTTGTCCTAACACACCATTTTTTCTCTAATACACGTAGTAGGCTCCCTGGTTCTGAAAGGACACAGTAGGAAGCCAATCCTGGTGTCTTCTGGCCTGCCTGAGACTGTGCTAGTAGCATCTGCCTATTCAATGAATACAGAGAAAGCCATTTTTATTCACTCTGCGATGATTAGTAGAGCCTTCCAGTTTGAGGCTAAAATGTAGAATAAAATAAAATAATAGGGTATGAAAAAAAACCAATGTGGTATGCCTGGGTGGTTCAGCAGTTGAGCTTGCCTTTGGCTCAGGGAATGATCCTGGATTTGCAGGATCAAGTCCCACATAGGACTCTGCATGGAGACTGCTTCTCCTCCCTCTGCTTATGTCTCTGCCTCTCTTTCTGTGTCTTTCATGAATGAATGAATGAATGAATGAATAAATAAATAAATAAATAAACAAACAAATCTTTTAAAAAAAGAACAATGTGATGATCTCCTCCAACAATTGACTTATGATACTTCAAAAAAAAATTTCTGTAGAGTCAATGATGAATTAGGATATTATATGAAAGAAAATGACATGGGACAGAGATATTCAGGGAGCACTTGTAATTTAACAACTCAGGCAAATAGCAAAGGAATCAAATAATTTAGACTACTTTGTTTTTGATAGGTACTTCAAATATCTATCATGTTACTTTTAGAATAGAAAGAACATCCAAAACATTTATTGTGTGGTCCTAAAATCCATGTATTAGAAACTGTTAGGTAGCTTTGGATGTGCCAGTAAGATAGTTTATTACTCTCTTAACATTTCTGGCAATATATGTATATGTTTGTATGTATTTTTAAAAATGTCTGTATATGTAATATCTCCTTTGATTGATTCAACATCCAGTGAAGTTTATCTCCATTTTATGAATAAGAGTTTATGGCTTACTCAAGGTCACTGAAGTTGGATCACAGCTGGGATTTAGTTCACTACAAGTTCAACCTGATTTTGCAGAAGAGCCCCCTGGGAAAATGAAAATATCCAGACACACCTGCCATCCTGCCCCCACTACCCCAGTAGAGTGATTTAGTAGGTCTGCCTTAGGTGACCTGGGGTTGTGAAAAAACAGAACCAAAAAATGAACATACAAAACCCAAACAACAGCAACAAAGAAACCCTCATAGCCCCTCTGAATATCTCATTGTGTAGTAATAATTTCAAAGTCAAAGGAGTTTGAAATAAATCTATAGGGGCAACCTGGGTGGCTCAGCGGTTTAGCACTGCCTTCAGCATCCTGGAGACTCAAGTCTCACGTCAGGCTCCCTACACAGAGCCTGCTTCTCCCTCTGCCTGTGTCTCTGCCTCTTTCTTTCTCTCTCTGTGTGTCTCATGAATAAATAAAATCTTAAAAAAAAATAAAGAAATCTGTAGAGCTCCTAGGATCTCCTATAGAAGTTGCTTTTGTGCCTAAAGAGTAGCTTGCTTGTAATTTCCCATGCTCACTGAGAACCAAATATTAACAAACTTCTGTTTAAGGATTGCATTGTGGTTTAATGTAAAAATATATAGGATTGGGTTTGTGCGTGCTTATTCAACTTTCTAGTTGTAAAACTTTGGGCACATTAACCTCTTTCAGCCCAAGTTTACTGATATGTAAGATGTAATTGTAATGATTAACTGAAATAAAATATCTAAAGCATTCAAAATGATGCCTAGCAGAGAATAAAAGTTCTCAATAACTCTTAAGAACAACTCTTTCCAGAACTAGGCTTCTGGTTAATTAGTGTTTTAACTATATAATTACAATTTATATTTTCTTTCTCTTTTGTCATATTTGCAGGGAAATCACTTTGTCTACCATTTGATCATATGCATTTATCCCTAAGCATCTCTCTTTACTAATCCATAGGCTCCTGTGCATTGAGTTTTTGGAATGACTAGAGAATTTCTTATAGCTCCGTCCCTAATATATAGCAGTTTTATTTACAAAAAAAACGAAGAATAATCTCATGATATGTGTCTTGTCCATGTAGACATCTCTGCAATCTTCTGCTCCTCATGGCTCAGGTCAGACACAGTCAAAGCTATGCAGTTATAATACAGCATCTTGATGTCAAGTGATGATGGGCAAGCTTTTCATCTTGTTTGCATAGTACTAGTTTCCATTGATTACAAAAATGCCTTAATGGCATTGATTTATGAATACTGTATGTTCCTTGCAATGAAAATATGTTTTAAGGGAAAAGAGGGTGTTTTCAAGATAGTGAGTTTTAGTGTTGTGTGTGTTCATGTTCAGCTGTTTCTCCTGAACAGCTTAGAGGATTTATGGGGTATATAGAGAGGAAGTAACAGTTTGGGATGTCCAGCTGCTACCACCTAAAGAAACTCTGGTACAAAGAAAACAGAATTTTGGTCATAGGGGCGCCTGGGTGATACATTTGGTTAAGTGTTCGACTCTTGATTTTGGCTAGGGTCATGATCTCATGGTCATGGGATTGGGCCCCACATTGGCTCCATGCTTGGTGCAGGAATCTGCTTGAGATTCTGTCTCCCTCTCTCTGCCTCCCACCCCCCACTAGTGTGCTCTGTCTTACTCTCTGTCTCTCTCTCTCTCAAATAAATACATTTAAAAATATATTTTTAAAAAAGAATCCTGGTCATAATGACAGAGTAAATGTGCCTTTGTGAACAACAGAAGCAAAATAAACCTTCTTAAATAATTTATTATTCTATAAACACAATCATAAAGTGTCAGGGTACCAGTTCAAGAGAAAGGTCCCACTGCTGCCAGATTCTGCTGTCAGTGGCTGCAGGGCCACAGGAGGCAAAGATAACCAAATACATTTTTACTACCCTGGTCACCATTCCTCCTACTGATAATTTGTTTGGCTCCTTCCTTGCTATTGCCTAAAGACAAGCATCAAAGTTTGGCAGCTGTAGGTCTGAATATTCTGTTTATTTTATCTTTAGCTTTCACAACTGCAAAGGAAAGCCTGAGTTTTTAATAAACATCCCAGCTCTGGTTTATGAAAGGGAGAATGAGTTAGATAGTGATGTATTTTTTTCAGAAGCCTTCTTAAGGCAGCTGTGGATGAGAAGGTCCAATTTGCATTGGAACTGCTAACTAGAACTCAGGGAAATCCCATCTGGTTTAGAGAAGAGTAAAATAAAATAAAACAAAATAGAGAATGCAGTGCCTCAATACTCAGTTTACAAAATATTTACTCAATGCCTGCCCTCAGAAATGATGTCACTGAGTGAAATCATTCAGCAGTAATTTCCTGAGCTCTTACTATATGTCCAGCTCTGCTCCAAGTATAGTGGAGAACAAGACAAAGTCTCTGTTCTCATAGAGTTTATTATCCATTGAGAGAGAACTGGACATAAATGAATGTGTAAGAGTCAGCTATGTAGAGAATCAAGATCAGTTAGTGAGCAGGTTGCTACTTTACTAGGGAATTTACAGAAGAACTCTCTGAAGAATAAAATTAGGGGAGAGACCCAAATCAATGGAAGAACCTAGCAAGACAGAGAGCAAGGAAAGGAGTGTTCCTAGAAGGAAAGCTAGAGAAGTATAGCTAGAGTCTGAGACATCCTGGGTCAGCGGAGCTATAGGGGATCTGTAGGAGATGAGATGGGAGTCACAGTAAGCAGCTGGCAGATCACAGGGTACTTTCACAGTAGGTCAGGGTCCAGAGTTTAGGTTAGAGGATGTCTTTAAATATTTTAAGCAAGAAACTGACTTGATCTGATTTATATTGTATAATATATATATATATATATATATATATATATATATATAGTATACTTTCGAAAGCAGTTTGGCTCATTATGGAGAATGGATTTGGGGAAGTGAATAGTGAAGGTGGGAAAATCAGTTGGGGGGCTACTACAGACTTGAAGCAAGGAATTATGGTGATTTATGTGCTGGCATAGATAATGGCATTGGAAAAAGTAGACATGTGAAGAATTTGTTGCCAGAGTAGAGCCACTAAAACTTCCTGGTACGCTGGATATGTGGAGGTGAGACAGGGTAGGGGCCCAAGTAGATGACTAATTAGGGGTTTGTACATCTGAGTCAGACCAAAGAGATGGGAAATCCAAGGGGAGTTGCAAGGTTAAGAGCCAAATAAAATCCAAAGTTCTGTTTAAGCCTTTTTGCATTTGAGAAGCCTCTTAGATATTGAAGTGGAAATGTTGAGTAGGCAGTTGGAGATGAGGAACTGGAATTCTGAGGATGGGTAGAGGTGATCTGGAAATCAGTCATATAGATGATAGGCATGCATAGCCACGAGGCTAGATGGGATCATTAAAAAAATTAAGACAGCCTAGGGCCATGCCTGGGGCCATCCAAGAGACAGCGAGATGAGGCAGGAAGTAAGGAAGTAAGGAGGAATCTCAGGCTATTCAAGCAATTGGAACAAGACATTTCAGACAGGGCTTTCATTTTTCTGACTGGCACACTGGTGACTTTTTATGTTGATAAAATGAGTATTTTATATTACCAACTATCTTGGATTTTAATAGTATTACAAGGGCATAATCATTCGCAAATAACGAGCTTTATGCACAAATTACCCCTAAGAGTCTACCTGGAGGCAAGGCAAGGAGCAGGGTAACTGTGGCTAAGTTCATGGCTTTGAGGTCTATTTCTACTGCTCTTTCTCATTGTTTCACTTTATATTCCTTCTTGATTAAAGAAACTAGTGCCAGCAAAGATAGCTTTTTTGAATCCCACCCACTTCACAATGCAGACTTCCAAGAGTTGCAAGCTGTTCTATTTTTGTAATTTAATTCAACACATATGCACGGAAGACCTATGGTATGTCCTGCTCTATGCTAGACAGATTAAAAAACACAAAATAAGCATATAGATTCAGCTTGTGAATCAGGGAACTTTTAATATCCTGAGTGAAGAAAGCCTTATTTGCACTGATACCTGATTAAAACAAAATTAAAAGAATAGTAATTCCTGAAAATTTCTTTTTTTTTTTTTCCTGAAAATTTCTTAATGGAGTTTTCCTTTTGTATATCTTAGTGTATTAATGCTTTGGGTAGGAAGGAGCTAAAATACTATCAGGACCCTCTGTTCCCTCATGTCTTCATCTTACCCCACAGTTCTGATGTCTATTGAGATAAGTGTTTCCAAAGAATTTCAGGAGTTGGAGTGAAGAGCAAGTGACTCAAGTGACATGGGTTGCTAGAGGACAAGAGCTCACCTCCAGGTCTGTGCTCCTGCCACTAAATAAATAGGTTCTTATGAAAATGCATTTAAATAAGAGCTCTTCAAGAGTAACTCTAGCCCACACAAAAAGTAAAATAAAGTAATTATGAAATTACATACAGAAATTATGAAAATTCACTGGTACAAGATGAACTAAGAAAGCGTTAGAAACTTAGCATTATTAGAAGGTTAGGGACAGAGCTTCAACAGAAGTGGTAATCATAGATATTCAGGTTAGAGTTTTGGATTGAGGTGGTCTGGTTGGTGCTGAAGCAGACACTCCAAGGATCACACTTGGAGTAGCACTGACCTCAACTGTCTGGGATTCAGCCTCCTCTGTTGAATATGAAACGCTAATTTTAGGGGCACCTGAGAAGCTCAGTGGTTGAGTGTCTGTCTTTGGCTCAGGTTGTGATCCCAGGGTCCTGGGATCGAGTCCGCATCAGGCTCTCTGAAGGGAGCCTGCTTCTCCCGCTGCCTATGTCTCTGCCTCTCTCATGAATAAATAAATAAAATCCTAAAAAAAAAAACCCTAATTTTATAACAATGCTATAGTATCAGCTTTGAAAACAAAAGTAACAAATATTTGGAAAGCTCTTAGAATTTATTAGCACTTTGACGTTAGAAATCGCATGAGTCGGGGATCCCTGGGTGGCGCAGCGGTTTGGCGCCTGCCTTTGGCCCAGGGCGCGATCCTGGAGACTCGGGATCGAATCCCACATCGGGCTCCCAGTGCATGGAGCCTGCTTCTCCCTCTGCCTGTGTTTCTGCCTCTCTCTCTCTCTCTCTCTCTCTCTCTCTCTGTGCGACTATCATAAATAAAAATTAAAAAAAAAAAAAAAAGAAATCGCATGAGTCATAAAGCCTATCCTGTGAGATGGGTTAATTGAGTAGACATCATAATATCCATATTATACATGAGGAAAGTAATTCAGGGAGGTTAAATGACTTGTTAAGATTCTTAACAAGCTAGTATAGTGGTCACTACTACATCCATCCAGGACTGGACCTTGGGTCTCCTGACTCTAAAATTTCTATCTCATGTATTAAATACCAGGCACAAAGCAAGCCATGATAATAATGCATGATTTTAATGCTTTTATGGAAGCCATAGCCTAGTGCAGGGGCAAAAAAAAAAAAAAAAAAGCGTAATTAAATATATTAACCAATTTACTCACTTATTAGTTCAGTCAATAAATGTTTGGTTTTTAGTATTCTAGTTAGTAAGCAAATAAAGACAAAAAGACTTCATATTTGTACTAAAGTTCTTGTAGCCTAGTTGAGACTAAGAAGAAAACAAATTGAATACAATGGAGTATTGGAGTCAGCAGAAATCTGTGCAGGGCATAGTAGGTTCACAAACAAGAATGGAGATGGTGGGACTGAATTAAGGCACAAGCTAAGGATTACGTGAGTATAGGAAAGAAGTCATTAATTTAAGGTCCTTTCACAATAAATGTTCTATCCTACTGGTTTTAAATTATAATGCTACCCATTGTAATGTTATATCCATTCTTATCTACTCGAGTATGAAAAATTACCCTAAACTGAGAAGCAGATCATTAATACAGAAATACAGTTCTGAGTCTTGGGCTTGATGATGTCCTGGACTATCTTGTCCATCTTGGAAGCTTAATTATCTATCTCCCTATCTCCCTAATTTTCCTGTCTCTCCATATCTATCTACTATAACAACATGTGGAAATTGAGTTTGGGAACAGATAGTACATGACTTTTTACTTTGGGCATTTTTTGTTCACCATTATAAAGAAAATACGAAACTGCTTATTTAGAAACATATACCATGTATGAAGCAGGTTTCTTTACCCCTTCTCTGAGCATCACTCATTTCTGAGGAAGAGGTTGCAAGAAGGCAGAGTATATGCAAGGTTCATTTTTTAACACATATGGCAGCCATTCCCATATTCCTGGATTCCATATGCATTCTTAAAGGCCAAACCATGATTCAGAACTGAGACAATGGTTCTCCCAGAAGAATCCTTCCCTTCTTCCCATAGACACATAAGCAATCAGTGAAATGTTTTTGTCTCTATCACTGGGGGGGACAGATGGGGAGATGTACCTCATAGATCTAATGCAAAAACCTTGAAAATCCTCAGTAGATATTTGTTCTCCATACTTCTCTCTTAACCTGCCCTACTTGGAATGGTTCAAGTGTCTCTCTGGAATTGCACTCAGACTCCCAGAAAGGTTTACTCTTCCTTCCTCTCTTCACTATTTTCCCTCAGAAATTTAAAATATTTGCAGTTATACAAAGTAGTTCATTCAGGCCTTTCTCTTGGACCTTACCTGTACACCCTGAAGACAATGCCTCTTAGCAAGCAGGATCCACTCTCCCAAAGAGGCAGGTCTACCACTTGAGTTACTTCAGTATGTCTTTGGAGTGTATCAAACACAACTCCAAACAATTTAGAAACTTACTTTTCTTTGAAACAAGTGCACTCCTCAAGATGAATTCTGACCAGTGTAATTCTATCGTACTGCATTTGATGTTTTTAAAAGTTTGACTTGACATTTAGACAGTGTTATTTGGATATGGTGGGATCAAAAAAATGGTTGCATGAAAACATGCTGTTTTAAGTCAAACTATTGTATTATTTGTTCTCAATGGCAAGCATAACTCTAAATTATTCTTAAACACCCACCAAGTAGAAGCATAGGTACAGAACCTTGTAGTTACTGTAGTTACTACAGTTAGATTAATAAAACCTAACACAGATAGCTGATAAAAGATTAAAATAAAGCTGGGATATTACTTTGTATCTACATTAGAAATCAAACAAGCTTATATATGTAACTGATGGCTAACATATTATGAAAATGCATATGCACTATATTTAGTCAGTGTTGGCTTCATTTAAAACTATGGCTTCCATGGGTTTAAAAATACATATTTTATTTGCAAAGTGACAACCATTCATTTTGCTATGTTCAGTTGTTTAAACCAGTGATTTCTATAATGTAAGTGACATCCTACTTGTATGAGTTTTAAAACAGGTTACTTTGAAATCGGTAAATTACTCAATAAAAACTTAGGAGACCGAATTTGATGATCTGTCTTCCTCAAAACACCTCTTAACACCTCTTACTATCCAAGAGTATGTATATACTGGAAGTATCTTATTATTTAAGTCTCATACTTAGGCCAGTTATGTTTCTTCCTTTAAAAAATTGTCTATGAAACAAACAAACAAAAAAAAAACAGCCCACCTGAGTATTACCAAAACTAACTTGGTTCTATAGAAGTCATTTGATGCCTTGTGAGGCCGTATGAACATTTGTAGGATCTTCTTATACCATACAATTCAATGTTAAAAGTATAATTATTCAAAAAAAAAATCAGTGGCAACAAGGGTTTTTTGTTTCCTATATTGAGATTCTTTTCCTCCTTCTAAAACCTCCTAGCTACCCTTTGTGAAGTTCCTACAATAATGATTAACATTATTAAACCAGAGACTAAAAATCTTGGTACGGACTGACCCATGGGGACACGTTACTATAATTATTTTAAAATAAAATAATAAAAGGGGCGTCCCATAGGGGGCCAAAGTCTGACTCATCCTCACAATGTATTTCTTTTTTGTTAAAGTCACCCAGAAAAGTTCTTAGGAGTGACTAGGATCGTGTCAGAACCAGGTGTTCTCAAGTGTCTTACCTTTGTGGTTTGCCTACCTGGGTTTCCGAGTCCTTGGTTGGACATTAATGTTCCCACAGGAATAAAGTATTGATTATAACTCTTAGGATCTCTTCCAGTAGAGGCTGAGGCCATTTCTAAAAACACACGTGCACGCATGCATGCACACACATACATTCACACTTATTCTCCTCCTCTCCCTCTCTTTTCCATTTTTCTCAATATAGATTGGACTGAACATTTGTTTCCCACGTGAAGACTGGTATAGTTTCCCCCAATGTCCTTGGAGTAAACCATGCTCATTTCCTGACTATCCTGTACTTTACAGATACTGACATTGTATCACTGTGTTCTTTGGAGTGGAGAGGGATTTTGCCCCATTACTAATCAATCAATCAATCTATCTATCTATCTATCTATCATCTATCTATCTATCTATCTATCATCTATCTATCTATCTATCTATCTATCATCTTATCATCTATCTGCTATTCCATTTATCAGGCTCATTTTATGAATACCTTATTGTCACTTATGGTACTCTGTCAATTTGACAAAACCACAGAAAACTCGTATGGAACAATGGAATTATAACCTCTCTATGACTTACAAAGTATGCCTTCCAAGTCTGTGAATGAATATGGGATAAGTTTTCTAGAGCAGAACCCATGAACCCATGTATATTTTTACCTCAGTTCTTGCCACTACAGGCTCTACAGGCCTCAACATGCATACACATGTGCACAACCCTTCCTTGTTGTAATTGGCAGGAAGCCTTGGGATGTCCTTTGCCCCTACTGGAAAGGCATGAAAAACTAAGTCCAGTACCTTCCTCCCACCCCCAAATCAGTTTTGTCTTCCTGACCTCTCCCCAACCCTAGCTTGCTGTTCTGTTTTTCTATTTTCCCTAAATGCAACTTACTTTAAGCATGTATTAATTTGATTACCATTCCTACAGTTAAAGGATAATAGAAGATTACCCATTTGTCAGTCTTAGCCACTTTCTTCTCTTTCAAATGTCTACTTATGACGTACATCCAGACTGCACGCCCTTTTTATTTTTTTTAAAGAAGCAAAACCAAAAAAAAAAAAAATTTAAGAAAATGCAAAATTTCTTTTTAAAGAAAATGCAAAATTTGTTTTCAATTTTGGCTATCACCAAAGGGGAATCAACAAGCCAGAACACGAAAAGCAAAAAAAAAAAAAAAAAAAAAAAAAAAAGTGTCCCCTGACTGCTCTGTCTGTGCCTCCTCAGCGTGTGCATCTGGTTGTTCATCTCTGAAAGTGTGTGAAATACTTTTTTTCTTTAAAAATTTTTTTTGTTCTTTTCTCCCTTTTTGTTTGGGAATTATTAAGTGCTTTTTGTATTATATCTATCTATATATATCAATATGTTTCTTTTAATTGCTAGATCTTTAACTTTAGATTTGGTTTTATCCAAAATTATGAGAAAAAAAAAAGAGTTATGAATTGTTTTCTGCAATTTTTCCCTACTCCCTCTTTAAATGTGGAACAACTTCAGCTGCAGTATCTCCACATCCACATCTTTGAAATTAGTGCCTTCTCTTTGGGAATCCCATGCACCATGGGTGGCAGGGGGAAAAATGGATGACGTCATTTAAACAGAACCATTGCTCTATAGGGAAGTGATTAGTTTCCCAGCAGGCGGGCTCCCTATAAGGTTTTGCCTTTCCATCAGCTCTGCAAGTCTCTAACCACCACCCTCAACTCTAGATGGGGCTGTGTGGCTGCCGGTGAAGTTGTTCAACTTGAATGCATAAATCTAGTCTCCTTGTTTTTGCTTTTAATCTTTTGATCATTATTAATAGTATTATTATTTTATGTATCTCGGCTACTTTTAGTAGGAAAAAAAGTTTAACTGTTTTTATTATTTGAAACTCTTTAATGAAAATGTAATGATTTTTGGAGTAATTGCATGTTGAAGAAGTTGCAGCTTAGGGTGTGTGAGATTGTGTTAGAGTTCTGTTCTTTATTTCTGTAGATGGGCATGTGTAGGCTCATTTGTTTTTGTATATTGCCCATCCCTTCCTTACAGCCAGAAGCTCTAATGCAGCTAGATCACTCCGTGCCGCCCTTACATGGACATGGCGACTCACTTACACATTCACCCCCATCATCTTCATCTCTTGTGTAGTACACTCATAAATACAACCCTCCCCTCTCTGCATCTTTCCTTCCCATTCCCCCCCTTCTTTAGCATTGTTCAAATATATGTGCTGTCATCCATCCCCTTAAATTAAAGAAATCTAAAACTTGTCAAAAAGACAAAAATATTTAAAAATTAAATATATATCTGAGAACCTATATTAGTGCAGAAGTTCATTCAAAATCCTCCAGATTCAAGATTTTTTTAAAGGCAAATTCTAAAAGTAAACAGGTTTTTTTTTTTTAAATTTTTTAAATCATTGCAATCAGAATTATTTTGAATTCAAAATCGATGCTCTCCTAAGCCCCTCAAAGTAAAACTTTGTTGAAGTGCAGATTTTTTTTTCTTTTCATGTTATGTGGTGTGGATGTATGTGTTGTTGCCTCCCTGTATCATCCTCTGTTGTAAATTATTATATTTGAAAAATTAGACATTTTGCTCAAAAGTTTTTTAAGAAATGACAACAAAAAAAGCAAGTTACAAGAATGTGGCAATTCTATTTGTCCAAGAGCATTCTTACACAACTTTCTTTTGTAAATTTTTCTTTCATGCCAAAAAACATGCGGGCAATTTGTTGATGTAAGTTGACTATAAATTAATACGGTATGCTTTTTTCACTTAAGTTATTTTATCTATATGGAAATAATGTCTTTCTTTGTTTTCCAAAAACAGCCTCTATTTTTTTATTTGCTTTTACTTTTTTTTTTTTTTCCTGTCATTATACTGTGAATGCCTTGTTGATGTTATTTGCTTTCCTTTCCTCTAGCTTACTTTGGCCTTGATGTTGGTTTTATTTTCTACTGTATGATTTTGAAATAGTATTAAATATTTTATTTTCTTTGTGTCTCTCTGCTTAATTTTCACTGTTGTGTTCTGTGCTGAATTGCTTCTAATGATCAATGTGAACTCTACAGTTGGTAGAAGGGGGTAAGTTGTTCTTACCATCCAAAGGAAGCCTAGCCTCTTTGCCTGAACCAACCTTAATGCCTTGAAAGTCATGGTAGGCTTTGCAGTGGGATATTAAATTGGTTATAGCCAATGGGAGGCCTGGGCACCCCCCAGAAGAAAATGAGTTACCTCCAAGTATTGTCATAATGCATCCTCATTTAATTCCTTAGAAAGCACTCAGGGAAATCAGTCTTATCATATTTTCCTTCAGCAAAGAGAAATTAAGATACTCTCAAGTGACTATGGTAGAGTTTGGTTATCCAGGATTATGCCACCACCATCACTGCCGACTACAAAATCAATTCTATAAAGAATGAAGGCATCGAGAGTCCCAGGTGTTCTGAGTATGTTCCTATCATAATGATGCCTTCCAATGTATAGAACTTACTACTGGTGAAAGCACACACATATACACAGAAGGTACACAATTCTCTCTCCCCTCTCCTTCCCTGACTCTTTCTCTCTCTGTTTCTCTCTATCTCTTTCTCTCTCCCCATCTTCTCTTTCTCTCTCCCTCTTCCTTGCCTCTCTCTCTAAATCTATCCCTCCTCCCCTTTTGCCTTTCTATTAATAGTTGCTACTTATTTCCTGGATTTAATCAAGTGAACTTTAGGAGGATCCTAAGGATTCTTCTACCAAGAAGCAACATGATATTTTCACATCTAAAGTTGTATTTAGGAAATCTTTCATGTAGGTAGGTACTGCCTTAGAGGTGAAAATATCCTTTGACTTTAAAGGTATTTGGATTAATGTTGCTTTATGCACTTTGGAAACATAAGATCAGTAAGAAGTGCTATACAGTTTTTAAATAAAGAGGTTGTTTCACTTTAATTTCATGCATTGTGTTATCTGAAACTGTTATAGAAATAATCAGATTGAATGGTGGTTAACAGACATGTTTGCAACCTAGCAGCTTTAATGAATGGGCTTCCTCTGCCTCAGTTCATGTGATTCTATATTGTTTCATGTGTTAGATGATATTTTGGGTTTAAAACCAAGAACTTACTAAATGGGGTGTTATTTTGTCTAATAGAATTGATTTTTGTGAGGAAGCTATCCATAGGTCAACTTAATAAAAGGTTAATTTTGTTTTAAAAAGATAAAAGCTCTTTGAAATCTTATAAGTCATTCTTCTAAGTCTGCATTTAAAATAACCTGAATCATCTAGATCCTATATTATTATACTTGTACCTTAGCATGAGGTTACTACGTTAAAAAATGGTCAGAAGAAAGTAATGAATGGTTTCAGTGTTTACAGACCCAAAATGTTAATAGAAATAATACTAGTAATTAGCATTTTTGAATAACACTGGGTTCTGTGCTAAATACTTAATATGCTTTACAATTAACATTAACATGTATTAAATGATTATTCACACTGGCGGTTTGAGATGGACTACGTTATTACTTCTATTTTACAAAAAGTTTAAGAATTTTTTGCCAAACTCCTAGGGCTAGTAAGCCACAGAGGTGTGATGCTAACCTGGAGTTTGAGTGACTCCAGAGGCAAAGCTCTTAACCAATAGGCAAATGAAAAATCCCACTGGACATTCCTTATTTTACAAGGTAAAATGATACCAAGTGTCTTTGTACCATCTTATTGGGCGTATGTTAGAAAATAGAACCTGAAGCTTTTCAGAATCAATTCCATTTCAGACAAACTAGGGAAAACATGTCCTACCTAAAGATTCGCATCTTATTAAAATGTAAGTGAAGCCCCTTTGAGACACTTGAGTTTTTCTGGAGTCTTCTCCCCAGGTACTTGCCATATTTGTCCATGGCTATTTTTTCTGAAGGTGGAGAAGAATTGCAAGCTTCAGGATATTTATGTGCTACAAGTACACACTGCTTTGGCACCAAACAACTAAATGAATATCATTCAACCACTAATTTAGAAGGGGGAAGGATGCTTTTTCTGTATTATGTGAATTTCTCAGCAGAGAATTAGAAAAAATGCAAATGAGAGGTAAAGGACCTAAATATACATAAAATAAATTCAAGGAATTGGAGAATGGCGTCCTCTCTCAGTCTGGCTCTTTAGTGTCATTGTTTTGGTATTTTTGTGACTTCTTAGACTCAAATATATCCAGAGAGGCAAAGGTTGGAGCCACATTGAAATTTTGTGCTGCTCTTGTTTTTTTTTTTTTTTTTTCAGATGACCTACTACATTCACCATTACCTGCAACATTCTCACAGTTCAGAAAAGTTCTATTAAATTTTTAATACACTGTCTTTTTCGATGGCAGAGAGCCCCTTTTGCTGGATATCAGCCCTAGACACATGAATTATATATCTATAAATACACTCATAAAGCAAAAAAGCAGGGCAGCCTTCAGGGCTAAAATAGACCTTTTATATCCCTAGTGATCTCTCTAGTTTAAAGAAAAGCACAACCCTGTCAAAAAGGGGTATATATTCCTGATTTAAAATGCTAACGTTAAGGAATAAAGATAGTTCTTATTCCGAGCCAAAGAAAAATTCTGGGGATGGAATAGGAAATTAGGGTGTTGATAGCCTGCAGGGTTTCTGCCTGTAGCCCCTTATGATTTTAGGCTTCTTGCGTTTGTGAATGCTTTTATAAGCCTAGACATCTGGTAGATCCCTGACTCCATAGTCTTTGGGCATTGAAAAAAAGTATCAGCTGCTGCTCTAGCATTTCTAAGGATAATCACTTTGGATTAAAACAAATAAACATAAAATCTTAAATAGCTTTCCACAATCTAAGTTATTTCTCTTAAGGATCTAATTTTGAGAGAAATGTACCCCTCATCTCAAAGGATGTGTGCCCTTGGACTCCCTAGGACACTATAAGCATCCTAAATCTTAAAGATGGGAGTTGATATTAAAATTGATTATACATGCCAACTCACACACACCTCTCCCAGGCACCTTGCATATTCTCCAAAATTTTCTTCAAAATTTTCTATCTAATTTTCACTGCAATTCCCATTCATAATAGTTTCCATATCCTAATTGACTTCCTTTTAAACTGAAGACATTCTTCCAATTTCTTGAGATACCAAGAAAGGGGGTTTGAGATGGACTATGATAATCCATGAAAGCTTTTCTCCCATGTCATTGATGAACCTACCACCAAAATTGGGGCTCACTTTCCCTGACAGGGGGCATCATTTATCATTTTTTATTACTGCTGCCAAGATTAATAACAAAACGGCAAAGCAAATTGAAGATTAGTAATCTGGGCAGATTCTTTGACTTCAACTCTGAAATAGCATACCCACCATTTTAATTTTAAAATAAGCTCTTCTCATTTCACTTAAGGGCTCACCAACCTTTTAGAAGCTCTTTATAAGTTGGCAAGCTTTAGGACTCTCTTTCCATTTCATTGTGAAAATGGTTTTACTCATTTTTTTTTCAATCCAAGAGAGATTAAAAGGTATTGAATTGAGAAGTGAACAGCAAACGAAAGTGGGGGCAATTCAACTGCAGAGTGAGCAATTTGTGGATTTTGTAGACTTTTTACAACAAAGACACTGCAGAAGTTTTAGCTAGGTTTGAAAAAAGAGGGAGGAAAAGGAGGCAAATTTAAGACTCCAGTTGGGTGTCACAGATGGTACACTAAAATTGCAAATGAATGCCACTCTGTAATCATGAAGGCAGTAATCTTAATCTCACTTAAAGGGACACCAGCACCCTACTTAACAATTTGCCTTTATATTTAAGTGTTCTGTACCAGGCTTTTGCCTTTTTGCAGATTGGTTATTCTTTGTCCTTTATCCCAGTTTCCTGTCTACTTAATATACGTGGAGTAGATTTTTATCATTGGAGCAGATGACTCTCAGGGCTTGTGCCAGAAAAGAATACACAAACTAAACCTTTATTCTAGGTGAGATGGGTTAAAAAAAAAATCCTGTCTTGTTCTCTGAAGGAAAATAAAGTCATCCCTGAGTAATCTCTAGAGGACCTTCAAACAAATTGCATTGGCCTTCTCTTCTCTTCTCACTGCTCTTCTCGTACCTAAGTACTTAAACACTGCTTTTTTTCATGGGTCACCTTAAATATAAAACTTGGGACCACCACCACCTCCTCCCCATGGAAGAATAAAGAGAAAAGTCAACTCAGGCTTAGTTTTAGGAACGACTTACCTTTAGGGAACTGTGCTTCAAATCCCACTTATAAAAGCTAGCAAAAGTTGTAAATTATACATTAAATATGTTGCAAGATATATGTATTATATATGTTCACAATGTAAAAAAAAAAAAAAAGTCATGCTGGTCCAGTAAAGCAAGTCTGAAGCTTGACAAAACTGCAAAGATCATTTCACTCAATAATTTGAAACTCTAAGCACTAGAAAAGCACTATGCTTGGGGTTAGGGCATAGCCCAAAATATCCTCTTGAAATGTTCAGAAGTGTTCATGTTTTATTTCTCTACATATGGTAACATTATCAGGTGGGACGAAGATGATTGTATGATCCCTTCCAAATGATACACATTATGTACATTATTGCCACCCTCCCCAACTCCATTTCTCTCTACATAACACAATGTTATTGGCTAGTTAACTGTGGAGTAAAGCTTCTGACATGAGTACAAAGGGTTCTTCTCAGGTGCTTTGAAGGTAGGCAACATCTTTTCTCTCAGGGGGCCATTCTCTCAGCTTACAGAAAGCTGAGCTGGGGAGTTCTCTTTTGTGAGTCAGTCTTTGTAGGACGAACCCAGAAAAACCATGTAAGCTCCAAGACTTGTCCACCTAGAACTTTGCAGTATTGAGTCACATGTCTGTCTTTGTCACCAATAAGGGGCACCAGGGCAAAAGTCACATCTGACTTTTCACACACTTTTGACTATATGATAGTAGATCTTCAAATACCAATCATCCCATCAGGGCACTTACTGTGGAGGGCAGAACTGACAAGAATATCATACCTGGCTGAATGCTTAATGACCCAGTTCAGAAGTAATATCATATTAGCAACTCAACTGTCTAACTGGGACAGGGAAACATCATACCATCCCTGCTAGAGGATTAAAAAAAAAAAAAAAGAAAGAAACAGCTGCATTGGAATAAATTCAAGAGGAGACATGAACTGTGACTTCTGGAGATTCCAGAGATTCTTTGTTTGAAAAATAACATTGTGAAGAGACAGAGAAGAGAACTTGATTATCTTGCTTGCATACATGAGTAATAAACGTGGCACTACAATTTGGTAATATCCACCATAGAATATTTATGGTACCCATGATTTACAAGGCACTGTGATTTACTGAACCATTCTGAACTTTCTTCCCTGACCTAGTCCACATGTTCAGAAGTGTGATAATTAAGGTCTATGGATAAACCAATTTATTTTTCCCACTGTAGATAGGAATTGCTGATTTTATTTTTCTTTAAAGATTTTATTTAAAAACAAAGATTTTATTTATTTATTTGAGGGAGAGACAGAGCAGGGAGGGGCAGTGAAGGAGGGGAAGAAGGACAAGTAGACTCCCTGCTGAGCTGAGCCAGGAATCCTTTGGGGCTCCCTCTCACAACCCTGAGATCATGACCTGAGCCAAAATAAAGAGTGAGATGGTTAACTGAGCCATCCAGGCACCCCAGGAATCTCTGATTTTAAAATCTCAGTTTGCGGGCACCTGGGTGGCTCAGTGGTTGAGCATCTATCTGCCTATGGCTCAGTTCGTGATCCTAGGGTCCCGTGATCAGTTCCTGCATCAGGCTCCCCACAGGGAGCCTGCTTCTCCCTCTGCCTATGTCTCTGCCTCTCTCTCTCTCTGTGTCTCTCATGAATAAATAAATAAAGATCTAAAAAAAAAAAAGCCACCTCCGTTTGCTATCTCTACATTTCTGAGTCTAAGTTTTCCATAAAGCATGGATACCTAGTCTGAGTATTTTTAAAATTTAGTGTCCAACTCAGCATATATTGCATATAGCATAAAAGCAATGCATAAACATGAGATCAATGCAAGGCCAGTTGTCACTTAATAGATGAGAATTTCTGGAAAGGCACAAAAAGGGTTAGATGAACCTTTTTAACCTTTCCTGAGTTCCCCTCACTTAGCATATAGTAAATGAAGACTGAACTTGATAAATGTTAAATAAAAGGTAATAGCTTAAAATGCTAAAGACAAGGTCTCTTATGTTTACTGATCTTGATCTCTGTAACATGGAGAATGCATCATGGTCATCCTCATGGGAGCAAGTAAGTAGAAATCCAAGAAGGCAACAAAGAAATGGTAGGGCTCACAGATTAATCACATGCATGAGTACATGTACACACACACACACACACACACACACAATTTTGATAGCCAGTTTTTACAACAGTAACATGGAATGTCATTATCTCATAAGCAGATCCTGGAAACAGCCTACTTGAATTCTATCTAAATAATTACTTGGGAGTATCTTTAAAAACCTAAGGATTTCCGATTTTGGTGGCAAGAGGCATATAATGGGCTCTAAATCAGTTTAGGATGGTTAGGCTGCAACAAGAAAGGATCCATGTGCGGACCCGGGTTACTTTATTATAATTTCTGATGCCTAAAACATGAGGTGCAGTCACTGAGAAAATGACTATGAATTGTCTCTGTCTACAAAAATACTAATTCTGTTTTTCTTTTTCTTTTCAATCCCAGGAGGTGAATTAGTTATCCCTCTTCTTGTAGAAGACCCTTTAGCTACCCCTCCTATTGCTACTCGTGCACCTTCCATTACACTCCCCCCTACCTTTCGCCCCCTCCTCACCATTATTGAGACCACCAAAGATTCCCTGTCCATGACCTCTGAGGCGGGGTTACCTTGCTTGTCGGACCAAGGCAGCGATGGTTGTGATGATGATGGCTTGGTGATATCTGGGTATGGCTCAGGGGAAACCTTTGACTCTAACCTGCCCCCTACTGATGATGAAGATTTTTACACCACCTTCTCCTTGGTAACAGATAAGAGTCTTTCCACTTCAATCTTCGAAGGTGGCTACAAAGCACATGCGCCCAAGTGGGAATCCAAGGACTTTAGACCTAACAAAGTCTCCGAAACTAGTAGGACTACTACCACATCTTTGTCCCCTGAGCTGATCCGCTTCACAGCTTCCTCCTCGTCTGGGATGGTGCCCAAATTGCCAGCTGGCAAAATGAATAACCGTGATCTCAAACCCCAGCCTGATCTAGTCTTGCTTCCGTTGCCCACTGCCTATGAGCTAGACAGCACCAAACTGAAGAGCCCACTAATTACTTCCCCCATGTTCCGTAATGTGCCCACAGCAAACCCCACGGAGCCGGGAGTCAGACGGGTTCCGGGGGCCTCAGAGGTGATCCGGGAGTCGAGCAGTACAACAGGGATGGTCGTCGGCATTGTGGCTGCTGCTGCCCTCTGCATCTTGATCCTCCTGTACGCGATGTACAAGTACAGGAACAGGGACGAGGGGTCCTATCAAGTGGACGAGACGCGGAACTACATCAGCAACTCGGCCCAGAGCAACGGCACGCTCATCAAGGAGAAGCAGCAGAGCTCGAAGAGCGGCCACAAGAAGCAGAAAAACAAGGACAAGGAGTATTATGTGTAAAAAACAAAAAAAAAAACAAAAAACAAAAAACAAACAAAAAAAAAGAACACGACACCGCTAACAATCATGCGAGTTTGTGACACAGAATTATTTATATGTGAATCTATTACACGCGCTTGGAAAAGGAGATGCCACAGGTGTCAGAACTGTCATCACTACGAGATGGGGTGTACCAGGACTACGGTGGGGAAAAACCATCTTTAAGAGGACACGCGCGCGCACGCACAAAGATGTACCTACCTGTAGAGTTCAGCTACGGCTGCTTTGACTTCAGTCATCGCTCGGAGACAGGACATTCTCTCTGCCCTGCTGTATCATAAAGCACACACTTTGCGCTCTGGAGCAAGCAGTTGGCTCCCCCACTTTCGCGGACTTGGAAGCTTCCTTCTCTTGAGGACTTTTCACCCAAGGTAGAAGACTTCATGGCTTACTTGTCCCATAACTCCAAGTGAGTCTGTAATGATCTTTGTGAAGCTTGACTGTAACAATGTTCTCTCTCTCTTTTATTTTTTTTTCCTTTTTTTTCTTTTGGTTTAATTATGTAAAAAACAAAAAAACAAAAAAAAATTTAAAAAAAATTAAAAACAACCAAAAAAAAAACCCACCCTTATCTGGTTTTGGCCAGTGTACATGTAACTTTTCAAGATCTGAGGGGAAAAAAAATGGCTTTTGGGTTTTTGTTTATTTTTTTGAGAATGACTGGACATAATGAAGAAGAAAAAACAAACAAACAAAAAACTCAGAAAATGAAAGTAAGAGAGACTATTGCCATATGAACTCAAAAAGCTACCATGGTGTTCACTCTACATATCAGGTTGTGGTATTTCTAGAATCTGTTGTTTGTTTCCTATACGATGCTTTGCTGAACACATAGCAAAATCACATGATGGATGATAGCATTGATTTGAAAAGTTGGTCCCTCAGGATCTAATTTCAGAATTTGCCACCCAAACCCTGAACAGATGGGTTTAGGGCTGGTTATATCAGAGCTATTGGCTTTACTTAACAATATTGTTCCTGTTCATTAGCCCAGCCAAATTGTGGTGAAGGAGAAAGCCCCACAAACTAAAACACAGCCTTTCCTAGGGAAGGTGAAGAGGGGGTGGGCTGGATCTGTGACTGATTGAAATGCATGTAAATGTAAAAGACAAGACAATACTGTAAGTCTGTTAAAGAATCAAAACAGACAGTAGGGGAGTTCAACGTGTGATGGAACCACAAAAGGTCACACAAGCCAAACACGGCATGACAGAGTGCAAAATACATAGTTCTTCCCCCGCCCCCAACATGATGTTTTTCATAGTGGTTTAATTTTGTAGCCTGACACTTATGGATAACTCTGTCCTTCCATTTGCTCACATCTCCCTTCACCCATCTTTTCTAAAAACAAATAAATAAATAATAAATGAATAAAGCTGCTGTGACACACAAAAAAAAAGGAATTTAATAGTATAATATATATATAAATAAATATATATACAGATATATTTATCATGGTATGTTTGATGGGATGACTGAAACAGGAAAACTGTTAAAGTCTTGAAGTGGAATGAGAATGTTGTTTTAAAAGAAAATAACAAAACAACAAAAAAGTAAACCTTAAAATGTGAAGAAAGTGTGAGTTTTAGTTTTGTCACAGTTAACTGTGTCAAAGAGAATAAACAATCTTCTCAGATTTTGTTTACATATTTTACTACATTTTTGCTGGTATAATTCCTTAGCCACCTATGTACATACTGCTTTAAGAACTGTTCTTTCCTTTATATTGGTTTGTTTCTGTTTGTTGGGTTTATATTCCAGTTGTCTGTCTTTTCTTTTTGAAAAGAGGAAACAATGTACAGAATAACTAACTGGTTGTGTGGCCATAGCGATCCAAAAAGCAAGAGACAAAGCAAGACAAATATTCACACAAAAATGAAGTACGTCTTCGGGAGGGTCCGATATATACAATTTCTTTTGTACAGATGAAAACCAATCAGCTGTTTAGATTTAGAAATCTACTCTTGCTGGTCTTTGTAAGTTGCATGAATATTTGAGAAATATCTTAAAACACGAGGCAAAAAGCGCAATCTAAACGATGGTAGCCTTTACTAATGTGTATGGAAAGGTGTTCCTCATTACCTGATATTTAAATGTGTTACAATTTTTGGATTTTTTTTTGTTGTTGTCATTAAAAAAGACAGGATTATAAAGAGATATCAAAGCACGATTTTAGATAACTTACATGGCCCAACCTATATGAAGTTGATTATATCTCGATGTCTGTAAAAGATTGCTGTTTTTGGAGTCTTGAGGTCTTGTGAACTGATTTCCTGCTTTCTTTCTTTACATTTTTTTTTATTTGAGTAAAAATACATTTGTTATATTCCTTTTAGTGTAAGTTTCTATTTGGACAATTTTATGGGAACATGTGCATTCTGTATGTGAGCTTCTATCATATTCCTGTTGTTTTATGAGCAGACTCTTAAGGAATTTATTTTATGATGTTGTGAAGTTACTGCTTTTTTCTTTTTCCTTTCTCTTTTATTTCATATTTGCATTTTCGTTCAAGGATATGCTTAGCAATAAAATGTTCTTCCCAAAACCTTGTATGATGATGCATTGTTATTTTCTAAACACTTGGTAAAAGATCTTGCACTGGAGCTAAACATGTCCTATCTTATTAAAAGCCACGTAAGCTAGGACCAGGTGAAATAAAATATTCTAACCAGTTACTAGTTACTTATATAAACTTATCAAAAGTGGCATATTTATGGGCTAAACAAGTATTGTCTGTCAACTGAGGCATTGTTATTTAGATTGCTATGATAAGGTAAGCAGGAGGTAAAACATTTCTGAACAGGTAAGACGACAGAACCATTGCATTCTGGGAAAGATTATTGGATACTATATATCTTTTTAAATGTTTGATAACTTTTAAGTATTTGCTGCAAGTCACCAAACTTTGAACCTTTTTCTAGAACCTTGTTTGTATAATGCCTTAAATCCTGGAAAGCTTTAGATGCCTTCTCTCCAAGTTTCCTGGCATATTGAATTAAAAAACAAACAAACAAAAAAAAGAAAGTCCTACTAAATCCAAAAGCAAAATATAAATGAATGCTTACATTTTAACAACTTCTTCTGGATTTTCGTATTATAAAATTCTGCAAACATTCATTACTGTTGGCACCTTCCTCATATATCAGGTGTCCTTGATTTGCTGGCTCCCTACGCACATGGTTACTTTGCCAATTGGATAATCCATCATGATATTCTACATTTTTCACCATGATCCTGACATGTCAGTTAACTGAACTGGTGTACATTATCCATAGATAGGTTATCAGTTCTCAAAGAGAAAAGCAAATTTAGTTAACCTTGTTCCTTCAGATTTCATCAGTGGAATGGTTATGCTATTGGCTCTCATGCGAATGGAAAAAAAAAAAAAGGCTCAATAATGTCCAACTATGGGAAGTTCCTTTTTTTGCCGCCTGTCTCAGATAATTTGTGTAAATTAAAGCAATCATTGATCAATCCCCATAACGTGCCAGATACCATGTTAAGTGTTTTGGATCTGTATAGTGCCTTTATCCCTGAGTGGTAGATAGTATTTTCCTCATCTTAAAGATGAAGAAACAAAGACACAAAGAGCGTAATGACAACTTAGCAAATACATTTCTAATCATGTTAGAAGTCAGGCCTTGCTGTCATGGAGGTCAGAGGGATGTCATGGATTGGGTAGAGTCACTGAGACCAAACAGGGTGGGGTTGGAACCCCACCCAGCCAGACTCTCACCATATATAGGCAAATTCACAGTCTCTGAAATTTGGCTTCCTTACATGCATACATACATACATACATACATGACACCTCAATGACCTTGCCTTGCAAGATAGTTTGGGGGAAAAAGTGAAATAAAGTGTTTTAATTGGATTGGTACAGAGTAAGTGCTCAAAGCAGTTATGCTCCTTTACTTTGGGTCCTCTGCTATTCTGTATACAATAGCTGCCTTCTAGAATTAGAGATCCTGCACTAAATTCTATGCAATAAAAATATTCAATTGTTGTCAGTGTTGACAAGTCACAACTTGTTGTAATAACAAAACTAATCTTTTTCTAGTCCTGTACTTTGATTGTGGGCATGACTGCAGCTAGTAAATATGTGGCATTGAAATATGGTAGCATACATCTGTCTGAGAGCAAATGGCCAGAAGTTGGGGTATGTAGCGGGAGTCTAGATTTGAGAAATTTGCCAAAGAAATTGAGAAATTTGAGAAATTTCCAAATAATGGTTATGTAGCAGGTTTCATCAAGATCTAAGTGGCATTTGCTCAGAAGTATTGGTTAAAGTTCATCAGCAGAAATCCTTTTACATGATCTTTCCATGAGGAAGTGTTGAGACTACATCATCTCTTTCCCATGTGTTTAACTTTGGCTATCTGGAAAGTTGGAATCTGAAGCTTAGTTAAGATCTTGGATCTGAATCCTTAGTCTATCCTTTACTAGCTGTGAAACTTTGAGTAAGGTGTACAGTGACTCTAGCCTCATCTGTTAAATTGAATGATATTGTCTTCCTCTTAGTGCTATTCTATATGAGCTGATATAAGTATGAATATAAGTGCCTGGTTATAAACAGAGTGTCTGGCCTGTGGCCCTCAAACAATAATGGCTAATATTGCCTTGGATATTGGGTATTATCCTAGAAAAAAGAAGCCAAACTTCCTTCTAAAAATTTAGAAAGGATACATATTGGAGAGCCCCAGAGCAATCACTTTACTCTGTCATCTAAAATCATAATCATAATAGTTGGGACTCCTGGGTGGCTCAGTTGTTGAGCATCTGCCTTCAGCTCAGGGCATGATCCCAGATTCCGGGATCAATCAACTCCTTCAGAGTAGGGTGCATGAGAAAAATTCAAATGGTAGCCTGTTCCATCCCTCATAGGACAGTCTTGCATCCCTTCCAAATTAGAGTTATCATTGCCTTAGACACCCTTTCAAAACTCTATATTGGCTAGTATATAGTCCAAAAACCACTTTAAGCAATTACTCTTTTGATAATTCAACCAACACTTGCTGAGCACTTCTGTGCCATCCAATCTACTATTGGCTTTTGTTACTTTGTTTCAATGAAGGCAGATAATGGATATAGGCCTTTTGTCTGGTATAGAGCCCAGAAGGCCAAAGTTCTCTTCACCTTATTCAAGTTGAAGTTTGATCTTTCTCCAAAGATATTCAAGCCCTGTACTTGTCCCAGTTCAATTAAAATATTGATGATTCTGTTTGAAATTGGTTTATTAATGTATTTGTTGGACATTGACTAAATGATTACTACATCTTAAATTGAGAGATTTAAGAATGAGTTTACAACATACTAAAGGAATACAAATAATGATACTACAGTGACTACAAATTAGCTGTCAAAAAAGTACAAACTATATTCTTTGGGGGGATTCAGAAGAAATTACATAAGTGAGGGCTTCAGAGCAGAGGTGATTCATTAGATAAAACTTGAAAAAACTGATAAGCAGAGCTTATCAGGGCTATATGTCATTCCAAGCAAAGCACTGAAATGGAAGCAAGTAAGATCAAAACCATAATTTGGATGGATCACAGATTGTGTAGAAAGTGGATTATGGATATATGGCTCAGAAGTTTTTTGGAATTTTGTCAATGAAAGGAAAGAATAATAGGAGAATATTGAGAGGTTCTCGAGGTCAAGGGCTAGTTTGTCATTGAGTTCAGAGAACACAGGCATGTTTGAAGAGAAAGGTAATAACTGACACATTCTAGATAAGGTAAAGGATGATTTGAGAGATGAAGTTTGCATATAGAGATGTTTCTCTGAACAAAGCAAGGGAAGCATATTCTTCTGATACAAGAAAGTAGAGAGTGGGATAAACAAAACTGACATATTGCAGTGGAGGTAACAGAAGTTGAGGCAGCTATGGACAGCCTCAATGTTCAGGATAAGGGAAAAGTCACTCAACTAACAGGGAAAATATGAGCACATGGCAGAAGTCTGTTGATAACCCTATTAAGAAGACAACTAATAAAAGTATCAGTAAGAGGTCAATTGTCATTATCTGGCATTAAAAGTAATACTCTATATTTTTGCTACATTTTAAAAATTTCCTGACCTGAAGTCTAATCTCGTGTTTCCAAATTTAGAGTTCTTTCAATTATATAATGCTTACTCTAGAGAAGAAAGCCATTTTATACTTTTTTCCTGGAATCATTTCGAGTGAAAGCTAAGGAAGAGGATGATAAGATGCTGCATGTAACCTACCTGGGCTGCCAAAACAAAATATTGTAAGCTGGGTGGCTTCACCAACAGAAATTTATCTCTCACTGTTCTGGAGACTGGGAGTCCCAGATCAAGATCTGGTAGGATTTGTTTTCTTATGAGGGTTTTCTTGGCTTGTAGACGGTAGCCTTCTAAATCTGTCCTTTTGTCTATGCATGTGCTGAAAGGAGGTGGGGGAGAAAGAGATCTTCCTATCTTTCTCTTCTTATAAGCCACAGTCCTGTTGAATCAGGATCCTACCCTTATGACCTCATTTAACCTTACCTCCTAAAGATCCTTTCTCCAAATACAGTCATATGGCGGGTAGTGTTTCAACATGTGAATTTGAAGGAACACAATTCAGTCCATCACAGATGTATACAGTGTTAGGAATTAGTAGGGTGAAAATTTCAAGAGCCCCAAAGAGTAAAGGAATCCAAAGCAATTAATCCTAGCCTTGTTGGAATACCTGCATGGGCAAAGTAAAAACACAGATAAATCCATGAGACACTAAATCACAGAGTAGGAAAAAGTCAAAGGAATAGGTGCCAGGATTTGAAGCAGTGTCAGGTAGTATAAGAGAGAGGCCATAGCAGACAGGAAAAGCTAAAGAGAACTAAGATTTAGATTTGGAGGTATGTTAAGTGAGTAGTGTGAGATTCAAGAGGCTGTGAACTTTTGCAGTGGTTAGGTCCATGGGTTCTCCAGTCAGAATTCCATGGCTTGTATTCTGGTGCGATAACTTGAGATAAATTTTTTGGTCTGCCTAAGACTCAGGTTTCATATCCATAAAAGGAAATTATAATCACCTGTCTTGTAGGTTTGTCAGGAAAAATTGACTGAAATAATTCATGTAAAATGCTTAACTTATGCCTGGCACACAATAAACCTAAGTAAATGTTGGTCATTCTTACAGTTTGGCCGTGTTACCTGACTCATGCAGGATCAAAATTAGCTTCTGCCTGCATGGCTATTCAGTGCCAAAAAAAAAAAAAAAAAAAAAAGGCATAAAATAATAGAAACTAGGCAATCACTTCCCTAAGCCTTTCATTTTCCAAGGAAATACAAAATTCAGTTGCCTGCTCATTAGCAAAGTTTTCCTTCACTGCCACAAGTTCTCTGCTTCCAGGCTCTAGCTTGGATCATGCCCTTGCCAGCTCACACTGAGATTTCCACTTCTCTCCTGCGTTTCTAGCTCCAGTTTCCTGTGGCAGCTCATCAATCAAACACTGAGAAGCCAAGAGACCTTCAAGAAACCTTGTACCCTGTTATTGATATGCATTATTTTGCTTTTTTAAATTTAATCTGGCTTCTCATTGTGATCAAGAGAATAGTATAATAAACCCTCATTTATCTATCATCTGACTTCAAGCAGTATTAATATTTTGCTGTTCTTGTTTTATCTATGCCCATCTTCCCATGAAAAAAAAAAAAAAGTCTTTTAATACTACACAGTGGTAAAACAAACAAAAAAGAGCATTGAAAGAGTAGTTATTATTGGGTCTCTTGACCTGAAACTCGTTCGTAATCAATGTGTTTCAGAGTAACTAACCTAGCATTCTTTCTGATGGAAAATTAATGGCATGATTCCAGTTCTTCATTCAATGACAACATAAAAGAGCAGATTAACTGCTAAGTAGACTCTTCATTGTTTAATGAGATTGCTGAAAAACTGAAAGGATTTTTCAGCTTGTGCATACTTCAACTGTGCTCAATCACTTTTTGAAATAAATAAAAATGTCTATAGATTATATGCAGCTGCTCTACCTTTTATGAAATATGACCATCTTGGAACAGAATCTATGTTTTCCTTCAAGCGAGTGGGTGAGAGAGAATACTATTCATTGGCACCTGTGGAAGCCAAGACATACTCACCTTTACCTCTAAAACTGTGATCAAAAATCTACTAGCATATTTCCCTAGGGTTATATTCATGCATTTGTAATAAATATAACTACACTGAATTTGCATGCATCTACATAGAAGAGATAGTTCATTAGCACATTTCCAAGTTATAATTCTATTACTGCTCCACTGTCTGTTGATAGTGGTGATCTTCTTTGTTCTTGCTCACCTGTAATTTTTGACCTACGATTTTCATCATAAAAGTATCATGAAAAAGAGTCTGAGACACAGAATGTTAGTTATTTATAGACTATTTGAAAGTATATGCTCTATCACAAAGTCATAGTTAATTGTTAGGGAAAATGGTTAGAACCACCACAGACTTTGCTTCGTGGTTTCATGGAGCATAATGAAAAGGAGAATAGTAGGTTTCAATGAGTCAACAGTTTTCCTGTCCCTGTGCTTAGCAGTTCATCCCATTTTCTTTCTTTCTTTCTTTCTTTCTTTCTTTCTTTCTTTCTTTCTTTCTTTCTTTCTTTCTTCTTTCTTTCTTTCTTTCTTTCTTCTTTCTTTCTCTTTCTTTCTTTCTTTCTTTCTTTCTTTCTTTCTTTCTTTCTTTCTTTCTTTCTTCCTTTCTTTCTTCTTCTTCTTATTTTTTTTTGGAAGGGGAGACCTAGCAGAGCACACATAAACATTCTTCTTAAAACAACAGCAACGAGATGCCTGGGTGGCTCCATGGTTGAGCATCTGCCTTCGACTCAGGGCATGATCCTGGGGTCCTGGGATTGAGTCCTGCATCCAGCTTCTTCACAGGTAGACTGCTTCTCTCTCTGCCTATGTCTCTGCCTCTCTCTGTATCTCTCATGAATAAATAAAATCTTAAAAAAAAAAAAAAAAAAAAAAAACAGCAACATGAGGGTCCTCTAGGTTTGCCTGAAAGGAAAATTAGGCAGGTGAGGAGTAGGACGGAAGGTAGCTTAAACTGAGGGTGCTATTAAAACTGAAAAACTGTAACTTCTTTATTTTTATAGTGTTGTTTTCAATGTTCATACATCACCCAGGAACATGTGCTTATGTTCATGCATGGGTTGGAATAACCAGATATGTTTTGATGTCATATTTGAAATGGGCAAACTAGGATAATTATTCTTCATGATCCAAACAAGAAGGAAGGAAACGTGGGCAAGGGGAAGAGAGTAGAAGAATAAAAGTAGAATAAAAATGGCACTTAAGCTCCTGTTTGTAATTGCTCAGAAGTTAGTTCCAGAATTAGAGCGTCTAAAATAATGAGGTCAGTATCTCTATTCTATCCCCCTCTGCTCCCCACTCCCCTCTTTCTCCTTCTCCCTTTTCATTCCAGAAATAGTGTCTGATGTTAACAAATAAGCTCTGCCTTTACCCACACCCACACATCCCCTGCACCCCCCAACACACACTTCTTTTGTAAAAAAGAAAAAAAATTAGGTGCATACACTTTTATAGTAATATGTTGTAAAAATGTTTCAGCTACTGTGCTAGTCTATTGTGCTGGTGTTTATGTACCTTTTCCTTTTTCTCTTTTAAATTAAAATTAAATTTAATTTTAAAATCTCTTTAAACACTGATATATGGACATCATTTCCCAAAAATATTTGGGAAAACACAAATCATATGTCTATGTAATTGGACAGAACTTTCTTGACTTTCTCACTTGGCACGGGACAAGCTGCAATAACATATATGTGCACTAGAGCAATAGCTGTTTTGTTTCGATGAATTCTAATTTGTCCAGCTTTACTGAGATATAATTGACATATAGCATTGTTTAATAAGCTTATTAAACTTATACAATGTTTAATAAGTGTGCAAGCTGCTGATTTGATTCATGTATATATTACAAAATGATTACTAATTAACATATCCATCACCACATATTTAATTTTTTTGTACAGTGAGAACACAATATTTACTTTCTTAGTAACTTTCGAGTACGTAATGCAATATTATTAACTATAGACATCATGCTGTACATTAGATCCTCAAAACATATTCATCATATAAGTCTAAGTTTGTACCTTAGACCAGCATCTTCTCATTTCTGCTGCCACCCCATCCCTGGCAACCACGGATGTACTGTCTGTTTCTAAGAGTCATAGTTTTTTGATTCTATGTATAATTGAGATCATACAATTTTTTTTCTGTATGATTTACTTCACTTTTCAAAATACCCTCAAAGTTATTGAGGTACCTAATGTGAGGTGATATCAGAAGATAGGTCCAGAATTAGAGCATCTAAAATAAGGAAGTCCTGAGGATTTACAAGATGGCAGTGGAGTAAGAGGACGCTAGGTTCTTCTCATCCCACAAACACAACTAGATAACTATCAAATCATCCTAATACTCCAGAAATCAACCTGAAGACAGAATAAGCTCCACAACTAAAGGGAGAGAAGAGGCCACATCGAAGAAAATTGTGTTCTAAATGTAATCTACTAGTTTTTATTCACTTTTAGCTTACAGTAAAACCAGCTCTCCACCTTTCCTACTTGCTGGACAAAATGGATTAGAAAGTGATTCTCATGTTAATTTTACTGGAAGCTAGACAGTATAAACTGCACAGTCAGCTACCCAGATTTTGGACTTTTGATTGTGTCTGTGTAACTATACTAGAGATAGATAGTATTTTGTGAATATTAAACTGGTGCACTTCAGCATGTTCCCTTAAAAAAATAATGAAGTCCTCTACCCTTTCCTTTCCTCTCCTCTCCTCTTCCCTGAGGTTTTTTTCATTTCCCTGGTGGTTAATGATATTGAGCATTTTGTCATGTACTTATTGGCCACATGTACGTGTTTGAAAAATTGTCTATTCAAGTCCTTTGACTATTTTTCATTACAGTTTTTACATTAACCATTTTTACATTCAGGTTGTTTTCTTGTTACTAATTTATAAGAATTCCTTATTGATTCTGGATATTAACCCCTTATGAGATAGTTTGTAAATATGTTCTCCTACTCTATAGGTTGAATTTTCATATTGTGGATTTTTTCTTTTGCTGTGTAGTGGTTTTTAGTTTGATGTAATTCTACTTGCTGAGTTTTACTTTTGTTGCTTACACTTTTGGTGTCGTATTCAGAGAAGCATCATCAAGACAAATGTCAAGGGGTTTTTCTCCTATGTTTTATTTTAGGAGTTTTATGGATTACATTTAAATCTTTTATCCATCTCAAGTTAATATTTATAAGTGGTACAAGAGAGGAGTCCAATTTCATTCTTTGGCATGTGAATATCCAGTTATCCTGGCACCATTTACTGAAGAGACTATCCCATTAAATATTTTTGGTTCCTTTGTCAAATATGTGTTGGTGTATTTATAGGCTATTTTGTTCTATTGATCTATGAGTTTTTATGTCAGAGCCGTATAGTAATCGAAACCATTTGAAATAAGGAAGTGTGAAACTTCTAGCTTTGTTCTTTTTCAAGATTATTCGGCTTCAGAGTCTTTTGTCATTCCATATGAAGTGTAGGATTATTTTCTCTATTTCTGTGAAAAATTACTTTTAATTTTGATAGATATTGTATTGAATTTTCAAATGGCTTTGAGTAGTATGGACATTTTAACAATATTAAACTCTTCTGATACACGAATATGGAATATCTTTTCATTTATCTGTGTCTTCAATTTCATTCATCAATATCTTATGCTTTTTGGTGTATATATCTTTCACCTCCTTGGTTATGTTTATTCCTAAGTATTTTATTCTTTTTGACACTATCGTAAATGGGTTTGTTTTATCTCTTTTAGTTTATTATTAATATATAGAAATGAAACTGATTTTTATGTTTATTTTGTATCCTGAAGCATTACTCAATTCATTTATTAGTTCTAACAATTTTTTGATAGAATCATTAGAGTTTTCTATGTATTAGATCATGTCATCTACAAATAGAAACAATTTTACTTCTTCCTTTCTGATTTGGATGACTTTTATTTCTTTTTCTTGCCTAATTGCTCTGGCTAGGATTTCCATTACTATGTTAAACGGAGTACTGAGAGAGGATATATTTGTCTTTTTTTCTGATTTTAAAGGAAAAAATTTCAATCTTTCATTTTTTTTAAAGATGTTATTTATTTATTGGTGAGAGACACACAGAGAGAGGCAGAGACACAGGCAGAGGGAGAAGCAGGCTCCATGCAGGGAGCCCGATGTGGGACTCGAACCCAGGACCCCGGGATCATGCTCTGAGCCAAAGGCAGGCACTCAACCTCTGAGCTACCTAGGCGCCCCACCTTTCATTTTTTAGTATGATGTTAACTATGGGCTTGTCATGTCTGACCATTCAGATATTGAGGTACATTCCTTCAATGCCTACTTTGATACATGATGACAATTATGTATGATGATATCACAAAAGGATGTTGATTCTGTCAAATGTTTTTTTTCTGCATCTATGGGGATGATCATAGGATTTTTGTCTCCCATTCTATTAATGCAATGTATTACGCTTACTGATTTGTGAATGTTGAAACATCCTTGAAATTCATGGTTAAAGCTTACTTGATCACCGACTGTTTTCTTGTTCTTTTGTTCTTTTATTCCTCTCTTGCTGTCTTCCTTTATGAACTGATGTTTTTCCATAGTGGTATGCTTTGATTCACTTCTGCTTATCTTTCATGTAGCTACTATAGTTTTTTTGTTTATTTGTTTTATAGTTACCATAAGTCTTACATAGAACATCTTATAGCTAAAACAGTGTAGACTGATAACAATTTACGTTTAATCACATACAAAACTACTCTTTTAATCCCATTTCATATTTTTGATGTCACAATGTACATCTTTTTATAGTGTATATCTATTAACAAATTATTTTAACTATGGTTATTTTTAATACTTTTATCATTTACCTTTCATATTAGACTTAAGAGATTAACACATCACTATGTTACAGTATTGGAGTATATTAAATTTTACCATACCCTCATCTTTTTCAGTATTTTCTATTTTGGAATGTTTTCATGTTATTTTTTTTAAGATTTTATTTATTTATTCATGAGAGACACAGACTGAGAAAGAGAGAGAGAGGCAGAGACATAGGCAGAGAGAGAAGCAGGCTTCTCTGCAGGAAAGCCGATGTGGGACTCAATTGCCGAACTCCAGATCAGAGCCAAAGGCAGATGCTCAACTTCTGAGCCACTCAGTCATCCCTGTTTTTGTGTTATTAATTAGCATTTTATATCTCAGCTTGAAGAACTTTCAGCATTTCTTGAAAGTCAGGTCTAGTGGCAATTAAACCTCTCAAAAAAATTTTTTTTTTGTCTGTTTTGTTTTGTTTCATTTTTCTGGGAAGGTTTTTTTTCCTCTCCATTTATAAAGGACAACTTGGCCAAGGGAAAAAAAATTTGATTGGCAGTTTTTTTCTTTCAGCACTTTGAATATATTAACCCAATTTCTCCTGGTCTGCAGGGTTTCTGCTGAGAAACCCTCACTGATTGTGAGGGTTACCTTATATAGAAAGAATATTTTTTCCTCTTGCTGCTTTTAAAATTCTTTTTCTTTGATTTTCAATAGGTTTTATTATAATATGTTTTAGAAAAAATATATTTTTGAGCTGGAATTTTCCAGGGACCTATGAGTTTCATAAAGTTGGACACCCAAATTTCTCTGTAGATCTGGGAAGTTCTCAGCCATTATTTCCTTAAATTCCTTCTATCCCTTTTTTACTCTCTTTTCCTCTCAGCTTCCAATAATGTGTATGATTCCTTTTAATGGTATGCTATAATTCACAGAGGCTATCTTTATTCTTTTTTTCCCTTTTTATTATTTCGATTGGATAATTTCACACATTCACTCTTCAAGTTCACAGTCTTCATCTTCCTTGGTCAAGTCTCCTTTTGCAGATTTCTATTGAATTATTTAGTCATTGTATCTTTAGCTCTAGAATTACTTTTTTAAATTATCAAACTTCTCGTTTTGACCATGCATTCTTTTCCTAATTTTATTTAGCTGTGTATCTGTGTATTCTTGTCATTCACTGAATTTCTCTAAGAATCTTATTATGAATTCTTCATCATACAGTGCATGGGTCATTTCTTTAGGGTCAATTATTGGAGTTTTATTAGTTTTCTTTGGTGGAAGTAAGTTTACCTGATTGTTCATGATCCTTGTGTTCTTGCAAAGGTAGCCACAATTTGAGAAAGTAGTTTCCTCTTCCAGGCTTTTTCACTATTTGAGTGGGGCCCCTGACTTGTTTTCCTGCCATGGCTTCAGCTGTAGATGTGCTGCCTAGCTGCCTAGCATCTCCGGCCTTACTTCATAGTTTGGTGGGGCTGGAAACTATGCGTGGCAGTTGGGAAGGGCCAATGACTTGTTTCCCTGCATGTGTGGGTCTCTAGATTGCACTCTGTGGTTGAGACAAACTGCCAGCTGGGGACCCAAAGTGAGTAGACCTAGTGACTGAGCTCTCTGGCCAAATAGAGCCACTAATGGAGTAGAACCACTGTATGGGCTCTCCACTCAAGCACCACAGCCAGGAGGAACATGTTGGCCAAGATCCACAGGTTTTGCTGAGAGACTTTCTTCCCCCTTTCTAGCTGACTCCTGCAGTGATCAATGTTAGGCAGTACCTAAGTGCCTCCTTGAAATTGTCCCAGAATAGTGGGGAAGCTGAGTGTCCACCTTTGGTTCTCCTTTTCCCACTGGAGATACTGTAGACCTAGAGTGACCCCTTCAGCATCAAGCTGCACTGGCCTAGGGTAGGGGTGAGTCAGTCAAAGTAAAACCACTCTCCTTAGCTTTCTAATATGGATTTTTTTGCTTTTATGGTCCAAAGAGGGTACTTCAGCCTCATCCATGGATTCTGAGATCTTCACAAATGTGTCTTGTCTATGGAGATCCGCCAGTTGATTTTTCTGTGAGGGGGACTAAAGTCAGAACTATCTGTTTCACCATATTCTTGACATAATTTCAGACAATAGCTCTTATAACTAGGCAGGATGATGTTATGTAGCAATAGCTGGCAAGCATGTGTTATTAAGAACACCAGATATAGATAAGTTAATTGTCTGTGAACAAGAAAAATGAAGTTGGACCACTCCTTGACCACAGTTAACACTGAAAGCAGTAATTATTTTATTTTTCAATTTAAGAATTCTACAGGCCAGCCCTTCATTGACACAGGACTTTTATATTTCCATCACATACATCTGTTGAGACGGGACTGTTGGGTTATTTAAGTCAACTTTGTGAGACTCTGAAAAAGAGATTCTAGAAAGCTATACCCTCACCAAAAAGCTGTCTGCATGTACATAAGCTAGGGAAAAATTCAGGATTTCCCAACTGCCAAGCATAGTTTTCAGCCCCACCAAACTATGAAGCCAGTCAAACAATTCTCAGAAGAAAGAGGGTTTTTAAGGGCCTCACTTAACAAGGCCTTCAGTTATCCGGCCAGTGGACATTCAAGTGTTGGCTTTGGGAGGCAGGTGCTGGGTGACACACAGAAGGAGAGGCTATTTTCCCTTACACCACCTCAAAGTTTGGATTTTCAATTTATTTTTTAAAAGCAGATACACAGTAAACATCAGAATGTGAGTTTTATGCTAAATACGTTTTGGTTTCAGAGCAGTTATCTCTTGCTGCCAGAATAGCCCTAAGGATTAAGATGGTTTATTGGGATCAAATGCCTGGGAGATTTATTATAGTGCAGACTGTTTACTCATTCCCATTAAAATGCCGATTATGCTTATTTCTTTGCCTCTCTCTCCTCCACCTCCTTTATTCCCTTCTCCAAAACCCATACTTTATTATTTTATTTTCCAACTTTAGGATGAATCTACTTAGATTTTTATTCTTTATTAAAATTGAATCCTTGGAAGCTCTCTGACTTCATAGGGGTCTGAGAGTGGCAATGGCATACATGTAGCTCATTTAGGTCTTGGGAACAGAGTCCCTGGTTAGCAACCCAAAGGGGAAAAAAAAAGGTATATTCAGGGACTGTCTCTGATGACTAGAGAAGAGGCTGAACATTTGGAATTATATTTGTGAAGGATCACAAACACCCTGGTTATAATTATTTACAATTTCGAGCCATATAGGAGCAAAGATAATTTGCCATCGGGTATATGCTTTACTTGGATCAAGTAAAGAGGGATTATCTATTTTATAGCCAAATTCTATGTAAAAGATTCAACAGAGCAGATGAGTTTGACACAATATATCAGCTCTCAAGAAAATAGACATGAGACATCAGAAAATATGATCTTTTAAATAAGAAAGCTACAGCCCAGGAAATAATCTTGGAGGGCTTTATAATGCATCTATATGTATAAGAAAGCCAATCAATAAGTCCATTAGGTGTGTAGAATGATTTAATGAAAATTGTGATCGGCAAGAAAAATGTTTGATATACCATGATAAATTTATCTTGAATACTTAGTGACTATTACAATGCCTGGCATGTAAGAGATGCCCAAAAACTTCTGGGGAAGGAACAATTGAATATACCTCACCTAATATTCATGGAGTGTGCCAATATATTGCTATAATTTTTATTTTTTTTCCTGGTACATTTTTCCTTTTTTTCTGCTTTGGAAAGATCTAGAGGACTCTTTAACAACACAGACTGCTGGGCCCTGTTCCTAGAGTTTCTGATTCAACAGGTCAGGAAAGGCCTGAGAAGTTGCATTTCTAACATGTAAAAATGATGCTGTAATGCTCATGCATGAACATGTTGAGAACTACTGTCACCTATAAAGTGACAGAGTAATTATACACTTGAGGACAAAGAAGTGCTCAACTCTGATAATTTAAAAAGCATGATTTGCATCTATTCAACAGATCTAGAGCAGTTACTGTCTGTTGCTAAGGTTTCTACTACAGTTGCAAGAGGAAAGTGTCCTTGTGCTTTCTCCCTTTCTCAGTGGGCAGCTGAGATTCAATAGCAAAATATGGGAGAGAAACATGGTGACACAGAAAAAACATGCAGAGAATTTTTGCAACTCAGAGATAATTCTGTAAATAGTAAAGACCCATTTTATTTAGAAAAATCTAAAATTTAAATTTACATAAGAAGTATTGGAAAATCATTTCCCCGCACACTTGCCTTCTGATTGAATCCACTTTCTAAAGCTTAAAGGTTAAAACTAATTAAATTAAAAGAAAATAAAAGCACATGATTAGAAGGCTTTAGTTGCCTGTTAGCTCAGGTGCCTTTATACTTAAAATTGATTATTTCAATCCATATTGATAGGGTAGAAAAGGCAGTTGATTTACTATAAGCAAATGATTAAATAGCACAACACAAAAGTACTGTGCACTGAGCACTCTGCTAATCTCTTTATATACATTATTTCATTCACCCTTTGTAACAACAATCCTTTGAGATCAGCACTGTTTCTCTCCCAATATTGCTAAGAAAAGTCAGATGTAGAGTGTTTAAGTGACTTGCCCATGGTCACACTGCCTGCTGGAACCAGAACCTGAACCCTTCCTGATAACTCAAAGAATTTGAAATATGTTACGTTCCAAATAGGCAATGGTAGAGGAACCAGAATTAACAGCAGTATTAACAGTGCTGTCATTATAGCAACTGGAGTATTAATCCTAAAAAGTCCTATGATAAAGATATCTCTATCCTCATTTTATGTTTGAGAAAATCCAGAGAAGTTAAGCAGCCTACCTGAGGCTATATAGTTTGCAAGAGATGAACTAAGGTTTATAGATTCTAAAGCCCATGTTGTTTCTATATCACCACCAAACCCTAATATCGAGCAGTCCCTTTCCTAGACTCTTTAGTAACAATATTTAATACTATTACATTAGTGTCACTAAGTTTTCACAAAACCAAAATTCATTATTTCCCCACTGACAGCAGAATAATGTTGTGATGTACCACCTTGTATATAATGTCAAACTGTGATGTGCATGTCCATAGGTTTACTGGGAAAGGGTATGTTTATTGTTATAACTGCTTTTATTTATATCAAAGGAATATATACACAGAGTTTAATAGGATAAATAATCGCTTTAGAACCAGTAACAGCAGCCCCTGCTCCCACTTTTCCTCCCCTCCACTCTTATCCTGGTTGCCAGAGGCAGCCACTTCTACCCTTAGCTCTTTCATCAGTTATTTGCCTCTGCATTTTAAAATACAGAATGCAGCTATCTTTTGATTCACCGATTTAAAACATTATTCACTGACTTCCTAATGTGAAACTATAGAATTCTTTTCTCTCATACATATTCTTTCTCTTCACTCTTTCAATGTAGTTATACACTTTGATTAAATATTATTTGGCATTTTCATGATTATGACTACATAAATATTCTCTGCTAAGAAGTGTATGATTACATTTATTTGCCATTTTTTTTTTTTGTATAATGCTTAGATTCTTTTAGAATTAATACTAACTTTTAATCCTTTCCATTTACTTGGGTTCATCTGGACCTATAGCTAAATCTTTTCAGCTCTATTGACGGCCTTAAGGTGATCTTCTGGATAAGACCACATTATCAACTGTCCAATAACCTAATAGTTTTCTTTTGTAAATCTTGGAGACATTCCTGCCAGAGTTCTCTATTTTCTTGCTCCAACCTGAACTAGCTGCTCTTTCCGCCACCTCCAGCTATCATCCTTTGTCATCAACTTGCTATTTTTCTCATTCTTTTCTATGGTGGATTTTCTATTTGCTGAATTCCCTGTCTTTCTCCTACTTATTTTATTCCCTTGTCAAATAAAGCACATCCTCTAGTAGCTTCCTGCAAAAAGGATGCATGGTATGCAATCTTTGAGATTTTGCATCCCTGAAAAAGTTTGTATTCAAATTATTGATGGTTTGGGGCAGCCTGGGTGGCTCAGTGGTTTAGCACCGCCTTTTAGCACCGCCTTCAGCCCAGGGTGTGATCCTAGAGACCTAGGATCGAGTCCCACATCGGGCTCCCTGCATGGAGCCTGCTTCTCCCTCTGCCTATGTCTCTGTCTCTCTCTCTCTCTCTCTCTCTGTGTCTCTCATGAATAAATAAATAAAATCTTTAAAAAAATCATTGATGGTTTGTTAGAGTATGGAAATCTAGATAGAAGAATGCTTTTCCCCAAGAATTATATTCCTCCATGGTCTTCTAGTTCTTATATTGCTGTTGGGTAGACCAATGGCATTTTGGTTCTTTGTCCTCTGTGTGTGATCTGGTTTTGCAGAATCTTCTCTTTATCTCTGGTATTTGAAATGCCATGATGATATATTTTGGTGGCTGCTGCTGGGTCAGGTAAAATATGAACCTGACAATTTTGTCAGAGAGGAAAACAGAGATTATATTCTCCAGAACTTACCAAAAGAATCCCTCCCCTCCTTTTTTTTTTTTTTTTTTTTGACCTGCATTCCTCCAATGCACATGGCTGTGAGTGAGACAGAAGGGGGATAGTGGGGAACAGAGAGAAATAGGGAGAGAGAGTTGCTACTTGTCCAAAACGTCAAGTAATTTAACAAGAAGCTAATATACAAGTTCAATTTGAATAAATATTATGTGCTTCCTCTTTGCAAGGCACAGCTCCTCCCTTCAGGGTGCTTGGAATCTACTGTGGCAGATGTGATAAGAACTTAAACTGCAAAAGAAAATTTATGGTAACCTTATTAGAAAAGTATGACAGAGCTTCAAGGGAAAATGAAATAATTTCAGATAAGGAGCTGAGAAATATGCTAAGAATGAGGGGGTGTTTGGTGAGCTAAGAATGTAAAGAGGATGGTAAAGGGAAGGAAGGGAGTTAGCATTTCAGGGATTCTGAAATCTGAGTGGTTAGTAGTAATAGAAGTAGAAGAGGCATTTGTTTATAGGCAAGAGTAGGTGAAAGGCATCAAGATGAGAAAGTGAAAGACAAATCCAAGAAAAACAAGTTGACTGGATCTTAGCTGACATGGAGAAATTTGGGGCTAAAGTCTGGGGCAAGCTTCAGATGCAAACTCCTTTTTTAGGGGTAATTAATTTCAATCATTTTTTCCCATTTATCAACTCATATTCACTGACCAAATACTGTGAACCAGTCCCTGTGTTGGGTGCTAGGGAAAATCTGAAAGAGACGTGCTTCTCAACCTCAAGCAATTAAACTATTGCACTTGAAGATGTGTTGTACTTGTGTTTGTACCTACATTTGATGAATGAAGTATGAATGAGATATATAAGAATCTTTAGGAGAACAGAGAGAGTAGAATCCAGGTCACCTGGGGTCTTCAGAAAAGGTCAAAGACAGATGATGACACCAACAAGAATCAATGAGGTGTGCAAGTACTGGCAGAGCATTCTAGGCAGGGGAAACCACACCCTCAAAGACACAGAGAGGAGAGAGAAAATGTCATGTTCATTCATTTGTTTATTCATGCTATAAATTTTATTGAGTCCTTATTATTATTATTTTTACAGATTTTATTTATTTATTCATGAGAGACACACAGAGAGAGAGAGTCCGAGACACAGGCAGAGGGAGTAGCAGGCCCAGGCAGGGAGCCTGATGTGGGACTTGATCCCCCGTCTCCAGGATTGCACCCTGGGCTGAAGGCAGGGCTAAACCGCTGAGCCACCAGGGCTGCCCCTTGAGTCCTTATTATATGCTAGCCACAGTACTAGCCATGCTAGAGAAGCTACTGATTTTTTAACCTAGAGTATGATGGTGTCCTTCCTAGGTTGTTACTTTCATGAGAGTAAGAATTACATCTGTCTTATTTGTTGTTGGGCCTAGCATGTAATATTTATATAATAAATATATGTAGAAGCATGGGAATGGATGACCATAGGGAAGAGGATACTGCAAGATAATAAAGGGATTCATGAGAGAGATGTTTTGAGAATTATGAATAGATTATAGCTAGTTAGCAATAGTATGGACAAAATTGCTCGCTTGCTCTCTCTCTCTCTCTCTCTCTCTCTCTATATATATATATATATATATATATTACATATATATTAAATTTTTAAAATGCTTTTATAAGCTTTATTTTATAGATTAAATTTTTGGTTTTCTAGATTCAGTAATACTAAATTGGCTATTGGGTTTAGTAGCTTCTTGCATCAGCTTCTGCAACTGTCCAATTTGTTCATCATGAAAGCCATTAAGTTTTTTCTTCTGGTAGGGCAGCTCCAAAACGTACGTTTCTATTGAATTTGTCGGTTTCATTTGTTTGTTGCCATAGCACTGCTGCATACACTTCTGTTCTTTTACCGACAGTTCTTCATGCTTTCAAACACCTGAGAGGCATTTGTACCTGGCATATATATGGCAGGTAAAGAGCGGAATACTTGGGAATTCTATCATTTCTGCACAAAAGAAAGAGTGGGTTTCGGGCAGCCCGGGTGGCTCAGTGGTTTAGCACCCCCTCCGGCCCAGGGCCTGACCCTGTAGACCCAGGATTGAGTCCCACGTCAGGCTCCCTGCATGGAGCCTGCTTCTCCCTCTGCCTGTGTCTCTGCCTCTCTCTCTCTCTCTCTCTCTCTCTGTGTGTGTCTCTTATGAATAAATAAATAAAATCTTTAAAAAAAAAAAGTGGGTTTCTACCATCCCAGAGGCAAGGTTCATTGATTTGTACTCCATCTATGTTCTGACTGATAACATCATATGACTTGTGTTTGGAGATTTCTGTTAAGTGCCTTGTTCTAAAAACTTCAATGTTTCCCTCTCCTCTATCCACTGAATATTTGGTTCTACAAGTCGACACCAATAAAACCAAAACCAAACCAAACCAAAATCAAAACTAAAAACAAACAAAAACAAAAACAAAAACAAAATGCCCCTTTAATTTGATATTCTACTTTGCCTTTCTTTAGTTGCTAAGTCTTAGTTTTATCCCGAATTGAACTGATCTCATCCTTTGGACTCCTAGGCCTATGTCCCTCATGAAATAGAAAGTGATCTCTATGTTCCTTCTCCAAGGAATATAACCATAGTCTCAGCCACTCGGCCATTACCACAAACAAGAACCTTATTCCCTCTCAGTGGAGCCTTTGACGCTGGGAAGGAGTTAATGCATAAGTAACAAGTAAACCACATTAAAATATTATTACAAAAGCCTTAGGGAGGGGAGAAACTTTAAGGAGGGAGAAGTTTCTTCTCTCAAACATATCAGAGCAGTATATATAACTCAAAAGTATATAAAATATACTTTTCACTTGCAGAGACTTGCAGTCTTCTAAGGGACACCACTCCTTATAGAGAAATGCTTAGAGTTCCCTTAATATGCCTAGCACTGTGATGGTAGGTACCCAAAGTATATTTTTTGAATGAATAAATGCATGTGCCATACATTCCTTCACTTCTGTTTCTTTGAATTGGGTTTGACAGCTAGGAGATCATTGATGACCCAAATAAGAAAAGTGCCCTGTAGGGGCACCTGGGTGGCTCAGTGGTTGAGCATCTACCTTTGATCCTGGGGTTCGGGATCAAATTCCACATCAGGCTCCCCACAGGGAGCCTACTTCTCCCTCTGCCTATGTCTTTGTGTCTCTCATGAATAAATAAATAAAATATTTAAAAAAATAAAAGTGCCTTGCAGTAATAGAAACAGAAGTCCAACAGCAAAAACTGAGGACTGAATGAGAGGTGAGGAAGTAGAGAAAATAAGCAAAGACAACTTATACTGTTGTGGAAAGGTCATGTTTTTAAGAAATACAAAATTGTCTCTTGATGGTATTTACTTGAAAATTAAAATCAGAATGCCCCATGATTTTATAAGGAGGAAAGATTCTCCATATTTTCTATCCCTAAGGGGCATAAAAGAGCTACTTGAGGACAAGGACCAGATTTTATTTATCCAAATCTAAAGAAATTTAGATTTCTTGCAATTCTTAACTCAGAGTTTGGTACATGCTGGGTGTTCAGTTAATATTTGTTAAATAAATTAACATGAAGAACGCATAAATGATGTGCCGGCTAATTCTGCTTATCCTAGAGTATAACCATGACAAAAGGAGTTAAACAGTAACAATAAAAGGTGGAAGTTGGGTAAAATATATTACTTTGCCACATTTCATACATGACAGCACCTATGAAGCTATATGAACTGTTGGTGATAAATGATTGAACAAATTAGCAAACAAATGGATGAAACATTAGATGGGAAATAATTCAATGTATGTATAACCTTCTGAATTATTGGGTTATTTTAATGGTCAGAGAACCTTGCTGGTTGTTGGTGTACTTTGTGTTTTTCAGCATATTACCTACAACCATTTGCCAAGCATTTCACATAGATTTTAGCAGAACTGTCTGTAAGCCACCTTTGAAAACACAGAAATGAACTCCTACCTCACATTTCCTTACTAAAAAGGTAATTGAGCAGCACCTGGGTGACTCGGTCAGTTAAGCATTAGACTCTTAATTTTGACTCAAGTTGTTGCAGGATTTCTTTTTCCTTCAGTGTCTCCAGCCCTTGGTCACACTGCTTGGAAGAGTGAAGAGGTAGACCAGGTAAAGAGTGGTGGCAGCAAAGCAAGGTTTATAGAGCAATAGTACAGAGCTCCCGAAGAGGGAAGGAACCTGAGAGAGCTGTCACTCAAGTTTCTAAATCTAGGGGTTTTTATGAGATTGGTGGTGGGCTGTTTTAATCTGATTAACCCTTCATGCATCTGTCACCCAATCAGGATTTTGTGCCTGCGTTCATCTCCTATCTTGTGGTTGTTCACATGGGAAAGGGTGGAGGGCTCCTTGCAGGGTGGCATAGTTTCCCTTTTGAGCAGGGCCCTTTTCCCTGCCTGCCTTTCTTCCAACTATCCTTCATTAAGGTCATAATCTCAGGGTTCTGAGATCAAGCCCTGATTCTGACTCCACGCTGGCCTGCAGCCTGCTTAAGAATCTCTTTCTCCCTCTCCTTCTGGCTGCCTGCCGACTCACATGGCACACATGCTGTCTCTTTCCCAAGGAAAAATAAAATTGATTGCCAAAGAGCATCACCTCTCCACTTATTTTTATTATTCAGAAGAAAGTGGGGAACATGGTGCCATCCCCTTGTCACCATTTGGCAGACACAATCAATAAGTGCCATAATTGCTGTGTAGAGGTGGAAATAGATTTCTATGATTCCTTAACCTTGGTGGAAAGCAGTGCATGCATTATGTAATTTGCTTTATATGTTCTTAAAGAGATTGACACTGTGGGCTACATGGTATCATTTTCCCTTTGCTGTGTGTAAGAATGCATAATGCTGGGTCATAGGTTTGCCAGCTGATAGCATGAGGCATTATCATTCACCTTAAGTTCTCTCTTCTAAGCCCCTCCTCCTAACAAGAAAAATGGCAGGACCTGTCCCCATGGCCTTGTCACTATCTTGCTTTCTTTGCAGAAGAGAATACACTGAAATAAGCATCAAAAAAAGGGATTTATCCCATGTTTTTTTAAAATGACAAAACCTGTCATATGGACTATAGCAAGTGATAGAAACTTCTTCTACATCGTCCCTCATAATTTATTTACCAGAACAGCCAGTGCTCCACCTTGGGACCAAAGTACAGGCAATAACTAGACCTGGAAAGAATTAATATCATTTGTGGAGTAGAAAGGCATTTCTTTCCCATGCAAATATCCATTTTGTATTCTGAAATATCATTATAGTTTTCACCTATAAATGTATTCACAAGCCCAGGAAATATATTCTCAGTTGTAGGTAATTATTACCAATTGGTAACTGGTTCAACTTTGTTCAGCTGCAGCATGACTCTACCGTCATTGGTAACAAATATCAACACCTGTATGCTTCCTCCTATTGATGTTCACTCCACCATTTGTGCTACCTTGGTAAAAAACTTAGGCATTTATGTTTATAATGGGCTTACATTCCCAGAACATGCAGGATAGCTATTACCTTTACCTGAAATGTTATCTGCCTGGCTGAAATATCCAGTTATGGCTACACACCAACAGAGACAGAAATTCTAGGCAATAGCTATTTTCTGAACAGGGTTACTCCATCAGTAGCTTAACAAGGGCAAAATAACTTATTATTTAGAAATAGTCTTCCAGAAAAATGGCTGAAGAATTCCAAGTTGGGACATTGAGTCACTTTTTAAATTTAAGAGTTCTGGGTAAAAAAAAAAAAAGAAATAGAACAAAAATGAGTGTACATAACGATACTTCTAAAGTAAGTATAAAACAGAAAGGACACTTGTCTGTATTCAGAGTAGGTTCTATTTGGCTTAGGAATTTTCAAGGCATTAAAAAAAAAGCCTACTGAAGAAAATTGTAGCATGTAATTTTATTTTCCCTTTATTTGTATACAAATCTATTTTGTAATTCTTTTTTATTCTTCTTTTATTACTATGCTCAGTGTTATAGTTTTGTAAAAATTGGATATCATTTTCCAACAAATTTTTACCTATTCCCCCTTTTAAACTCAATTTAAATTTTCTTTTCCAATAGCTAAAACTGGACACCATGTGGATTATGGCAAGGCAGCAGGAAATAAGATGTGATGACAGGGAACTTTGATTTACTGAAATTGGAGAGTCATGAGCAAAAGGTGCCTTACCTGACATGAGGCACGATGCCAAGCACAGGATTACATTCACTATCCCATGTTATGGGAATATTTTTATAGGTAGTTTATTTTTATTTACATTATTTGCATGCTTATTTTAAGGTAATATGTGTAGAATGCCCTACTAGGAATTCGAGTGTTTTTCATTATTTTAGGTCGATCCATTTTTTGGATTGAATGTTGATCTCTCTGGACCCTTAAATTCCTGAGGACTAAGGATCCATTTGTGTTTCTTTGATTCTTATTGCTTTCAGCCTTCCTCCTCTCAAATAGCCTTGATAAGTTCCCATATTTTGTCTTGGTGAACTTTTCCAGTGTTTTCCTTGCATGCGCCCTCTCCAACCCAGCTTCCTTAAAAAAAAGTGTGCTGTCAGAAACAAAAGCTTTACACTACTGGGGCCTCACTGAATTAAAAGAGTGATAAGACTGATTCTTATACTTGTTCACTACATTCTAATCCCAATTTAGGGCAACTCATTCTATAATTTTATGACTGGCTGATAGTATCTCATGAATAATAATGAAAGAACAACCTATCACTGCAGACTCCATGACAAAGTGGTAATATGTAAATGCAAAGATAATTGCCATTTGGAAATGAAGGCTCTCTCTCTCTGTCTCCCTTTCTCTCTCTTTTTGTAAACACAATCAGTTGAAAATAAAAACTAGTCAAGATACATGCATTCTACTGCTGCCATTTTAAAAGGTTGGCCTCAATTTGATTCATGCAAAAAGGATTTGACCCAAGAAGTCTTAGAGAGTTTCATTGATATATGGAATAAAAGTAAAAGTAACAAGATTCCTATTTGAAAATTAGCAATATAACATTAGATATAAGAAGATATCTTATAAAGGAGATGCAGACATATGCAGTTAGAGATTCAAGGATCAGTTGTACTTTTAATTACTCAGCACATCAGGAACCTGATCTAATTATCCACACCATATAGGCAAGTCTTAATTCTTATGGCAGAAATTATATGGAATAATTAAAAAGCACAGATAATCCCTAACCCTTATGGCAATGTTTCATTAAAGTCTCCTTCCTTAGAGAAATGATTTTATAAAAGCTACAAATTATTACAAAACTGTCTGGCTTATGTCTCCTCTCCTTTGATTATCCCACTGCAATCTCTTGGGAAGGCCATCCTTAACAGTGAAAAAGCCCAGAGTCAGGAAGAGGAAAGGGACAGAGCCTTCAGGAAAAGCCATAGATCCCCCAACAAACTCAATATAAAGCACAAGACTGTCAGTGGTAAACCTCTCCTGGAGAATAACTGAAAGTAGGATTCATATCATTCTGTTGAAAACAACAGTGAGCAAACAGCTTATGGGAGAGGATGAACACAGAGCCAGGTGGCAATGCCCCAACTACAACATGAATAACCTCTAGTTTGGTGGCCATGTAGAGGGACTATGTTCTAGATTTTATTTTTTCCTTATTCTCTACCCCCTTTTATTAGCCTCAGTAATATCAACATATAAGACTCTGCAATACTCAAGTAAGGGAGAATGTAGTACTCTTTCACTTTAATTTGTTTCTCACTGTTGTTTTTTTACTGGCACACCTGGGGCCTTATCAGTTCCAACCTGGGCTGAGCCATTACAGATCAGTTTTCTAACTTCAGATTCACTTCTAACTTCAGATTCAATGAATTTCTTGATTGATTATTAGTTTTATCTTCAAAACTTCACTTTCAAAATCTAGATAAATGTCTGCCACTTACTGTCTTTGTGAGCCCCTTTCAACAAGAATCTAGAAGACTCTAAGCAGACTTCATCATTCTCATTCTTTCAGCCATCTGTCAAAATCAATGTATGCACCTGGCAATAATTTTCATCAGGATGTTACAAATATATTTCCCATAATGATAAATGAAATCATGCTTAGGGATGCCAAAGGAGCATAATGACTCAGATAATTGACTCAGGAGGGGTTTTCTTTTCTCAGAGCATTCGCTTCCACCAAGTAGGCAGTTTGTAGAAGTAGGTGTAGATAGCACACATAGAGTAGAGAGGAAAGAAGGAGTATATAGACCTAATTACTGAGATAATCAGCTGAGTCAATCTGGGTAATCAATATGTAACAAATACAAATCCCATTGTTGATGGATTCTTGGAAAAAAATATTCCTTCCCTCCCTTCCCTCTTTTCTTCCTTCCTTCCCTCTTTCCTTTCTTCTTTCCTTCCTCCCTACCTTCCTAAAGTATTTAAACACTATCCCAAATACCATGAGAAGTACTCATAAAATAATAGGTATCATAAACTTAGGCCTTGACCTGGGGCTTACACAATTACACAATTATAAAAGTTGAAACAATAAAAAACAAGCCAAAATTGGTATATCCCGAAGTCAGTCGTAACTAATTTAGTTTAGGGTCTGGATAGTAGTCAAGGAAGATTTTCTAAGGAAATGACTTCCAAAGTGAGACCTGCAGGATAAATAAGGGTTAACCAGACAAGTGGCACAGTAGGGAGAAGGTAAGAAGGTAAGTAATAGGCATCTCTCAGGTAGAGAAAATGGATATAGAGAAGAATCCTTAAAAAGTATGACTCCTTTAAGAAACAGACATGAGTTTGTTCAAACTGGAGCACAGAATGTAAAGAAAGAAAATGAGGAGTGATAAGAATATAGATGTAAACAGGAACCAGGTCTTGAATATTCTTATAAGCTATATGTTGATAGTATAAAATCTCCAGGCATAAAATTCAGACATGAATAGTATCTAACTCAGTTTTACTTTAACCCAACCTAACTTTTGATTTTGAGCACTGTCATAAAGATTGACTACCTTTTTACCAAATCTATTTCCCATTCTTCTTAGACATGTGGCTAGACACTGTTTTTCCCTCTCCCTTGCAATTAGCTATGGCCACATGTCTGAGTTCTGGCCAATAGAACGAGAGAAGATTCTTCTAGTCTTGGCCAATAAAAACCTTTTATGCAATCCTCCACTCATTCTCTTCCTCTGTCAGACTACTGGATATCAATGCCCAAGGTGATCTTGAAACCCATGTACAAAGAACATCACTCCTCCCTTCCCCATGCACACATACATACCACCATGTTGAGTGGATGTTATAAGGAATATGTTTCTATTATACTAAGCCTATGAGGTTCTGATGCCTACTTATCACACAGTGATTCCCAAAATGTGATTTTGACAGCTGTAGTGTCACCTAAGAACTTGAAAGAAATGCAAACTTTTTATCCCTACCCCAGATCTATCTGCTGAATCAGAAACTCTGGAGGTGGGGCCAGCAATTTGTGGTTTATAAGTTTTCCAGATGATTCTGATTTGAGTTAAAGTTGCAGAACATGCTTCATTATCTTACAATACCTTAACCCATTCCACCCAGTGGCAGAGTCAAATTCAGTTAATCCAAGGAAGTCAATCAATGCAGCATTTCCTTTGTCAGTTCAACTCACAAACATTATCAAGGCATAAGATTGGGTCCATCTGACTCTTAGTTATTAGTCTTTATTCACCTGTGGTATCCTTTTTGTTGTTATTTTATTGTGGTAGGAACATTTAACATGCTACACTCAACAAATTCTTTAAGTGTACAATATATTATTCGTGACTATAAATACAACACAGTACAGCAGAGTTTCAGAACTTATTCATCTTGCTTACCTCAAACTTTATGCTTGTTGATTAATAATTCCCTATTTCCCCCTCCCTCTAGCCCCTGACAATCATCATCCTACTCTTTGATTCTATAGACTGAACTATTTTCAATACCTCATAAAATTGGAATTATATAGTATTTGTCTTTCTATGGATGACTTATTTTGCTTAATGTCTTCAAAGTTCACTCATATTGTCTCATATTGCAAAATTTCCTTCTTTTTAAGGCTGAATAATGTTGCATTATATGTATATACTAGCTTTTCTTTATCCTTTCATTTTTTGATGAGCATTTAGGTTTTTCTAAATCTTGGCAATTTTGAATAGTGCGGCAGTGAACTAAGGGGTACAAATATTTGTTTGAAATACTTATTTCGGGATCCCTGGGTGGCGCAGCGGTTTGGCGCCTGCCTTTGGCCCAGGGCGCGATCCTGGAGACCCAGGATCGAATCCCACGTCGGGCTCCCGGTGCATGGAGCCTGCTTCTCCCTCTGCCTATGTCTCTGCCTCTCTCTCTCTCTCTCTCTCTGTGACTATCGTAAAATAAAAAAAATAAAATAAAATAAAAAATAAAAAAAATAAATAAAAAAATGAAATACTTATTTCATTTCCTTGGATATATATCCAGGAGTGGGATTGCAGGATCTATGTACTTCACTTTTTAATTTTTAAATGAACCTCCATACTGTTTTCCATAATGGCTGTACCAACTTATATTCCCATCAACAGTGTGGAAGGGTTTCAATTTCTCCACATCCTCACCAATACTTATCTTTTGTCTTTTAATAATAGCCATTCTAACAGATGTGAGTTAATATCTCATTATGGTTTTGGTTTGTATTTGCCTGATGACTAGTGATGTTGAGGACCTTTTTTTGTATACCTGTTGTATGTCTTCTTCTGAGAAATGGCTTATCCCAGGTCTCTTAGAGTGTGGGGCTCATCAGATTGGGCTGGAGCTGAGTCCATAGGGGAATGAGGATGCTTTAGGTCTGTAACAGGAATTACTTTCAACAAGCCTGCTATCAGGGTGTGGGCTTGCTTTCTCAAAGCAGTTCTCTTTAATCTTGGACTTTACTGGAATTTCACAACCTCCCAACTGGATCCCAAAGCTCCCATAATGGCACTTTTGTTTATGGGTGGACTGCCAGATTGTTGCTTGTGTTGAGGGATGTGAGCTGGGGACCTTGTAATTCATCACCTTTGCTGGTATTGCCCTCCTGCTGTGGCATTTTTTACAGAATGTGAAACAAAAAAGGACTAGATATAGCTAAATCAATCTTGTGTCTTAGTTTTAATGATGTTAAAAGATACCTAAAAGAAAGAAGAAGAAAAGATAAGCAATGAACTAGGAGAACATATCTGCAATATCTAGACCCAGAAAGGAGATAGATAGATAGATATAGATATAGACACACACATGTAGTTGTATATATTATACATCTTTCTAATCAATAAAAATCTTAAATATATATTTATTTGTATATGTATGTCAGTATGTATCTTACTAATCAATAGAAAAGAAAACATATCAATAGAAAAATGGGGGAAAGCAGAACAGATGGGAAAAAAGACATGGCTAATCGAGGTACTGAACCATATTAGTGCTTTGGAGAAGAAAATCAAGGCCATAAAGATAAACAAATCAAGACCACAAAAGATACAATTTGATTCCATTTAATGGGTAAAGATAAAAATGCCAGGCACTTCCAGAACAGATCTATAGGGTTTCTTATACAGAGTTCATTGAAGCCACGTTTCAAACACTTTAGCATTATCTATTAGGATTGCATATCTAATAAACTTGCTATGTCCCTCCTTCTTACCCAAAAGTAAGCAGATACAAGTTGACAAGGTTTTGATTCTTGGACAGTATACGAGTTATAAGGTGCTCTTTATATTATTAAAAAAATAAAGTAAAATAAATGAGGGCCCTGTATGAAACATTTAGGTAATCTCTACACCCAGTGTGGGATGCTAACACACAACCTCAAGATCAAGAGTTGCATGCTCTACCAACTGAGCCACCCAGGCATCCCCTAAATGTTTTAAAAGTGAGTGGTTGGGGTGCCTGGGTGGCTCAGTCAGTGGAGCCTCCAATGTTGATTTTGGCTCAGGCCATGATCTCAGCGTCCTGGGATCCAGCCAGCATTGCATCAGGCTCCATACTCAGTGGGGAATCTGCTGGCTCCATACTCAGTGGGGAGTCTGCTGGAGATTTTCTCTCAACCTCTGCCTTGCCCCCACCCCTTGTGCTCTCCCTCCCTCTCTCCTTCCTCTCTCTCTCTCTCTCTCTAAAATAAATAAATAAATCTTTAAAACAAAAAAATGAACAGTTATTTGTGTAATAACTGCATATTATACCTAATATGCTTTAAATAAAGGCCCAATTTGGGCTTTGTGGGATTTCATTTTTTGTTTTAAAATACTTATCTTTACAATTTTAAAAACCATTCCTTTACATGGAAAAAATTGCCCCTAGTTATGAATAACTATAGTTAAATTAAGCATCCAATTGTTTGTATCATTATTTATAATATTAAATAAAATGGAAAGCATTGAACAACAGGGAATTATTTAACTCATGTTACATCATTAAAATAATGCAATTAAACTAAGGATTCACCTTCACAGTACTTGTTTAAATCATTTTAAAGACATTAAAATTCATGCATATAACAATTTATCTATATGAGCACAAGCTTATGACATGATATTAAGTTAAAAAGACATAATACAATAAACAATTGATGACAATTAGGTACAGCCATGATTAGTGAAACAAAGACTGGAAGGCAAGTGAATCATGTGTCATTATTGCCATGTTTCCATATTGGAATAGCAGGTGGTACTTTTCTGTATTGCTAATATTTTTAATAAAATTACAATGATTACCACAATAAGCATGCTTGTGGGAAAATTTTTGTTCATATCATTTGTCATTGCCTTACAAAAAAATCCTATAAATAGACATATTAGATCAAAGAACATTTCCAAAACTTCTTATCTAGTGCCAATTGCTATCCAGAAATTTTTGTACAAATATACAGTCCAGTAAGCAGTAAATAAAAGTGCTTCATTGTAGTTTTTAAAAAGAAAGAATAATGAAGCAAACCATCAATATTTGAACCACTTTTTTTCCAAATGTGGTTCTAAGATCCATTGTGTTTTAACGATTACTACAGAAAATATGCAAAGAAGCTGAGAAGAAATCATTGTCACATGTTTCTGCTTTTCAGCGTGGTAACAAGTGCATTTGGAAATTGCCCATTTTCTTTGATTAGGAAGCTTTGTAGAAATCCCCAGGAAACATAGTCCCATTAGTTTATGTAGTAAAGGTGAAAAAAGCCATGACTGCTCTGAGTGAGACCATTCTTCAATGACCACCCCTTGAAGACCACTTCAAATCCCTGTGGGCTAGGTAAAGTAATTTATGTCTGGATTTTTCTAACTTTTGAGAACAGTTTTTACTTTCAGTCAGTTTTGTTTGTCTGGTTTTCCCATGCTAATGTTTAAATACTTTATAGAATTTAGCTAAGTCTTTAGTTAAATCTTTTAACAAACTGTAGGATTTAAAAAAATTAATCACACTATAATCACCTTTCATCTAGTCATTTGGTAAATCCTAGGAAAACAGCAGAATACTTATTGAAAACGAGGTATACAGCTTTATTTTGATTAATTTTTTGTTTCATTGTAAATTGCAATACTTTGCTATGGACATCCCTGCCTGGAATTTTCTAAAACTGAAACACACTGACAAAATACAGAGTTGAAGGAGATATAATAAAGTCTAGGGCCAGGATACCTAGATTTGACTCTATGAAGCTGCAATTCCTTCATCTAATGTGAGTATAATAATAGTAACTGCCTCTAGAGTTTTTATGAGTTTAAACAAGATAAAGTATTGTATGATATGTATACATTTCTATATACTAAGTAAGTGCCAGGTACTACTTCATTTACCATCATCACCACCATCATCAAACCTGTAGTAGAAAATCTTAATAAGTATGTCTCAAATACAGGAGAGTGGTATGAATTTTCTTTAAGATTTTTATTTTATTGATTGGTGAGAGACACAGAAAAAAAGGCAGAGATATAGGCAGACAGGGCTATATAGGCTCCCACTCAGAGCCTTATACAGACTCAATCCTGGGACGCCAGGATCATACCCTGAGCCTAAGGCAGATGCTCAACCACTGAGCCATCCAGGTGTCCCTGGAGAGTGGTTTTAAATGAAGATTCTTGGACCTCACCCCAAGAGATTCTGATTCAATTTGTGGGGCTGGGGTCCAGGTGATTCTGATGTAAGTCTTCAACTGAATATGTTTTGAACTCCTGACTTATAGCTGGTCTAAGAATTAAATTGACATGAGACAGATTAACAGGGGAAAATAAAATTTAATTTTGTATGTATGGGGAATCCAAACAGACATGAGGTTCCAAAGACAGGCAAAATGAAGTACATATGTCATCCTCATCCAGGAAGGGGCTGGGAATCTGGGACTTCAAAGAGAAGGAAAGCAATTCATGGGAAGATGAAAAAGAGTATGTTTTGTAAACAAATGTTTGCTGAGCCACAGGGAAACAATGGGACAAAGAAAGGAATTTTAACAAATAGAATTTGCTAAATTCATATTATACTGTACTTATCTTGCTCCCTTCCTGGAGCAGTTCCTTAATCTAAATTCTTTTAGGCAGTTAGGGATAGGTCAAATCATCTTCCTATCTTTTGGACCTTGATTGTCTTCATCTTGAAATATAATCTGCATGCAAATGTGGCACATTATGAACAATTTGTCCTTGGCCCCTACAGGCTTCAAGGTAAGGAACTTAGCTTGCTTATTTTATTTATTTATTTATTTATTTATTTATTTATTTATTTATTATTTTTTAAGTTCAATCACATGGAATTGGAAACAACCAGAAATAACTGTTTCAACAAGGCAACTTATTTCCAAATTGATTAGCCCATGTTAAATGTGAATAACTATTGATAATTTACCAAATAGTACATGTCTTTGGGGATACATAGACCTCTTGCTTTCCTCTTGATGCTTTCCTTCTGAAGACTTTCATTGCTTTGTGAAATCACAAGTGGGTGGTGAATTAGAAGAGAAAAGAGGAGTGGATCCAGAACTGGATATCATCAGAAAGCACCAGAACCTTAGTCAAGATTGGAATACTGATGCCGTGCGGCCTAGGCACATTCTTTGGCTTAATCACTTAAATCCACTGTGCCTACTTTCTCATCAATTGGGCACTAATAGTGTCTATCTTACAGCATTGTTGTAAAAATTAAATGATGAGACTTTGAAATAAGATGACTAAAGTTAAAGTGCATTTTAATTAATCATCTTTGTTCAGCTGTCTTCCTCCCTAAAGGTTGGCAGTCATTGATCAAATAATGTATCCTATCTCTTCCTCTCCCCAGCCAAAGATGCTGCATATGATACAGAATACAAATTATAAAAGGAAACATGGAACACTGGTCAAGCAAAATGTATTGCTCTGCCTGCAATTTCCCCTTCTCTACTCCAGATATTAAAAACTAATTCTCTCAGTTATTCATTGCTGGCAGAGATGATTAATTTAATCTTTATAGATAAAGTAAAATGTTTGGACGAAAGGAGCAAATACTCTGCTGAGGCTAATTGTAAGGCACATTCGGGTGAATAATTCATTGTGTGCAGTATAATGATATCATAGATGGTTAGCCAAGAACAAACATCAATTCTATAAAGAGAATTAAACTAAAACCAAGTCCATTTGGCAGCAGAAAATGAATATAGTCCTTACAGCCAATATGGATCTCATTTCAATATATCCTACCAGGCCCAGGAAGATTCCACTATTATCAATTTATGATAGCCTTTCATGTGTGCCTTTATTTCTCAGTACTGATTCTTCTGTTTCAGTAAGATACTTAGAGTATCACCAGGTATTTAGAAATATGTTAAAGTAAGACAGACATTGGAAAAATCCCACACTGTTACTAAATGTGGTGGCTGGGCATGTGACTTAACCTCCATGAGCTTTCAGTTTCTCACCAGAAAAATGGGGAAAACAAATATTGGGTTGTTATGATTATAGAGATTTATTTAAAACATCATTTAAGTGGCTCAGTCAGTTGAGCATGTGTCTTTGGCTCAGGTGGTGATCTCAAGATCCTGGGACCAAGCCCCGTGTCGAGCCCCATGTTGGGCTCCATGTTCAATGGGGAGTCTGCTTGTCCCTCTTCTCCACTCCTTTCTCTTGCTCTCTCTCTCTCTCCCTCAAATAAATAAATAAAATCTGAATACAGGACCTCTTAGTATAACACTGGTCTTATAGCAAATACTGGATCAGAGAGGAATATGGAGATATACAATATGTGTACATGTGCATATCTATAAAAATACATATGTATGTTATAAATAATATTTATATTTATCCTCCTGCCATCCAGCTATCTTCCCTTTTACCCCCAGCTGTGTTCATATCTGTCTTTAAGGTATTTTCCTTTATTCTGCACATTTTATAATCCTCATCAACAAATACAAGAAGAAAACAGATGGAAAGATTCTTTTCCTCATTAGTAGTTAAAAATGCAAATTATAACACCCTGGAAATGAAGATTAAAAAAAAGATAATATGAGCTGATGTGGCTAAGATAAACTAGTTCCTTACTAACAATACTTTATAATCTTTTTGTAAAGCAATATTTTCAAAAGCGCCATAAATGTGCTCTTAGCCAACATCCCTTCTCTTCTCTAAAAGTATATCCAAAAGAAAGAATTTGCTGGAAGCAAAAATGTAGTAACACAATTAATATCTTCATGGATAAATCTAAGAGAGCAAAGTTTTAAAAAAAATGGAAGACTGCATAATTTATGGCACAACCAGATGATGGAAAGTTACATGACAATTACAAATGGTAATAACATATAAAATATGTAAAAACATGAAAAATATTTGTGACATGCTTAATAAATTGTATATCAAGATTATGACTATTTAAACTGTGCATATGTGAAAGCTAAAGCAAAACATATGAGCTTCTAATGAGGCCGAATTAGCAATTCTTGTGATGACAACTTTTTGGAATTTGTTTTTATCTTGGCTTTTTCTTTATTGAAAAATGAAGATCTAAGTCTAGTACACTGTGCAAGAGCTTCCTAACGAACTAAAATCACACCCATTTTCTATTCTTTTTGAGAGTAGAAATTCCATTTAGTTGTACAATTCCATTTAGTTGTAGTTCTTATTCTGGATCTTACATATATTATTTCTATCACTTCCACTTACTTCCCACTAGTTTTTTTCTTCCTAGAAAGCCTTTAAACCTTTTGAGGACAGAGATGGAGTGACTTCCATTTTATAGATATCTTGCAACACTTGGCCCAGACCAGAAGTTCAGTAAAGCTAAGATATATTGAAGAGAATTGCCAACAAATAGGAATGAATCCTGAAATTATTACCAATACATTTAGATAAAATTGACTTATCAATTTGGGAACTGATTAACCAAACCAAAATGCTTGTGAGGTACCTTCATGCAGTTTCTAATACAGACTATGGATATGGAAAGGCACTTAGGGCTTGGATCTCTTGATCCCTTCAAGGTTCACCTTCCTGTCTTTGTTGAAGTTCCAGTGTCACTAATGCATTACCTTCTGCTGCTGCTCTTTCTGTCCTGGACTCTTAAAGATGTGTTCATTTCCTCAATTTTCCCCAAAATTGAGAGGGAGAATCTGCTTCTCCCTCTGTCCCTCACTCTGCTCATGCTCTCTCTGTCTCTCTCGCTCACTCTGTCTCTCTCTCAAATAAATATAATCTTTTTTAAAAAGATTTGGCAAAATAGATACACAAGTTTACACAATGGGAACCTTGACAATGGGATATTAGACACTCCTTGTATCAGTCAGGGTCTAGTCAGGGAAAGCAGAAAGCACACTAGACATTTAAACAGGATGTCATATAGGAAATTAACTGGACAAGCATCAGAGGTGAGCAACTGGACATACAAATGAACGATCGCCTGTTTATATATGACAAAAGAACTCCAACCCTTGCCGTCTGTAGAAGGCAGCCCAGAACGATTAGGACTTGACCAGTGACCATTGGCTTCCCTACTTTTTTTACCCACCCTCATCCCCTAACCCACCCGTATCACCCACCAACTTTGGGGATCATCTCCCAAGCCAAATATGCTATCCAAATCAATCACATGATACCCTGCTTCTAGATAGCCTGCCTCCAAGATTCCCCATTCCAACAACCCCCAGTCAGAGCACACCTGAAACTTTCCCTTTTTCACTATAAAGATTTTCCACTCTCCAGTCTGCCTGTGAGCCTCTGCCAACTGAAACGGTGGTGGCTGACTCCCTTGCTATAGTAAGCTTTGGATAAATAGCCCGTTTGTTCTCATTTGTTCTTTATTTCCACAGTGGCATTAAAAAAAAAGGAGGTTACATTGAGGTAATACAAAGTTAATAATCACTGCAAGCCATCGTCACCCCTAGGGTTAGAGACAAAAAGAGAGATAATTAGAACCTAGAAGCTCAGACTCCACACAGTTGGGAGGGACTTTGGAGGAAGAGTTTACCATCTGGCCGATGCCAGCAAATCAGGGTCTTGGAGAGGGTGTGGCTTATGGCTGGGCTGAATTCTCTGAGAAAAGGCTGCTGCCCTTCTAGTGCTGGTACATCTAAGAGGGTGCAATGAGGCTGGTCCTGGAAGCATCAGAATATAGAGACTGAAGTTGATTGCTGCATCCTGAATGAAGTTCTTTGTCAGGAGGATGGTTATAGAAACAGCAAATGGTTCCAGTGACAGGAATAACAAGCAAAAAGGAAGGAGAAAGTCCCTAGACTCATTGTGGCAAAACCTAACAAAGGCAGCTGACAAAGGGAAATGTATTTTGCAGCATCCGAGTATCAGCATAGCAGAGTATAGAAGGGCGATGAAGGAGAAAGACAGCCACTTAATAATTAACACACTCTGTCCTTAAAAGAATTGTAGCCACCCACATTACCCAAAGCCATTATTTTGCTTTTTCTTCCTTTGTTTTCTTCTCATTCCTTCCTGAGTCATCTTTATTTTCTCCAACCTCACAAGAAACGTGACTCTGTCTTATATTGTATCCTAAACTGTGTCCTGGAAGGCTCAATGTTTGCACCCTACATCAGCCAATGGAGGTATTTTGCTTTGCAAAAAGCTGTTGGCTCTAGAGGAAAATTATACTGCTCCCTTGGGGGACAGAAGCAGCTGCCACCAATTGGGACTTCTAAAAGCCCGTGTGTCCTTGTTTACTTTGTTATGCATGTTTCCATGCTATCTGTGCATTCTGTGCAGGCAGATGCTAGGGTGACTGCAAAGGTGAAGTTCTAGGAGGTAGGCACTTTGCAGTGTCTCACTGCAGGAAAATGCATGTTAACAAAGGTGAGGGCGTGCAGATTCCGTGGCTGTGGAGTGCAAATATATGCAGATACGGAGAATTAAGTCAAAAATCAGGAAACTCAGAAGTCCATACCTGCAGAAGAATATTTTCCTCTGTTAACTTTTCAAAGTAATATAATTTGCAAAAACAATACATGTTCATTGTAAAAACAAAACAAAACAGCATGTTGGTACATAAGGAAGTAAAAATCTTCCTTCATCCTCTATTTCCACCTCTTGGGTATATCCACTCTTTATTGCTTAGTATGTATTCTTTTATATGTTTTTTTTCAATGGTTAGTCCCCTCTCACACTGCTTGAGTTTGGCCACATGACTTGGTTTTGTCAATGAGATGACAACAAAACTGATACAAGTAGGAGCTTGAAAAATGCTTTGTGCATTGAGGGGTACCCTCTCCTGCTGCCAGTAACCTTTTCACTACCATGTGAACAAGCCTAGGCTGGCTTCCTGAAGGATGAGAGACTGTGTGCAGAGTGGCCTCAGCCACACTAACTGTCCCTGCCCGTCCAGTAGAGGCCAGAGTGGGGTCGTTCTAGACAGCTAAGTCAGAAAAACTTCCAACCGACCCATGAGAACTAAGGATGTTTAAGTAACTGAGTTTTATTTAAAATGGTTTGTTGCCTATTATAAATTAGTTCATAAAGATGGAAAGATATAAGTATGTAGTTATAAATAGGTTTGTATTTCTGTATAAGAATAATTTGTATTCTATGTAAAAATAATACAGGGTTAAAACTATTTTTATTCATTTTTACTTGAGTCAAATATGATTACATTCTTTAAAAATCACAAGACTACTCCTAAGGTGAGAGAATCCCTACAGTCAGTAGCCACCATCCAAGTCATCAGTGGATATGTGTTTATCTGGATCTATTCCAGCTTTGTGAAGTAGAAAAGAGAACTTCTTCATTTTTTTTTTCACTTTCTTCACTCAACAACCAGTATGACTTGGAAATAGCCCCATCCCAGTGAGCATACTTCTATTCCTACATATGCACACATGTACCATAGTGCTTTACTACCTATATCTTTATAATTTGAAATCTGTTATATCAAGTTGCTCTCAATTTATTCTTTTACGAAACTGCCTTTAAATTTTCTCAGATTTATTCTTTCACTTGAATCTGTTTATAGTAATCTCTATACCCAAACTGCAGCTGGAACTCACAACCCTGAGATCAAGAGTTCTAAGCTCTACGGACTAAGCCAGCCAGGTGCCCGTCCTTGGCTTAAATTTTAGACTCATCTGGTCAAGATAGATGAAACATCTTGTGGGGAATTTTGGAGGATTACACCGAATTTATTAAGTTTGAAGGAATTAATAACTATATTGTATTGCATCTTCCGATTAACAAACATATTTCTCTTTTACTCAGGTCTTTCCAACACCTTCTGAAAATGTTATAATTTTCTATACATTATTATACATTTACTTCTAGATTCCTTCCTGTTGCTTTATATATTGTGTTTCCATCAGAAGGATCTTTAAATCTATTATATTCCACTGATACATAGGAGAGCTCTAAATTTTTTTTTTTTAGCATTTATTTTTTTGTCAGGCCACAATATTGAACTTTCTTATTTATTCTACTAGGAAAACAAAGACAATCAACTGACTATATAGGTAATCTTATCACTTGTAAATCATGATTTTGCCTCTCCCTCTCAGTATGTGTTCTTTATCTCATTTTATTAATTTGGAACTCCAATGTAGAGTATTAAGGACATTAGCAAGCATCTTTACCTAGTTCCTGACTTTGATGGGAGTGCTTCTAGTGACTCACCATTGATCACGATATTTGCTATAGATTACTGGTAGAAATTTCATATCAAATTAGAGTTGTTTCTTAGTTCTCATTTTCTTGGAGTGTTTTTTTTTTTTTTTTAGACAAAGAATGGCTGTTGAATATCATCAAATGCTTTTTCATTATCTATTGAGATCATCATACAGTTTTATCTCTTATTTATGAGCTGAATTATTATAATTAATTCTAATATTAAACTACTCTTGAATTTCTGAAATAAATGCTAATTATGTTGTTATTTTCTAAAACACTGCTATGCTTTATTAGTAGTATTTTATTTTAGATATCATGCTTCTGTTCACAAATAAAATTCTTCATAGTTTTATTTTCTTATTCTCTCCTTATCTACATTTGATAACAGATAATAACAGCTGATCCTTGAACAATATGGGTTTGAACTGAAGGGTCCATTTATATGCAGATTTTTTTGATATACTACTGTAAATATGTTTTCCTTATGATATTATTAATTACATTTTCTTTTCTCTGGCTTATCTTATTATAAGAATATAGTATATAATACGTATGGTCTATAAAATATGTTAATTAACTACTTATGTTATTGGTAAGGCTTTTGGTCAACAGTAGGCTATACACGGTTAAAGTTTTGGAGAGTCAGAAGTTACATGTGAATTTTCAGCTGCATGTGGGATCAGCACCTCTAATCCACCTTACAGACACCTACTGTGTCTGTAGGTATAAGGTACTGTGTTTTATTCACAAGTAGTTACATGTGAATTTTCAGCTGCATGTGGGATCAGCACCTCTAATCCCCATGTTGTTCAAGCGTTAGATATAATACCAGCTTGATGGTGTAAGAGTTGCAGATGAGATCTGTAGGTATAAGGTCTGTGTTTGATGTGTGTTTTCTTCTGCCAATGACATATCTGTATTAAATTCATGCACATTTTTCTCCCCTCATCTATTTCTCTATCTACCATCTCTTTCTCTCTCCCCTCTCTCTATCATATACTCATTTATATATCTACTATTGTCTCCTCCGAGTAGTTTTGATTCTCATCTTCTAAAATAGCTGCTGAAATTTTTAGTTCTGTCTTCAGTGACTCTCATTTTTTCTTATGTTTTCCTCAGCTTTTTGAGATAGCATTTGAAAATGATAGTGAATACTTAACATAGCTCTTTATATACAGGCACTGTTCTCAGTGTTTTACATGTATTAACTCAATTCAATCTTCATAACCATCTAGTTCTGGTAGAACATGATTAACTATGTTAATTGGGATTGATTTGAGAAAACAAAAATACCCTAGATATTTTAGCAGAGAGAATTTACATAGGGGATTGGTTAAGCACGTAGTGGAACACTGAAAAAGGAAAATGAGAATGCTGAGTTAACCTAGAGGTATATGGAAATAATAGTGGCAGAAAGTGGCTGCCACTTGTAAGTGTGGGGAAATTCGTGAAAGATTTCAGAACTTAGAAACTCCATAGACCTGGAGTACAGAATTCTGAGCAGGAGGTGTTACTGTAGGTCAAGGAGGCAGAAGAAGTGTCTCTTGTAGATGAGGCAGGGCTCACTGTGTGGAGGGTGAAAAAGCTTGCTTTGGGATGCTAAAAGAAGGTAGAGACTAGAACGAACTGCTATTGTCAGAATTACCTCCTACTGTTAGGACCATGATGACATTTATGACAAGCAAACAAGAAGTCCCTATTCCTGCCTCCAACATCTTAGCTGTACTTTTGTGCTCTCTGTGGGCATAACCGTACAGTTAATAAAGCGACAAAGGAGAAATAAGTTTACAAATTCTTAGCCCTAGCTTCATAAAGAAAAGTATTGTAGGGTATTTTTGGAGTTTAAAGAAAAAGCTTAATAACAAGCACAAAAATTTTAAATTATATTTCCAATGTCACACAGCCAGTAAGTATAGACCTAGTATTCAAACCTAGGCAGTCTCTTAACCACCACAATGTTGCCTCTCTAGCTATTTGAATTCCAGAAAATTTCTTGCTGCTAGCTCACTAGTTTCTCTTGAACTATGGCCTTTCTTTTGTTCAGTCCAAATACTGAGTGTTACTTCAATGATGAGAGTTTTGTTAATTCTTAAGTTTTTTAAAATTTTATTGTAGTAAGAACATTTAACATGAGATTTATGCTTTTAAATTTTTAAGTGTTGTTAATTACAGGCATAATGTTGTACAGTAGATATGTAAAAATTGTTCATCATCTCATATACTCATCCAATAGAAATTTCCCATTTGCCCTTCCCTTGAGCCCCTGAAACCACCATGCTACTCCTTGCTTCTGATTTTGACTACTTTAGATGGCTTATGTAAGTAGAATCATGAAATGTTTGTCCCCCTGTGGCTGGTTTATTCTACTTAGCATAGTGTCCTCAAAGTTCATCCATGTTATCACAATATTCTTTTTAAAGGGTAAATAATATTCCATTTTATCCATATACCACCTTTTCCTTACACATTCATCCATCGATGGACATTTAAGTTCTCTCCATATCTTGGCGATTTGTGAATAGTGCTGCAATTAACAGGAAAGTGCTAATATGTCTTAGAGATCCTGATTTCAATTATTTTGTATAAATACCCATAATTGGGATTGCTAGATCATCTGGTAATTTTATTTTTAATTTTTTAAAGAACTTCCATACTATTTTCCTTAACAGCTGTACCATTTTATATTCTTATCAATGGTGAGCAGGGGCTCCATTTTTTCCATTTTTTTGCCAACAATGATGAAGTTTTACTTTCCATTATATATTAGGTTAATTTTATTATGGGTTAAATATCTTCTCACATTTTTTAGGATATAAATTATATTTACTCTAAGCTTCTTGTTATGCTTATTTTTCTGTTTCTGTCCTTATGATTAAATTCATCTTTTATTGAGGAACAACAAAGTATTGGCTTTCCTCAAATGATTGATGATTTTCTTTTCATAAAACTAGGCCATTTTATGGTTTTTTGTTTTGTTTTGTTTTTGCAATAGAATTAGTAATTCTCTTGAAGATTGCAAATATGTAAGGCTGTTGGGTAGTATTCAGAAACATCACAGTAATGCTGGTTTTCTTGATTGGTGTGTAATCTTCAATAATTATAAGGAGTTACTTGTATGAAATTGACGTCAAACCATAGGACCACAGTTATGCATCCATCATTTTCAGGACTGCTGGTAACCTGTCAGTAAATCTTCTCAAATACTTTGCCTCCTTCTGTGACTGTGTCACAAGGCCCAACATGCTCACTTTCACCTCAGTGACAGTTCCTTTGATAATGATACCTAAAGTTGGATATAGTGGGGATAGGAGACTCTTTTTTTATATCATGTATTGGTAGGCAAAAGGTGCCATTCATTTCAGGATGAGTTACATGGACTTTTTGAAACATAAGCCCATTGACTTAATGAATCTTTCAGATTTAGGTAGTTTTTCAGATTTAGGAGTAAAGCCATCTCCAATACAGCCAACTTTAGTAACCATCCTCTTGCACATTTTCTTCTTTCTCTTTCCTGTTCAAGTAATTGTAATACTTCTCTTTCTTCCCAGGCAGGAACTTTGGGCAGAACTTTCCTGCTTTCATTTTTTGTTGTTGTTGTTGTTTTTGTTTAATCATTTTGGAAAGTATATTAGCTCAGAACTGTCCCTCTTTGTCCAATAGATATGTAGGTACTGCTCTTTGTGGAGTCTTTTTACCATTCTTTCATTTGGTGTTTCTCTTTCCATGCATCTTGATAGTCTTTTTCATTTGACTTTCTCAGCATGACACTGTTTATGGTAGAGCTTAGCATTTAGACCAGTCATATATATATATATATATTTTTGCCTTTGAACATTTGTGAGCCTCATGACCATCCTTCTTTCTCTTTTCCTCATGGTAATCTAAATATATCCATAATGCTTATGGTAATAGGTGTGCCTCAACATATTATTTTTTGTGGAATGGTGATGACCATCAAGGCCCTGGGTGCATCCTCTAGGCACAAAGAAGCTCTCAATTTTTGGGTCTCAGACATATGAGCTGACTCCATACCACTCACAAAAGGAAAGGGACACTTCTGATATGGGAAACAAAAGCAGAAGAAAAATTATTAAATGTCCTTACTACCTATAGCCCACCCATTGGTAAGTCCTTAAAACAGGCAGGGTGACATTCCTCTAGGGACTCAATTGCCTCGATGTTGAAACTTTGCTAAGGGCAAAAGTCAGTCTTAGCCCGACCCCAGGACCTTGCAAGTCAACTTTAACATATAAAAATTTCTTTAGAAATCTCCTTTATATCTAACCCCCCCCATACATGTTGGCAATCATCCCCCAAGCATATGGCCCACCAATATACATCTGAAGGGTCTTGTGACTAAGGTTTTATTAGATGGTAATAAATGACCTTTTTCCAACATTAGCTAACCCCCTCAAGGTTCTGGGAACCTTGCTTCCAAAATTCCTGAGAGGCTTATGCTATCCCTAACTCCTTCCCAACTTGGAAGTCTATAATGGGCCACTCCTCATGACCCTGGTGCAGCTCTTTATGCCCACGGGTCCTGTCCCCATGCTTTAATAAAATCACCTTTTTGCATCAAAGACGTCTCAAGAATTCTTTCTTGGCCATTGGCTTTGAACCCTAATGTCTTTTTGTACATCCTTTCTAAAATGGATCAATTCCAAAAAAAAGCATGATGTGATTGGTGACTATTTGTGTGCTCTCATCTCTATAGCTATTCCACTAGTGCAATATGTAGTCATTAATGTTATCCCATTTCCTTGACCCCCATTTGTCACAGCCTAATACCCTCCCACCCCCATCCCACCTGAATATGAAACCCTTGTGGTTACTTTTGGCCTCAGAAGGTGGATTATGCAGAATCTGTCCTGCTTGATACCCTCTTCTGGTTACAATTTGGTTACTCTCAGGACCACTTTTGAATCCAGGACCAACTACACTTGGGTATGAAGTTCCCTAGGTACTGCCCTCAACTTTTCTAGAAGAAAAACATGTTCTATGTCTTGAGACCTTTCATTCCTCTCATTTCCCACCTTTCAAGAATTTTTAATATGTTATGATCCATTAAGAGTTCTCCTTCTTGATTCATGTACCAGATGTGAAATTTAAAAAGAAAAGTACAAGATCATTTCTAGAGATTTTTTATAATATGGAGTAGCTAAAGTGGTGCTAAGTTTGCCATCTGGAATGAAATTTTATATCTTTTCTCATACAAATGGGATTCTGGTATTCCTAGTATTCTGGAAATTTTTTTAATGAATCAATTAAACACATTTCCCTGAAAGTAGATATATATTATTTTAAGGTTGCAATAGTGTTCTAGATATGCATATATCACATAGATATTCTTCTGTTGATGACCATTTAATTTCTTTTCAATTTTTACTTGTTATAAACAATACTGTAATAAATATGTCATGTATTTTTAAAATTATTTCTATAGAATATATATTTCAATGTAGATTTATAAAGACAATAAGGAATATTCATGGGATGTGGTTTTCAAAGGAAGAGATCACTCTTTCTTCTCCCTGTGTTTGTTAACCCCCATTTGCATTAGCTCAAGGTTCCTATGATTCTGGCTATTTCAGTCCAGGTAGTTGAGTGACAGACCTATCATCAAGTGTTCTCATTTAGTCAGAGCAATAACACAAAGACAGAGGAAAGGAGTCAAAAACATGGAGAAGCATGATGCAGAAAGAAAGCATCACTCATGCATTCCCAGAATGTTAAAAGGAGCCTACAATATCTATTGATATATAAATGAAAACATTTTTAATTAAAATGTTTACTTAACAATATGCAGAAAATAACATGTCCTGAAGTCAAACAACTAATTTCTAAAAATTATCAGAAGCTTTACACTCACCAAGAAACACTTAATCCTTTTCAGCAAAACGATCTTTCCTTCACATTCTAAATCCTTTTTCTCAATAGACTCCAATCCTAACATCTGTCTTCATTCCACTTTTAAACATCTTCTTACCTGTTCTGGACTTCCTTCCAACAACTATCACTTCCAAGATCTGTTTCTTTCTTTTATCCTTAAATATAAATTCCAAAATGTCTGTGTCAAAACAAACATCTGGGGCAGCCCAGGTGGCTCAGTGGTTTAGCGCCGCCTTCAGCCCAGGGCGCAATCCTGGAGACCTAGAATCGAGTCCCACATCAGGCTCCCTGCATGGAGCCTGCTTCTCCCTATGCCTGTGTCTCTGCCTCTCACTCTGTGTGTCTCTCTCTGTCTCTCACTCTCTCTGTGTGTTTCTCATAAATAAATAAATAAATAAATAAATAAATAAATAAATAAAATCTTTAAAAAATCTGGTAGACATACCAGAATAACACCATGTACAAAAGTTATTAATCTGAAATGAGCTGATTCATAGCAAATAACCAAAATATCACTAGAATTTACTAGAAATGTGCTCTCTGTGAATGACTTGTTATTTTTTTTTTCTAGAAACTATAAGAAAGCACAGACAGGACACACACACACACACAAAAGAAAGAAAAGAAGGAAAAAGAAGGGAAACAATGTGACAGACTGTTTCAAAAAAGGTCCCTGTTTTTGTGTTTCCAGTTCTACAATTGTAGAACCTTGACATTTCTCCCATCAGAAGGTGGAATCTAATTTTCACCCTTTGAATATAGGTCAGCCATGACTGCCCAAGAAGTAGAATGCAAAGGAAGGCACACTGTGTGACTTTTGAGGCTAGGACACTTTACAACCTACACTTCCATCTGGCTCTTTTTCTGGGACATATACTTTTGGATCCCAGCCACCAAATTTTGAGGCATTCCAGGCTCCATGAAGACCACCTGTAGGTGATCTGGTTGACAGTCTTAGATCAAGTCCCAGCTGAGAGCCATTATGAATCATCAGGCATGCAAGTGAACAGCCTTCAGATGATTCCAGTCCCTAGCCTTCCCTTGTAGTATCTTTCAGATGAGGCTTCATCAGTATGCATCAGTGACAAGCCATCTCTCTTGTATTCTATTCAAGTTCCTGAAACATAGAATTTGTAACAAATGGCTGTTTTTGCCATTAAATTTAGGGGAATCATGGAAAAACCACCCTCACCCCTAGGAAAATGGAAAACTTGCCTTGGGTTATTGAAATAAATAAATATGGGAGGATATATGTTTAAAACAGGTTTGAAAAGGGCTGGACACAGTCATACCCTTCCATTACCAATGCTAGTTCTAGTGTAGAATTAATTCTTTTACTAGAGATGCGAATCAATATTGATGGATCTCAAAAGTTTCAGGTGGACACCTTTTCCTGTCCTTCGGCATTTTCTCTACTGTGAAGCTGAAAATGTTTAAAATTGCAATAGATTCTCCTAATGTTTAATTGAACATTGCCCTTCCGATGTTTTAAGGCATTGTCTCTAAGGTTCCTATCTAATGTCAGCCTTGACCCTCCTATCACATACTATACACTCTGAAGAGATTCATTTCTCTTCTGTGGCACCTGCATTCTCTGTTAGGTTTGGTCAAGTTAGATGAGAATTAATAATTTATTCATTTGGAAGAAATTGATAAGTTTATTATTTAGTAAGTATATTTCAGAGTGCCTTAGGCTCATCGATTAACGATTCCTTCTCCTTTAGCTCATAAAACAAAACAAAACAAAACAAAAATCCCCAAAATGAAAAACCAACCAGTAAAAGTTTTAGTCAAGTCACCCTTTTACGTCAACCCTGCAAAGAGAAATCAAATTGGCTAAGACCTGGTTTTGTTTTTAGTTTTACTGAGCAAGACATTTTTTCTTGAACTAAAAGCTTGATGCAACAGCTAATGGGAAATTTTCTCTCTTCCTGATGATGTGCAAAATAGTCACACAGTTGAGTGTGAATCTTATATTGAATCAAAGATTAAAGCCCACATTCATTTATGGTATCTCCAATTCTGTTTTGGTGATGAAATTTAGTGTTTTAAAAAAATTTACACTGCAGCCCATTCTAATACAATTGCTATCTGACTACTTTATAACCTACACCATACCATTTATGGATAAAATAATGAAATTTCACAGAGAATTAATTTAATGTTCTCAGATGAATTTTCCATATCTGTTTTTCCTTTAATTACCCAATGTGGATGTGAAGGGGAAAGATGTGGGAAACGAGATTCTATTCTTGCTGGATTTTGATCTAAAGCAGCTAAGAGACAATCCTTTTTCAGGTTCTTCAGATGGAAAACTTTCTACTCATGTTGGTCCTTGATTTTCCTAGGTGAGAAGTGGGTAATGGGCTGCTGCTGATTTGAAGATGAATATGTTACAGAGGTGTTAGAATCAAATAACAATTTGTAATTGTATTAAATAGTATAATATTAGTTTTAAGTCACTACCTCATAAATTAGAATTGCTAAACGTGATTTAAAATGGGACATATGTAGCATTGATCTTGAAAGCCAGACATTTTTGCTGCTACAGCTACTTTTTTTATGAGTCTGAGTGTATATGGATGTTCACATGAGTATTTTATAAAATGAAATAAAGACCAGAGAATTACATTCTCTGATAGAAATTGCATACAAAGAATAGCTTTTGACCCTGAGGCTATTGATATCTTTCTCTCTAGTCCACTTCAAGATTTTTCCTTTGGATAATTATAGAGCTGAGAGGGTGGGACAGAGCCCACCCATACAGAATGTCACACCTGCTTTTTCTGCCTCTGTAGTGGGCTATCATAAGCTTCTTACCTAAAACAGATTTCTTTGGGGCAGTTTCCAATCTTTTTTTCCTGCCATCACGATACAACTATGTGTATAAGAGACCTCTGAACCTGGTAGACATAGCTGGAATATCTTCATTCATTATAAGCTAAAATATAAGTGTGCTTATATGAAATGTGTTTTTGTGACTGTTTTGGTTGAAACTAGTTTCTCTGATTCTGGGATGAGCTTCATATTCTAGCCCATGAAAAGAATTTTCAAGAGGTATTTATTAGGCAATTAATCTAGTGCTTTGTAGTCATTGTGACATAATTTTTGAAGTGACCATAATTTTTTTTCTTCCTCTTTATGGACCACTGCAAAATATCCTCCACCCACTCAACACTTAACTGTGATCTATGGTGTGTGACCATATCTATTGGAGAAACTATCTGTTCTTGCAAGAAATAAGTGCATGCAGATTTTGGAGATAATTAGTTTGTACTCCACAGTCATCATTATTTTTATTTTAAAGAACTTAAGATATTATTCTCAGATCATTCAGGGGGTGAGTTTTTCCAGCTCATTTTCCTATTATAGCAATAACCACCATCATTACTACTATCATCACATTTTTTGTGGATACCTACCAGATGTCAGATACTGTTCTAGATGTTAAACACATGTTATCTTCTTAAACCATATGAAGTAGACACCCTTGTTTTACAAATGAAGAAATCAGAGTTACCATGCATAGTGGAAAGAGCAAAACTATGGGTGTCAGGCAGACTTGGACTCATTCTCTGCCACTTCAGAGCTGTAGTATGATTTTTGAATCATTGGACATATTTTTGAATCTTACTATAATAAAAAATAAAAATATTTGGTTTGAGGGAGCCATGAGGCAAAAAGCAAATGAAAGAAAAATGAAAAGCAAAAAACAAAATAAGCAAACAAAAGCAGATAACCAAACTTTAAAGACTTTTTTTTCCATTCAGATGTCTCACCTGTTGTAAAAATGACCAATAATTATGTTGATCAGGTGAACTTTAACTTCAATTTTTTTCCCTTAAATGTTAACAGATCAGTCATTCTCACTGATATGCTTAGGCTTTTAAGTAACCAAGGAATGAATTTTATGCATGTGTTTTTATATGCATATTTAAATTCTAAATTGCCTAAAAATATGATTTTTGTCCTCATTTGAAGCTTTCAAATAATTATGACTGAATCTCTGGTTAATCAAGAGTTTTGCTCATTTCAGTTTAAATCATTCTGTTACAGAAGAAAGCCTAAGTATTATCTGAATTGAGGTTGATTTTAAGTTATTATGTCTCTTAACACCCTTCTTTTCAAATGAAGTTCTGTTAGCTTTTTCACTGACACCTTTTAAACCAAGACATTTAACTGACACTAATCCACAAAGTAAAAAGAAACACTATTGGGTATTCTTAAATCTCAGCTATGGAAAAACAATATGCACATCTGGTCTTCCAGGGTTCGTGCATAGTCTGGAAGATACCAGTTCAGATGTGTGATGGTCTTTGGTGAGATTTAAAGCCTTCATTTGGCTTTATGGGTATGAAGAATTTTTGAAGCTTCTTTTGGGCAGAGGTATTTGCAGTAGAAACCACCTCTGTTTGCCCACAGAAGCTTCCTGCCCTTCTAATTTGGCCAGGTCTCTGTGATATCCTTTGTCCAAAAAGGATGAACTGTGTATTGATGGGTACTAAATAGCTTATACTACCAGAGTCTTCCTTTTCATCTTCTGGTCTTAGATGATCATAGTAATCCAGGGAGAACATTATTTTGTGCTGAGGTGTCTTTATCTTCTGAACACTTCAAAGTGAAACTATCATTAAACCTGAGTGGAAGTCATTATTTGCCTTCAAAACCCAAGTGAGTAGATGAGTTGGTGACTGTCCAAATGGCAAAGGGCTTGACCACTGACAGAATTCTGATCCTATCCTTTGTCATGAGGACAATAAAAAGGAGATAAATTTTATACTAGGGAGGGGCAGCAGGAGATAGGTGTTGTCCAATTATGGTCATGGTCTATCAATTCAAAAACACTCAACATGCATTTGTTTAATGCCTACTTGTACACTGTTGTCCTTGAGCCACGTCACTCTTTGGGAGCTGTTCCTTCAGAGGAAACAATAGCCTACACTCACAAGCAAGTTCTTAACAGCTATGACCTTAAAGGATGGAAGTAGGGTTTCACACTAAAGTATTCCAACTGGAATTAAATGCTGGAAAGGGCATGGGAGTCAGAGGCACAGCTAATCCCACACCCTACAGACAGATACAGAAGACTTAATTAGAAAGACTATACTAGAAACATGATTCACCCTACTTTGAAATGTCTCAAAGGGAAATGTTCACTATTTTCCATGGAAGCCCAAATTCACGGTCTGTTAGAAGTTGTTATCCTCCTGTTTCCTTGCATTTAAAGGAGAATATTTTTCTTTCTCTCTTTGAATCTTTCACCTCCTGTTATTTCCTTCTAACATAATGCTTACTCTATTCCATTATCATTTTCATGTGACTGTGGTTTGGAAGTCGATACTTAAGGATTTCTAAAAAGTTGGCCAAGTACCCTTGGAAGGTACCCTGATGATTATCTCAGACCCACAAAAATGTCTGCACTTTATATCACATACAAATTAAAAGTAAATACATTTTGAAGTATAAAATATAAGATGGAAAAAATCCTTATTTAAATAACTCTGGGTAAGTCTTTTTTTGTAATCAGTTCTCTAAAATAATTCCCTTACAAAATTTGAGGTAAATGAAGGCACCAAAGTTTTCTGGCACTTAGATCATTAATTATCTGCCTTCCTTTGCCATATCATAAAAGGCAGGCTTCTGCCTTGGTTTTCTTTCCTTTGTCTATTTAAAAAATGCTTTGCCTGCATACCTTTGACACATTACATTTCACATCCTGCTTAGCCTTTGCTGGTCAAGAGAGCTTGGATTTCTTTTTTAGAAGGTCCATTTGCTTAGAGACAGGTTGTATGAAATGATCAGTAAAGGTGGCCTTGGGTGATGAACATGTGCTTATACTGTTCATGCGCATGCCCTTCAACCCAGATAATTTTTAATGTATTAACCAAATCATTGGTTCCTTAAAAGCAGAAAGCACATCTCCTTCCACCCTTCTTTCTCTGTCTCTCTGTCTCTCTATCTTCCATGGTGCCTAGTAGAGTGCTGTAAACTTTGTGATTGCACTGAGGAAAGGGTGCTGAAATACACTGAAGACATAATAATAATAAAACCTTATATTTTTTTTCCAGTTTCCTAATCTAAACTCTGTATCTTTCTATCAATCACTCTTATGGTTCCCCTCAGCTCCCTTCATTTCAATTGTATTCTTCCCGTAAGAAAATGAACAAACCAATGTCAATTTTCAGGTGGCAATCTCATGCATTTCCATGGCTTTATTTACTACATATGCAGGTGACAGCCTTCTCATTCCATCAATCACAGAGGTAAATTCCCATGAGTCCCCAAGATGCCTCAATTTATTATCCCTGGACTATTCCCTTTGAGAGATTTATCAAAGAAAGGGTGTTTCAGAGAAACCTAACAATCCTTGCATTGAGGTTCACTCAATCATTCAGACAGTCTAAGGAATCACATTTGTGAAGCCTCTTGATGCATAAAATAATGCAAAGAAAGGAATAAAGCTCACACTGAACTTGCACTAGTGGGAAAGCCATGAATTGCAGTGATTAAAAACACAGACTTTGAATTCAGTCAGCCTGGATTCAAACCACAGCCTACTAATTACTGACTGTGTGATGAGGGCCAGTTGCTGAATCTCAGTTTCCTCATATGTGAAGAGAAGTAAGACTCATATCTCGTAGGACTGCTGAGAAAATCAAATGAGGTAATGGTGGTAAATATGAGACCTAACAGAATGTCTGGAATATGTTGCATTTTCCTAAAGCTGTAACCATAGGTATTCCTAAAGGCTACAAAATGGTCAATATCATTATGAGAAAGTTTGTTATTTCAGTTCCACAGATTCCTTTGGTTAAATCACATCTTTAATGAACATGGCTTATCAGACATGATAAGTGCTATCATGGTGTCAGACATGGCAGTGTTATCTTGCCATCTGCAGCATTATCAAGTGGCAGGAAAGCCATCTCATCAAATTGTGAATTTGGCAGCAATATTAAAAATGTATATGGCTTGAATCATAGGCTATGTGTTAGTTAATATAAAAGCCAAAGGAGTACTTGATTTTAAATTCAACTTGAAATTTTCAATTTATTTCTTAGTTCGGTGGAATAGTGATATTAATAGCTAGTATTAATGGAGTAATTACTCTGTGCCAGGCACTAGATTCCGTAGTACAAATATTTCTCAATTTAGGGGAATGCTCTACAGGGTCCCTAAGACAATAATCCTTGGGTAGGCAATAACTATCTTGCCTTTCCCTCAAATGAATAAAAATTTAAATCAAGTTCTCCTTTGACTTTAGATATGCCAACATCTGGCAGCTACTTTGACATCTATGTCTCACCAGGCCATTTATAACTCCCTGATTTTCTCTTCATTCTGAAGACTTCTTTTTCATGAATTCCTCACCAATGTATAAAAGCCTTAAAGTTCAATGCCTTTTCATTGTCAGATGAAGAGTTCCAGGGACTAGTTGTGTTATCATGATGGGTCATTTGCAACATCACGAGGCTATTCCTTATTGCATGATTTTTATTCATTCAGTGAAAAAGCAGAGGACAATTAAAACTGTTAACATTAAGTAATATATCTGAAAACATAAATAGGTTAACAAAGGGGCTACATAAGGCTGAAAGCAGTCATTTTATGGCAGGGAGAATGCCTAAAGGTCTTATTTCAAATTCTGATGATGCAGCAGATCTAGACACTAGCATTTTATGATAATGCCTGAACTGACAAACATTAACCAGAAATCATTGCCCCTGATACAGGTGGCAATCTATCATGATAATGTCAGTATGGGGAAGACTTTAAAAGCCAAAAATCAAAAAAGATCAGACACAGAGCTCATCCAATTGGACTTCGCTCTCTAGAGGAATTGTAAATTCAGATTATAAGTAGGTGACCTCTGTTCTTTATAAGTTCTCGAAGAAAAGTTCTCTATCTCTGGGTGGTATTATGGCCCTGCATGATTACATATCAAATCCCCTTAGGAGAAGCAATCTTTGTATGCCAAAAAGATTTCCAGTTTCTAAATGATTGGCCCGTATATTTCAAGATACATTGAAATCAGTAAAATTTCAAAGAAGCATCAATTATGGAGTTGGATCTGTCCTTGTGATCAGTATTAACAAAATTTAACTAAAGTTTACTTATTTTTTTGTGAATAATAATGATATTTCAAATCAGAAATCTAATCAAAAGAAACCAACCAGAATATATCAGTTTCCTCTTTTAGATCTAATATCCTTGCTCCTATCAATGATATGACAGGAATCTCCTACAAATGTGTTTTTAAACATAAAAAATGCAACACTAAACTGATTAGAAAGATACTGAGACTCTTGTACCAGAAATGAAGACTAAATCATTGGCAAAATACAAAATCTTTCAAAATGACACCAACTTAACTTTCTAATCTTTTCCTTTTCCTTTTCCTATTCTATTCCTTTTCCTATTCCTATTCATCTCCAAAATTTATACCCAAGCCATAGCTACATAGACCTGTTGCAGTTACTCCAATGTCTCATGGACTTTTTACCTATCTGTTTCTTGCACTTAAATGACTCACTTCCCTTCTCTGCATGAACAATTCCAAATCAGCCTTCAAACTGCAGCTCAACTGCAACTCCCAGAGCTGATTGCCTCTTTCTGTCTGTGCACAGTAGATCTATCAGAGCATCTGCCACATTGTGCTGGCCTCTGACCACATCACACAGAGTGATAAACTCTATTTTGCCTTTGTATTCGCAGCACTCAGAATGTCATTTAGGAGTCAGTGGACAATAAATAATATATTTTTTCTGAATGAATCATTCCCAGGGCTGCTGTGTACATCTGTGTAGGTTATGCATGACACAATTCTAGGGGCCACAATTCAGATAGATTATGATGTGAACCAGAGTCCTGCAGTTGTGAAGTACATATTATGACAACAACATGTGGCAGACTCAGTCATTCAAGCTAAAAGTCTTCTACTCCTTCATGCTAAATGTTAATGTTTTGTGCTACTCAGACCCTCTTCTACCAGTTTCCAAATCCTGATAAATCAGGATAAGCTTGGTTTTGTTGTAGTAACAAACAGTTCCAAAATCTCATTTATTTGACACAACAAAAGTGACTCACAGTACGTGTCCAGTACAGATTGGCAGAAAAATTCTGCCCAATATTGTCTTTCAGAGAACCAGACTGGCAGAGATTACATCTTGACACATGGTCATGATCAATGAGACTAAAATCACAATGTGGCAGATCATGTACTGGCTCTTCATGCTTCTGTTTAGATGTGGCACATGTCACTTCCAATCCATCTCAGTGGCCAAGAAAATCATGTAGCCATATCTACTTTCAACGGGGTCAAAGAAAATGCAATTCTACCACATGCTCTAAAGAAAGGGAAAATATTCATAAATAGGAGCATCTCCTATTTCTACTCCATTTGCCTGGTTTAACTCCTCCTATCTTGACCTTGGACCATTATATTCACCTACATAGCCTCCCTCATTTCTTTTTCTTTCTTCCATCTTGCCTTCAACCCTTCTCCCCATCAATGACAGATTAATTTTAAAATACAACTCCTTCTTACTTCTTTCAAGAAGAGGTTTTTTTTAATTTAAAAATGTATAGCGGGGATCCCTGGGTGGCGCAGCGGTTTGGCGCCTGCCTTTGGCCCAGGGCGCGATCCTGGAGACCCGGGATCGAATCCCACGTCAGACTCCCGGTGCATGGAGCCTGCTTCTCCCTCTGCCTATGTCTCTGCCTCTCTCTCTCTCTCTCTCTCTGTATGACTACATAAATAAATAATAAAAAATTTTAAAAAAATTAAAAAAAATGTATAGCGATTCCCCCACTGATTGTCAAATTAGGCCCCAATTTATACATCTAATCCCTTATCTTTCATTCATTCCACAAACAATTTTTTAGTTCTTAATGGGACTCGGATACCACATGGGACACTGAGAGAACAAAAAAAAGATAGTTCTTGGACTTAACAGAGCTTCAGCCAGACATAAAGAGAACATGAAGACATTTCAGAGTAATGCTATAGTGGCATAGTTCAGTGGTAATATCAAGAAGAAAATAACTTTGGAGTTCAATAAAGCCATCTCTTGAGAAGGAGATGCTTAAGATGGTTCTTGGATTTTGAATACATGTTTTAGAGGCAAATATAGTTGAGGATGGGTGAATTGGGGAGGGGTGAAGGCACAGGGAAGAACTTGGATAAAGAGGCATGAAATTTGGTATGTTGTTAGAAATGTAAATAGTTCTGTAGACTAGAAGAGAAGGAGCTCGTTTGGTGGGATAGGAGTGGTCCTGAGGAGTAGGAAGTATACTTGGAAAGAGACTGAAGTCAGGTGAGAAATGGAGAAGGCTTAAAGGTGGTTTTAAGAAGTGTGTCCTTTGTCCTTTGGGATAAGTAGAATAATTGAATAGTTTTAAGCAGGAAATGATGTGATCTGCTTTGCACTTAAGGTTCACCCTAGTGGTAGTATGAATACAGAAGTGGAAGTCAGGGAAAATCTATTTTGGGGTGACTTTTACTGAGTATGGTGCTTAAATTTATGTGTCAACTTTCCCAGGCCATGAGATGCCCAGATTTGGTCAAACATTTCTGGGTGTTTCTGTGAACGTGTTTTGGATGAAGTTAACATTTATTTGAGTAAAGCAGATGAGCTCATTCAGTCAGTTGAAGACCTGAATAGAATAAAAAGACTGGTCTCCTCTGAGTAAGGGAGACTTCTCCAGCAGACTACATCTTCAACATTCATCTGAAAACATCAGTTTTTCCTGGTTCTGAAGCAGATTGCCTCAGACTCAACTGGAACATTGGCTCTCCTGGGTCTCTAGCCTGCCAGCCCACCCTGCAGATTTTTGACTTGCCAGCCTCCACAACTGCATGAACCAATAATTTATAATAAATCTCTTTCCCTCCCTTTCTCTCCCTTTCCCTCCTCTCTATCTCTCTTCTTTCACTATCTCTGTCTCTCTTTATCTCTCTCTGTCTTTCTCTGTCTTTCTGTCTCTCTCTCTGTTGGTTCTGTTTCTTTGGAGAACCCTAATACAAATTCTGGTACTAAGAGTGGTTCTGAAAGAAGAGAAACTAAAGGATGAATTTTCTGAGTTGGTTCTAGGACTTCTAGAATTGGCTTCTTAACCAATTAGATTTAAAGACATTAATTGACTCTATTTTTAAGTAGTAAAGAGAGCACTAATAGGCCATGGTATGATCTGGCAATAGTACCATACAAAATATCACTAATGTGATAATGAAAGGTGAGAAGTAAGAATCTGAGAGGCCATGTATATAATACTTGGACATTTTTATCAAAGTAGCAATCTTTCTTTTTAGTATTTATTTATTTATTTATTTATTTGAAGGAGTACGGAAGGAGAGACAGAGAATCTCAAGCAGACTCCTCATTGAGCTCAGATCCCTACTGAGAACTCAATATCACAACCTTGAGATCATTACCTGTGCCAAAACTGAGAGTTGGATGCCCAATGGACTGAGCCATTGGTGTCCTCAAAGTAACATTGGTAAATTCTTAACATTTACCAAGTCAAGAAATAATCAGCTGACTTGCCCAAGGCACCAAAATTTAAAGTGGAGGATGTGTGTGTTGAACTCACATTTGCTGGTGCAGTTTCTGATACTATTATAAATATGTTAAATATTATATATAAATAATATATTTCCGTTACTCCAAAACTGAGGGGAACCTTGACTTCAGTCCAAGGACTTCACATTTGAATTATAATTTTCAGTTCTCCGGAAATAGCTCAGTACTTTTCAGGATGATCATAATGCAGATGCTGACCAGTGATTTATTAACAATGAAGGTGGACATAATCTGATGGGATTAATCAGGTGAGGGTCAAGTTGCCCCAAAAGTAATTTCCATAAACTACACAGAGAACCTAATTATGTAAATCACTCCAGAGATCCCCAACTGACCTTCTTGACAATAACTAACCAACAGTAATGAGCGGAAAGAAAAAAATATTGAAAACAGGGTCATTTCCTCAGGCAAATCCAAAATTGACTACAATGCCTCTTGAATTTGAGTGTTGTAGTTGCTGACTGGGAGCTACTAGTGCTGATTGAAACTTTCTGAGTGGGACATATAGATTCACTGGGAAGTAAACTAGAAAGATAACTGTTTTCTGTTTCTGTTTGACCTAGCTTTATATTTATTAAAACTTGAAATGTTTCTCAAAGTGATGGTAAACAAACTTCTTCAACTGGCAAGGAAAAAAAAACCACTCTGTATTTTCTAATCAAGGAGGATTAAAAGGCAGTGAAACTATATCCAATGCACAAATGTTGTAATTACGATAAATATTTGTCCTTTCTGTTTTCACTACAAACTCAAAAATCCTAGAGTCTGTGTTTGGCACATGCAGGAGATTACAGCCATCTGCTGAGAGACAAAGCTGTCAATTATAAAACAATCTGGCTTTCCATTTCATTCCCTTTCCAGGTTAAATGTAGCCCAGCTGAGGTAGGATCTTACTATTATTACTATTGAAACTGAGAAGTCCTTGATACCCTCTGCCCTGTGACCATATTTTCAGGATCCCCAGAAATGTACAAATCTCTGAGCTTAGAGTTTCAAACTCAAGATCAGTATATCTTGTACAGGCCATTTAATAAGGCGAACCACACTAAGGGAAGACTGAACTTTTTATCTAACTTGAATACAAAATGATGGTTTCATTCAATTAAAATGTACTTTAGCCTGAGGAGAGAAATTATGGCAAACAGAAACAGCAAAATGGAGATAGAACTGTTGTCTGTCAGCTGGACTGGTGTACATTTAAAAAGGAGGCTTTGAGGTTAAAAATATAATAATAAAGCAATGAAACATGGAGGGCCCTGGCTGGCTCAGTCAGAAGAACATGCGACTCTTGACCTTGGGGTCATGAGTTTCAACCCTACATTGGGTATAGAGATCAATTTAAAAAATAAACTTCAGAAAAAAATCACAACAAGAGACATCAGAATGGCTTAGTCAGTTAATCCTCTGACTGTTGGTTTCTCAATTCAGGTCATGATCTCATGGGTCCTGAGATTGAGCCTCATATTAGGCTCTGTGCTCAGCAGGGAGTCTGCTCCAGATTCTCTCCCTGCCCTCTTCCTACTTATGCTCTCTCTCAGTCTAAAATAAATAAATCTTTAAAAAAATACATGCAATGAAACATGCAAAGCAGAGTGGCCTATTTAATAATTTAGGATTCAGCAACATTGAGGAAAGACAGTTCAAAACCATAGAGGAGACATTTTAACACAAGAGGCAGTGGCCCTAAAATTGTGTCCATGAAAGACCTAATGGAAATGAGTTAGCCTTTGTTTTGGCCAGATTCCATATAAGAAAATTCACTCTGCTTTCTTGAAATTTTCCTGCAATTTTACTGGAAACAGTTATCTTGTGTTTTGTTTTAGACAGTTAAATTACCTTTTAACAGACTTTTCAGAAACCCTTCTATTCCTCAGCAGCAGTGGAGGAAGAATTGCCTTTTAAACAGACACCTAATAGTAGAGAATAAACATTTCCCACCTAGATCTGGGTGTGGGTCAGGCCTGAGGACACTTCCAAGGGGCCATTGAGAGCCTAGATTAAGGCTCTGTTTACATGCTAATCATAGTGTTTTTTGGAAGAGTTCTTCCTCAAGGCCTTAGTGACCAGAGGGAAGTAAAAATGAGTTTGAATTTTCCCAAGTGCATGGTTCCTCCCCTCCATTCAATTTAACAACCATAGTTTCATTTCATAACAATGACCCAATCTTAGGTCAATAATTTTACATACCGACTCTTAAATTAAATCAAGGCAAAATTTCAAAAAATACTATGTTTATAACTGAAGAGCCTACTGAAATATAATTCATAAAATCTGTTAATGCTTCTCAGTTAAATATAAAAATACTTACTTAAAAGGATTCAGTTTAAAGCAAATTGGATAACAATTAGGGCATCTGGCTCTAGCCTGTAGAAGCAAAATTGGCCTCCTGGTTCAGGGAGAAGGTTAAGTTGGATTTCAAAGTTACCTTCTACTTTCCAGCTGGCTCTGTCCTCCCATCTGGTGACTGCTTATCCTAGCAGCGTCCTCAATGTCAGCATTTCATTTTCTCTTCTCTGTGCCTCTCATATTCAGCCATCAACAGTGTGTCCTGAGTCTCATTCTGTCAACTGGATTAAATGTTAACTCCATGGTAAAGAACAGTGGACTAACTTTACTGTCTACTGCAGCTGTTCTGAGCTATCAGTGTCATTATTGGAACACAATCGACTCTGAGGTTTATTATAATTAATTTAACACCTATGCACAGACTCCTCTACTTGACTTTCAGCTTCAGGCTCTTATAGGCATAAATAAAATTTCACCATAAAATTGTCAACCTTTTTTCCTCGACAAATGGCAATATCAGGGAGACAGATAGGCATTGAAGGGAGATCAAGATATGCCACCCCAAAATATGCCATTTTGACATAAGGATTACTTGGAATTAAAGGCAACTGAGAGCTAATAGATGCAGAAAGAGTTCTGTGTCCTCCCCATTATATGGCTAAAAGCAGAACATAAATTTCCCTTTGTGAAAGTGACCCCATCTTACCCAGAAGAGAAGGGTGACTGTCACCTGGGATAAAGAGCCAACACAAAGGTGAGCTTGTACAAACAAACCTTATGAAAATAACTCATTTCCCATCAGCTACCTGGTATATTTCTAGTCCCTTCCCTATAATCTATTGTCCCTTTGAAGCTCCCTTTCCTTCCTTTGTTAAAATGATATATAAGCCTCCGAGTCTAACCACATTTTTGACTGTCATTGTTTTAAAGATTTTATTTATTTATTTAAAGAGAGAGCGTGTGCATCAGTGGGTGGGGAGGGCAGGGAGAGAGGGAGAGAGAGAGAATCTCTCAGCAGAATCTTCCCCGCTGAGTGTGGAACCTGATGCAGAGCTTGACCTATGACCCTGAGATCACAACCTGAGCTCAAAATCAAGAGTCAGATGCTTAACTGACTGAGCCACCCAGGTGCCCCTTGACTGTCACTTTTCTATGAACTTCTGTGCATGTAACTATTAACAAAAGTTCTGTGCTTTTTCTCCTCTTGATCTATGTTTTATTAAATTCACAAACCCCCTAGACTGAATGTAAGAGATAGAGAAAGAGATTTTTCCTTTCTAACAGTGTACAAAAGTTAATTTTCAACACTGTGTGCATAAGTCGATATAGGAGAAGGAGAGGAGTATGTCTGAAACTATAAATCTTACATATAGTAAAGTTACAGCTGATGGGAATTTTTCTGGGGACGGTGGGTATTGATTCATACTCAAAACAATCTGCACATCCTCAAGGTCAATGGCAAGAAGGAAAATGAAGATACTCAATGGAGCTTATGAAGTTTATTAGTGACAAATGTGGCATCCAGTGCTTGTTAACCTACAATACCTATTTTCCTCCTTTTTACTCGTAACTTGAATTTCTTATTCATAATGAATTTATTTATACCCCTACTTCCTTATCAGCTCTGATTTCATTCAGGATAGCAGTCATGAATGGTCTAAGACAATTAAAAGAACCTCCCGTCTTATACCTCCTTACTGCTAGAGGATTATGTGGACCAGTTGTGGCTAGTGAGGGGAGATCTCAAATGGGGAGATTTTAGGAATGATGTTGTTTTCCTGTCAAAAGGGACAAACTCAGCCTGTATGAACCTTTTTCTGTTTTTTCTTCTCTTTTCCTCTTCTTGCTGGAATACAGATGCAATGTCTGAGGTGTAACAGCCATCTTACAATCATGAAGCTAAGACACAAGCTAAGAAAGAATGGCAGACCAGGAGGTTGAAGGAGCCTAGTTTTTAATGACTTCCCAAAACAACTGCCCCAGTTTTGGACTGCCCACTTCTGGAGTTCTGGTCACGTGAGAAAAATCTGTTTCAGCCATATTTGAGGTTGCTGTTGCATGAAGCCATACAAATTCTAAGTGACACAAACTGTTCCGACAGATTTTAATATTGATAAAAAGTGGTCTATTGAGTGGGGAATGCTTGAAAGGATTTATTTTAAAACTTTGAGGACTAGCTCAGACTTCTCTACAGGGAAGTATATTTGTTGAGCAAGTTAAATTTCTCTCTGCAACTATAGATTTACAAAAAAGGGGTGAATAAAAGGACTTACACACAGTTTGGCCATGCCCTTTCTTTGCCGAGGAACTAGCATTTGTAAATTATTTCTCCTTATGTAAATTAAAATGCACTCAATATTCCTACAACAGTGTCTCCTTCCCTCACTTGTCCACTGAAGCTCCATACTAGTGATAGAACAGTGGAATTCTAGTACTCCTGAAATTAGACACAATCCTGTACACACCTGGGAGTTTGTTCTCTGTGAGAATCTCCTTTGCTGTATTTGTCCAGGGAACTATTTAAAAGCTGCTGGAATAATACATGTAGCTATGATTAATTGTCTAAATTAACACACTGATCTTAATGATCCTTTCTGAAAATGCAAAGTCTTAACCCAACAGAATCCTGTATGAGAATGAAAAGATAGGTATTTGGAGAATTGGGCCCTGTCAGCATTCTTCAAAATTGGTTTTACCTCCATGGGTAGGTCTCTTCTAGAACATGAATGCTAGATGGAGGAAAGTTGCCAGAAAAGCTAAAAGGAGAGAAGAAAGAAGTGGCCTCCATCAAAGTACTTTGCCTATGGCTCTCAGTAGTTCTGTTTGCACAACTATCACTCCTTGGGGTTCCTTCCACCAGATAAGGATTCCATCATTAAGTTTGTGATTTGCAAAACTCCCTTGCTGCTTCACTCTCACTGAAAGGAACTAAATGAATCAATCAGCATCACTTTCCCGAGGCTCTGTTTGCAATCAAAAGGGCCAAAGGTTTTCTTGTTTATAATTAGTGAAACATCCTGCTAGAACTAGATCCACATGAAGGCTTGCCAGCATCACACATCCTCATCCCACCATCCAACTCGTAAAGAATACGCACTCTTTGTATTGTGGAGAGTGGTGCTCAGCAGCTGCTTAATAGCACAGCAACTGCACACAGGACTAAAAAGCAAATACCAGATTAGATTGAACCCATAGGGAAAATTTCAGGTGGCATAATGTAATTACCTGAGTTAGGATATTGAGGTTAAATAACACCTATGCTCTCTTATCTAAAAGTATCTAGGATCTTTACCAGCCATAAATGACTTGGATCTTAGTTTTATAACCCGGTAGTAGAAAGGAGGCAATTCTCCAGCAGCACAGCACTCTCTTGTTGGAAACCCTGTTTCTCATCCGGCACCACCTGTGTGTCCCCTTGGCTGCCCCCCAGCACAAGGCACTGATGCAGCCAAACCCACTGAGCCTGTGAGAGTGGCCAGAAACACAGCAGAAGGTGTTGGCTTCCTGGCCTCTTGTTGAGGCCATCTGGACTCTCTAACACACCTGTTTGGGAGAGTTTCCGTAGCTTGGTTTACAAATGTAAATGCAGCTCAAAATGTTCTGGTCCAGTGCTGACTGATCATTTGCCTTTACTTTTTGGGATGTTAATTATGCAACAAGATCACTTCTGTGCCCATTTTTCTCCTCCGTTATAAACTTTAGATGGCAAAAATGTGCTTCTCGGTATTTTTTTTAAATGGAATGAACAGATGTAAAAGTGTTTTCAATTCCTTAATAAAGGTGACATTAGGCCAGATTTGATATTACACTAAGTCCCACATAACATTTAAAAATGAGTTTTTTCAACCATAAAATTACTAATTGATCTGTCTTGTAAAAAGATAAAGGAAATGAATGCCTATTTGAGTTTCATTTCTGTCAGGCTCCCGATTCCTTATTTTATGTAGCACAAAATGAATTTTAATGAGGCAGCCTCCAAATTTCAAAATATGCCATTACCCTTCTGAAGTAATTGGCATATTTGACTGCCTCTTCCTTTCTTAGAGTCTGTCTGACTTTCTAATCTTAAAGTCAATGTTCCATTCAACATGTTCTTCTGCATGCCATCTGAAAGAAGTAAATTAAAACAAGAGGAGGGACTATACCAGAAAGAATTCATTCATTGAGCTACTCAACAAATATTTATGGAATTCCTGCTGTAGGTCAGGCACTGCTCCAGGCACTGCAGAGAGAGTGGGGCATAAGTGAAAGTTCCTGCTTTCATGAAGTTTCTATGTTAGTTGAGTGAGACAGTATAATAGACACAGAAATATATATTTAGATGATATGTACCATGAAGGAAAAAAATGAATGTTAATGTGTAGAAAGGGACAAGATGGAGAGTCTGTATATGCTGTTTTTTTACAGAGGGGAATCCAGATGAGTGTCTTTAGGAAAATGGCATTAGAGCAGAGACCCAATTGAAGTAAAAATGTGAGCGATTTCGGTGATGAGAATCAGCAGAGTAGCCATCCTTCTTCCTCCCCTCTCTTGCCTACTTATATACATATAAAACACTTCTGGTTGCTTCATCTAATCTGAGAGGCTACAGAGGGGATGAGGAGAAAGGCAATTTTGATTGAGTAACTACCTGTGCCATAGTTCCATTTTGTGAATCTGTAGGACACCCCTCTGGTCTGATAATCTGATCCTCTTTTTACAGCTAGGGAAGCAAAAGCTCAGGGACATCAGGTAGCTTGGTGTATAAATGTTCAAATTATTTATTGTTGCATTAGAAACTCCTAAATTTTATGGCTTAACATTACAATAATTCTTTCTATTGCTCATGAATATGCAGTTGGAGCAAGACTCAAAAGGAAAGGCTTGTGTTTGCCCCATGTGGCATCATTTGGGGAGCACAATTTAGGGTTAGAGATCCATATCCAAGATGGCTCATTCCCATGGCTGGCAAGTTGGTGCTATTTATCCAATGATAGATAGCTGAGTCTGAGGGCCTGCAGGCCTCCTTTTCTCTCCGTGCAGACTGGGCTTCCTCACAGCATGGTGACTGGGTTCCTAGAACAATGCTCTAAGAGAAAGCACAAGATAGAAAAACACGGCATTATGATGATGTAGTCTTGGAAGTCCCACATGCCTAGGTCTGCCTCTTACTAGAGTTGGGTCTTCAGCAAACTGATATCAACCTAAACCCCAGAGAGGGGATTTCCCAAATAGCATGTTTCTCTGAATCCATTCGTTTAGTCAACAAGCATTCCTGAATGCCTCTAGCATAATAACTCTGCTCCGGACTCCAGTTGCTCAAGTTTGTATCCTAGCTCTTCTACTTGCTTGTTGATGAAACTAGGAGATGTATTCAAATCTTTCTTTGTCTCAGTTTTATTAAATGTAAAACATCAGGATTTAAAGATCTAGAGAACTTATTCATGTATCTAATGAGATCACTAATTTCTACCCCTGTAATACTACCAGCTCAGCCCTATTGTTGTGTTTTGTTTTTTTAATCAATTCCAAGAAGAAAGGTAAAATTAGAATTAATGGCTATTGGGGCACCTGGGTGGCTCAGTTGGTTAAGCATCTGACTCTTGATCTCAGATCAACTCTTGATCTCAGAGTTGTGAGTTCAAGCCCCATGTTGGTGCTCCATCCATGCTGAGCATGGAACCTAATTAAAAGATAAAAATTAAAAAAAAAAATTAATGGCCTACCTTCTCCAAAAAGACTGCCATACATTTTTGTCTCCACAAGACATACATTTTGTCCAAGATTTATATGATGCTCTTTACAAGAACTCCTATTCCCCTGTGTTTCTATATAATCCTAAATCTAACTCAAGCTCTCATCTCCTACCATGAATACCACCTCTGCTACAACAAAGCACCAAACTCTTCTACTTTTCCCTTTGTAATTCATGGTCATCATCAGAAAACAAAACAAAAACAAACAAACAAACAAAAAACTATTTCCTAAGCAATCTCCTCCCCTTCTTTCTCTAAAGGAAAATAGTTTCCTAAAGCTGTTTCCTGTGACAGCTATTTGTTTTGTTTTGTTTTTTACTACTATCACCCTATGTAAGAGGTTTGTGGTAGGATAATTGTCTTCCTTGTTCTTTCGTACTGTGTCTAAATCATTTATTCTCTCACCTTTCCAAAATACAATGTTGTTTGAAGCAAATGCCATAAACTAACCTGCCTACCATCCCTTCATAACATAATCATCCATCAATACCATGCTTTTTTCCTTACCCTTTACTCTCAGCACTTGCCCCATTCGATAGGTTGTCCTTTACTACTATACCTGTCACTACGTTATTGGGTTTCACCATACATACAGAAAATCCATCCACTATCCTGGCTTCTAACAATAAATTCTCCTTCCTTCTTCCAATAATTTTATCTTTTATCCCATTTCTTCTACCCACTCTTACAGTCATATTTTGTATCCGATCTCTTTTCAGCTTCTTTCTTTTAGTACAGGTTCCAATAATTCTTCAGTTCATTAAGAATTTTAATTCTCTTTACTCAGGACTCCTCTCTTCCTATTTCTTCCTTCCCTACTTTGCTAGGTAGGATTCTACAGTCCATTACTAATGACTGCTCCTTTGCGTATTTTTTTCAACAATTTGACCTTTGCTACCTATGCATGAGTTTTTATTGCTGCCACAACAAATCAGTACAAATATAGTGGATTGAATCAACATTTGTTTATTTATCTCACAATTCTATAGGTCAGAGTCTTGTGGGCTCTTACCTGGAGGCTCTGAGGAATCATCCACTTCTAAGCTCATTTAGGTTGTTGGCCAAAACCAGTGCCATGCAGATGTAGGATTGAGGTCCCATTTCTTTCTTGGCTGTTCGCTGGGAGCCACCCTTAGCCCCTAGAGGACACTTTCTGGTCCTTGCATGTGGACCACTACATTTCAAAGACAATTAGTTTTGTTGAATCCTTCTCATACTTTTAATTTCTATGATCTCTTTTTCTGCCTCTCTGCTTTTAATGGCTCATGTGATTATATTGGGCCCACCTGGATAATGCAAGATAACCTTTTTATCTTAAACTCAGCTGATAATGATCTTACATCTCCAAAGTCCCTTTACAGTAGGACCTAGAGTAGTGTCTGATGGAATAATCAGAGGATGGGATCTTGGAGAGATGTCTTTAAAATTTTGCCTACCACCATCCATATGATTTTTATATGACAGACTCTAACTCTGCTTAAACCTGGCTCTCGATCCCTTTGTAGCTGCTCCATAGCATCTCAGTGTGGCTAAAGAAAAACATTCAGTGTTCTAACAGGAACATTGTGAATTTGTGATGGCAAACTTCAAGTAGGACTCAGCACAGCCCAACAATCATTCTGTATTTCCCTAGGATGTATCAGCATACAGAAAGTGTTTAAAATATTGAGACTAATGAGGTCAATTATAGGGAGAATGTTGATAGAAAACAGAAGGGAGCTGATGACTGAGCCCCAAGGAAGTCCAATGTTTAGAGGTTAGGAAAAAGGAGAATCAAGCACAAGACACTGAAAAAGAATAGCCACAAGTTCAAGTACAAGAAAACCCAGGAGAATATAGTGATCCAGAAGATAAATAAAAAGGTGTCTTAAGAACAGGGAATTCATCAACTGTGTCAGATGCTGCCAAGAATTGGGAATTGTTCATTGGGTTTGGCATAGTGGAGGTCCATGATGACCTTGAGAAGTGGAACATCAGTAAATGGCAGGAGCAAAGCCGGACTGGGATGAGTTGAGGAGAAAATAGCCATTGGGGAAGTAAAGGTAGCAAGAATAGACAAATTTCTAAGGAATTTTGCTGTAAAGATGAGCACAGAAATGGGGCGATGCTGCAGGATTTCATAGGATTTAAGAGCAGAGAAAGATTGTTGGGGAAGCAGCAAGGGGCATTTGTATTGACTACTAGTTAGTTGGTGTGAAAACCCAAAAGAAGCCACTTAGAAAATTTTAATTTCCTCTTTTCACTGTTAATATTTTCAAATTACTGAACATTGAATGCATGGATGCTTCCTTAGGTCTGCATTAACAGACTGGTTCTAGCGCAGCATAGGGTAAGGAGGCTATAATACATTAAATTATAACTGAGAGCCATATATCTTTGCTACAACAAAGTCCAGGGATGATTTTTTTTTTTTAGTGGAAGATATTTCTGCCTTTTTGTATGGTAATATTAGCAATGCAGTAAAGAAAGAAAAATGATGCAGAGGAGAAAGTATAATTGCAATTGAAAAGTCAGAACAGGCAAGAGGGGATGAGATTGAGTACATTCTGGGAGGTTGATATTAAACTAAAGCAAAGAATTAGGGGTACCTGAGTGGCTCAGTCAATTAAGCATCTTCCTTCAGCTCAGGTCAGGAACCCAGGGTCCTGGGATTGAGCTCAACATCCAGCTCCCTGCTTAGTGGAAAGTCTACTCCTCCCTCTCTCTCTGCCCTTCACCTTATTCATGCTCAAGTCTGCCCTCTCTCTGTCTTTCTCTCTCTCTCAAATAAATAAATAAAATCTTAGAAAAGAAAAGCAAGGAGTTAAATAGGAGCAGGAGAGCCGAGTATATGTAAAAAAATGCAACAGATAGCTAGATTTCATAATGGGGAGATATTGCAGTTATCTTCTGGTTGCTTTGAGTCTTCCTCCCAGTGAAATAAGAATTGAAGTCATTATTTGGATGTAGAATATGAATAGAGTTCTGAGGATCAGAAAAACATGTGAAATGCCATCTGCAGCAGCCCAGTCAGGTTTCACTCCTACCATTTACTGATACTCTCAAGGTCACCATGGACCTCCACTATGCCAAACCCAGTGAACAATTCCCAATTCTTGGCAGCATCTGACACAGTTGATGAATTCCCTGTTCCTAAGACATCTTTTTTTATTTATCTTCTAAATCACTATATTCTCCTGGGTTTTCTCATACTAGAACTTGTGGCTATTCTTTTTCAGTGTCTTGTGCTTGATTCTCCTTTTTCCTAACCTCTAAACATTGGACTTCCTCAGGACTCAGTCATCAGCTCCCTTCTGTTCTCTATCAACATTCTCTGAGCTCATTAGTCCTGGTGTTTTAAACATCTTCTATATGCTGATGGCTCCCAATTTTAGATTTCTAGTTCTGACATATCCCTTGAGCATTAAACTCATTTACCAATTGCTTATTCAACATCTCTACTTGGTTGTCTAATAAGGTTCTCAAAATTAGCATGTCTAACATAAAACTCATGCTTTTCTCCATTTCCTCTCTCACCTCCCCACCACAATTCACTTCTCTGTTTCATCTTCATCAATGTTATAATTCACCTACCTGTTCAGATCAAAAATATATTAGTTAGGGTTATTTACAAAGTAAAACCAATAAGATATGTAAACATATAGGAAAAGAAATGTATTTTACACTTTTTTTTTTTTTTTTTTTATGAGAGAGAGAGAGAGGCAGAGACACAGGCAGAGGGACAAGCAGGCTCCATGCTGGGAGCCGAACACGGGACTCAATCCCGGGACTCCAGGATCGCACCCTGGGCCAAAGGCAGGCGCTAAACCACTGAGCCACTCAGATATCCCCAAGAGATGTATTTTAAAGAATTATTAGCTTAGGCAATTGTGAGGACTGGCAAGTCTAAAATCTGTAGGAAAGGCCAATTGACTCAGGGAGGGGTTAATGTTGCAACTTAAATCCAAATGCAGTCAAAAGGCAGAATTCCTTCTTCTCTGGGGGATCATAATCTTTGCACTTAAGGCTTTTAACTGATTACAGCATACCTATCCACATTATGAAGGGTAATCTGCTTTATTCAGAGTCTACTGATTTAAATGTTAATCACATTAATCATGTTAATGTTAATCTAAATTAAATTAAATGTTAACTTAAAAGGTATCTTCACTGCAACATCTAGCCAAGCTGACATAAAATTAACCATCACAGTCCACCCCTTGTCAACTTGACATCCTATGCATCTTCTTAAACCCTCCAAATAAAGGCCACAATAAGGTTATAATTCTAACATGATACAGATATCCTGTGTACAATCAAGGCACACTCGTATTTTCTCTAGAAAAGGATGCAAAATTCTTTGGTGATATTCACTTTTCTTCTTGATATCTTATAATTAAATACTGTGATGTGAAGTGAATATACCTTATGTTATATGGTAAAGAGAGAAAGGGAATAAACTCAAAGATATATATATATATATATATATATATATATATATATATATAATCATCTTGGTGACAATGCAGAAATTGTGTCCAATAATCCTCAAAAAGTCATTATTTTCAGTTCTCCCTCAGAGGAAGCCCATAGGCAGCAGCCATGTCACCTGCTGGAAATGGCATAAGTCCTGAAGCCCCACTTCCACAGGACTGGCAGGGGCACACTGCCATGTGGTTCAACCAGCTGGTGCCAAGAGATCTGCAGACACAAGGCCCAGCAAGCCAAAACATGTTGCATCACCCCACACCCGGCATGTAGACCTACACAGTCCATTGTAAAGTGTCCCACAGTAAGGTATCAGACCAAAGTATAAGCTGGAAGGGGCTTCAGCTTGGAAGAGTTGAGGGTGTCTGGCATTTACAAGAAGGCAGCACAGGTCATTGGGATCTCAGTGGATCAAAAAAGTAGAATAAGTCTATGAAATCCCTGCAGTCCAACATGCAGTAGTTAAAGGAGTACTGCTCCAAGTTCATTGTCTTCCCCAGGAAGCCCTTGGCCCCCAAAGAGGAAGACAACTCTGCTGAGGAACTCAAATTATCTACCCAGCTAACAAGACTGGTCATGCCCATAGGGAATGTCTATGAGAAGGAAAGAACCAGAGTCATTACAAAGGAGAAGAACTTTAAGGTCTTAGCATGGACAGTCCCAATGCCTGGCTCTTTGGCGTCCAGATAAAAAGGGCCACTACAGAAAGCTACAGAATAGGATGTTGAAAGGAAAAAAAAAAAAAAGTGCCATTGGCAACTTGTAAAAAAAGTCATTATTTTCTTTTTTCAATGCACAGTCACCTCAGTAAAAGGCCATGTATTCCTTTGGAATAGACTGGGAGAAAGAAGAGTAGTATACATTTTTGGCAGTAGTGGGGTCCTTCCTAAAGGGGAACTGGCCTCCCTTTCACTCAGTTCAAGGGCTCTTGAGCCTTACACTGGCTCAAGTTCAGATAATTAATTAATTAGTTAATTTGTCAATTATCTCTGCTTTTATGATTCAAATTCGACTTTTCTTTCTTTGACCTAGAACTCTTTGTTTATACAAATAAAGTAATAATTTAGTAGACTTACCATGTATTTTACTCCTAAAAATATCATGATCAACTAGCCAATGCTGTAGCTCTCTGCACATCATACTGTTCTGATTGCTGCTTTTATTATGCTGTCCATTATACTGACCATGCCCAGCTTGCCTTTGGTGATTAAATAGCACCACTTGGCCTTTGCCATTTTGGGATTACTTTCATTGCATTTAGGTTTGCCAATTCAGTTCCAATTACATTTAGGTTTTCCAATTCAGTGACAGCTGTTCCCACTATAATTTCTGACCTACGGAGGAAAACAATCACAGAGCTCTTCAAGAATGTTGGGCCTCCCCTCACAAGCTTACTGCTTATAGTCATATTGAAAAGTATGTCCTCTGTACCCTCCTAGGGCGGATGAGTAGATCTTAAGTAATAAGTCTATTCTAACATTCAAATCTCCCTAAGCTTCCGATTGTCTTCATCTATAGTTGATCAAGGAAGTTCTAGCATTTCAGTTTGTTTAGTGTAGGCCACTTGTTGGTTTGTATTTCAGGTAGCCAACCAACCAACCAGTTAGAGCTCTTTCTAATCTCCGAAACTGCAACATTAAATCCAGCTCTCTGCTTAGTGGACCCATATCAATAAATTCTGCTGATCCAATTTTATGGTCCTTCCACCACTATGCCACACCTTTAATATTGACTCCCACCCATATTTCCTGGATTTCTGTTTATATAAAATTGGAAAAATCATGTAGTTCTTGTGGAGTGTACTACATCTTTTTATGGGTCACATTTTGCACATCATCAATAAGGGTCTACAGGAACGTTAGTCCGTGATGGATCTAGAAACAGAGTGGTGGGGAATGATTCTGGAGAGAATGAGCAGTGTCTTACAAGGCAACTACCTCAGGAGAGGCCATTATAATTTCTTCAGGCACAGCAAGGTTAATCTCCTCAGATGAGGACGGAGTGGCTGCAGCTACTGGCAAAGAAGACTCATGGGAGTTAAAGGATTGAGTGCCCCCAGCTTTATCAGGATCTTCCCATATGTCCTCATTCCAATTTTCTGGATCTCATTCCTTCCCAATTTATGCCCTCACTTTAATAGCAGACACCCTGTGAGGTTGAAAATTCAATTTGCATTGTAATTCAACACTTGCAGGATGAGACTTTAAGTTTGGTTTCAGCAATCTCAGCTCTTTGACTACAGGTGATAAGGGTTTCTTTCAGGACAGACATAAAAACTTTTAGATCCTTTATGCAGCACATGAGCTGGGAATTTGATTCCTAAGCTCACTCTTCTATTTTCCTCACTTGGTCCAGTGTAATTAGGAGCAACTAGCCAATTTCATACTCATTATTTTGATAAAAATGTTCTAAAATATTAAATGTATGGTCACTCAGAAACTTGCCTCATAAGTATTTAATCAGGAGTATTTGATGGTGATACTTTGTGAATATTGTCATATCACACCACAGACTATCCATGTTCTCTTCACCAACGGAAGTAGCCATTAGTGCTTTTGAAAAAAGATTAGAGAAGCAACTCCAAATATTGGGCACCATGGTCTAGCCAAGTTGACACATTATATTAAGATTATGAAAACCTACAAGTCATCCTTGGTGTCTTTCACTCCTACCACATTAAGCCATCACCTCCACTTTCAGAGTATATCCTGCCTTTTATCACTTATCACATTCAATATTATTGCCATCCTGGTCCAGGCCATCATCTCTCACGTACACTCTTGAAATAGTCTTTTTTTGCTTTCTTTGCTTTCACTCTGCCTCCTATCCCACTGGCCCCCTACCCTCTGAGCCCATTATTTATGCAGCAACCAAAATGGTTTATTTAAGACATAAATTTAATCATTTCACTCGCTAGTCCCAAAACTCTAGTGGCCCCATCCAACTGAAAATAAAACTCAAACTCCATACTGTTGTTTACAACTCTATGTAGCCTGACCCTGCCTCTCTCTTTCTTTGATTTTATTTCCATATTCACTGGCACTTTTGCAAACTCCCTAATGCCCAATTGAAGGTATTTTTGTTCTTTTTGCTGGAAACCTGTCCCAGTGCTCTTGTGGCTCTATTCAGATCATTGCTCAGAAGTCACCTCTTCAAAGTCCTTTCAGGATCACTCTTCTTAAATTAACTGTATTATACACTATTCTCTTACTCTGATTAACATTTCTTCATTACCCTTATCACCATATAGCCTATCATATAAGTATTTTTTAATGTCTGCCTTCCCAACTAGAATAAAATCTCCAAGAGGACAGGGGCTTGCATGCCTTATGTCCTGCCAAATCCCAAGACCCTAGAACTACATACAATGTGCAGTAATGCACAATCATATTTGTCTAATAAGTGGATGGTATTTATAGCAGTACCCTAAGGTTAGTACTCATAAGATCATCTAGATGGTTACATTTGATAATACACATATGACAAAGACTGCCAATTATCTTCTAATGTCAATTCTTCCTTCCTTCTTTCCTTAATGGAATCTACAATTTTTGTTTAGTCACATGGCCTCCTAGAATAAAGACTTAATTTCTGTCCCTTCCACATGGTCATGTTCAGCTAGTACTCATGCCTAGAATCAGGCTGCAACCTCTATTTTTCCTGCCACTTCTCATTGCTTCTAGACCATGGACCCCCACAGGTGAGTAAGCTTTGGACTTTGGTAAAAATGTGTAAGCAGGATCTGAGTGTTCTGCACACCAAGGAAATGTGCTTTCTGTGGGAGTGGAGAGCAGTGGGTAAAATGCCGCCTGCCACTCATAAAAATAAATCAGAAGACAATATCAAGGAAGAACAGATAGTAAGAAGGTAGAGGAAAACATGACGACAGATGAACCATCAAGTTAGAAAAGTGGTCTAGAAATGACAATGAAAGTGTGATTGAACCAGACACTGATGCCTCTCAAGAAATGGGAGATGAAAATGTGGAGATAAACGAGGAAATGATGGATAAGGCAAATGAGAAAAAAAAAAAAAGTGGCTGCCATTGATGCCCTAAATGATGGGGAACTACAGAAAGCCATTGACTTGTTCACAGGTGCAATCAAGCTAAATCCTTGCTTGGCCATTCTGTATGTGAAGAGAGCCATTATCTTCATCAAATTACAGAAGCCAAAAGCTGCCATCTGAGACTGACAGAGCTATTGAAATAAATCCTGATTCAGCTCAGCCTTTTGAGTGGCAAGGGAAAGCATACAGACTTCTAGGCCATTGGGAAGAAGCAGCACATGATCTTACCCATGCTTGTAAACCGGATTATGATGAAGATGCTTGTGCTTGCTGAAAGAAGTTCAACCAAGGGCCCTGAAAATTGCTGAACATGGGAAAATTATGAGCAAAAACGTGAAGAACAAGAGATTAAAAAAAAAAAAAAAAGAGTAGAAAGGGTTAAGAAGGCTTGGGAAGAACATGTGATAACCTAGAGGGAGGAAGAAGCCTGAAGACAATTGGGAGCTCAGAATGGCTCTGTCCCAGGTAGCTTTCCTGGGGGAATGCCTAGCAATTTTCCTGAAGGAATGCCTAGAATGGGAGGGAGGATGCCTGGAATGGCATGTTTTCCTGGGCTCAATGAAATTCTTAATGATCCAGGGGTTCTTACACCCATGCAGGGTCTAGAAGTTATGGTGGCCTTCCAGCATGTGGCTTAGAAGCCAGCAAATAGGTCAAAATATAAAAGGTTATGAATCTCATTAGTAAACTGTCAGCCAAACGTCCTTCAAATAAAGTCCTTGCCGAAGGAAAAGCAGCTTTGATCACCTAATGGACATCACAATAACACAAACAAGTGTACCTCTGACCTCATGGAAAAAGCTAGAGTACTGTGAAGATAATCCCTACCTCTCTGCCCCACGTGCAACTGAAACATTTTACAGTAGTTTGCTATTAGGGTTTTTATTTAGATAATGTTTTCCTAGTAGGAATTACAAACTTTAAACACTTTTTAACCTTAAAAATATCTAAAGACAATTTAAAAGAGTGTGTTAATTCCTTTTTTAAAAATTATTATTATTTTTTTGCTAATCATTTCAAGTTTTTTTCCCTTTGGATTCATTGCTCAAAGAAGATACTTCACTATGGAAGATTTATTGCTTCATTTCAGTGAAATAAAGGTGTATTGAGCAGAAGGCAAATATAACATTTAAATACATAAAGTTTGAGTTGATATATATGGTTTCTGAGGCATTTTGACTTGTCTTTTTAAATGTTTTATTTTTTAAACATGATTTATTTCCATTGAGAAATAAATATATATAAAACCATTGAGATTATCAATATTGCAGTAGGACCTGGATAGGTACTGTAAGTACTTGGTAGGGCAGCAGCAATCTTATTACTTTTACATAGCATATACCCTTGTGCAGATACATTTAAATCTTGCACTGTGGTGAAGGGATGATCTTCATAATGCTACAATAGAGTTGAATTACTTAGCTGTGTTGCCTGATATAGAAAATGAATTTTTTTCCCATACACATGAAAGAGTCAATTTTTCACCATGCCTTTCAGTTAAGAATGATCATGTGACTAGTTCCAGCTGACATGGCATAAGCAATGTTCCACATGAAATTTCTGAGAAGATATCTTAAAAGAAGTGAGTGGAGAGGAGGAGTTTGCCTCTCTTCTGTTTCTTTGCTGACAGCAATTCAGATATGATGGATCTCCAGAAGATGTAACATCTATCTTGAAGCATGAGATGACCTTCAGAATTGGGATTGACAGTGGAGGATCACAAGATACAAAGAGCCTGGAGTTTTGCAATCAAGAGTGACATATTATGTCCAGACCTACTGCCTCTGAACTTCTTGAATATGAGGAAAAAGTAAACTACTTTCATTTTTAACTAATTGCCATTGTGAGCTTTTCTGTTTCTTGCAACCATATCTACTCCTAACAATTTTAACATGTAAATTGACCAAGACGAAATTTGGACCATAATAAACCCTCAATAAATATTATCTTTTACTTGGTACTATCATCATTGCTCTAATTTATTTCTGTTTCTGTATCTCCTTGTTAGCACTGTTATTGTTGTTAAATACTATGTACTGTACCAAATTTTAGGGATATGGACAGGAATAAGATAGAACTTTGAGTTAAAGGTCATTGTGGTTTGGGGAGGGTAGAAGGGTAGAAATAAAATTGCAATACAACATGAAATGTGCTTTAATGTTTTAATCAAAACATGCTATGGGAACGCAAAGGACAGCATAAGCCTTCTAGGAGGAGCAGAAGAAGATTCATTGCAGAAGACATAAATCTTGAAACAAGATGTAAATATGTGTAATGAACTATCATGAGGAGAGGGCAGAGAGAAAAACAAGAGGAATGACTGCATATGGGCTTCCCTATTTGGTGAGCAGAAGTAATGTGGATCTTACAAAAAGAGGGAGAGAGAGAGAGAGAGAGAGAGAGAGAGAGAAGGGGAGAGAAAAAAAATAAAAAGAGAAAAAAGGAGGGCATGTTTGCCTCTAAGAAAGCCAACCTTCTTATTGTACCCATTACTTAATTGTAAATTGAGGTCACTAAATTAAAAAAAGAAAAGAAAAAAAGACTAGAGGCACCTGGATAGCTCAGTGGTTGAGCATCTGCCTTTGGCTCAGGTTGTGATCACCGGGTCCTGGGATTGAGTTCCACATCAGACTCCCTGTAGGGAGCCTGCTTCTCCTTCTGCCTGTGTATCTCTCCATGCCTCTCATGAAACAATAAATAAAATATTAAAAAAAAACTTTAGCACCAAAGAGTTTGATTACAAAATGAGTAATCTTAGAGAGCAAAGAGGTGATTTCCAGATGGAACGTATTAAATCAAGACTAGCAAAATAAATCATAATGACAATATCTTAGGTTGAACTCATTGAGGGATAGAGGTGGGGGAAGGAGGTGAGAGGAAAGAATATATAAACATATAAAATTAGAAAGGTATTCTGAGGGAAAGATAGCTAAATAAGGTTCTTAAGGCAATAATTTTTAAAGTAGTTTCTAAAAATTACACTGTAAGTACTCCCTAGTCTATTCCTTATATTGACAAGCAATAAGGAGCTTAGGATAGTATTCATTTGACTTTCATTTTTCAGGGAAATTTCTGTATAAATTTCAAAATCCTCACCCTACATTTACTGTATGTTTTTTAGTGCAAGTCAGGGTAAGGGAAGGGGCACTAGGATAGTAAAACAAGGATGGACAGTTTGGGATTTCCTCCTTAAGACATCTTCACTGATATAACCTCAGTGCTCCTGCTGATTCCTAATTTGGACCTCAGGTTTCTTGACATTGTCCATTTAACCTCCTGAAACTAAGCTGACCTTAAATTTCCTCCTGAAATCTCCCATACCACTAACACTAGATTTAGCATTTGCTCACAGCTTCTCTAATACGACTCTTCATTTTTTTTATCTTAATCCTCTCTCCCATTAGCAAATTATTTTAAATGTAATTTTTAGCATGCCTTAAAGCCAAGTGCATTTCTATGCAAACAACACAGCTCTGAAAATAAAATGGAAATCTATCAAAAATTATTAGTTGATCTATAAAGTCTGATTTAGAGATTTTAAATGTCATGAATGACTGTACAATAAAAACAAAACAAAATAAGCAAAACAAACAAAAATACTCCACAAGGCAACACTTAAAGGAGTTGATTTCTGGGACTGAAGAGGAAAGGAAAGATGACATTTGCTTAATATTAATCTATTATAATCTATCCTTCACCTCAGCTTCCCTTGGACTCTAAAACAGCAACCCTTTTTTACTGACCATATAATTCAAATCTTTCTTTGGAGAAATTCGCAATAGTTGGTAATCGCATACATTCAAAAACATCTCATTTTATGCCCCCCAAAAGCATGATTTACTTTGAATGATAAATATGGCTATGAAATGGAGTGTTTCCGGCATTCACAGATCAAATGTAACTGGGGAGAGATAACTCAGATGCATCCTGATGTTTTATACTTCTATGCACTAATATTTGCTTCACACCATATGTCACAGTAACACAAAAATGTGATAAAGTAGAACAGCCCAGTGGTTTTCTCTTCCAACATCTGGTCTTCTGAGGAAGTCTAGCACTTTAGAGATTCATGTTTAAATCCCCAGATAGGTGAGATAATCAAATGCCTTGGTGAGAGGAAGCAAAGAGAGTGCTGGAAAGTCTTCCTATTATCAAATTGGCATCGGTAAATACTATGATAATCTCAATTGATTTGAACAAACAGACCTAGTAGTCCAGTGGACCCTCCCTGAAAAGCCACACACAAAGTCCGTTCCCAGAGCAGTAAAGAGAACCAGATGTCAGCCTTTTAAATGGTGGCCATTCGTCAAGCCTTCTGACTCTTCATTTTGTTCAAAGCAGTCAGCTCTAGAGGGGACCACAGCTACCTAAGGAACAATGGCAAAATCATCTTCCTAAAGCTGGCTTGGCCAGTCTCCACAGAAAAAGACCAAGATCATATCAGCTAAACTGATGGAATTTGCAACACATGCTGTGTCTCCAATCCTTTAAAAAAAACAAACACAAAAAACAACTACAACAAAAAGAAACAATGGGGAAAATATGCTTTCATATTTCTTACTCCCATGCAGGAATAAATTAGCTATATTTATTCTCTTCATTTCCACATGCTTCTTGTTCTTCATGTGGGCACAATATGGCTACCATCCCTACTATTTCATAGAATCACTGAGTTCCCAAATGGCCACTCTGTAAGTGAAACTTCACATATCCTTTCTATCTTTATTTTGTATCACCACAGCATTTAAGATTGTTGGCTGCTCTCTCTTTGGAAGAGTTTTTGCTGTGTGAAATAGCCACCTCTCTGCTTTTCTAATAGCTCTCTTTAAATCTGTTTTTATTATTATTATTATTTATTTTTTCTAGACACTCAAATTTTGATGTTTAGCAAACCTTGATCTTAGGCTTTCTTTCTGTCTATATCTCTTTCTGGATGATCTAAGTATCAGAACTCCAAGTCCTAATCATCTGTACACTGCTTGTGCTAGTCTTCTCTTTGGCTCTTTGGATCTGTTGTTCATTCTTCTCTATCCTGTTCTGTGCTACGGGAAGCTGATGTCTATGAACTGTGTCATCGGTTCTTCAGTTGGTGCTTTGCTTTTGTCCAGGAAGATACCAGCAGGAAATTAGATACCAGGAGGAAAGAGGTAAGACACTTTTATTTTTCTGGCTCCTTCCTTGCCAGGCTATGAGTTAGCAGTGGTTGCATTTCTCTACTAGAGACCATTCCTGTTAGGCATCTTTCTTCTATAGCTACAGGTCTTAGAAATTCTAGTAGTTTCTCCTTTCTCTTTCCTTCAAAGCTAGAGGCAGTAGCAGCTTTCAGCTGTTGCCCATTCTAGAGTACTTCTCTACTCGTGCTGTGTTCACGAATCCAGTCAACAACTTTGTAAATAGTTCATTCATTAAGGTCTTTTCTAGTGAACTCTATCAAAGATGCCATCTATCTGCTGCCAAAACCCTTACCCACACTCTGAAATTACCCTAATCTGTATCTCAAGTTCATCTTTCCTGCCTGAGATCAAGATCCGTAAACCTGACTAAGGTGCCCATTTGGATTTTTCTGGAGTATTTAAATATTAATATGGGCAGCAAGGAACACAGCAGTTTCTCTTCCTCTTTCTGTACATTTCTCTTTTCAGCAAATGACATTGCTGTTTGAAAAACACAGTTTTTCAAGCCAGAAACATTGAAGTTACCTTTAACCCCCTCTCTTTGCTTCAATTACATTTTTCCAATGAAATACTAAGTGTCACTGAGTCTGTTCTAAGTATTTCTTGAACCCATCCATTCTCACTGCTTTTATGCTAAACTAAACTAACCTCCACTCCTGTCTGGTTTTCTCTATGATACATTTTCCATAGGGAAGCCAGAGTAATCTTTCCAAAAGGCAAATTTCATTATACCAAAACTCTATTTATAAACCCTTAAAACAGGGATGTCTGGGTGGCTCAGCAGTTGAGCGTCTGCCTTTGGCTCAGGGCATGACTCCAGGATCCGGAATCAAGTATTGGGCTCCTTGTGTGGAGCCTGCTTCCTTACCACAGTTATGTTGCCTACCAACTAACTACCTACCTGATCCATGCTCCAATATAACATTTATTATACTTTATTATAATTTGTTACTTAAATTTCACTTGCTTCCACTTGAGTGAGGTCCATAGATTAGGTGTTAGAATTGACTTCTGTTTCTCTAAAATTTACATTCTGAAGTTCTAATTCCCAAGTAGCTCAGAATGTGATTTTATTTGGAAATAGGTTCGTTACATTTGTAATTAATTAAGATGAGGTCATCTTGGAGTAAGGTAAGTCTCTAATCCTTATAAAAAGAGGAATTTGGACACAAACTCAGATACTTGTACAGGGAAAGTGATATAAAGAAACATTGGGAGAAGATGTTTGTCTGTAGCCAAGAAAAGAAGCCCGGAACAGATCCTTCCCTCATAGCCCTTAGAAGGAATTAATGTGTCAATACCTTCATTTTATACTTCTAGCCTCCTATAAGACTATCAATTTCTGTTGTTTAAGCCACCCAACTGTGATACATTTTTACAGCAGCTCTAGCAAACTAATACAGTAGGGAACATGTCCGTCTTAATTATTGTGGTACCCCAAGTCTCTGACAGTGTCTCAAACATATACAGTGAATATTCTATAAATATTTATTAAATGATTTAATGAATTTCTGTAACTACTGTGAAGTAAAATTACATATTAAGCAGGTAGGTCAAACCAATTTGATGGAGCTTAATTACTAAAGTATCAAGAATATCTCATTAAAACCTTAAGGACAAGTTAAAAATTTAAGGACAATGCTTTAGTTAAGCCCCATCGGATTCAATATTAATTAATCAAGCAGGAAAATAGAGTAAGTTTTTCGCCAGAAAAAGAAAAAAATGCTGAGAGTCATTACTTAGCTAATGTAATAAACTAATTTTTGAAATACTATATCAAGTAAAATGAAATAAAATAAAATTCCATATTAGCTTTACCTTATTCCATTCACAAGCCCTTTAGATTTTACTTATCTAAATAACAGAGAGTTGTTATAGTCAATAAGGACTTAAGCATAGAGGATGGAAGAGTTTGAATAGGTCCTTTGTCATTTTTACTTATATCTGAGGCACCAGGCAAAGAAGGTTATTTAGTTGCTACTTTTTGAGTTTATCTTTTCCTAAGTCAATCCTGAGAGTTTCAACACCCTCAACAGAGTACTTAAGGGCTGAAGTTCAGAAACCCTGTTAAAATTTCATGAACCTGAATCAAATATATTGGTTCATTCAGCTTTCCTTGGTGCTCCTAAGGCATGGCATGTGGATTTCTTAATGAATAGTGAACTCTGTAAGTTTGTATGTATTCTAAAAAGCATATCTCTTAACCAGATATCACCTTAATATCTGGAGCTAATCTCTTTTCAAGATATTAGCTAATATCTTGGAAATCAGAGCCTCCTTGGTATTTGGGGCACCACAGGTTGGTATTTAACAAATGAAATAGTCCTCTTTAATTATATAAAGACTAGTCATGATGATAAGTTGTGAATACAATTTGAATTAAATTATATTCTGAATGGTAAAGTCTAGAAAAATCAGCAGCCTCATAAAACTCATTAGTATTGACTTTGTACTTGGTGACATCAATGATCTCTTCCAATTTTTATTCAAGTATAAAGTCACATACATGACATTGGTACATCTCTTATGAAATGTCATCAAGCTTCTGCCTTCAAATAATGGAGAGCACTTTAGCCACTTTTACTAGCATTTCTTTCTTATTAACTGCTATTTTGTACATCCAAAGCACAAATCAAGCCATTAAATGAATTTGATGTTTACCATGTCATACTAATATGACTCTATAACCCCAGTCAAGTGCTCCATGAAGAGAAGCTAAATGATCAGAACATTGCATTTTCCTTAAATAATGAATCTGTTCACACCATGTGGCCAACTCTCAAGCAGAGAAGTCCTCACTCACTGGCATATTCTTGGCCTATATCCTAAACTCTGTCACCTCAGATGAACTGGAATTCTTTGTCCTAATATGTTATTTGAATCGTTATTTTCTTGAGCACCGCAGGCTCCTGTTCTAATGACTAACAATGCTTTTCTGCCATTGCATTTGGCTTTTATCCCCAGCTATGCATTGTACATGGCCCCTCATATGGTATCACCCTTCCTCTAGCCATGCAGATTTACTCTTACCTGGAGCAATTGAGATCCCTACACCCATCACACTATTAGCCATGTAGCCAGAGACTTCTGCAGCCTGGGAAATGGGAAATTAGATGATAATGAAAGATGTATAGTTTTCCTTTGTTACTAATCCAGAGCTCCCTTCTCTATATCCATGGATGCTTAGAATCTTGGTTCACAAACTCATGGAGATATGTTGGTGCCATGATGGTTGCTTCATGGACTTCTACCTGAATTAGAATGTGTAATTTAAAAAAGTTTATAAATGTTTTAGAATGTTTCTTCCATCTTCAAAATATTTTATAATCTCCCTGTTTCAGTCTTCTATCATCATAGCAGTTAGAAGATTGATTAGTACCACTGCTACCTGGAACATGAATTTAGAGATAATTTTCCTTGAAAAGCTTCCCATTTAATCCTTGTTTGAGCCAATAGAAATCTGGTTTCCTATTACTTGCAGGTAAATGATTTCTAACAAGTCATTTAATTCAATCTCTCATATCAAAGAACCTCTTACCCTATCTTAAGATTTTAAGAATTTGGTGAAGGAGATAAAGGCAAAGAAGAAGAACAGAAAAGGAATTTAAATGGCTAATTGGAAATTTCTTGTGTCTCTGAAACTCCAGGGCCAGTTTAACAGACTTTATTCAATATGAAATAAAATTATTATTTTTAAAGATTCTTGAATATTTTTAATTCTGGGCATTTGGAATTTAAAAAATAAATCCAAATAATAAGTTGTTTTTGAGTTTTGATATGAATTAGCAGAAAAGAAACTCTGATACTGACCTAAGTTATTTACAAAATATTTAAGTATCAATTAAAATGGAGCACATAAGGATGTTTATTCTATTTTTTAAAAGAAATATTTTAGCTTATTAATCTTTCTAACCAAAAATATTCATAATTATCTCTAAAAGAAAGGATGAGGTTATTATTAATCATTGTGTTTAGAAGAATTTGAAAGAGAAAACATTTTCTAGTGGAGCAAATTCTTCAAAATGCAGGTAAATGTGATCTAGCAAAAACATTGTGAACTCAGGCCTTTTAAAAATACATATGTACAATTTAATATTTACCTTTTAATAAAATATTGAATGTCAGAATGACAAAATGTAACTGCAGTTTCTCATTAGAGGAAGAAAAATCACATCTTTCCTTTTGATTGATGTTGGAATAATTATACAATAGTGCATAGATCAATAGTACACTATATTCATATGCCTTGATAGAATATGAAACCCTAAAAGTTTGTTCATAGTTTGGTTGGTCAACATTTCTCTCAGTTTTATAGAAAAAGGCACAAAAAACACAAGCAATTTTCTGTCTTCCATGTTGGCTTCCAATATAACATCTGCATGGAGCCTGCAGGGAAACTTGGGAATTGGAACTCTTTTTCAATTAGTAAAGGAAAATCAAAGAGAATTTCCAGTAGTGACTCAATTAATCCATGTACAGCAGGGAGTAACAACCTAATAGTTGGAATAAGAAATGGTGGGAGGATGCCTAAAATACATTTCTAATTCCAAAGCTGGAAAACTGAGTGGCCTAAGGCAATTCTACCTGCCTGGCGGTCCTTCACATTTCCCCATTGATTAAAAATAAACAAGTAAAATTTTAATTTTTTTTTTTTTTTTTTTTTTTTTTTTTTATGACAGTCACACAGAGAGAGAGAGAGAGGCAGAGACACAGGCAGAGGGAGAAGCAGGCTCCATGCACCGGGAGCCCGATGTGGGACTCGATCCCGGGCCCCCAGGATCGTGCCCTGGGCCAAAGGCAGGCGCCAAACCGCTGCACCACCCAGGAATCCCTAAACAAGTAAAATTTAATTTAGTTCCATCATGTAGCAAGTGTTTGGAATATTTACGTGCTCTAGTAGCAGTGTTCATAGAGCAGTGCAAAGAAGGGTCCAAAAGACTGATGAGGCTATTAATTGCTAGTTATGTCCTACATTAAGTTTGTACACCTCAGGTCTTCTTTGATGTCAAGAATATTTTCACATTTGTCTTAATTTTCAGATATTCTACTTTTCTGGATGGGGAGATATTTATCAGTGTAGCTGAGGCAGTTTTGATAGAAGCAGTTTCAGTTTTAAATCTCTTGAGAGGCTCTCATATCTTGTAGGTTCACCTAGGCTGATTCCAAGGAAGTCTCTTGAGTAACTATCCTTGGGCTATGCACATGCATTTTAGCTTCTAGCTGAGACTCCACTGAGTTAACAGTTTGTTAAAATTGTTTTTAGAAATATGTTCCTGAGTGGCAAAGCTCCAAATAACATCTAAATTATCATTTGTGAGGCATGAACGGGAGTGTGGCTGTCTCCACCTCATCCCCCACAGGCCAAGGCCCGCCCTGACAAAGCACAGGGTGAAGCTCTCATCTCAGAGGAAAGACACAATACCTCCAGCAGCTTCATCCCAGCGGCAATATGGCAACAGAGCTCCAGGGTAGACAGCTCATTAGGACAGTGGAGTTTTGCTTGCCTTCTCTTGACTGATGAAACAATACCCATCTTTTCTTTTTCCAATCAAAATGCAGGTTAAATTTCATCATGCACTACAGGTGTTTTGAAAGTGCAAACTGGCTCAAAAAAAAAAAAAAAACTACTGAGTACTATTATTAGTTTATAATCATTGCTATGTAGAAAAGAGTCATGCTAATATTTTGGTTTTGATTCTTCACACATACTCTTTTCTCTGTTAGGAACGTCTTTTCTCTTTTCAACTTAGGTAAAGCCCAATCCTTAAGGAAGAAAGCTTTCCTTGGGAACCTTGTGCCTTCCCCAGGTAATCTGAGTGCCCATCTATGTGGCACTTGTGTGACTCTTATATCATAGTACTTTTCCCACCCTAATACAATGTTTGGGTCACTCTCTAGATCATTAGACTGCAACCTCCCTGAAGTAGAGGACAGATGGCATCACCTTAGTATTTGCAGGGTCTTTAAGCACAATTCCTATCACATTTATTCAAAAAGTTTGTTTATTGAATAAATGTACCTAGTGCTGTCCAACAATCAATGCTCTCAGTGAGTAACATAATTTAGATTTACATATCCTATGTAATTACTGCAGAACTTCCAACACACACTTGGACATAGATAATGGATTACCTTTAAGCTCTTATTTTTCTCAGACTGTTCTCTGACTTAAATGTGCTTTCTTATAACCATAATTTATTCTCATTTATCTATTTTTTACTTTTTTTTATTAGACTTTGAAAAGAGGGATTGTTGCCCTGCTTTCTATAGCTAACAGATACAAGTAAATACTTTTTGAGTAAATAAACAACCAAATATGAAAAGGTAACTGATGATGCCCATAGCTAAGTAGAACTCATGGCTATTGAGGATTGACTCAATAGCTAAACAGTTAAACAACTAGAGGTGATAATGGGAGTTAAGAAGGGACAATAGGGTTGGAGCTAGGATAGGGAGAGTTTAGGAAACTAATAATAAAACCCTTCCACAGACTAAATAACACTATCCACAGTCAAGATAAAAGAAATTATCTCCTATATAAGATATTGCCATAGAAATAGGAGATGTGATCCTACAGTGTGGAAGGGTTAAAACTTTATCAATGAAAAATCTTTTTTATTAGGCTTAGAATTAGAAAAACAATCTTGAGTTATACCAATGCAGAGAATGGAATAGGGCCAGTGTAGTACGGACCTGTAACAGGCAACTTTCCAAAGAAAAGGTCATGTTGCTTCCACATAGTGCTAAAGGGAAGTTATGGGGCCACAATCAATTCCAGCCATAGCCAGCTACCAGAGTATTACAGGGAAATAAGCCTGGAAAACCCCTTTTCCTCCAAATAGGTATGTTCATTTCCAAGTGACTTGGCTTCTTTTTCAATTCTGGCCCATTGCCTGTTAGAAAAGAAAATCATTTCAGAGGTCTAAAGCACCCAGTCCAGATGCTTAGACAGTTCTGGCATGCTTCATCATTTCATCAAAGCACCCAGACATCAGAGTATTGTACTGCACCAACTGGAGACCAGCCTTTTATCCTGATGCTTATGTGTTCTTAGGATATACAAACACTTGGAAACCACTGAGGGGAATTACTAGCCAAGGTACCACATCATGCAGCCAGCCATGATTACCAATAGAGCCCTACTGACACAAGAAAAAAAAAACGAAAAGGTGACTCAACTGTGAAAGTCACTTCCCATTCAATTGTTGCCAGCCCCAAAGTTCAATTACATAGATCTAAGTTAACAGTAATACATACAAATGTACACCATTCAGTTAAAACTGAGGAACCACATGATTTAGCATTAAGCCTGGCAAATAACTAGAAATAGTTTTTCTTTCTTCCCCTTTTTCCAGCTGGCCGACAGGTATAATAAGCTGACTGAGTCTACAATCAGCTCTATCAGAAAGTATGGATAAAAGAGCAAAAGGCAGCAAGATTTTCTGTGTCTAGCCTACAGAGCATCCCCTGGGAAATCTGCAGAGGTGGAAAACATTTTTCAGAATTACTTCAATATACTACCTGTTCATTGGAGGTTCTTATAGTGATTAAAATGTACTAATTAAGTTTCCTATCCACCTTCGGGATTGGGACTGGTCATTAAAGCAGGTCATTAAAGCAGGCTCGTAAGAGATAGCAAAGCATTTGTTACCTATGCTAGTACTGACCCAACACTCATGTATAGAGCCCTTGTGTCACCATATTTTTTCCCTATAGTCTGTATAGCCAGAAAGAAATCAAGCCAGGCTTATATTCAGGCACCTGCATCTGTTCTTTAAAATTTCAGGGATATGGTAAAGCCTATGATATGTGAGGGATAAGAGGACATGGATTGGCAGAAAGGGAGCATGAAAACTAAGGAGAAATGGGAAAGTAGGAATAGCTCATGGCCTTTCTTACTGACTGGTTTTTAATAATGATGGCAGTGAACAAACTGTCCAGTTAGTGTACTCCAGCATTCTTAATGAAGAGAGTAATTAATAGGTTCATTCTTCATAGGTATTTTAAAAAACTGCTAGATTTCAGGAAGTCAAAATGTTTGTTAGTTTTTCTCCTGTCTCAAAAAACATCTCTAAATGGATGATTTCCTTGTGTGTGCCTCAATTTAATCTCAATATTGTTATATGGGCATTGCCTGTTAAAATGCTTCCTCACTCTCTGATGGATTTTGGAGATACTATATAGATGGTCCTCCTCTCCATGAGCCTGTTTTTTGAGTATCCACATCACATTATCTATGCCTGCTGCATTCTTACAGGACCCTTCATCCTATAGGACTGCACTCCTGCTTGAGATCACATTGGGCACCAGCTCTTGCTGGCCCTTCGATCAGGGATGGACTCCTCATCTAACAAGAAGGATATGAAAAGTTTCCTGAGGAAAAAAGGAAAGAGCTTTGGCATTAAAGTCTTTTTTTTTTTTTAGCCCCTTGAATATAATCCAGATTGTTTAACCAATTTTGGTTATTATCTGTTTCTGCAACATGCAGTCCTTGTAGATCTGTATGATCACTCAACTCCATTTCTGACCACCTGGAGCATAGGTTCTGGTTCTAGACAACCTGGATTTAATTTAACCCTAATCCTAACTCCATTTTATGATCTCGGATAAATCACTTAATCTCTCTATGTCTCAGTTTTGCATCTACAAAATGCGAAAGAAGAAGTCAGAGGTAAGAAGCTATTTTTACTTCATAGAGTTGGTATGAGAATTAGGCTTTCTGGTTTTCCACAAGCCTCACATTCATTTTGTCATAGGGCTAAATTCTTGCCTTATGTGCCTGATTCCCAAAGGTATTTGAATTTATAGTTAAGTATTTGCAGAGTCCTCATTTGCCTACTGTAAACCTACATTGAAAAGAAATTTAATTTTTAAAAATAACAAATAAAAAAACCTACATTGAAGAAACAAGTACTGTCACAGGAGATGTTAATACTAAATAAATAATGGGACGCCTGGGTGGCTTGGTGGTTGAGCATCTGCCTTCAGCTCAGGGCGTGATCCTAGCATCCGGGAACAGTCCCACATTGGGCTCCCTGCAAGGAGCCTGCTTCTCCCTCTGCCTATGTCTCTGCCTCTCTCTGTGTGTGTCTCTCATAAATAAATAAATAAATAGTTTAAAAAATACTAAATAAATAACTGGTAGAAATATCATACCTAGAGATTCTTCTCTACACATATATTGTGAGACATTTGGAACCCAAACCACCAGATAAATCACTGCCCCTCTGTGCCCAGCAAGGGAAGCAACAAAAAAAGCAAAGCTGGCCCTAGGGGAACTTGTAAGTCAATTACTCCAATGAATGTGATAACACATGATCTATTTAAGGATCATAAAGACTACTTGATTTAAAAGAAGTTTTATATTTGACTGTATGACTATTGGGAGTTCAAGGTGAAGAGGGCCAATGTGAGCTTCAGCAGGCAAGAAGTCTCATGGCCTTGCTCAAGTGTGGTAGCAAAAGAGGAAGGAAGATAAAGTGCTCTCATCTGAACAAGAATGGGGAGGTCAAGGGCAATATAAATAGTTGTGCAACTTTTGGTCTAATTAAACTTTTGCTTTGTAAAAAACTTTCTAAAGCTTGCATGTTCTAAATTTATTTGGAGAGGACACACAGAGACACACACACATTACAACAAAACATTTTAGTTCTTGTTGACAGATCCATCAAATATCATTACAAAAAAACAAACACTAAAAACCCCTAAAGTCAAAAGGCTCCACTAATGACTGGAGGCAGATCTATTTTCAGGGTCATTATAGAATATGACTTTTTGTTTGTTTGTTTGTTTTAACTGGCTGATGCTTTACAGATTCATTTATAATTTTCTGCTGCCTCTTTTTCATCTCTTTGGTGTTTCTGCTTTCAGAGTTCTCCTACCTTTTATCAGTCAAGCACTAGATCTCCCCACCCTCACCTTTAATGTGTATTTTGCAAGCTAAAAAGATTCACTTCAAACAGCTGTAAATCTTCTAACAAGTCATCAATAAAACCATTAAATAATTTAGTAACTAATGGAGTTGATCCTGATGGCCCCCGCACTGAATGGCTTCACTTTCCTCTCAAGCCCCTTCCTGCCCCTTTGCCCATTTGCCATTCCACACTGTCACAGGTTGCTATTTACCAATGATTTTTACATAGAAATCTGTCAACATATGTTTGATCCATATGCTAATATACTTACAGAACAGACATTTTGAAATCGACTTGTAAAAACTAAAGAGAAGAAGAAAACCAGGGAGAGCTTTTTACTGTTAGATTAAAAGAGACTGGAAGATTAATTCCTTAGGGTATACAGCAATATAGAAGACTATATAGATTTATGGATGCCTCTTAGGCATTATTTTATGAGACAGGCCCCTGAAATATTCAAGAAATATATATTTTGCTGAATTCCTTGCTACTTTATCTCCTTCCTCTTTTTACTTTCTTTTCTTTCCACTATTTATAGGACTATAGCTCTCTCAACCTGGAACCCTCCTTGGAAGAGACATTCATGATTTATTTTGTGGATTTATAAAAGTGCCTATTTTTTGTAGCATCTACAGGTATCTCCTGCTTTCCAAAAGTTGGTATTATACCACTTTGTTCTTACAAAAGACCTGTGTTAGTACCTGTTTTCACTAACCAAAAGATATCCGAAGATCATTTTTGCTTTTATGAAAACAGCTGTTACTGTAGTAATGGAGAAAGTGGAGAATATGCTTGCCAATGTTTCATAGGAATGCTTTTGAATAGCAGGGGAAACCTGGTATTCATTGAATTTTGAAACTGAACATAAATTATGTAGCATCACAATGGGTGGTCGCCACTGGGCACAAACAAATCTGGCAAGCTATTGAAAATGGGGAAACCTATCAAATAGCCAATAGTGAAACCAAATAAATGTGCTATGCATTAGAACCCCATAAAGACAAGTTTCAATGGTAACTGGAGGTAAAGCTTTTGTAAAAAATTTTTTCAAGTACCACTGTTATGGATGAGAGAGTCTGCATTGTGTGAATGGGTAGAAACTAGACCTGAGCAATGGAAGGTATGCCCTGAGGCAGAGTCCCAAGTCCTTGAAGGGAAATGATAGAGACTCAAACTGTAGGCAAGGATGGTAATTAAAAAAAAAAAAAAAAAAACCTACACATTAAAAGCCCAGGAGTACAACATCTTGACTTTGTGGCTTCCAAGACCTTGGGGTCTTGGTCAACCAAAGAGCAACAGGAGCAGACAGGACTCTCCTCTTCCACTCCTGCCCCAAGGTAACCACTACATTCATTGTAAAATATTTGCATTGTGGCTACAGCTTCCCCAGCCCCCACCCCCATGGAAGAGGAGTCTTTGACCCTATAAGGTTTGTACTGGAACCATTCCAGCAGCTTTTCCTCCATTGCTCAGGTCTAGTTTCTACTTAACACCACCATGTCTTTTAAGTGGCTATGAATATTTAAATTCCCAGGATAACTTAAATAAGATAAAGATCAATATGTCTCTCAGAAATGTGAGGAATTGTAACAATCATATGTTTTACACCATATGGAAAGAGGAGCACTGTCTAGTTCATTGCAGGTGCAAAAGGCAGACATTCCAGAAAAATATACAGAAATTTTGGCTTTCCAGTCAGGTGGGAATGTGACAAAATTTGCTCTCTGATGTGAACAACTGGAAAATTAGGCAAAATATATAAAACACCTGTTTTTAGACACTGGACCACAGGCAGCACCAGACTGTGATTTCTGAGAGAAGGAAAACAAATCAGGTTTTCTGCTTAGAATCATATTCTAGAGTTTGATGGAGAGCAAAGGAACCCAAACAGACAGATCTTGGTGTTTTTATTGCATCACAGAGATGGAGGTCAGAGCACAGGGTAGCTAGAATTGTGGATGAGAACCAGAGAGAAGAGAACTACATAGAAACAAAGCTTCAGAAGTCTGGACCACGTAACCATGGAAGCTGCTATTGAATATTTAGCTACACATGCATAAAATAAAAATCTATAAACCAGACAAAGAATTCTCAGGGTAAATGATAATCAGAGTTCAAACAAAGCTGCAGGACATTTGAATTCCAATCAGCCAGAATGGGGCATTCAGTAACAGGGTAAAACTTGGCCTATAGGAAAAACCACCATAGACTATTAATAAAAATGCTTAAATGGTAGAGTTAATCTTTAAGTAACTTTAAAGCCTGACAAAACATTATTTAACATTCTTTGTAAGAAGACAAAAAAAGTAAGAACCTAAATAATATAAACTTGATAGTGTCTAACATCCAAACAAAAACTTACTAACCACGAAAAATGAAGGAGAATGTGATCAAGAATCAGGTGAAAAATCAGTCAATAGAAATAGACCAAAGATGTGACAGAAATAAAAAATTATCAGAAAGGCTTTAACACTACTTTTATGAATATGTTCACTATGTTTAAGAGTTAAACAAAGAATATGAATATAGTGTGAAGGGAAAGGAAAAATAATAGAAGGTTCTAAATGGAAATTTCAATGATGAAAAATAAAATACCTGAATGAAAAATTCAGTGGATGGGAATAACAGTTGATTAGATTAATGCACAAGTAAAGATCAATGAACTTGAAGACATTGTATTAGAAACAATTGACCTGAAACACAAAGGAAAGATTAAGCAATGAACACAGCATTCGTGACCAATAAGATAATGCCAAGTAGTCCAGTATATGTATATATGGAGTCCCAGAAAGATGGGAAAAGTGTGTATGGGAAGTAAAGAAATAACACCCTCAAATTTTCTAAATGTGATGAAAGCTAAATCTACAGATCCACTGAATTCACTGGACCCTATGCAGGATACACACACATAAACACAAACACAGACACACATGCATACACACACAAATATACACAACCAGACCGAGAAACATCATAAATTCATTCCTGAAAATCATGTTAATGAAATCTTAAATCTGCCAGAAGAAGAAAGACATGGCACACACAGAGGAATGAAGAAAACAATTACTACAGACATCTCGGAAGAAATAGGACAAACCAAAAGAAAATGAAAAACCACCTTAAAAGTGGTGGGAAAATATTTACCAAATCAGCATTCTAAACGTAGCGAAAACATCTTTAAACATGAAGGCATACTAAAGACATATTCAGACAAACAAAAGCTGAGAGAAATTTGTTGCCAGCATTCCTGGATGTTAAGAAATGATAAGGAAGTTTTTTTGAGCTAAAGCAAAATGATTCCAGATGGGAACTTAGATCTAAAAAACAGAATTAAAGGTAGCAGAATGACAAAAATGTGGCAAGTATGTTAGGCTTTTGATCTCATGTTCAACTTTATTTAAGAACTATTGATTTTTTTAAAGCTAAAATGATAACAACAAAAGGTAGGGTTTTTAAATGTAGTACTAAAATCTTTCACAACTCTTGTAATGAGGAGAGGGGAATGGAAATATACTGTTGTAAGTCTCCTCTCCTTGGTTCTATGTGAAGTAGCATTATGTTATTAAACTAGACTGAGGGAAGTAAAAGATACATATTACAAGACCTGGAGCAATTTGTGTGCTAAAGGAAGCACACAAATAAAAATGAAACAGTGATGTATCTAATAAAACAAGAAAGGACAAATACTCTCAATCATTCTCTCCATGGTATCAATTCTTCAGATGACCTGAGCTTTCCCCCTCTGCTACTGACTGAAGTAATAGAAAATCATCTGTGGGTTAAGACCCAGTGTGATAAGAAGTGAGACAGACAATGCTTTTAGATTGAAAATCCATGATGTTCTAAACACAAAAGCATCTGCAAGGAAAAACTTCCATTAAGGATCAGCCTAACAAAGTAAGTGAAATTTGTTTTTTGTCTTTGTTTTTAAAAGTATAGAGAAGCTGTTGCAACAAAATAATTTAAAAAACTCACACACAAAAACACTTCCTATTGCACTCCTATCTATCCTCCAGAGCCCTCACACAATTCCCCTTATGGCCTTTCAGTCCCTTCATCCAGAGGGGCACCCATTCATTGAACAAAGTTTTTAAGCTTCCACTATTTACCATACAAGATATTTATTGGGAGGTCTTTTCCCTTTTCTGTAATGTAGTCACTTTCCATCAATTCCTCAAGCTCAATTTCAAATGTATTCTCTTTTCTCCGGTCTCAAGAATATTCCCCTAAAAAAATCTTTTTCAGAAGTCCATAATCTATTGTCCCTTTCTCACAGCACCTCACTGTCTACCCTGCATGGTAACAGTCTGTTTCCACATCTCTGTCTTATTCATCGGGTTGTAAAATTGTCCATATTCGTACTTGCTTCTTTCCCCAGGACAGAGTGCTGCACATCAGGCAAACTTGTAAATGTAGCAGGGCGGGCGTGGGTGGAGGGTGGGAGACAGGATTTTTGAAGTTATTTGAGCCATCATTTTGCCTTTTGATTATCTGGAAGGCAAAAATGTCTGAGGATCATGAACAAATTATTTTTTTACCAGGTCACTTGCAAATATAAAGATAAAAATCTATGTTTACTTTTGATGATAAAAACCCTCATGTAAAAAACTCAAGCACAAGATGTATCCACTTATGTAGAACAAACCATGTTAGGGAAATGAAGGGTTTGAACCCTCACTTAACTTAGATAGCCCAAAGTAAAATTGCCAGAGGAAGTCATGGAAAGTGAGCAGGCACTATGAAATCAAGCATATTACTCAGAGAGGTAGATCAGGAAATTCCAGTTTTATCTTGGTCTAGTCTCATGCATGGAGAGGATTTAAAAATTTAGAAACTGCAACTGGCCCACTTTGTGTCTCATGTATTAGAGAAGAAAAGAAAAGAAAAAAGAAAAAGAAAGCCAAATTTGAAGAGATATAATGAAGTCGTCATGACCAAGAGAAGCAACAATAGGAAAAAGAATATTGCTTAAGTTACTTTTCTATTCCCTGGTCCCAGTACTCCAAGACAGTTGGCTGAATATCTGCCCCATGACTCATAAGTTATAAATGGAATTTTTTTAATTTATAAATTTTTTGTTTTGAGATAATTTCAAGACTCACAAGAAGTTGCAAAAATAGCACAGAATTTCCCTATACCCTCGCCAGACTGTACTTTTCCAAAGGTAGCATCTTACATAACTACAATACATTATCAAAATCCGAAAACTGATATTGGTATAATATTGTTAACTATAAGCTTGATTCATTTTTACCTACATTCTTTTCATGTTTGCTTATAGAACTGACATTTTATCTAAGGTATAGATGCACAGAATCCATAACCATCACCACAATCAGTACATAAAACCCTTCCATCACCACAAAGAAACTCCCACATGCTACCCCTTGATGGTCAGACCCTTCCCCCAACCCTAACCTGGCAACCACTGACCTGTTCTCCATTTCTATAGTTGTAATATTGAATACTGTTATATAAATAGAATTATAAGGTATGAAATCTTTTGAGATTGCTTTTATCACTCAGCATAATACCCCTGAGATCTATCCAAGTTCTTGCTTGTGTTGTTAGCCTATTCCTTTTTGTTCCTGTGCGGTGCCCCATTATATGAATGTATCAGTTTGTTTATTCACACACTGAAGGACAATTAATTGTTCATGTCTTTTGGCTATTTTAAATAATGCTACAATGAACATAAATGTGAATGTATGAACGCAAGTTTTCATTTCTCTGGGATAAATACCAAGAAGTGCTATTGTTGAGTTCTTTGGCATATATGAAATTTTAAAATGCATCTTTTCTTTAATTTTCCTGTCCTCAAGTTGTTTTCTTTCTTACAAACCAAGTTTCTGGAATAGCACCATGTCTGTATTCCCCACCAGAAGAGAGTTTTCCGAGGCAGAGGTCCAGTCTTTTTTTTTTTTTTTTTTCTTTCTCAGAGGTCCTGTCTTAATCATGATTGTATACCTAGTGATTGTGTTCACCACAGAGTAGACATGAAATGATACAGCTTCGTTTTTCTCTCAAAATAGCCAAGACTACTTGGAGTAATTTCTCATGGATCACTAACTCATATTTACAAGGAAGTCAATCCCTTACTTTTACAAAGAATTTATAAAGTACAGAAGCCTATGTGGTCATTCTGAGTAGTAATTATCTGAGACTAGAATTCTAAACTTCAAAAGAAGGCCCCTGTACTCATCATAATAACCATCCTGACCTCCTTAATCTCTCTATACCTATCAAGGGGAGCCACCAGGTACCCCAACTTGATTTTGAACCTTTTTATTGCAAAAAGCAAGTCTTTATGACAAAATCTCAAGGGAAGTAGAGAATATTCTGTATAAGAGAAGAATAGGGAGGACATTTAAGACATGAAGAACAGGGTAAGTACAAGGAAAACAATCTCAAGGGGAATAAAAAGGCTTATAGAGAATTTGACTCCTAAAACAGCACCAATTTAATGAATTACTTTAATAACCAAGGCAACTACTGAGTTAATCTTTCTCTTGACCTTTCAATTGACTGAATGGGTACTATTTTTCTTAAAACATAAAGCACATCCATACCTTTGCTATCGACAATGTTCCCTTGGTATCCTACCTTCTTTGCCAAATCAGAAATTGTATAGACAGGCATCTTCATTTCCATGTCCTAATTTGAGCATGAGTATTTGAGTGTTTGCGTAGCAAAAATTTCTCATACCTGATGCTTGATAAGGCCATCAGCACATGTTACAGGCATCAAGGGTCCCAGCTATGGCTCCTTTAGAACCATCAAGAAGCCACATGCACCAGATGAGATAACCTTGGAAATGTTGACAATTTGGTAGCAGTTAAAATACCAGTATCTTCCATTCACCATCGCTGTGAAAGGACTTGGGAAGTAAAGTGGGTGGAGGAATCTAGGGAAAGGACAGATGGGTTAGGGACAGTGCTTAGAATCAGCATTTTGCTATCCTTTTCATAGATGAAAATGTTGCTTTTTCCTTCTCTCCTTTTCTCTGAAATTGCATGTCACATTTCAGTGATTTTTCTCTTGAAATGGGTATTTGGGAAGTGATGCTATTGTCAAAAACTCATACAAAGGCAGTTTCAACTAGATTAAATAGAAAGCAAACAAAAAGCTGAAAGTGAACTCAAATCTTTTCATTTATGAAAGTGATCATTTTCTCTCTATGTGTGAGTTAGGTTTACCCAGAGATACAAAAACAAAGACTTGAATTTCAACTGAAATAAGAGTCTTGTTCCTTCATACTTAGAGGATTACTCATTCAACAATCCTCCCAGTTTAGGCATGGTGTTAGAAAAGACTAGTTTCAGCTACAAGTGATAAAGATGCTCAAATAACAGCAGCTTCAAATGTATTGCTCTCAGATATAAATGACCTTTAGAAATAAATATTTCAGAGCTTATACAATACCTCTGTGATTGTTAGAGACCCAGACTCCTTATAACTTATTGTTCTACCATATTCAACATGAGGCTTTCACTATGTGATTCAAGATGACTTCCTAAGTGCTGTGAGGTCCACAAGTCAGCAGCAGAATAGAGACAAATCTGTGAAAGTTCTCAGCCCCAACTTTTACGAACATTTCTTAGAAGCTGCACCTGACACTTCTATTTACATCTCATTGGAGAGAAATTAGTTACGTGGTCATATCTATCCTCAAAGAAAGCTGGGAAATGTAGTTTTTATTTTGAATAGTCATATATACCCAGCTACCATTTCAGAGGTTTTATTATATTATTAAAGAAGAGGGGAAAATGAATTTTGAGAAATCAGGAGCAATTTCTGTCATAGTAGAAATCTATTATTTATGGCTGCCTCAAATCCTTTGAATGTGTTGTCTGATTTGGTAAGGGGGAGGTGTTGTTTATTTATTTGTTGTTTGTTTTTGGTAGTTTTCATCATTGCAAATCCCTAGTGAGAGCAGTTGAGACACCAGAAATAAGGCTGGTGAGAGGCCAGAGAAACAATCATAGAGGGCCTCATTTATCCCATCAAAGAGTTTGGTTTTATAGGGATTGGATATAGTTTTATCCAGTACTTATATACACTAGATGATAGAGAGATATACATATACATAGAAATATAATGCTTTTGATTACCAACTGTGCATGGAGACTGGAACAAAAATAAAATTGACATCCATTGCTTTTAAGGAGTTTATAATTTTGTAGAGGAAATATATCCATAAAATCCAACGCAGAGTTATAAAAGGTTATAGCTTCTTTTAATTTACAGAGAACTTCTACATCAATGACTGAGTAAATGATTAAAGCAAAGAAATGGAGTCTGAAGAGGAAAGGATATTTTGTAGAAATGAATAGTTTGTTTTGACTGACTGGGAAGATTTATAGGAAATAGTGGGAAAAGCCCAACAAAATAAACTGAGAATAGGTTGAGAAATAAATTGAGTATATATTCCCTGTTTCTAAACGTTTAGAAATAAGAAATATAAGATCTAAGTATTCTTTTAATTTTTTTTTAATTTTTATTTATTTATGATAGTCACACACAGAGAGAGAGAGAGAGAGAGAAGCAGAGACATAGGCAGAGGGAGAAGCAGGCTCCATGCACCGGGAGCCCGACGTGGGATTCGATCCCGGGTCTCCAGGATCGCGCCCTGGGCCAAAGGCAGGCGCCAAACCGCTGCGCCACCCAGGAATCCCAGATCTAAGTGTTCTTGAATTCATACATTGAGGTTTGTTTGCACTTATCAAGTCTTGACTAAACCAGATACCAGGAATTACAAGCCTCAAAAGATCTACTGAGCCCCCAGGCATTTAAATATCATTGGTGATTCATAATCAACTCCATAAGGTCAACTATGTGAAGGCATAGAAAACTCTGACCTGACTGCTCAGACCATTCCACTGGCCCCCAGATAGTGACCTGGGATATCTACAGCCTGTCTCCAAAAATGCCTACTGTTTCTATAATCTATCCCTGGGTAACAAAGCACTCCAAGAGTTAGTTGCAATATCAGTTTACTATTGCACAAGATCCTCTGGGCACTTCTGATTCACATGGTGTCATTTGAGGAGCTAGGAAGAGTAGAAGGTCCAAAATGACTCCAGGTATGTTGTTGGGAGTTGGTACTGATTGCTGACTAGGAGCTCAGGTGGTACCACCAACCAGGAGCCTCAAGCCTCAATCCTCTCCTTGGGGCTGCATGGACTTTCTCAACAGAGTAGGAGTGAGGATCTAAGGAGTGTTCCAAGTGGCCAGGTGGAAACTATACATATTTTAAGGACCAGCTTCAGAAGTCACACAGCATATTATCTGTTCTATTCCTTTTTTCAAAAAATATTATAGGGTGATGCTGAATAGCTTGATAGAGAAGCAGCAAGATTATATTTTAAGATATGTGGGACAGAAGATATTGTTGCAATCATCTTTGTAAAGACAATATACCACTATCCTTTGTCCATAACAATTCATACTCCTCTCACATGAAAAAATATCCTCATCCTATTACACCCAAATTTATCCCATTTTAACACCAGGTTTAGACTCAAGGTCAAAGATTTTTTTTTTTTCATCTAAATTAGGTCCAGTTAAGAATGAGTTTTCTTGGCTTCAGAAACCTATGAACTCTCTATCTTACTCCTATTCCCAGAAGTGAGAAGATGGAGATAGGATAATGATAAAACACATTCTACTTCAGGAAGAGGAAATAGGTAGTACTTAGCAGTCACTTGTTTATGGAAATTCTGATACTAGCCAGGCACACTTTGTTTATCCTTTTTGCTCCAGCATTGGGCAATGTACATTAATTAGAACCCAGTTCCACTCCTTCTGAGTGATTCCCCTTGGTTTTTGGCACTACTTTCTGAATTCTAGGCTTTTCCCACTGAATCATTCTTTCTTTTCCATAAGAAATAGCCCGAACTTGTAGTTGAGAAGTTTTCTTATTCTGCTTTTTGATTATAGCACGATAGGAGTCCAGAAGCCTTGATTAATCTTGAGCTATCTCAGTCCCATTTATTTATTTATTTATTTATTTGTTTGTTTGTTTGTTTGTTTATTTTACTCCCTTTGTGCTTCCTTATGATGTTTCTCTTAGAAATTTTCTAGGTTTCCTATGACTCTTATTGGAGTGAGCATCCTTGGATGGCATCCATACATACTTTTTGGGGTTAGCATCTGCAAAACAAAGCTGTACTCTTCCTTAAAGATGGGGCCTTCCAGCCTGGGAGTGAGGATTGGTTGTAGAACACTGTCCCTAAAATTTTTGCAAGTTCTTTTTCTGCCTGAAGCATCTATTAAGCATACTCTTAAAAGTTTTAGAAGCTTTATTTATTTTTTTTTTAATCTAACTGAGAGTGTAGGAGACATGGGCTTTAATTTTTATGAGGTCTTAATCATCTTATAGACACATCCTTGACTTGGCTTTGACCTGAGACCACATTATACTAGCATCACCCTGGGTTTGATTTTTTTCCCAGAGTCATTTCTTACTTTGCCAACTTCTTACCATCTGGAGATGCTTGGAATAAGAAACAGTTTTATTTTCCAACCTTGAGACTTTTGGATTAGAAAATCTCTAAATTTTGCTTAAAATCCAAATGTTTCTTTCAGTCTTCTTTCTCTTCCATCATTGCATTATCAGCAGTTAATAGAAGACAACAGACACTTTCAACATTCTTTCTGGAAACCACTTGTGCCAACTCCACAAGTTCATTAGTTATATTTTCTATCATATATGGTACAGTAGGTGACCGTGCTGTCAAATCTTCCATCACTACCTAACACTGGTTGCCTTTCCTTCAGTCCCCAGCATTAATCTTCTTATTGCCTTTCAGCCTCTACTGAGTCTCCTTACTCCCTCTTCATTCCTCCCCATAGGCCAATCTCAAAATCAATACCATGTGTTTTAGGTTTTATATTACAGCTGTACCCTGTCTCTATACTTCTTCAAAACTTTGTTATTTAAAGCAATAATAATTTATTATATATCAAGACTGTCAATTGACTACATGGTTTTTCTCTTTCCTATGGTGTTGGTTGGAGTACCAAGTGAATGGGAGGTCCAAAAAGATATCACCTACATAGCTGGCAGCTGGTGCTATCTGTCTATTCGTAGCTCCTCTAGTGGTATAGCTGGGGGTCTTGGCTATCCTCAACGTGGGCCCCTCCACATATCTGTTTGGGCTTCCTGGCATTCAGTTACATTTATCAGATTTAACTTATTTTTATGTTAGAATTGTGGTGTAGATATTATCATCTTCAATCATCTAGCAAATAGAATCAATGATTAGCAGCTAGCTGTATGCCGGGAGCCATAGTTGATCTATGAAAATAAAAAGTCAAGTAAGACACAATGCTTGCTAAGAGTAGTTTATGTCTAGTGGAGGAGTTAATCAATGATTATAATGCAAATCATACGTGGGAAACAGAAGTTCAAAAAGGTTAAGTATATTTCTTTTCATCTAAAAGCTGACTCAAGATATGAACCTAGATCTGCCTGATTTCAAATTTTTTTCTCTGCAGCAGTATTTATAAAGTTAATATAAGTGTCCAGACCAATGGTAATGAAGATTCAGAAGTTAGAAATGAAAGCCAGATCAAATGCAAAATATTGCTCAGGGAGAGTAGACAGGATCTGATGACTGTTTACATAATGTAGATAAGGCTAACAGAAGAATCAAAGGTGAGCCCTATGGGACTGAAGCTGGGAAATCAGAAGGAAGGATTGGTAGTTAAAAATGATTCCATTTGTTTTATCCACATTGAGTTTAAAGGACTGACCAAACATACAGATGTTATACAGCAAGCAGGATAAAGACAGAGAACTTGCATTCATTTATTCAAACTTTTTTGAGTACCTACTGTATGTCAGGTACTGGGTAGGTGAATAAGAAACCATATCCTTAATTTCAATGATTTAATAGTCAAGGTGCAGAGGCAGTCTTACAAGTAGATTATTACTAAACTTTGATATGATTAGAGCTATAGTAAAAGTAAATATGCTAGTAGGTGCAAAGGAACAAAGAAGAAAGTAAAGACGACACTAGAGGAGTTAACTGTACATAGGTGGCCATCACACCAGGTATGGATACAATTGCTAACGCAGGAAGGAAAAAACAATAAAATGGCCAAAGACATTTACTCAGATGGGGATTCAAAGAAGTAGATAGGAGGACGGTCTGAGAATAAGAAGAGAACCAGCATCGAAGTCAAGGGAAGAGAATATTTTCACAATGTCATCCTGATTTTGGAAAAGTCAGCGGCAACTCAGTAGAATGAGATGTGGTCAGGAACTTTAATATGCAATTGATGTAGGGCAGTCAAAGAGGATTAAGACCAAGAAGAGAATTCTTTATTGGGATTGAATTCAGTTCTTTCTGTCTGTTTATACAGAAGTCAGATAAGCTATGATAATTCAATCTCTCAAAGACATTAAAATGACTTCCAGATAAACAAGTCTATTGGTTATATAGCTCTTTCATAATGACTCATATCCCAGGAAAGGATAAATGAACTATAAGCTGAATGAGAAAGAAACACTTAGCTGAGATAATTAAGTTAGCTAGGCTTAATTGAGGGTTCAGAAGCTCTAAGATTTGGAATGAAAATGGTAGAGGATAAGCTTATTTTCAAATATGGAAGAATAATTTCAGGTTAAAAACTGAAGAGGCCTAAGCATTTAGTATCTGAGCTGTTCCATTTAGACTTCTTGCTCTGCCTGAAGAAAATGTCATTGTAAAAGCAGAACTAGCTATTTGTTTGGAAAAAAAAAAACAGGACAATTATTCATTTTTAAATTTTCTATTCCCTATAAGAAACTTTCAACCAAAACATAAAAGTATTTATAACAGGATATTAAAATGGGGTTTTCCTATCTCAGTTTCAGCTAAGACTCAAAAAAATGAGAACAAAACAATAGGTGCCAAATACCCCCATAATCTAAAATGAGAAGGTAGGACATATACTCAACACTTGCAAAAGAAGTATTCTGGAAATTTGTTTTGGCAATCCTTAGCATAATGACTGCCTCAAGGATATTTAAAAGGTTGGAGAGGCCAAGAAAGACTACTATTTTTAGAGGGAATTTTTTTTAGAGAGAGTTATTGGAATGCTATGGAATTCACAACCGATTCTGACTCAAACACACACACACACCTCAAGAGAGAGGTATCCTTACCCCTTACCTCAAGCCAAGTAAGTGAATATGAAAGAAAGTACTCATAGTTTTACCTTTGTCCCTAAAAATCTGTGAAATACATAGACTAATACCATATCTATTTCAAGAACAGTCCAAATGTGGGAAATGGTGGAGGCTGCACTGGTAAATAGTACATGTTTCCCAGTGATTAACTGCAGGGCTCAAACTGGAACCCAGCATGGATATTCACCCAAGAGGGCTTCCTAGAGGGAAGATGGAACTCCAACAGAATTGATCACTGGATGTTCATGGTCCAAGGAGAAATTATAAGCAGACAACTAGAAAAGGAGTGTTGACTTAACTTCAGAAATGTATTTGGAGGTTCCCAGTGGGGAAATCTTTAAGAAACACATGAAAGCTCCCCAAGAGATAATGATTCAGCTTTGGATGTCTGCCAGGCTCAGAAATCAACAAAATGAGATCATGACTATGTGACCGTACTAGCAATATTAAGCCTTTCCTGCCTCCTGCCCCTAATATATCTTCTTTCTCCCACTCTTCCCCTCTCCTCAGCCCTCTCAAATTGGATGAGTCAGAGACAACTTATTGTAGTAAGGTGAAATATAAAAACTTTAACCTCAAATAAAACTGAGACTTGATTATTACCATGGGCTGGCCACATTAATCCTAAAACAAAATTGTTATTGCATTTAGAAATGAGACTGAGACTTCTTTTTTTTTTTTTTTTTTTTTTTTTGCTAGCTGAGGGCCACAGAAGAAGGCCTACAGAAGAAATAGTCTACACAGATGTTTAAAGGGGCAGTGGTTTTTTTTGCTTTCTTCTCACACTCTAAGGAATCTTGGTTGTTTGTTAAAATGTTTAAATCCAGGTGTTCTTTGTAGTACAATATAACATAATGACTAAAAGTGCCACTTGTGGAGTAAGACCTAGATTCAAATGTCCCCTTTACCACTGACAAGCTGTGTCAACTGGGGCAACTAATCTGGTCATTGCAAACTTTCTCTCCTGGAACATGGGGATAATAAATGTATCTACATTATAGGATTGATGTGAGGGCTAAATAAAATTATGTAGGTAAATCACTTAAGTACGGTGCCCATCATAGTTTGAACTCCTTAAATAGTAGCTATTGTTATTAATTATTTACCAAATAGTTGCAATTAACTACTTTTTCCTTGTTTTTAAGAACATATTGGTTGATGTTTGTCTGTACAGACTATTCCTAATCTCTCCACTACTCATTAAACTTAACCTTTTAGATATAGATTTCTAGCCCCCCTCTGAAATAAAAGTTTGCAGTCCTTCCAAGCAGCTCAGCAACACTGTAGGACAGGGAATGGAGAGTATAACCAATTGAAAATTGCAGGCCAAATTGAGCAAGTGGAAAGTGATTACTTTGTCTGGGATCTCCCCAGGTCCCTGCAGAGCAAAAATTCCTCTGTACCTTTGCTAAGAATGGCCTAGGATTCTGGAAGACTTCTAGGCATGATTTGTGCCATGTTTTAGAAAATAATGTCACTGAAATTCTAGTTGGATGGGGCATGTGGTATTTTGATATTTTCAAACATTTCAACTTATTAATAGGATGGTTGTCAAATTTCTTCCTTCTTGGGGGGAGGGAGAAAGAATCAACATGATTTAAGCTAATAATTCTTGAAAAATTGAAATTAACTCATCTTAAAGAGCATTAGGTACTCAATCTGAGATGTTTCCTCTTTCCTCCAAAATCTTAAAAAAAAGAGCCCATCAAAGCATGCTTGGATAGGTAGGGCTACTCAACAAGAAGGAAGGAAGGAAGGAAGGAAGGAAGGAAGGAAGGAAGGAAGGAAGGAAGGAAAGAAAGAAAGAAAGAAAGAAAGAAAGAAAGAAGAAAGAAAAAGAAAAGAAGAAAATAGAAAATTGGAGTATTATAGAAAAGGGAGTAGTATGTAAATTAAACAGTTGTTTCTATCTAGCTGTCCTGAGACATCATATAAAATCCTACAGGATTTTATAGAAGTTGTCTATGGTATCAGCCTTCTCTATCCCCTGCTATCCCAGCATTCCATCCTAACTCATTCAACTGATGCTCCCTAGCTTCTGCAATGACTTGTTTGAGTTCCTGAATAATTATTTTACTTTAGTTAATGTTTTATTATACAGATATAATACATTTACATGGCTAAAATTTTTAAGGCTAAAAGGGTATACGATAAAATGTTTCTATCTTATTCTTATTGTGGACAACCATTGGATCTTTCCAAAAGGAACTGATGTTATCAGTTTAGTATGTATCATTTCAGAGCACAGAATTGGAACAATGAATGTGTGTGTGCACACATGTATCCTTTCCTATTATACAAGTTGCAATTTATTACATAATAGGTTTTGTACTTTGAGTTTTAATCTAATAACTTATTTTATTTTTATTTTTTTAAAGACAATTTATTTATTCATGAGAGACAGAGGGGGGCGGGGCAGAGACACAGGCAGAGGGAGAAGCAGGCTCCATACAGGAAGCCTGATGTGGGACTCAATCTCGGGTCTCCAGGATCTCGCCCTGGGCTGAAGGCAGGAGCTAACCTGCTAAGCCACTCAGGGATCCCCTAAAAACTTATTTTAGAAATTCTTCCATATCCACAAAGAGCTTTCTCATTATGTTTATAGCTGCATGATTTTCCTTTGTACACGTGCGCTATAATTCATTGGTCTAGTTCCCTACTTACAGACTTTTAGATTATTTACAATATTTTGGTATCTCAAACAATGCAGTGATGAATAATTGTGCATAAAGGTATTTCATATGTATGAGGATATCTGTAGATGAAATCCTAAAAGTAAAATTATAGGATAAAAGGATATGTGTGTTTGTTATTTGGAAGTGTCCATACAAAGGTAACAGACACACACATACTCATGTCACATGCTATGGAAAAAAATTAGGCCTATTGGGAAAACTCACAGATTGTATAAGACCAGCAGGATGCAAGGGTTCACTGTCCTACTGACACCCTGAGGAGAGACATGCTGGGCTGGGCACAGCTGGATGCACCAGGGAAAATGTTCCAAGAAAATAAGCCTGTCTTCATTATGCTCTTTGTATTTCTAGGGTGCTCTGACACAGAACACCTCCTTAATTCTGTAACAAGTGAGGCTTTCTGGCCTGAGAAGTGCCCTTGTAGGACCAGTGTTAAGTTAGAGTCTTTACATCTCAATGCCGCTGTTATTAACCAGAGGTCTTATGTTAGCCTGACCATCTAACTCCATTCCCGTAAAGTAGCTCATTGCTAAACTATCAGAAGGAAAACAAACAAAACACTGAAGGTAAGGAGCTATGAGGGATAGCCAGAAGTCAGAAAAATGCCCTCTCCTCTGCCATTCATAGTTAAGTCATTCACCATAGAGATTATGGTAATTTATACTCACACCAATGAATGACAGACAGTACCTATTTCCTCATATCCCCACTGTGAGGACATGATCACAGTTTTTGATCTTTGAGAATATATGCTGGTGAAAAGTGTAGGCTCAATGTGGTTAAAGCTTACATTTATTTTTATTATTATGTAGACTAAACATCTTTTTATGTTTTAGAATAGCTTATTTTCCTCTTTTGTGATCCTTTTCTATTTTTGTATTGGGTTATTGGTCTTTTATTGGTTTGTAGGAGATTTTTATCTATTAGATACATTAAGGAATTACTGCTTTGTCTGTAACATGGATTGCAAGTGTTTCCCAATTTACTATCTGACTTTTGATTTTGCTTATGGTGGATTTTATCTTGCAGAAATTCAATTTTTCATATAGCTGAATTTATCACTTTTTGTTTGGGGCTTTGTGCTCTATGTTATATAGAAAGGCCATCCATACACGGAGATCATTTAAAAAACAACAACAACAAAAAACTTGTCCTGTGGTTTGTTTTAGAACTTTTTTATGGTACTTATTTCCTTTTGTCTTTTTAAAAACATTTGAATCTTTAATCCATGTAATTGTCTCTAATTGTTCAAGCTGAGGACATATGGTATACATCTGTACACCATTTTTGTATCTAGAGTATTAGGAGGAATTTTATAAAGATGTAGCACTAAATCTTGATTACCTTTTCTTTTTAAGGACATGATTTCTTCAGTATACTTTGTATGCTAGCCACTTAGAAGTGAGTTTGTCTTGTTTTGCCTTGTTTTCTTACAATTGCAAACTTTCTAAGGATCTCAAGTTCCCCCAGACCTAGAACTCTTAATTAAATAGACACAGCTAGACTTCTACAAAAACTAATAGACATCTTTCCAGGGTTTTTTTTTTTTTCTGTTTATCTAAGATTTAGCCATTCTTTTTGGATGTTAATCAGTATTACAAGACTTTATCCAAGTTGTTTATAAAACTTTTTGAAAAGGATATGTGTCCAGGAGGAATTGTGTGTGTGTGTGTGTGTGTGTAAGATTTGACAAACTGTTAAAATTTTTACAAGGAAAAATAAAAGATCAGGTATGGGCAAAACATTTTAGAAGAGCAATATGCAGGATTCATCTTTCAAGAGGTCAATAATTTTTATAAAAATAAGTCAGTGTAGTACTGGTACAGAGGTAGACCCAAAAATGAAATATACAAAACCCAGAATCAAATCCACACGTATATAGAAACTTGATTTATGATGGAGCTATTATTGAATAATAATGAAAATTGGTTAGAATTAACAAGAGTTTCAAAACAAATTGAGACAATTGATTATACAGATAGAAAAAATGAAATTGGATATGTACTTCATCTTATGAGCAAAATATAAATTCTCAGTTCATTTAAAGATTGAAGGTGAATTTCAAAGCTAAAACATGGTAGATAATACAGAGAATAACTTTTTCATGGCTTTAGGGTGGAAAAGAATCTCTTAAACAGAAACAAAGAGTGTGAATCATGAAGAGCGCAATTAATAAATTTAACTATAATAACATTAAGAACTTAAGCTCATTTAAAAAGTGGAAATAACAAAACAATTAGGAAGAGAAATTGTGAAGCATATGATTGACAAAGGATTAGAATCTAGGCTGTATAAAGAATTCCTACAAATTGAAAAAACAAATGAGCCAAAAAAATAACAAATTGAAAAGTCACTTTATAGAAGGGGAAACATGAATGGCCAACAAACATATGAAGACAAGAAAACTTCATTGGTAATTAAGAGAGTGAAGGTTCAAATCACAATGGTTTCTACTTGAACCAATTGGCAAAAGTTAAAGGGTCTAATAAATTTGATAAAGATATGACACAAATGAAACTGTATCTATATAAACCTAAATGATACACAGTTCAGAAATGAAATATTCTTTTTTTAAGGTAAGAAAACAATAGATATAAAATGCAGACAGTGGTTATCTCTCTTGAGTTAGGGGACGGGGATGATATCAGAAGGAATTACCCAGAGAACTTCAACTATTATAGTAATGTTCTATTTCTTTAATAGGGTAGTGGGTATGCAGGCATTTGTTGCATTGTTTTTTTATATATATATACCCCGCATATATTAGCTTCCTAAGGCTGCCACAACAATGTACCGCAAACTGAGTAGCTTAAAATAATATAAATTTATTATCTCACAGTCCTAGAGGCTAGAAATTTGAAGCCAAATGCTGTTGGATACAAAGAGCACACAAATTTACCACAGCAGATTCTTTCTGATTATTGTCCTTGTTCATTCTGGGGTGCTACAAAAAGCAGGATATCTTTTGCCCCAAAACGTGGTATCTTACACTTTCCCTAGCTGACACTAGTGAAAAACCCTTCATTGCCCCTTCTAAGCTTCTAGTGGCTTCTGGCATTCCTTAGCTTATGGCAGCACAACTCCATTCTCTGCCTTTGCCTTCACAACGCTGTCTTCCTTGTGTGTATCCTTCTGCCCTCTCCTCTCCTTGTAAAGACACCATCAGCCATTGATTTAGGGCTATTACCCTATCAGCGCTATTACTCTGTGTAGGGCTCACACTAATCCAGTATGACCTCGTCTTAACTAATTACATCTGCAATGACTCTATTTCTAAATAAAGCCAGGTTAGGGTTCTGAGGTTCTGAGTGGAAATGAATTTTGGAAGGACACTATTCAGCTTATGATACTGCAAACATTTTATTTTCATTCATTTGTATCTATTCATATTTAACTTTACAAACAGAATTCATTATGGATCTCAGTGACATGTCTTTAGGGACCATGCCCAGTGTGATGTATGAATGCTGTTGGGTATGAACAGGACACAAATACATCACAACAGACCCTTCCTGATGATTGCCCTGGTTCATTCTGGTGTACTACAGCAAGCAGGACATATTTAGCCCCAAAACAGGCCATCTTCCTATTTCCCTCTTCTTTTGCTTGCTAACTGTATGGATGATTTTAAATGATGTTAAATGGATGATTTTATCATGCATGCTCTAGTTTGCCACTAGCTCAAATAGCACAGTACAGTGGATCTCAAAGTGTGTTCCAAGGACCAGTGGTGTCAGCATCACCTGGGAACTTGTTATAAATGTAAATTTTCAGGTTCCATCCCAAATCTATTGAACCAAAAACTCCAGAAGTGAGAACCAGAAACCCATGTTTTCCCAAGCTCTCTTGATGATGCACACTCCATTTGAGAAACATTAGAATAGTGGAGAGAGTACAGACTCCAGTGCGAGAACACTAAGGTTTGAGTCCTAAAAAGTTTGTCACTTTTTAGCTATCTTACCTTGGCCAATTACTTAATTTTTTGTTTTCTCTTCTGTAAGAAAAGAAAAGTGGTTCCCTACGTGTGGATAATAGCACATTTCTAACATGGTTCTTATGAAGATAAAATTAGTGAATCCACGTTGAATGCTTAGAATGGAGCTTGGCACACAAATACTATATAAACGTTGCCTAATTAAATGTGTTTTACTGTAGGAAGGAAAGGAAAGGAGACCTGCCTTCTTCTTTGATGTGCATCAGCATCCCAGCTCCTAAAGACAATTGAATTAGCAATGCTGCTCTAAAATTACTTGAAGATACTTTGCTTTTGAAAATTAAAACATGTTTTATTTCTTAGCCTCCTACCTGGCATTTTCATCATTTCTCCATGTAACGGTAAGCTAGTGGTTTTATAATTGCATCTGCAAGTTCTGTATGCTGACATGTAAATCAATTGAGTAAAGGGTACTTCTCCTGGGCCTGGAAATTAAAATTAATTTAAACCACAAGGAATTCTCTTACCAAATACTCACCCACACCAGGTTTCACTTTCTTCCTAATGATATTTGTTTCTCTCCAATTTGAATATCCTTCTCCTTAATAGGGAATACGAAAGAAAAAAAAATAGTTCTTCCTTTATTATAATCAGGTCATTTAAATTTTCCCTAATGATGGGCCTCTTACTTCATTGACCTTCTTATAAGTGGTACTTAGTTAAAATGCATTTAGTCGTTTATTCAACAAGTATCTGTTGCATACTTACTATATTCAAACAATGGTTTGTATGTTAGGAATACAACAGGGAAGAGAACACATGAAAATTTCTGTCCTTGTGAATCTTATCTCAAGTTGTAGTATACAGACAATATAAGTTAATATATTAATAAAATAAAATTATTGATTGGGTCAAAACTAAATGCTAAAGGAAAACATGTTAAGGTAAGAGAGATTGATAATGTCAGGGGATAGGATTTTAAACAGCATATTCGGGATTGACCTTTTTTATTGATTTATTATTTTATTTCATAATGGTTTCTTCTCTTAGAAATGGAAAGTGAAGAGTGAGACTTGATTTCTTGGCCTTGAGCTTTCTAGGAGATCTATTCCATTTAGATTTCAGTGAAGGTGGTTTTCAGAATCTGGTCCAGATCAACCAATTCTTTATAGGATGGTACATTTGTATCACAGGACTGCTGTCACAAATTACCACAAACTGGGCAGCTTAAAGCAATAGAAAATTTATTCTCATACAGTTCTGAAGAATAGAGCCCAAAATCAAGGAGCTGATAGGATTGGTTCCTTCTGGAGGTTCTGAAAAAGAATCTGCTGTGTTCCTCTCTGCTGGCATGTGGTGGCTGCCAGCAATCCTTGGCTTTCCTTAATTTATGGGCTCATCACACAAATCTCTGCCCTTGTCTTCCCAACATCTTCTATGGGTCTATGTGTCCTTCTCTTCTATAAGGCATTTGTCATTGGACTGAAGGTCCACCTGGATAATCCTGGATGATCTCATTTAGAGACCTTCATCTTATTTATATCTGCAAAGATCCTTTCTCCAAATAAGGTCACCTTCACAGATTTCAAGGGGACTTATCTTTTAGGGGGAGCCACCATTCAGCCCAGTAGATGAGTTTGGAAAGTTTAATTTTTGTGGTGATATTTCCCTGCCCTCAATAATAGCTACTATAGTCAATTGTTGCAGCTAATTTGAGGACAAAATTAAATTCAAGATTAGGTCTCTCCACCATAAAATTTAGGTCAATTCAACACCAACCTGTGGTTCAATTCATCGACTAATGCTAGTCCAAAAGCTGTTACTTATCTATGAAGAAATTAGAAGAGAAATGGAGAGTAAGCCTTTAGAAACTTCTACAGTAATTTGACAATGTCTGTTGAAGATAATAATAAAAAACGGGGGCTTATGTTTCATGTTTCTTTAAAATCTTTTTTTTTTTTAATTTTTTTTTTTATTTATTTATGATAGTCACACAGAGAGAGAGAGAGAGAGGCAAAGACACAGGCAGAGGGAGAAGCAGGCCCCATGCACCGGGAGCCCGACGTGGGATTCGATCCCGGGTCTCCAGGATCGGGCCCTGGACCAAAGGCAGGCGCCGAACCACTGTGCCACCCAGGGATCCCTCATGTTTCTTTATTAAAACATATTTCTGATAATTAAATGTCACTGTATTTTAAAAAAAATATTGGCTGGAGATTAATTTTAAAAACCATGGTTTATTTGAGAAGCACTGATAGAGGCTATTGTTGGTAACACAATTTAGAAAGTAATATTTTCCATAATTATGTCTGTCCACAGGACCAAAAACATTTCAGTGCCAGGAATGGAGAGGTATGTGTCGCAGACAAAGTGCCTTATATCACAAATAACAATTTCTCTTGCGATATCTATCTTAGCAACTAGCTTTAATTTTGTCACTATTATGGTATCTACTCATCCAAGGCTGGTGCAGTAAACCTCTATGGATCAGGAGAATTGAATCAGGCTCTGGCTCACAAGTTGCCATCCTCATGACTGTAGACAACTTTCTTTGACTCTGTAGTCAAGTTTTCTCACCTGTAAAATATATTTCATTTTGCTTTGACATCCCATTCAGCATCAGCACCACTACTACAACCATCAAAAATAAAGTGTAAGACAAAACAGACTTTCTCACCTAGGGATTAGCTGGAGAAATGAGCATCGTTTTTCACAAAATGTTCCATACATATAGCAAAGTTGAACAAAGTTTGCACTCGAAAAGTTCTAGAAGCAATTCCAGTGTGGAAAGTGGAAAAGTTCCTCACACATCCAAAGAAGCAAGGCTCCAATACCTGCTGACTATCTTATGATTCAACCCAGTTTTGACACTCTCTACCCAGAGAAAGCACGACATCCCATCACATCCCACTACATCCCACCTCAGTCCTACAGGACTGGCATCTGCTTCAGATGCCAATCACAAGCCCAGGTTGTTGCTTGTGCTTCTGACTGACCAGCTAAGGATTGGAGGTTCCTACGCCTCCCTTCCTTGGTCTTCAGAAGCCGGTCACAAGTCTAGGTTGTTACCTGTACTTCTGACTGACTATCAGAGTTCCTACAACCCTCTGTTGTAGTTGGATTAGTTTGCTAGAGTGGCTCACAGAACTCATTTACTCTCTAGATGGGCAATTTATTACAAAGGATATTAATGGATATGAATCAACAGGCAGATGAAGAGCTACACTGGGTGCTGTCCCAAACAAAGTTGCTTCTCCTCGTGGAGTTTGAGGCTTGGCACTATGGCACATGGAAGGGTTCTGGTTCCCCAGTCTGGAAGCTCTCCACACCCTCTCTTTTTTGAGTTTTTATGGAGGCTTCATTACCTAGGTATGATTGATTAAATTATTGGCCATTAGTGATTGATTCGATCTCAAGACTCCCTTCTCAGGAAACTAGGGAGTGGGACTGAAAGTTTCTACCTTACATTCAAGGTTGGTTCCCCCATCAACCAGCCTCCATCCTTAGGTGTTCTCCAAAATTACCTCATTAACATACACTCAGTTGTGGAGAAATAGGGCTCATTATAAATATAAAACATATCATTCACCTTTATCATTATGAAGTGATTTCAGGAACTGAGCACAACAGACCAAATATCATAATAATAGTTTCTCCCATTACTCTTATCACTCAGGAAATTCCAAGAGCTTTGGGAGCTGTAAGTCAGGAACTGTGGACTAGACCAAATATATATGAAAAAGGTAACTTAGTGATGTGAATTGCCAAATACATATATTTTTATAAATCACAATATTGCAGCAATGAATACCCATGTAACTACAACCTAGATTTTACCATTTTACCATTATCATTTTTTATACATGTTTATCACCTATCTAATGCTCTCTATAATCACTAATTCATACATTTTTCCCAGTCTAGGTTGGATATATATATATCCATATAAATGTATATATGTGTATATATGCATATATAAATACATATGTATATATACATTTGTATATGTATATGTGTGTATATACACATATACATGGCAGATATCAGTGCACTGCCACTTAATACTTTAACAAGCTTATCATTAACCAGAGCTCAATATTGGAATAGTTTTCTTTTGATATAAAATTTATATATGAAGAAATGAACAAATCTTAAGGGTATATTTGCTGAGATTTGACAAATGCATACATTTATGTAATCCAAACCCTACGAAGATTTCCAACATTTCCATCCATCCAGAGACAACCGAGTCCTGATTTTTCTACCTGAGATTAGATTTTTCTATTTGAGGGCTTCATAAACATGAAGTGTTATGAGATATTGTCTTTTATGTAAGACTTTTTTTTACTCAACATGATGGTTCTATGGTACTGCATTTATTACTGTTCCATTTTGCTGAGTAGTATTCCATTTTATGACCATGGATGAGTATACCACAATTTTGTACTCATTCTTTAACTATTTCCAGGCTTAGACTACCATGTATAAAATTCCTATGAACATTTTTAAATAAATATTTCTGTGAACAAATGTTCTTATTTTTCTTAATTTGTGCTTCTATGTTTATGTCTGTAGTCTTTTCTGAATTAATTTTTGTGTATAATACAAAGTAAGGGAAGAAGTTCATTCTTTACATATGGATATCTAGTTTTTCAGCACTAATTTTTTAAAAGACTACCATTTCTCCTCCTTTCTCGATTGAATTATCCTGGTATCTTGTCTGAAATTTAATTGACGATATACATGTGTTTCTCTCTGGGCTTTCTATTCTGTTCCATTGATTTAAGTGACTATTCTTACACCAATACCACATGGTCTTGATTATATAGATTTATCATAAGTCCTATACTTTTGTTCTTGTTTTGAAAGGCTTTTCTACTTTTCTAGATCTTCTGCCTTTCTGTATAAATTTTATAATCAGATGATCAATTTCTGTCAAAAAGAAACTTGTTGGGATTATGAATGGAATTGCTTTGAATCTATAGTTACATCTGGGAAGAAATGATGTCTTTACTAACATTGAGTTTCCATTTTGCAATTAAGGTCATTCACTGATTATTAAATTTCTAATACTGTGTTTTTCAATTCTAGAATTTCCATTTGACTCTTTTCTTGAAATTCTATTTTCACTCCTTTTTTTTTTATTCACTACGAGCATATTGCCCTTTATTTTATTGAGCGCAGCTTTAAGGAATGTTTTAAAATACTTGTCAGGTACTTCTAATATCTTTGTCAGTCATCTTAGGTTTATCCATTCAAACTTTCTGGTGTCGTCTTATGCCAAGTAGTTTTGGATTGTATCCTGCACATTATGCAAGTTACATTGTAGATACTCTGGATTTATGTCCCTCTAAAATGAACTGATAGTTTTGTTTGTTTTGTTTTTATAGGCAACTAACTTTGTTAGATTGCAAAGACTGTCCTTTGGATGTCAATTCAAAATTAGTTCAGTTCTTTTATTCTTAATTTTCTTGGAGTCTAGCTCATACATATATTGTTCAGGTGCCAGTGAGATCTTCAGGCAAAATTTATACACAGAATGGGCAGCTCCTCCTCTCAGGTACTCTTCTTTCTGGGACTCCACAACCCTTTTGCTTTTCAGAGATTGTTGCTCCCCGACTCTGTCCTTTGGTTTTTAAGCCAGAAAGACTGTGGGTTTTCTGTTAGACTTTCACTTTCCTTAAGCTAAAAACTGGTAAAAAGAAAGAAGCCAGAGGAGCAGAAGATAGAAAAGAAAAAGGAGGTGGAAAAGGAGTACAGGATTGAAATATATTCAATGCCTTTTACTTCTTCCAGGTGTCAGCTCCTCTTCAAAAGCAGTTTATGTTGATTCTCCAGTGCTTTCAGGTACTTTGTTGTGTTTTGTCCGAGTTTATAGTTGCTATCTGTGGGAGATCACATTAGGTAAGAGCCTACTTGGCCTCACCAGAAGCACTGAAAAACAGAACATTTAAAAGACGCTTGTAATTAGAGACTATTGATAAAAAGAGGACTGCACTTCTTTTAAAGAAAGAACTCTCAAGAAACACTTTAATAGTCCTTTTGCTTATATAAATATTAAGCCCAGGGCTAGAAGGGATAAGAGGTATTACAAACAAATGGGCTGCAAAAATTGATGTGCATAATAAAATATAGAAATATACAGGAATATAGTTCCCTGGGGATGAGTGGAGGTGTTTCTGAAATAAAGTATAGGGAAGAAGGGTGACACCAGAGTACCAGCAGAACTTGGCTGGAGTCAGGGTACTAAGTGATGAAACAGCTAAGAAAATAAAATAACCTCTTATGTAGAAGAAATTTAGTCAGAACTGTCTGATATTCAAGTCTCAGTTGAATCTCTATTTTCGTTTTACACCTTCTCTTTATTCCAACCCATAGTATATCCCACTGATTGTAAAAGAAAAAAAAGTGGAAACATATTCTCCTCTTCACCTGATTACTTTCCTGTATTGATTACATACCACTTCTCTAGCAGGTATATTATTTGAAAAAATCATCACTAAATTAATTCGAGGACAACAGCCTCCTAGAAAGATTAATGACACATAATTTAACTTTATGAAAGAAGCAAGCATCCAATAAATTAGAAAATGCATACCATCACCCAAGTAAATTGTTAAATATCCCAAGTGCTTACCTTATTGAGTATTTGACAAATGGATTTCACATTCATTCAATTACATCAGTGCTATTTTCGTGTCACTTGCTCTATTGTTTGAATAAATGTATGTCTTTTCACTAACGATGTTATGTGTACTTAACTCCATTCACTCTGTGTCAGAGAGGGACAATCAGTAAGGATAATCATGTGTCACAGGTACTAATACTTAGATTCCAAGATTTCAGTGACAGTCTTATTCAGTGTGGGATGCCAAAAGTTTAAATATTTTTATCCAAGAGATTCCTTTATTATTTTCTATACAGCTTGTGATTCTACTTTCAGAAATATTTTTTTCAAAGCAACCATTTTCTTTCTCATTTAAGTAGGAAAAAAAGGAATAATTGGCCAGCAGAACTTCCACTCCAGTAGGAACAACCGGTTTGAAAGAATTTCATCTAAACACAAAATCTCTGTGTCTTAGTTAGTCTAGTAGTGTTTTCATAGCTAAGTACACAATATTTGTTTTATTTTAAAAATAATGAAAGTGATTTGCAAAGCCTACAACAAGATATTTATTTTTATTTCCACCTCTCCCCCAAATTCCATCTTCTTCTAATAACTGTACCTTTTTATTCCTTTGATAAACAACCTCTCCACCTTTATTCATTGCCTAGGGTGGCCATAAGAAAGTACCACAAACTAGATGGCTTAAAACAACAGAAATGTACTATCTCATAGTTTTGGAGGCTAGAAGTCCAAAATCAAGGTGTCAGCAGGGCCATATTCCTTCTGAAACCTAAGAAGAAGAATCTTTTTTTTTTTTTTTTTGCCTCTTATCTTTTGGTGGTTTACTGGCAATCCCCAGTGTTTTGTGGCTTGCTGCTGCAAAATTCCAATCTCTTTCTCTATCACATTGTCTTCTTACAAGGACATCAGCCATGTTTGATTAAGGACTTTGGTATGATCTCATCTTAATTATATCTATAATCATATTTCCAGATAAGATCACATTTTGAGGTATAGGGGGTTCGGATTTCAACATGTCTTTTTGAGACGCACAGTGCAACTCATAAAACCACCATTTTCAATCCTCTAGATGACATTACATTTGGCTCAAGAGATGGACATAGAGCTCAGGTCTAGTCAATCAGAGCATATTTGCCTGCCCAAGCTGCTTGGTTTCTGGTCTGTACATATGTTTAATCAGAGTGAACAAAATACAATGGGTATTTTGCTGAGATTTCAAAAGGTGAGACACTCTTGCTTGATTTTATTTAATGTTGGGGGTATATAAAGTCTGGATTCACTACTAGGAGTTCTCTTGCCATGAATGGGTACTGATATGTAAAGAATATGGAAGAGCGAGGGGGACAGGGAGACAGAGAGTGGGGTGGGAAGAGGAAGAGGAAGAGAGGGTTTTCCAGGAAAACAGAACCAAGAAATAGGGTTGTGCAATTATGAAGGCTGAGAAGTCCCAAGATCTGCAGTCAGCAAGCTGGAGACCCAAGAGAGCTGGTGGTATACTTCCAGTATGTATCTGAACACCTGCAAAATGGAAGAACTGATAGCATAAGTTCCGGTCCAAAGGCTGGCACACTTTAGACCCAAGAAGATTCCATTTTCAAGTTCCTATCAAAAGTCAGGATAAGCTTGGTATCTCAGCTCAAATAGCCTTTATGTGCCATTTGGGCCTTCAACTGATTGCATAAGTCCCACCCACGTTAGAGAGCAATCTACTTTACACAAGCTACTCGTTCAAATGGTAATCTCATTCAAAAACACCCTCACAGAAACAAACACCTGAAATAATATTTGCTCAAATATATGGGCACCCTGTAACCCTGTCAGATCAATACATAAAATTAATCATCATGGAGACAGAGAGACTGGTTTCTTTGTCATGGCTTGAGCTCCTGAATTTACCCAGGCATTCTTAAAGCTCTACCTTTGGCTTTTTCAAGTAATGACCAATATATTCCCTCATTTCTTAAGTCAATTCAGTTGTCTTCTCTAATTTAAGTATCCATTTTTTTCTTCATAATATCCCAGGACCCTTTGGTTCTAAGTGAAAATCACTGGCAAATACCATAGCTGAGATTATATTCTTCATCTGTCATCATCCTCAGGTCTTTGGAAGCAACTTTAGCTCTATGCTCCAGTAGGATGTGGGCCAAAAACTTGTACCATAGTAACCTACTCTTTAAACAACATAAATAACATGCTATAGTATTACTTTTCACCTCACTAAGGAAAGAAACTCTTTCTTTGGGCTAGAATATGCTTGCTACTTAATGTTTTTTCAGAACTATTCTATTATTCATAGTCATGTCCCCAGACCAAAATATCTCATTGAAATATTAAAAACACAATCAGCTAATAATCCAGGAAAGCAAATAGCTTTATGTCTTACAATAGTGTTTAGAGGATTTATGCAACTGAAGCAAAGATTCAAAATTCCCCACAATTTCATGTAGTCTATAAGTTGACATTTTTCTAGCCCTTGAGATGTCTGCATTTATGACTCTATATAGAGAGAATTCAATCAACCAAGCAATACAATCAGTCTGTTTTCTTTAACACTTGCTTTCTGTAAAGTTTTTCTGATTGCAATGACACACAAACATAAAGAAAAAAATTGCCCTCCACAAAACAGAAACTATACCAACTCAAGGATAAAAATAAATCATCTAGGGGATCCCTGGGTGGCTGAGCGGTTTGGCGCCTGCCTTTGGCCCTGGGCGCGATCCTGGAGTCCCTGGATCGAGTCCCACATCGGGCTCCCAGCATGGAGCCCGCTTCTCCCTCTGCCTGTGTCTCTGCCTCTCTCTCAATCTCTGTGTCTATCATAAATAAATAAATAAATAAATAAATAAATAAATAAATAAATAAATCTTAAAAAAAATAAATCATCTAAAGGAAGTAAGAGTGCCAAGTATTACTAAAAAGATTTCATTTTACACAGTGGTTTTCCAAAAGTCTGTTCCCTCCTGTTTGACTTCCTTTGAGGGTCGTGCTTCTGTTCTTACAACTAAATTTCAATAGTTAAGAATGGGGTTCCACTCCTGCATCATGTGTTCACGGCCCAGTCAGACATATGGAGATGTTTCTCAAAAGTTTCTTATAAGTTGAATCATGTCAGAGGTTTGCTAGAGGAAATTGGTATCTAAAAGAATTATATAAGAACATTTTTAAAAACCAGACATCTATTTGGTAAAATAAAATGTCTTCAGACTTGATGTTTATGTATAAAATTTGCTTTTTCTTTTTTTTTTTTTTTTTAAGATTTTATTTATTTATACATGAGAGACACAGGCAGAGGGAGAAGCAGGCTCCATGCAGGGAACCCGATGTGGGACTCGATCCTGGAACTCCAGGATCACGCCCTGGGCCAAAGGCAGGCGCCAAACCTCTGAGCCACCCAGGGATCCCCTAAAATTTGCTTTTTCTTATTTTGGATTTGCTTTAAGCAAGTCTAGAGTTCTCTTTTATGAAATCTATGAAAAATTAAATGAAGCTGAACTTTCAGACTACTCTAAAGCAAGCATGAAGAGAGAAAGCTGTATCTAGTTAACTAAGGGCTGTGCATAAGTGAAATTAGGGTCTTTCCCTATTTTCCCTTTGAGGCTGGTTTTAAATATTTAGATTGAAATTTTATATATTTATAGGGATAATATATTTTTATTTGGTAAACAAGTCTATTTTAAAAAGTTATATGAAGGGATGCCTGGGTGGCTCAGCGATTAAGTCTGCCTTGGGCCCAGAGCGTGATCCCGCCATTCTGGGATGGAGTCCCGCATCGGGCTCCCTCCATGGAGCCTGCTTCTCTCTCTCTGCTTGTGTCTCTGCCTCTCTCTCTCTGTGTCTTCATGAATAAGTAAATAAAAATCTTTAAAAAAAAAGTTATATGAAGAGAGAAAATAAATCTTAGAGTTTTGGAACATTCTATTGCAAGTGACAGAAACTCAATTCAAACTAGCTTGAGAAAACAAAAACAAACAAAGATAATTCACCAACTCATTGGATGCTTAGTAGGTTAGAAATATCTAGTTTCTCAAAGCCTTACTGATAGTAAGAACTGCCAACTTTTCATCAATTTTTGAAACATTGAAAATATATTGCATTAACATTTTTTCTGGGGCACTTGAGTGGCTTAATGCTTGAGTGTCTACCTTTGGCTCAAGGCGTGATCCCAAGGTCCTCGGATCTAGTCCCACAGAAGGCTCACTGCAGGGAGCCTGTTTCTCCCTCTGCCTATGTTTCTACCTCTGTGTGTGTGTCTATCATGAATAAATAAATAAAATCATTTAAAAATTTCTCCCCTTGATTTTTAGTGATACCAAAATATTTTTATGTTTATTAGCTATTTGATTCATTTTCTTTTGTCAATTGCCTTTTTGTTCATTTTAACTGAAATATTTTGAAGTTAGCAATACTGAATCTTTTGTTATCAAAGGTTGTATATGTTTTCCTATTGTCTTTTGACCTGCAGTGTGGATTTTATTTTACTTACCATTTACAATTTTTTACATAGAAAACTCTGTCAGTCTTTTCCTATACAGAATCATGGGTTACTGGACACACTTAGAAAAGCCTCCTTTTGAAAAGCCTTCAAAATTATTTTCTTCTTTTTTAAGATTTCATTTTTTCCATTTAAATATTTTAGCTGGAGTTTTCTTATAGGAGATATCTACCTGGAAAATTTTTTACATTTTACAACTTTAGTGCTACAGTTGGTCATACAAGGTGAAATGGGAACAGAGACAAGGAGATGGCAAATTGACTTGGCAGAAAAAAAAAGGTTTATTTGCTTATTATGTTTTGGGTTTATTGACTGTTAGGATTATTTTGGTGTGAGGTAGTTATCTATTGCTATGCCAAAAACAAAAACTTACAACACAATGATTTAAAGTAAAAATATACTTTTTATATTCTCATTTTTTAGGGTCATGAATTTTGACTTCTCTGAGTACTTTTGTTTCAAGGTCTCTCATAAATTGTAGTCAAGATGTGTGCTGGAGTTGCAATCATCTGAAAGTTTGAGCTACAGGTCCTGCTCCCAAATGGCTGGCAAGGCGCTGCCAGTGAGGGTCCAGCTCCACCCTAAATGGGGCCTCTCTATAGGATCATGTGAGTGTCCTCAGGAATGATACTGGTTTTCCTCAGACCTAGTGATCCAAGAGAGAGTAAGCTCAGTGCAAGACATCCTTTCTATGATATCTGCACTCGAAAGTCAAATTACACTACTTTTGGCATAACTTTCAGGTGAAAGTTACTGAGGACTCAGTTTTCAGGAATGAACATTACCTCCAAGCCCAGCTTTCTATTTTGATTTTAGTCCTAGACAGGCCTTTTCTTGGGTTATAAGATGATGCCAATTTCAGTGACTACATTCTATCATCTTGATATGCTGATTTTCTTAGTTCTGGGGTCACATGTTCCACCACTAAAGCTACTGGTGGAAGCCAAACCCAGGCCATGTAAATTAAGAGGGAAGAAAGAATAGACTCCTGCACAGGAAACAGAGATATTTATGGAAGAAGGTGGAATTGATCCTAGAGAGGTTAAAAAAAAACAGTATCTACTATATATCCAGATATACACATACTGAATGACATATTAGTATGTTTTAGATTATAATTCTTGTAGGGCATAAATTATGTTTCTCAAATTTACTTTGGATAGTGTTAATTATAGTATCATACACAAAGATGTATCTACCCAGTGCTTCTGAATAATTATTAATGAATGATTTCAGATTATTTGACCATAGATGTTTCTAGCCAGCAGTCATATAGAAGATCAGAATGCAGAGAGCATGGTTAAAGGCAGCCTGGGTTTAATGTCTATTGAAATAATAACTGGGCATTGCTGGGAGATCTTCACAGCAGCAATTGAAACAACACAGTTGAATAGGTGGCAAAGCCTAGTGTTTGTCATCCTTATAACTACTGAAGAGGAATAATGTCAAATCCCACCATGAACACATGCCTTACGTCAATTTAAAAACTTGAAAATACCTATGATTACCTATGCCCTTTTTATTACATATGTTCCCTTATGTTTATTCAAATTTGATAGTAACATGTCACAAACTTACACTACAATTTCCCCCAAACTGACAAATATCACAGATTTGCTAATGTTATACTGTTCTGAAAATTCCCCTCTGCTGCAGAGGGCTCTTGACAACCAGACTACAGAGATTTCTCTCACACCATCATTCAAAGCACCTATTTAGCTGTAGAGCTAGGGAGAGATAGCAGTAAAGGACTGCACATAGAAAAGAGGAGGGAGTACTATAGTTTCCCACAGACATTACTGCACAGGGAGTGACTCTGTCAACAGCAGTTCCTGCAGAAAGGTAGTTACCCAAGGGGATCCAACAATGAGTATGATTCATGTTAGTTCACACAGTTTCTTTTTAAACAAGTTCCTTATGATGTAGCTGCATATTCTCAGGTTCGACACAGCTGATTGCATGTTTAGCCACGTTGTTGCCATAACTTGAGAGGCAACAGGCCAATTCTGTTCCCAAAATGCCCCCCTTACCTCTACACAAAGGCTGAAATCCCATAAGTGATGCCTTCAGATAAGGTTTTGTCACAATGTTGAGGAAAACAACAGAAAGTAAATAGTTCCAGAATCAGTTCTTAGGCACACATCAATGTCTAGGAAATGAGCTTACTGGTTTTCTTCTGAGCTGCCACCTGCTCCATATAAGAGAGGCAGTCCCATGGCATTTTAAATTTCAGCATGGTCCCAGGTTGAACACATAAGGGTACTTGGCCCTTTGTGTGGGAGGATGGAGATGATGGTTTACAGGAAGATAAAAGAGAGAAGGAGGAGATAAAGGACAAACTTTACTTACTTCGGTAATGTGGCTAAGGAAGTCCCTACTCATTTTTTGGAGGTAGGAATTGAAGCATTAGCCTATATGAGATTGGTTAGTCAGCTGTGTCCTTTGGCCTTTGATTCCATCTTCACTATAGTAATCAGGGTTCTCCAGAGAAAACAAAACAATATCGTGTGTGTGTGTGTGTGTGTGTGTGTGTGTGTGTAGATAGGTAGGTAGGTAGGTAGATAGATAGATGATAGATAGATAGATAGACAGATAGATAGAAAGATAGATAGATAGCTGTTACAGATTTTTAAAACTTGCCTATGCAGTTATAGAAGCTGGCAAGTCTAAGACCCACAGGGTTCTGGAGACCTAGAAAATAGTTGATATTGAAGTCTGCTGGTGGAATTCCTCTTCCTGGGGGGTGGTCAGTCCTTTTTCTATTAAGGCCTTCGACTGATTAGATGAGGCCCACCAACAATATTGAGGGTAATCTACTTTATTAAAAGTCTACTGATTTAAATGCTAATTTCATCTAAAAATATCTTCACAGAAACATCTAAAATAAAGTTGGACCAGATATCTGGGTACCGTGGCTTAGCCAACTCGATACATAACATTAACTATCACATTCTTTGTAGCCACTGATGGAGAAAAAATGGTTTTAGGCCCATATACTCCAACTCTGTCTTACCTAACAAAATAGGGCTCTCTGGATGAAGTTTTCAATCACTGCTCTCAAAAGCTATGGTAACAGAAATGTGAGATGCGATGAAGATTTGGCAAAATGATGGCTTCTGTCTTACTCAAGGCAGTTCACTGAGCCACATAATTTGAAGACATAAAATATTTTGCCCCATGTCAAAGGTAATGCAGCTCACACAGATGCCAATTTTCAGCCACTGGGGTCCAATAATTAATGTTCAGTGATCTGCTGACAAGCACAGACCGTATAGATTATCTGAGAAAATAACCACTTTTATATAGTCATATTTATTTGTTTACTCAATCTGTAAAAATATTTAATGCCTATAATGTGCTAGTATGTGAATTAGATGCTAAATATATGGAGATTAATAATGTGAAAATCCCTTTCTTCACAATTAAAGAGGCAGATTGCTATGGATCCATTCCCTCCTCAAAAAGAAAACGTTAAGTGTTTTGGAAGGTTGTAAGTCACTCTGGAGGAGTTAGGTAAAGGAATGATGTTCTGAGGTGATGCTTAAAAGTAATAGTAATAATGATAATAATAATAATAAACAATTATTGTTAATAGGAAATTATAATAATTATTATGGCTAATAATAAGTAATAATAATAATAGAAAAATGTCAAAGGTTCCTTGGGCACTTTTCATATACCAGGCATAGTTACAAAGGCCTTACAAATTTTCATTTAGTTAATGATTAATACTTTCCCAGAAGCTTGAGGTGAGATGGCATTCTTGGTAAAAGGCACAGCATGTACAATCATGATAGCCAAAGAGAGCTGGACCCACTCAAGGAATTGCAAGTAACTTAGTAGTGGAACACACAAGGCTACTATGCAGAGTGTCAGTAAATAAGACTGAAGATCCTGCCTCCTGGAAGTTCCCACTAGCAGCAGACATGGTCCTGCATAGCCTGTAGGTCCTGCACCCACCTCAGTGCTTTAGATTATGTAGTAGCTCACCCCATCAACCCAGGTGCTCTGAAGGTAGTTATCTGTTTATTTATGGCGTTGATTGCCTCAGGGTCTCAATGTGTTTCCTTTTTACCTGAGTCAACTAGGAGCATCCAGAGTCATTGCCACCATCACAGCTGCCCTCATGTTCAGTGCATTTGGGTTATGGATTGTTAGGATGCTTTCTCTTTGTCAACTGTATTCTATATTATCTATCATCTATCTATCTATCTATCTATCTATCTATCTATCTATCTATTTATCTATCATCTATCTATCTATCTACATTTACATATAAATCATATCAAAAGCTTTGGGGTAATAGGAAAGGCCTTTACATGCTCATTCGACCATTATGATAATTTTGGCTATTAAGTCGATGCCTCAATCATCCATTTTTTTTCAGGTTTTCTGATTATCTTGGTTGCACTGGACTCATGGTGAATATTGAAATCCTCTTGACCTTGGAAGCAGTGACTCCATTTGTCTCCTCATCTCAAGACTTGAGAGGCTGTTTATTCTCTCTATACTTTGAAAGGAGAGAGAGACAGACAGCATCTGAATCTGCTGGCTGTCCCCCTAGGACCATAAATCTTCTTCTTGATGGTCTTTGTCTAGTGTCCTTTCAAAGACTCTCTGTTAGTCCCCAGCTGAGGATCAAAGGATATAACAGAATGGCTTAGTATGCAAACATGGTAGCTTATAAACTGCTGACATCCCAGGCGAGAGGCCCTTTTGGGTACTTTAACGTTCCTTTTCATATTCTTACTCTGTTCTCTGTGCCTTATGTCTCTGTCAGGGTCTGGGTGGTGATAGGGCCAAAGCTGTGCAAGAGCTCAGGGACTCAGATACAGCTTGGAAAATAGAAGCATTTCTAAAGTCAGAGTGATGTTCACAACAGAAGTCCAGAAAGTTGGAAAAAAACCTAAGTAGATTCGTCTCTCAGGTCAGTTACTGAAGGAACAAAAGGTCAAGATATTTGAAGTAGAGGAACTGCCTTGTAGAAGATGGTAACAAAGCAGAATGTCAGCCCAAAGGGTCTCAGAGTTTTTCTCAATTTCCCTGGGCTTTCTATCAGAATTTCTACTATTTTGCCTGAATACGGTGCTTTAGGGTTACTGAGGGACCCAGGCCTCATCTTCCCCCTACTCTCAGCTTTTCTTTCTTGTTCTGCTTCCTGCATATCATTTAAAACTGTATTTTATTTCCTTTCCAAATTGCAGAAATGTTGCTCTAACATCATTTCCTTTATTTGCTGTATCTTATTACTTTAGTAAAATTCCATGATCCAAATCCTCCATGACTGATTTTTAAACCAAAAAGTACACTCTGTTTTCAATAGTATGTTTTTAAATAAAAGGGTTTTGTTTTGTTTTTTAAAGATTTTACTTATTCATTCATGAGAGACACAGAGAGAGGCAGACACAGGCAGAGGAAGAAGTAGGTTCCTTGCAGAGAGCCTGATGTGGGACTCAATCCCAAGACCCCGGGATCAGACCTGAGCCAAAGGCAGACACTCAACCACTGAGCCACCCAGACATCCCTTTTTAAATAAAAGTTTGATTGATGTAAAATTTATATACCATAAAAGTCTTGTAAAATATACAATTCAGTAATTGTATTCATTGGGTTGTCCAACTATTTCCATTATCTAATTTAAGCACACTTTCATCTCCACCAAAAGAAACCCAATACCCACTAGCAGTTATTCCCCATTTCCCTCCTTCCCTCACCTTCTGGCAACCCTAAATCTATTTTCTGGTTTGTTTTTTTAATTTGCCCATTGCTGATATTTCATATAAATGAGTTTATAAAACATGTGGCTCATTTTGTGACTGGCTTCTTTCACTTAGCATAATATTTTCAAGGTTCATCCATTTGTAGGTTGTGTCAGTACTTCAACCTTTTTTCACTACTGAGTAGTATTCCACTGTAGAAACATACCTCATTTTATGTTCTTCAGATAATGAAAATATGGGTTCTTCCTGCCTTTTGGCTATTATGAGTCACGCCACTATGACCATTCATGTATAGATATTATTATAGACAAAAGTTTTCAATTCTCTTGAGCATATACTTACTAGTAGAATTATTGGGTTATATGGTAAGTCTATTTAACCTTTTGAAGAACTTCAAGACTGTTTTCCAAGGAGGCTGTGTTGTTTTCATGTTGACTAATAGTATACAGATTCCAGTTTCCTCATTCTAGTCAACAATTCTTTTATGTCTTTCTGCTTATAGTTATCCTACTGTGTACAAAGTGGTATCTCATTGCAGTTTTGATTTGCAGTTCCTTGCTGGCTAATGATGTTGAGCACCTTTCCATGTGATTATTGGCCATTTGTGTATCTTCTTTCAAGAAATTCTATTCAGGGATTTTGATCATCATTTAAATTGGGTTGTCTTTTTATTGCTGAGTTGTAAGAGTTCTTTATATATTCTAGATATAAGTCCCTTATTGGATACATGAATTGCAAATATTTTCTTCCATTCCTTGAGTTGTTTTTTTTTTTTTTTACTTTCTCAATGGTGTCCTTTGAATTACAGCTTTTTAATTTTGATAAAGTTCAGATTAACTTTTATTTTGTCACTTGTGCTTCATATTTGGTTCTCGTTATGCCTAACATATTGTAGGAATTTAGAAAAATCCTGCTCTCTATCCACACAGTCTGATTTTAAAGATTGTTATCTCACTGTGGATTTGAGAAAGTCTAAACCTAAGGCTGAAAAATGTCTCGTACAAAAAGGCAGTGATACTTTATGGAAGGTCTCCTTTTGAGTTTAAAAGATAGAAGAGATTGCTTTTTGCTGGATGGAAAATAGACATATCAAAAACATTTTTTCAACTTAGATAGGGTTTAGATGGAGAAAGATATACAGTCCATAGGATATCACAGACCTACCCAAAAGACACAAAGTTGTAAGGGCTGGTTGAAATCTGAGTTAGAACTGGGAGTGTGTAGTGAAGCACTGAATGTCAAGGCAAGGATGAATTATATTCTCTTATGAAGGAACCATCTGATACTTGGGGGAAAGGTAGGAACATGATTTCTTTGGGGATTGATGAATGTTAATCAGACTGAAGTCTGGAGAAGTTATTGGAAAAACATGACATAGAGGGAAGAACACCAATAGAGAGTCTATGGCAATGGGTTAGGTGGGAGTTAGTGTAAATGGGAGGGTTGGTGGTAACAGAGAAGCAAGGAAGGGGGGTGGCAGAGATGCCACAGTGGTGGCTCTGTGGAGTCCTTGGCAGCTGCTGGGATACAAAGTGGGGGCTGACAACAGGAGCAAGAAAACAAACTAGTTTAAATAAGAAAAATATTCCTGATTAAATAGATAAAGAGCTATTTTGAAGTAATCGTGGTGCATTGTTCTGATGTTCCAAAGGGTTTGGAGCATCCTTAATCAAAAATAATCTGAATTATATTATTTTTGAAAAATATTCCTGCAAATTTTTTTCCAGCCCCCAAGACAAGATACTTTTGAAAAGGGGAATTTATTCATACTGCCATTTTGACTCTAGCTGTAATGAAGAAAAGAGCCTGAACTCTATTTTCAGCTCCTCATGGAGACATCTTAAAATTCTCATTTCTCTATGCAAATTAAAGCCACCTTAAATGGTACTATGTGTTTCCCTCTTAAAGACAGAAAAAAGGGTTGTATATATGTGACTGCAATAGGATATGAGACAGTGTTCTTCCATATATATTTTTGTACTTACATATTGCTCCACTGTAGGCCCTGGGGGTTTCTAACAGACATTAAATTTGTACAACAGATCTAAAGGAGTGAAAGGAAGTTCATTCTTTTTTGGCTTTTCTTTCCATAAGTTCTAGTGACCTAACGTCTGAAGAACAATGATAGCTAACCTAACTTCAGATTTAAAGAATTCAAGAAAAAAATAAGCTATACAATATATATATTCAATATCTTTAAAGATAAGATATACTGTATATATATTCAATTAAATATTATTTACAATATTTACAATATTATTTCTGATATAGTTGTATGATGCAATCACCTTTAGGGCTAATTCTAACTGTGTTCTAGGTGGCAGCTTTTTGCTTATATGTTTGTTTTGTGTTGATTTATTTTGGTCACAGGAACTTTCAGAAACATGACAAATGCTGTGGACCATTTCCAGAAAAAAACACTATATTTTGCATATACTTTTAGAGGACAGCAGATTTCCTTAAAATTTAATCTCATTCTGTGAAGAGGCTTCTAGCAGCATCACACTCAAATATTGCAGATATTCTTAGATGACAGTCTCAAGATGGTTACACTGGCAGGACTGTCTAAAAATCATGTACAAATTATATTAAATTTTTTTAAACCCTCATATTTTGTGTATCTTAATAAGATGAGGCATTAATAAGACACTGGATAACTTCTGATGTTTTAATCACTTAATAAAAATCACAATGCAGTCAACTCTTTACTATTCCCAAATAATATAATAAATTCTATAATAGGACATAAATCAAGAAGATGTGGAAATGTGCTAAGCTACCCTATTCTGAGATAGGGTACCCAGAACTAGGGTACCCAGAACTAGGCTGGTGCAAGATACACACTTAAATCAACATCTAAGCATGAATTATTTTCAAAATTGCACTTGTTCTTTACTTTGGTGGAATTAAGTGCTTTAATTTAAGAACACTTTTACTATAGTGCAGATAGAAATAATGCAAAGGGGCTGGTCCTATAGGCATATAATAAAATTGAGGTGTACTTGATCAGCCCTTAAACCTTCACTCTGTCAACAGGGTAGTCTGTGTACTCATAGTTGCTAATGTCCATTAGGAAAAGCCTCTGTCCCAGGATGGAGCTCACAGGTATCTGGATAGATGAGCCCAAGATTGGAGATCACAGTACTGGCTCCCTATGGCCTCTAATATGAAAGGGATCCAGAAGCACCTCATGCCTTTCCAAAGTGGAGAGGTCAGTGAGCATTCAGTGGGTCAGGAAACACCTGGCTTTGAGCCACAGAAAGAGCAGAACAGAGGCACTTTATAAGAGGCAATGCTCATGGCAAGACCTCCATGAATGAGTGAATTGAGTTGACCTATGCCAGGGAGCTCACCAAAGGGGTGTGCAGCTACCATCTAGCCCATGTTCTGCCTGCAGAGGCATGCCCTCCAGTATGCCCTCTGTGTCTAGCTGCAGGAGGAATTTTTATCTGATTCTAACAAATGCCCTATGTGGGCTAGCGATGGCTCTGATTCAAGGACAATGGCAGAAACTGCAATCCTCCCAAAGTCAATGGAACAGGCTGTATCACTACCCAAATCAGCACCGAGAGAGACTGAATCTTAGAAGAAAGAAGAAAACATGAATATCAGGCCAACCGTAAAGCCTTGAGATCCATTCCCTTTTAAACCCAGACCCTACCTTGGGAAGTAAAAAGTGGAGGAGAGGTTCAGCCCTGGCAGGAAATCCAAGTTTGAACTGCCTGAATATTTACCCAAGTGGGACTAATCAACTTCCAAGAAATGGTAGGAAGTCACAGTCCACCGTAACTCAAATCGTTTGTGTCTCTACTTCCTCCTCCAGCAGACACACCCAGCTGCTGTGACTTCTTAGGATGGGTTTCATATAGGAGGTGATAATACAGAAAACAAAGAACCCTAGTTATCTTGCATGACTAAATGGAGATGTGACTTTTTGACTTGTATGCTATATCTGTTCTCTCCATAGTCTGTAAGCCTCCCTATTCACATTTGTGTGTTTACTCATGTATTCCCTGACTCTCTTAAAATGCTTTGTACATAGCAGATGCTCAATAAATTTGCATAGGAAGTGCTTCATCAATGGCTTAGGATGTGATGAAGCACATTTAGCTCTTTCACAAAGACTGGCTGCCTTTTCAGACTCCAAATAACTTATGTCTTTGTTTTCATCATATTTTATGTCTTTGTTGTCAGTGTTTTGGGTTTTGGCAGAAGAAGAAAGGAAGCAAACCTGTCAGTTGTATATGTGTAATATATACACTCAAATGTTGGCATATCCACAAGCTAAGCCTGATAAAAATCTGTTCAACAATCTTACTAAATTAGTTCTTTAATCCTATGAAAGAAGAAAAATACTGGAAGATGAATAGAAGTCTTAGAAAATGCTGGCTTAGCAATTCTGAAAGCTAATTCTGAAGATTTCTCTAATTAAGTTGAAAATAGTAAGGCACATTTCTCCCTAGCATTCCTATTTCCAAAGTAATACTGCACTCACGTCCCTGGTAGCAGTAAGTAGTCTCTTTAGAGGATGGCATTACTACCTCCTACCTTTAGTTTGTGAATAGTACTAATGACACACCTGGAGAGAAGCAGTTAGTAGACGAGGCGCCAATATAAAAGGCTGCATCCATTGTGTACCTAGAATATAGAATATACAACATTGACTGTGTAACATTTTACTCTGTTGAACTATCTCTCGATATTTATTTTTTTTAAATTAGTGATATTTGAGATAATTTTTCTTTCCAAAATGACGTCTTTATCATCCTTAGCTTTCTTTGATTAGCCCCCGATATTTATATTTGGACTTTTAACAATTCATTCTAGAAATATTATACTGCTCTTTCTTTTTTGCTACATGCCTTTTTTTCACTGTGTGTATAGCACCATGCATTGCCTTCATGGTTTTTAAAGATGTATACTATTACATGGTAGAGTCCCAATATAAGTGACTATCAATAGAAAATGGGTTAATACAGTTTTTACTTCTTTAGTGTTTCTACAATCAATACTCTTATAAGCATCTTGAATGTAAATTTTTGTGCATTGTGTGTTTCTAGAAATTGAATTGCCAAGTCTAATTGTATGTGCTTTAAAACCGTTGATTGTATTCCCAAGCCAATTTAGTGTAGTTGTACTACTCTAGACACTAACCTGGTACTTCCCATCCTTTATGAAGTCATGACACATAGAGGAAATGACAGTATTTACGTAGCATAAAGTTACACAGAGGCAGGTGTTCTCAGCCAGACTAACCAGCTACAGCTCCCATTAAGGTTGGTGTATCAGCATATTCACAGCCCATTTTTGAGCCACCATTCAGGAAGTGCTGTTCTAACCAATAGTGTGTCCAAGGTTATTAACAATATTCTTAAAACTCTCCAATCTAGAGATGCCTGAGTGGCTCAGTGGTTGAGTATCTGTCTTCAGCTCAGGAAGTGATCCTGGGGTCCTGGGATCGAGTTCTACATCAGGCTCCCAGCAGCGGAGAGCTTGCTTTTCCCTCTGCCTATGTCTCTGCCTCTCTCTGCATCTCTCATGAATAAATAAATAAATAAAATCTTTTTTAAAAATCCAATCTAATTGGTAAAAAAAATCCTCATTTTTAATTTTGTTAATCAGTGATATTGAACAGCTTTTTCTGTACAGATTGCTGTATTTTCTACAAATTAGCTCTACATGGGCTTTGCCCATGTGGCACCAATGTGAGCCACTGGATGTTGCTAACCTCCACACTTCTGAAACTCTTTCTGATTGCTAATCTCTCTCTCCACATTCTATGAATCATAGTTTCGAAGAATTCAGCACACAGTGGGGTTGGTTATATTCACTTGTTGGTCCCCTGTGGTCGCTATCCTGCTCAACACCACTGTCCCCCCACTGTGGACACCCCTCTTTTACAGTTCCAAACACAGTGTTAATATAAGTCTGTTTTGAGTTGTAATTGTTTTAGGAAATCTGGAGATCATAGGGGTTTACATCACATAATAGCTAATAGATTAAAATGACATCTCATATGTCACTGTCCCCAAGGTTCCTGCCCATGCTACTCTGGGGAAAGACTTTAGCTGACCTGCATCTGCCCTGCTCTTACTCAAGCCTCTCTTCACATCTTCTCCCTATCTCTGCCCTTCTCAGAGTTTCAGATCCCACAATCTCTCTACAAATTCTAAAGATCTGTTAGTTGAAATGCAAGGCAATCTTGATCTCATACGTAAACTTTCAATTAGGCCTGACCCAGGGAGGTTTTTTTCTGATAATAAAGTCCATCAAGGTGCTTCCTGAACAAAAAAAAACCACTCTCTTCTGTGATAATGATAAAAGTGCCATAGTCTTTTACTCATTTCTGTTATCTTTTTACAGGAACTCTCTTCCCATTTCTCCAGTGGGGTGTTTGTTTTTCCTTTTCACATGTGGAAGTTCTATATATCCTGTTTCTACTACTTAGAAGCTGCAGGCTCTAGATAATTATTTTAATTTCTCTGTGCCTTAGTTTTGTCACCTGGAAAATGAGTCTAGAGTAGTGTATACTTCATGAGATAGTGGGGTAAGTGGGTTAATACAAGCTTATCACAATATCTGGTACCTAATAATCACTGTGTATATTAATCTAACATTTATTATTATTATTATTACTAAGAATTAATATTAAACACATTGCAAATAATTTTTCCTCTTTGTAATCTGTATTTTTAATTTGGACAATCAGTCTTTTGTGAAAATTCTTGTGTGAGCCATCAAGTTTTTTTCCTTTATCATTTCTGGCTTTAACATCATGCTGAGACAGTCTCCACTTCAAATTAATCTTTAAAAATTCATTTATACTTTTATATTTACTTTAAATTATGATTCAACCTATAAATATTTTTGTTAAAAGTGCTGGGGGGTTGGGGCACCAGAGTGACTCAGTCCATTAAGCGTTTGCCTTCAGCTCAGGTCATGATTCCAGGGTTCTGGGATCTAGCCCCATATCAGGGTCTCTACTTAGCAGAGAGTCTGCTTCTCCCTCTCTCCCTTCCTCATGATGCATGCTTTCTCTCTCTCTCTCTCTCTCTCTCTCTCTCTCCCCGCCTTTCCCTTAAATAAAATCTTTAAAAATAAGTAAATAAAAGTGCCAGAGAGGGAATACAGCACCCCCAGTTCCCAAAGGAATATTTTTATATCCTCAGATATTATAAAGGGGGATTCTAGATTTAATAAAGAAAACAAAAAAATCAGCTTAGAATGACTGCACCTCCTTGTTATCCCATAGCGTGGGTTGAAGTTATAAACCTCATTCAGCAAGTTCTTACTTTAACTCCTAGACTGTCCTTAGGAAGGTATTTGTGAAAATGAGCCAGGTTGGCTGGAAGACATATCCTCTCAGAGTTGAGTTTTCCTCTTTTCCTTTTTAGCATGATCCTCACCTAACTGAGGGTTCCACACTCTTGGTGTGAATTTAGAACAACTGTAGCAACAAAACTTAAATTCCTTGATATGAATAGAAAGTCCTTGACATAAGGGGGTAAGTGTTCCATGCAGACCAAGTACAGGCTCTTCCTCAAACTGCTGATGAACATCTGTGCCTAATCCTGATATTGCAGATCCTGCCACAGTGAAACCTAAGGAGATCTATTCTTTGCTCAAATCAGCTACATTCCTGCTGTGGCTGCCAGGTACTCAGCAATAGCTTCTGTTTCTCTGTACTCAGTGTCTCTCAGCTTGCGTGGAAAGGAGTAGTAGAAAGAAACAGCTTCTAAGCTGACTCCTACAACTTTACCCTGCCCTGCTGAGGTCCATGACGCTTTCTGGGTCACATTATCACATCCACCCCTCAGAGATTTTTAAAGCTCTAGTTTTACTGTGAAATCATTTTATGCCCACTGGGGCTAGATTACATTCTCCTGTGTGGGGTCACATGAGGACAACTGGTTGTGCAAATTTGTACTGCACAGAAACCAAGCCTAAATGTAGATGGAGTGAGCAAGTGTATAACAGAGAGATGAAAAATCACTCTTGAATAGATAGCTACAGACCCTAGAACTTCACTAACATCTGCCTTTTTTTAAAAGATTTTATCCATTGATTTATGAGAGACATAGAGAGAGGTAGAGACACAGGCAGAGGGAGAAGCAGGCTCCCTGTAGGGAGCCTGATGTAGGACTCAATCCCAGGACCCCAAGATCACAACCTGAGCCAAAGGCAGAGGATCAACCACTGAGCCACCCAGGTGCATTCCTAACATCTACTTTAAAGGCAGCCTTCTTGAGAATACAAGGGTATGCATTATAATGAAATTAGGCATAAGCATTTTTAAATTGTAAATCAGAAAACTTAGTTTATCTAGTAAATCAGTGCCCACTAAAGCACTAACTCAGTTGAAAATAAGGGATCACAAGGAAAAGACACAGCTTAGGCGGGGTGAGGAGAGACAAGCTGTCAGTGCTATTGCAATACTAGTGGATTGCAATCAGAACACTCAAGTTCATTCATTCATACAACAAATATGACCATTTAATACGTAATTGGCAATGGGCCTGGAACTAAGTACATGCTGGCCTATGGGGAATTTACACACTGATGTGGGAACCTGATAAGATACATAATTACAAGGGCACCTGGATGACTTAGTTGCTTAAGTATCAGGTTTTGACTCAGGCCATGATCTCAGAGTTGTGAGATCAAGCCCTGTGTCAGGCTCTGTGCTGCGTGTGGAGTCTGCTTGAGATTCTCTGCCTCTCACCTTGCTACTCCTTCTTCTCTCTCTTTCAAATAAACATAAATAAATCTTTTTAAAAAGATATATAATTATAAATGGTGATGCCTGCCATGTGGTCAAATGAGCAGGGTGCAAGGGATGGGAGCAAACTTCAGAAGTGGGAGTTTTCATTAGGTAGGTGGATCAGGGAAGGTCTAAGGAGACTTTAACTTGCAATCCAAAGAATGATCAGAAGCCATCATGTGGATGAACTGGACAGAGAGGAAGTCATGTGTGAAGACTCAGACAGGTGAAGAGTTTAGTGAGTTTGAGGGATTAGTGGGACTGGAAAAAACCGGAAACAGCAAAAGGAGACATGAGGTGAGGCTGCAGGGTACACAGGGGTCACACCACAAATGGCCTTCCCAGCCACTGTAAGGACATTGGGTCTAGTTTAAGTCCAATGGGGTCACAGGTAGTCTTTATGTAGGACAGGATGTGATAGGATTCATATTTTAGGCTTATTCTCTGGCTGCTATATGGAGAATAGACTGTTCGTATAGTCCTGTCTTTCCCTTAACTTGCTCCTAGAGCCACTGTTATAGGTTGTAAATGTTCTCTAAGTTCCCTTAGAGTCATGAAACCTTAAACTTTTATTAATACTACAAGAGAGCCATGATGGAAGAGGAAGAGAGAAGAGTGTGTGCTGGTGGTGTGGATTCAGAGAGGTTAGTGTGTATAACTCAGTGAATAGTTAGGCATAAATATAAAAATACATGTTAGTAGGGTTATAGTTTTATATCTACATCTCAGTTCTTGAGATTCTCACCAATTGTAATTTGATCTTCTTATGCTAAGGATCTTCACTGGTCTTTTATTAAAATGCAAATAATTAATAGCAGGCTTTCTTTGAGACCCTCACCCAGTTATTAGCATTCGTGTCCTTCCTATGTTTCCAGAGGTAATCATGATTTGGGCAGGTATGGGATACTGCTTAGGTAGGTGTTGATGAGCATATGGGAAAGAATGTGGGGAAAAAAAAGGAAAGAATGTGGAAAGATAGTCTCAGAGCAAGGGGGTGCCTAGAAAAGGTGGGGGAAAACCTCTTATGGAACCCATGTAATTAGAAGAATCATGTGAAGGCTTTGGGCGTGTGGTATAGAGAAAAAGAATTACCTGGGGTAAAGAAGAAGCTCTACAAAGGCTGGTGGGAGTTTTCAGTTCACTTCTTCATAGTCTTAGATGTGACATTTTTATTCCATAAGTGATTCTAGCTCAGCATGTATCCTAGAAAGGCACATTGCCTCTCTGGTCTCTCTCTCTTATTCTACGAGTTAGACCAGATGACATGAAAAGTTGCTCTCTTCTCAAAAATTCCACAAATTCCCTCACCATTGAGGAAGGTAAAGGCAAATGAAAATTTCTTTATTTCATAAAAATACAGATACACAAAGGGCAATGCAAACTGTCCACAACAGAATTCATGCAAATTGCACAGGATCTGGAGTGGCACAGCTAAGGTTGAGAGACTTACAATGGAATGATATTATTTTTTTAAAGCATTACCTCAACTAAAATGGGAAGTTGCCAGGGGCATGGAAAGAGCTGCAGGTGAATATTTTTGTTTGTTTGGAGAATATTTGCTACACTCCTTAGCTGAATTCTTATCATGTACAATGTAGAATCTGGTGAAAGCAAAGGAACCCTTGAGGTACCTTGAATAAGGAAAAAATCTGGGAGAACATCATAGAGTCAGGGGTCACCCCTCATCCATCCCATAAAAATAATCTATTATAATTGTTGTATGATATTTCTATCACCAGGAAAATGTGCCTACTTTAGAAAGGTGTTATACAGACACATTGGGAGGATGAGGGGGGAGAAAGGAATTTTATCTCTAATTAATACTGACATCTTCATTCTCAATGTTGTGTGTGTGTGTGTGTGTGTGTTTTCTGGAAATTTGGCAGCTACAGAAGAGAAAAATTCTTAAGGCTATGAAAACTCTGCTCAGAGGAGCCACCACCACTTACTTTTAATTCACCTCCTTCATTTGCACTTGAAACTCACAGCCTCTTTAGAGGACAGAAGGGCTTTTTGTACCTTTGTCTTCATTACAGAACTGTGCGTCACAGAGAGGGATGCAGCAGCCATGGGGAAGGCTTTCTTTTGTTTGAGAAGAGTGATGACGAGGTTCCCCTCTTCGTCAGAAACCAGTTCCACACTGTTTTCTCCAAACTGGCTCCAGAAACACCTTTTACTTAGGGAAAGGAGAATCAATTTTTCAAAGTAGCTTTTTGGCTAAATGATAGTCTTAAAAATAAATGAAAAGACTTCCTACTTTATTATTTTTTTAAAATAAACTCAAAGTAAAAGGAAATTGAGAACCCATTTGTAGAAATATGATTTATCTCTACATGCTAGCCCTTATTTTTTTTTAAAGATTTATTTATGTATGTATGTATGTAGAGACAGAGAGTGAGAAAAAGAAAGACGATGTGGGAGCATGCAGGGGGACGGGCAGAGGGAGAGAGAGAAAAACAGATTCCAGAGTCCAATGTGGGGCTCTATCCCAGAACCCTGAGATCATGACCTGAGCCAAAATCAAGAGTCAGACATTTAACTGACTGAGCCATCCAGGCGCCCCTAGTCCTTTGTTTTTGAGAAAGGCTTGGAGAAAAGGTTACTGGGTGCTTTGATGCCCCATTTTCTTATTGTTTGCAACAGAAGCAGAATGTTCTCTTTCTCCCAGTCTCCCTCTGTCAGGCCCAAAATGGATAACACATGAGGTTGTTAAGAAAGCAGCAGGATGATGAAAATGTAGGCTCTTGGGTCAGTGATATCTTGATTAGAACATCAGTTGCTCCACCATGTAGTGTGCCATGACCACTTGTAAATCCAGAAAAGAGGGCCCCTGTCCTGGGCTCTGTGGACTTTTTTGCGTATTGAAACATACAACTACCCTCACCAAAGAACCCCAGGTGGCTTCAGTCCTCTGGGATCTGTGTTCATCACAGGCACAGCACCCTCAAATCTGTTTTCGTGATTAACACACTTCAGGACCCAGAGAAATGCTTTTCCACACCTCTTGCCCTCGGTCTTCAAAAGGAAAGTCACTTCATCTCAAACACCAGGAAGGTTTGCTGGTTGTGCGGCTGGGAACAACAAAGGAGAACACTGCTTTTGAGTGCAGGGAGGATTGGAGCTGCAGCAGAGGCGTTTAGATAAAAGACAAATTAATTAACTTGTCAAAACTTCCTCTCAGATAGCATAAATGCAATAAATTCTTACATAATGAAGTGTCATTTCCAAGTTGTACTGAAACAAATGGCTCAAAGGCGTCCACTAATTAGAGCAGTTTCTCTAACAGTTGTATATAGTGTCAGAGGAACATTCTGTCCTATTAAGCATTAAACAATTCATATACATTCAATTTGTACATATATGTGTGTATGTTGAGAGGTAACATGCGAGAAGTATGACGCCAGCTCTTTACATCAGTGTTTAGGAATGCTAGAAGTGACAATGGTTTTATTCATTTTTTCAAGATTTTTCAAGATTTATTTTAGAGAGAGAGAGGGGAGGGAGGGGCAGAGGAAGACAATCTCAAGTGGATTCCATACTGAGCACAGAGGCTGACACGGGGCTCCACCCCAGGACCCTGAGATCATGACCTGAACCAAACCAAGAGTCAGACAACTTAACTGACTGAGCCACCCAGGTGCCTGAGAATGGCTTTATTAAAGAAAGAAAGAAAAGAAAGAAAAGAAAAGAAAAGAAAAGAAAAGAAAAGAAAAGAAAAGAAAAGAAAGAAAAGAAAAGAAAAGAAAAGAAAAGAAAAGAAAAGAAAAAAAAGAAGAAAGAAATTTTATTAAATTTCAAAAATTAAAACCTCTAGTTTTATTTTAATTATTTTAATATTTTTCAAATATACCTTATATATGGCTCTTTAATAATTTAAAATATTTTAGAAGAAGATAAATTTAAAATGAATTTGGAACAATGTTTTGATCCTTTATATTTACTTTAACCTACAATTGATAAAAATATATTTGATACTCACTACTTGAGTTTTGATAAAATATATTCATATGTTGCATACTCTTGATACAATTATGCTTTATTAATCCTTCAGAATACTATAACCAATTGAATCCAAATTATGTGAAAAATCTTGTTTATAACAGTATAATTATTGTGCTGAAGTGAAAATAAAACTATATTTTAAGGAATATATATATAAAATATTCATTTTATCATGTTGTTATTCATTCAAACATTTTTAGTTCAGAGACAGAATACCCAAAAATATACAATAATAATTAAATGTAATCATCTTTAATATATTGTCAACTTTCAGCAATACAAAAAAGATAGCTTTCCACCTATTTTTTCAATTTTGTTTTATAAAAGTACATGTGTCAAGGTACAGGAATGGGATATACTTATTTACCACTGTGATAGTTTAAATTGTAACAATTAAGTATGTCACCACGTGGCACAAAACACTCTGTACCCTTGCCCAGATCCTACAATTTCTATGAATGGGGTTGAATGAGTGATCTCTAGCATTAAAACTCTTGGAGTTTTAATTTCCTCATCTGTAAAATCAGAATGATAACACTTCCCAAAATGATGGTAAAAATGATATGAAATAATGCCATAAAGCCCTTAGCATAGTGAAAGATGGTAGGACTTTAGTCACGGTGTTTATCATCTCCCTCCATGAAGTAACATCTCACTAGCTTCTGATATAGCACTGTCTAATCAAATTGCATTAAGAGGCACATCACCCCTTTACATAAGCATTGAAATGTATTGAGCTCTGGAAAGTACAAATAATTTTATTTTTATATAAATGTTGAATGAGCGGTTATTAAATTTTAAAAACTAAACCGCATTTTTCAATTTTATTTAAATAACTTTGATCACACTTCCTAAAGTAATTGTAAAGATAAAATGAAGTGATACTCATCAAGCCCTTGGCATAGTAAGTACCTGAGAATTCACTTAATGGCCTTTATCCTTTTCTTGCATGAAGCGACTTCTAACTAACCTATGACATAGCAAATGTTCTGATTAAATAACCATCCCAACCAAAATCAACTACCCCCCCAACCACTAAAAACAGAAAGTATATTTGAAAAGTTTCTGCTGCTATGGAATATGGCTATTTTACTTTGTTATCTTCCCTTTATTTACACAGAGGGAGAGCATGTGTAGTATTCTTAGACTCAGGTATATATTTTTTTAAGAAGTACATATTTGGCTCCACTGGCCCTTTTTCTTTTCCTTTTCCATTTTACTGTTTTCCATGGAGCTCCACTTTTATATCACCCAGCATAGTGCTAAGTGTCGGAGTTTAAGAAACACGAATTAATTTTTGAGTACTCCATAGTTTCATTTTGATGAAAAGTTTTGAGTTGGTTATAAAAATAATAATAATTAAAGACAAAATTTTAAAAAGATACCAGCATGGACTCTTAAACTAAAACCCCTACCAAGACATCTCATGGATTTCTGCTCATGAAATTGATGGCTCTTTTACTAATCATACTGTCTATTGATTAAAAAAAATCATACTAAAAATCACAAGAGTAAAACAGAGCTCAGAAACTAAAACATAAAAGGAGACAGGTCAAAATGAAAGTTGGATGAAAACAAATCATAATATGAATGATACCTTAAGCTTACAAACCCAATTATTTTCATAACTATAAGGTTTTGAAAAAAAAGTTACCAGTAATTTCATCCCTTACTATCTAAATGATATAGTAGAAGCAATGAGCACATCTCTCTTATGAGAATTGTCAGGGTAGATGTACTATTTTATTAACAACAACCAGGAAAGTCAAAGCTAAAAATAGGCTTCATTATTTCAATTAATATCAAAACTCAACCAGAAAGCCTTCCTAATACTCCCACTAAAAGTACTCAAATCTGGGCCCATATTTCTTATTTTCTGAAAAACTCAAATCTATTTAATTCCAAGTTCTTTACTCTTCAGTCTATAGTCTGTCCCCACAAACTTCCATGACTTTATTTTGACATTTAAGATCATCCAAAACATAGTCCCAATCATTCATAAAATATTGCTACATGTAGTCTTCAAATGATTCAAACAAATGCTACCTTTCTCTACTACCTGAATGTTCCAGATCATTTTGCTTTTGGTCTCTACCTGAAATGATAGCCTGTCTCCTACCTCCTACAATGGAAATCCAACCTGTCGCTTGAGGTTTACTCACTGTTCCTAATCTCCAAACACTGAATTCCTCTTCCTTTAAACCATTATACCCCCATTCCAAAGCATTTTATATTCTGTATGATATTTTTAATATTTTACCTGGAAGATCAGATTTTGTTTGTTGATTTTTTGGTTTTTATTTCTCAAGGGTGACTTACATTTGTAAATTTCCTTTCTGGATTGTTTCTTCTTCAAAGCAAGAGCTGGGCTTTACCTATCTTTAGAACAATGGCAGCTCTCATAAAACTGTTAAATTAAATATTTATGTTGATTCCTTTTCCAGATTTTTAAGGTATTCCTATATATATATATCTGAATTTTGGACTTGTATAAGGAACATTATAAAAGCTAAAGGATGCTGGTTTATTTGAATAATCAAATTATTGATTTGAATATGAATTTTTTGAATAATCTCTTGTGTAGAATCATGTCTATGGTTTTTGTTTAAATTGTCAACTATGGTAATATAAGAACTGCCCAGTAGGTCTTTACCTGATTTCTGTAATCAGGAATTAAGTCATTGCAGATGTATCTGTTCACTCATCCTCTGCTCCCAACATTGTAATCACCTATTATGAGCTCAATTCAGCAAAAGAAAAATAAGAGAAAATCACATATATTGGTGTATGTTTATCTTTGGCTTAGCAGACACAAAACAAAAGCCAAATTCCTTTCCAAAATGGTGTAATCTACTTAATCCTGATGCCCTAAAGTATCTATTCTTTCTACTCTCTTTTATATTCAAATGTCTTATTTTGCACTGTTTGAATCTGTAAGTTGCTATAAGTCCCTTTGAACATAGGTGAAGGACAAGAAGTGAATATTAATGCTACATCTGCTAATACTCATTGTCTCAATATCTCAAAAGTTCCACAGATCATATCAACTCCTATAAAAGCACTCTAAGCTATGTCCTGCTCTATTTGGAAACAGAATGATGAATAAGCTAATCTCCTCAAGTTTTTTTTTTCTTGCTTGCTGCTATGAAATATCAAGAATTTGGGCACTGAGCATGTTTAGTTATTAATGGTCCCACAGCACAAATTGCCCAAAACGAGATGCTCATAACCCAGACACCTTGGCCTAACTCCAAAGAAAGTAATTACATTCAGTCTACCTGAAATTCCCAACGCACTGAGAACTGGAATCAGGTTTTGTATCCTGCTTAGCTGAAGTATTATGTGGCATCATTGTACAGCAATAAAACAGCTGCTATATTTGACTCACTTCTACTTTCTCCCAGTTTGAGCAACTAAAATGTCTCTATACAAAATTCTTTGAATGAGTACTTGGGCAGATATGACTTAGAGATTCCTTCTTAGTTTTCCAAGACCCAGGAATTTTGATGCCAAAAGAATTTATCAATTGGAGTTACAGAATCTCAATGTTAGAAAGAGTAACATGTGGCAACATAGCATAGACATGTTCAAAATCACCATTAGGATCTCATTCTTCATCATCTTTATCAGCAAAGAAAAAAAGTCAGAATTTTCTGTAAAGATCCTCTAGTTTAGTTTCTCTAATAACAACAAAAATTTATACTCTGGTGATGAAACACTTCTCATTATTGCTTAACCAGTGATCCTAAACCCAGTGTATGAGGCATCATGATGCCTGTTATAGGTGGTTCTTAGTAGCATCATAGATTGTTTTTTGTTGCTGTTTTCAGACCAGAATAGGTTTATTAATTCCTAGAATTATAAAATTTTAATTTACTTTACTGAGTGCCATTTATTAACTAATTTGGTAAACTGCAAGACTTCTCAACACCTTTCTTTATTCCTAGATATTTATTTTCTTTTTCACAAGCTGCAAATGAAATTGGCTGGCTCTTTGACTGGACTTACTGATGAAAGAAAGTGAGGCAATATCCTTCAAAGGGAATAGTTAATAATCACTAGCACTTATTGGAGAACTTACTAGGATTTAAAGATAAATATTCTGCCTAATTTCACAGTTAAAAAGTGGTAGAATCAGAATTTAAGTCAGGCAGTCTAACCCCAATTCCATAATATAAATGTTGGGGAAATATCAAATATTATGAGAATGAAAATAAAATTTATATGAAATACTGGGGCAGAAACAAAGTAAATTTCTCAAGCCCTTTGCAAATAAAATTGGTGTTAAATTTCTACCTCAGTTTTTAAATGCCCAAAAGGGCTATTTAAGCACATAAAATAATAATCATTGATCTACCGATGCTTCAAGTGCAAGGGCACTTGAGCAACTTTGCTTGCAGAGTTTGATCAACCACAGACCATCTTAATCAGGACATTCAAATGACTTGTATTGTTTTGATGTTTGGCTCTGAGCAAAAAGGAAAAAAAATAGAAAAAAAAAGGACAGAATTTATTAAAACACCATGTTTCTAGCAAATGCTCCTTCATTACTATATAATAATCAGTAATTCTTAGTATAATATGAGAAGATCAACAATATTTGTTTATCCAAAAAAGTTTACTTAGGTTCACTTTTCTTTGCTGATACATTAAAGCAAGTGAGCAAATGCAATCAAACACTTTTGTTTGAATTTTGTAGAAAATATCTAATGTGTATTTTATTTGGGATTCTTTTTTATTACTTTGGTTGTGGTTGCTTAACTCTTAGTTACCCAGAAAATTCATTATATAGGGCAACTTACTTATGGGGCATCTCAGTTAATTCAGGCTTTGCTGTGTTACTCAGTGACAGAATGGTATAGTAAGCTATCAATCTCAGAATAGAATTTTAAAGTATACTCTTTTCTGACAAGGGGCTGGTTAGGGGAGAGGTTTTGTTGAATGAATGAGTTTTTTGTTATTGTTGTGAAAGATTTTATTTATTTATTCATGAGAGACACAGAGAGGCAGAGACATAGGCAGAGGGAGAAGCAGGCTCCATGCAGGGAGCCCGATATGGGACAGGATTCTGGAACTCCAGGATCATGCCCTGAGCGGAAGGCAGACACTCAACCGCTGAGCCACCCAGGCATCCCAATGAGGTTTCTTTTATCTTCTATGTCAAGTATGAAAAAACTTCTTATAAAGGTTTTCAATTACTCTAGAGTAGCTTTCCTATATTGTAAGGTACAAAATTTGGAGTACATCAGAATCACCAAAAGGTTTGTTAAAACAGATTGCTGGGCCCCACCCCCAGAATTTCTGATCACTACTTATAAAGTGAGATCAAGGATTTGTATGTCTGACATGTTCCTCGGTGGTGCTAATGCTTATGGTCTATAGACAATACTTTGTGAAATACTAACATACTATCCTTTGCCAGGCTCACACCTTTGAGATTAGTAGACACTTTTTTTTCCCTACTTACTACCACTTCTCCCATTGTGCCACACTTTCCAGAAACTCCAACCATGCAGCCTCCACAGTATTGGTATGATACTATAGACCATCATCATGGGTGGCTTGTGTAAAAACTATACAACTGTTTTAATGCTAAGCAAAGCATTTCCCTGGGATTTTTTTTTAACTTAAAACTGAACATTTGAGAATATTTCTGCTGTATTAATCCCAAGATTTGAAATACAGAAGTTCTTGGTAACCATATTTCTTTCATGTGGTGAAATGTAGACTGTAGGGCAGAGGATGACATGGTGTGCATTGAGCAGCAGACATGAGAGACCAAGGAAGAACCCTGGAAGGTTGAGTTCCAGCTGCTTGTGGAATATAATTGTACTTCTAGCTTTCCCGTTGTAGGGATAAACAAAATATCCTAGTGACCTGCCATATACATTGTCTTTTTTCCTAGCCAGCCAGAATGGACTTTTTATCACTTACTATTGGAAAGGTAACAGCCCTTTCATCTGTACTTCTCATTGCAGGCAAGTTTATTTCTCTTAAGGAGAAATAACGGAGTTAAAAATCAAATAGCAAATCACCTAGATTTTGTGTATAATTAAACTACTTATGGAAACACGTCACAGATCATTTGACAAAGAAACCATGTTTCTATTTAAGGTCACCATTGCTATCTGAAAACTTATACCCAATGTCAGTCTCTAGCTGGCAGCCAGACCACCAGGAACCATAAGAACTATTTCAGAACAAGATGCCCATGTTCTTCAGCAGCCAAGTTCATATATATGGCTCCTAGAACTTGGCTTGTTTTTCACATTGAGGTTCTTCAGTGACCAATTCCTCCCAGCTTGACCAAGATTATCCTGGTTTTAAAAATGAAACTCCCATATTTCAGGAATCCTTTCACTCTTGAGCAAACCAAGACAGTTGGATAACACCGTTTACTGAAGCAGTGATTCTTTGTCCCTTTCTTTTGAGAAAACTGTGACTTTTCAAAATGGAAGCTGAATAAGAAGACCCGATGGTTTGGTTTCAAGAAAACAGGATATGAATAATTATATCCTTCCATTGAAGAACCTCAGCAAATCTTTACCTACGTATCTACTCTCAGCACATTATTGATCAGTGCTCATATTAAGTATTTTTTTCCATTGAAGACCAAACTTCACAAACTTAGTCTTTCCTTTTTCAACATTTATTTATCACAGTTGAAAAAGCATCTTCATCTAGACTGGTCAATGCTAAACTGTGTTGAAGCTGAGATGTTGATGTATTTCCTAGACTCTTACTCCTCTACTCCATTTTTATTAGCATATTCAACTTACCATATAAATGGCTGATAATATGTTACTCTCTAAGGTCTTATTTGATTTTTAATAGAAGATTTTTCTGAATATATTACCTTAATCTCAGGAAACTTCTGTTACTGAAATGTATAAGTCATTAATCGACCCAAATTGAATTAGTGCTCATTTAGAACAATACTGTATTAGATTTGTTCCATTATATTCTAATCCATTTATCATTTAACCAGATGTGTCAGGTCTTCTGAAAGATATCAAAGTACAGAGTTAGTTAGCATCCAACATATATCTGCTGAAGAGATAAAAATATGCCAGTGTGACCACCTTGAATATAGAAGCTTTTGACAAATACATCAGGCTTGTATATCCCCAGTTACCTACAACCTCTGGGCTAATGTAAAGCAGGGACTTTATATTTCAACCAGAAACTCCTCCTTTTCCTCCTCTTTCTCCAATTTTTAATAATGCCACTATTATTCTTCTACCTTCCTAGGCTTGAAAACTGGGAGTCTTTCACTCTCTATGTCCACAAATCGCCAGTCTTATAAGTGTCTTATGGCAATCTCTCTGGTGGTCCATCATGGTTCAGGTCATATTCACTTCACACCAGAGTATTCTAATACTTCCTCTCTTGAAATTCGCCTCTCTTTTTCTAGTCTTTAGTCTATTGTAACACTTCATAATAGTAATTTTCCTAAGGTGTCATTTGATCATACTAATAATGTGCTGAAAAACATTAGTGATTTGAAGCTAACAAGTGAATTTAAAAGATGTATGTGAAACATTATTTACAAGATATTTTCAAAAGTAATGAAAACAAACGATATTATTTGCAGAAATTTGAATCCAAATTGATCCTTAACGTTTGAATCTGAGGTATTCTAGTTTCCAGCATGGGTTTTGTATCTCTGATGTAATATATTTGCTACTGAACTTCTGGGAATTACTAGAAGGAGTCAGTACCATGTGCTATTCTGATTTACAGAGAACAATAAACTGGTAGTAATGGAACCAAACTCCTAAGATCTTGTTCCTGTTTTTCATAAATACAAAACTCCACAGCTGCCAGTCTAATGAATTACCCCAGCATAGAGTCCTAGTTTTTTCATGTTTTCTTCTTTTGAAAAATACTATTTATATTCATTTAAGAAATTACAAAGTAAAAAGGCAATGCCATATAAAATTAACTGTAATGAACCCTATGAAAACAAATGTTTGTAAAAATTAATAAAGCTTCTGTATAATTTTAAACAAGTGTGAATCTCAATAACCACGAGAACCTGAGCTGTAGAACATAGCACTATGTTAGGCATTCCAAGGAATAGGAATAGTGAAGCTTCTCCATCAAAGGGAGCTTGCAATAGCCTGGCAAACAAAAATAAGAGGCAGGAAAAAAAGGCAATCCAAAGCCAAGTATACAAGTATATGGTGCAAATATGAGTGCCACAAGTCACCTGTGAAGGTGAGATAAGAGAGTCCATAGTAGGCTCAAAAGTGGCTTTATTGGAACAGCTATGCCTTGCTCTAAATCTTGATATATGGATAAAAAGAGGTTAGGTAGAGAATAGCAGAAGTGTTTTGGCTGAAGGAAGTAGAAGGAGGTAAGAAAGATGTGACTAGCTGATATTGTTTTTTTTTTTTTTTTGACTAGCTGATATTGTATAAAGGGAAGGGAGTATACCAAACTGAGATTTCAAAGATGGGTAGAATCCATGCAAAAGGGTTTTACTTAGAGCATTGCCAAATGTATAGATGGCTAAAGCCCATGAGGAAAAGAGAGATCTCACTTAAAAGTGAGATTTATTTGAAATGCACAACATGTATAATAGCCAGATTTATCAATAAAAATCATGACACCCAATTTATACCTTCATCTTGCTCAGTTACCATAGCTGTCCTAGGAAAGGCATCACCAGGTAGTGTTCACCACTCGGAAAGTGCCAGACTGATGGAATAGCCCACTAAAGCACATCCAAAACATCAGCTCAGAGACACCACTCAGGAAGAATGGGGAGTCATTCTAGGAGGAAATATGTGCACTATATCAAAGACCTTTATATCGTACGGTGTCCCCAGCAGATAAACATAAATAGGTCCAAAACCCAAGGAGTGGCAGCAGGTATGTCCCACTTAAAGTTACTTCCAATCACCCACTGAGGAACTTTATATTTTTCATCCTCATGCCTTAAAGGCTCTTGTTCTCAAATGGAGCAAGTTTTTGCTTAATCACCTATAGCAAACGTTCATAAAATGTTTGTCATTTTGTACCAAACAAGAAGTAATAACGCCTTTAACAAAAGAAATGGAATGGGAAAGGAATTGAGAGCTTGTTCTCTTCCCTCTTCCTTTTAGAGGTTACCTGGATCATGGCCCTTTCCTGCATTTCTTCAACCTCTGCTTCCATAATCACCTCTTCTACTCTGTGCCTCTTGACTCTACAGCTTCCCTCTTATAAAGACCTTTGTGATTACATCAAGCCCACCTGGATAAAGCCAGATACTCTCTCCATCTGAAGATCCTTAGCTTAAGTACATTTGCAAATTCCCTTTTGCTGTGTAAGATAACATATTCATAGGTTTCAAAGACCAGGACACTGATAATTTTGGATTCTCTCTACTACACCAAACCTCTGTTTTCTCATCTGCAAAGCAGAAATAATGAGAGTAACTGCCCCCCAGAATTGTTAACAGGGGGAGGAAGTGTACATACAGCTCTTAGCAGAGTACCTGACACATCATAACTGTGGCTAACATTATTGTGTCCTTACAAATGCTATTTATCTAAGGAGATGATATAAAGTGTGCCCACTATATAGTCAGGCAAACTATATAATAGCATTTTTAGCATGGACCTCCAGACTTTATCAATGGTGGCAGACACAGAATGTGCTTCCATATTTCCAGGGTACTTCTAGCATGCCTCTGCTTTTGGCAGAGTGAAAGATTTCAACTGGTACATCTTATTACATGGGTGGTCGAGTTATTGAACTCTATTGACAAAGGACTGGATTTTCCAGCAAGATGGAGCTTCATTAAAATTCTGCAGGGACTGAAAATTCAATAATCTTTCTCACAAAGCACTGCATGAGCAGGGCTGATTAGGCAATTTCTTTCCCATTCCATTTCTTTTGCTAAAAGCATTGTTACTTCTTGTTTGGTACAAAAAGACAATCATTAAATGAGCATTCGCTATAGGTGATTAAACGGAAAGTTTTAAAGGTGTGCTGACTCCTTTCTCAAGGCCTAATTGAGGGCTTGAAAGGGGAGAGAAGGAAAAAAAGAAAACAAAACATCATTACCATAGTCTGGCCTGAAATATGGAAAGCACCATGACGCTAATAAATTACTTTGCAGGTTTTTCTTTTAGACTCTAGATCATGTTTCTCAAACTTGTTTCTTTCCCACCAATTCCCTACCTTTCACTTTCCCTGCCCAACCCTCTTTCACTCCCCCTCCTTTTTCCGGAAGAATTAACTCATGATGGAAATAATACACAATTGTGCCCAATGAACCTCACATTTTCCTGATGAAAGCCACTGTAATTATTGGATTTGAGAGCAGATAACAAATAAGTACCTATCTTTCTATCCCCACTTAATATCTAATATCTGATTGCATCAATGGAGTAGTGTTAGAAGCTGGGCTGCCACATGTAAGTAAGACTAAGGAATTGTCCCCTTTCATTTTTATATGACCTCTCTCTCTCTCTCTCTCTCTCTCTCTCTCTGGTTTTCTATCTTGGCAGAAACAGGCTTTGTCACAGTATCCTTCTCTATAGAATATAACTAACCTGACTCTGCCATGAGGGCAGGGGTTTTTAAAAATACGCTTTGTTCACTGATACATATCAAATACTTAGAAAAGTTGTAACATGTAGTTGTTAAATATTTGCTGAATAAATGACTTAATTAATTAATTAACCTTGAGCGCAATAACAGGTGAGATCTTCCCTGTGCATGTCCTATCTATAATAATAACTTGATAGAGTTATTTAATCTGAATCTTTCTAAAGATAGGAAAAGTATGAATTAAAAATACCAATCTATGCTATGAGAAAACAAGGCTAAATCTCTGTAACTATCTATTATTTTATGCTTAATTCTATTTAAGAAAAATATAAAATGGTATCCACTGGAGTTCTGATAGAAAATTTCCATTTCTCTTAGTTAGGGGGCCCTTGAACACTTCCTAGGTATTCCTAAGAATATCATTTCTAGTCTAGTCTAAATTTCTCATTGTGCACCACCCAAGTCCTGTTGATCCTTATAGTCCCTGTCTCACAACAACTTGTTCTAGGATGTCACTTTTTTACATCAGGACTTTTATCCTTAATATCCTTAATATGAACTAGTCTAAGATCAAATTTCAAGTAGCAGGGCTTTATCCAATCTTTTGAAAGGAATATTTTAATTCCAGCCAATGCCTTTATAAAATAACTGCTATAAATTACTCATCTGACTAGTTTCCAGAAGGCCCCAGGTGTACTTGAGCACTGTTGAGGTCCTCTCTGTGTCTTGCCTGTGCCACCACAGTGGGAAGGGTATTTCATTCTGCTCCCTTTGGCAGAAAGAGAAACAGGTATGCTCCATATAATTTCCTTTTTATTAAACTCCATGGGCCTCACAAAGTATTTTGTTATATGGGAATCATAACATATAAAATCAGGAGAAGCCTTATCTGTAGCCTCCAGAGCTTGGTTCCCTGTGTCTTGGGTTTGCAGATGAAGAGGAGTATCCTGAAGGCAGCATGGGAGACTGAAGAGGGGAGGCAAAACCCCATCCCACTCCTTTCCAGCTCCAGAGCTGTTGGATGATTCTTTGTGAGTTGTTACTGGTCTCTGTGTGGTCTGAGGAGTTGGATGGGATGGAGAGCATGAAATGACAAGTAGAAAGGGCAGCGTCTTCCTTGTGGCAGGCTGGAGGGGAGCTCTTTGCAGGACAGCTGCGCTATGAGCCAAGATATGGAAACTGCAGGCAGGGCAAACAGAGGATACACTTGAGGATTCGCAGAGACTACCTCCCTCGATGAAATGGTGCCTGAGGCCACCAGGAAACTCCCACAGCCAGCAGACCCTGGCAGGCCAGACCAGTATGCTGGGGGCTGGACTCCTGTCTCTGTGTAAGGGCTTCTAGCCAATAACCACAGACAGCAATGAAGAAACAGTAACATACACTGTGGGCATCAGCAGAGCCAGGCACAAAAGATAACTAATATTTACATAGTTTTAGGTCAGCCAGCTAAAAAAGCAGCAGGATTAGGAAGTCTTACGCCTCTAAAGAACCCAAGTTCCATGCTCCTTGCTTGAGCCTGTTCTCCATTCCACAAAGCTGTGATCTCTACACAATATCATAAAATAGGCAATCATTATATTTAGCTCACAAGCTTGGCTCTTTTATTTTTTTGGCCCATCTTCCTTTCCCACCCTGGAATCCCATATCCTCATTAGAATTCCTTCCTCCTCTTCCCTTAAAGACCGTGCTGTCAGACTGCTTATGGGAAAGAACTAGTGTTCTGGGTGAGCATTTGAAATGGTAGACTGAGTAAAAGTAGATTGTCCTCGGTGTGGTTGGGCATCATCCAACCCACTGAAGGCCTGGATAGAATACAATTGCAGAAGGACAAATTTCCACTTTGCTTGACTGTTTAAGCTGAACATGTCTTCTCTTGCCCTCCAACTCAGACCCCATCAGCTCTCCTTGTTCTTGGGCTTGGAGGCTGAACTAGATCCCCAGCTTTCAGGCAGCTATCATGGGACATGTCATAAGTTTCCATAATTATGTGACCCAATTCCTCCCATTCCTCATATTAAATCTCTTTTTCTATTTCTGTATCTATACATACATATACATGTATGTATGTATCTTACAATGTTTCTCTGGACAACCCTGAAAAATACCAAATGTGATCAAATATTTATTTCTTTTTCTTTCTTAAATATAAAATACTGATTTGAACACTTTTCCTTTACTACATAGAGATGCTATTGTGAGCATTCATTTTCAACACAGTGTTCTGTAGCTATTTCTGAGATTTTTCTGTCTTTCCGCTCAGGCTCATAGTCATCATCTCTTACTGATATCAGGATGCCTATCTCCAGTGGAAATAGAACTAACAAGACTACAAAGACATGAAGCAGTGCTTACAGATAAACTATCTGAAACCCAATTTCTCATTCATAAAATTAAAAAAAAATCATTTCTGGGGAATTAGGAAAAAATGCACATAATTGTAGCACATAGTAGGTGCTCAAATGGTAAATATTAGCATTATGATAAGCAGTGAATTGAAATGATAGTGCAAAAAAGAGGAAGTAGGGACATGCTGGATATTTGAAGGAGTGGAGCAATAATACTGGAGTTCAGAGTATAAGAATTTCCATTTCTTTCCACTTCCCAGTAGCCTTGACTTACTTGTTATATCCCAATCATTGTTCAAGATATAGCTCAAAATCTCCACTGCCAAAAATCCAGAATTAACCCCTGTATCTCTCATGGTCCAAATAGTAACAGATATATAGATATAGATATATAGATTATGAGATTTATTGCAAGGAATTGGCTTATTCAATTTTTGGTGATTTCTAGGCAAGTCAGAAGTTTAGGGATAGGCCATCAGGACCGGAAGACAGAAGCCCTCCAGTATGAACTGAAGCTGCAGTCCACAGGCAGTTTTTCTCTTCCTGGAAACCACAGCTCTTCTCTTACAGTCTTCACTGACTAAATCAGGTTCACTTAGATTATCTAGAATAGGGACACCTGGGTAGCTCAGTGGTTTAGCGCCTGCCTTCGTCCCAGGGCATGATCCTGGAGTCCCAGAACCGAGTCCCACATCGGGCTCCCTGCATGGAGCCTGCTTCTACCTCTGCCTGTGTCTCTGCCTCTCTCTCTCTCCCTCTCTCATAAATAAATAAATAAAATCTTTTAAAAAAAGATTATCTAGAATAGATAATAGACTCTACCTGATGTCAACTGATTGTGAACGTTAATTATATATACAAAATTACCTTTACCCCAACATGTAGATTAGTGTTTAATGAATAACGGGTTGATAGACCAGCCAGGTTGACACATAAGCTGACCATCGCAGTCTATCACTCCATAACCCTTATGTCTCCACTCAAGTATTAACCGTGGTGGGTCTCATTTTAGAATTAGATACACAAGCATATGCTTTTCTCCCAACAAATTATTGAGGGCAAAACCGTGAATTAAGCTTTTGCACGGCAAAGGAAGCCATCAATAAAACAAAAGGAAAATCTACTAAATGAGAGTAGATACTTGGAAGTGATATATCCAATAAGAGGTTAATATCCAAAATATATAAAGAACTTACACGACTTAATACCAAAATGCCCCAAACAATCTGATTAAAAGAATGGGCAGAGAACCTGAATAGACATTTTTTCCAAAGAAGACATGCAGATGGCTAGCAGATACACGAAAAGATGCTTAACATCACTAATCATCAGGGAAATGCAAATCAAAACCACGATAAGGTATCACCTAACACCTGTTAGAATGGCTAAAATCAAGAAGACAAAAAACAACAAGTGTCCGTGAGGATGTAGAAAAAAGCAATCCTCCTGCACTGTTGGTGGGAATACAAACTGGTGCACCCACTTGAAGACAGTGTTGAGGTTCCTCAAAAAATTAAAAACAATTACTATATGATTCAGTAATTCCTATACTGGGTATTTACCCAAAGAATATGAAAACACTAATTCAAAAAGATATATGCACCCCTATATTTATAGCATATAACAAATGGGATAAGGAAAATGTGTTTATATATATATGTAAATGAGATATAGATACTATATAGTATCTATAGTATATAGATAGTATATAGATACTATATCTATCTATAGATAGATAGATAGATATAACAATGTGGATGGACCTAGAGGGTATTATGCTAAGTGAAATAAGTCAGACTGAGAAAGACAAATACCATATGATCCCACTCCTAAATGGAATCTAATAATAAATAAACAGGCAAACAAAGAGCAGAATCAGCACTATAAATACAGAGGACAAATTGATGGTTCCCAGAGGAGTGGGGCATGGGGGGTGAACAAAATGGGTGAAGAGGAAAGGGAGATACAGGCCTCCAGTTATGAATGAATAAGTCATGGGAATAAAAGGCACAGCATAAGGAATATAGTCAATGATATTATAATAGCGATGTAATGAGACAGATGATAGCTACATTTATGGTGAGCATAGCATAATGTGTAAACTTGTCAAATCACTAAATTGGACACCTGAAACTAATGTAATATTGGATGTCAACTCTAATCAAAACAAATATAAAAATTTAAAAATAAAAAAAGTCACATGAATTAGCATTATTGTCTCCCAAAGACACGAAATTGAGACCTTCTATATATTTGACTAATTAAGCTCCTCCACAATTCACTTTAATAAAGAATTCTATTTCCTGGTGACTGGATTTACCAGAAGTTTGATTTCTGCAATACAGTGGCTAAAGGAAATGGTTAGCATTCGTTCCTCCAGCCTGCTGGCAGAGGGCAGGCAGGAGTAAGGAGAAGGGAGCCTTACAAGAACTGAGGCACCTGTGGGTCCTGCTCATCCCCCAGATTCTCAGGGCAGAACTATGTGTGCGGCCCAGGCATAGCTGCTGAGGCTGAGCCTGGGTCTGTCAGCCATTTGGCTTTCTTTCCCTGTCCCTCTGTCTGTTTGCTTGTCTGCCTTTGTCTATTCCTGGGAAGTTCATCACTATGGGCTCTGGTACCTTCCCAGTCTATCCCATACTGTTATTCAAAAACTGACCTCTTATTTTAAAAAATAAAATAAAATAATAAAATAAAGAGGCCAACAGACTCTATAATATGAAAATAATGTATTTGTAAAATTAGGATCTTTAGAATAAATACAGAGTGTGCATGTATGCATGTCTGTGTGTGTGTATGTGTGTGTGTGAGAGACAGAGAGAGAGACAAAATAAATGAGAGACAACTTCATTTTAGTTTCCTCAGTGCATTATCTGTGGGCTTTGCTGTCTATGTAGATTGTATATTTTAGAAGTGCTTTTCATTATTTCTGAACTGATTAATCCCTCACAAAAGGAAAAAAGGGATGTATATATGTATTTATTTTAGTACAGGTTAATGGTCACATCAAAGAGTCACCAGTCCTGGAACAACTTGAGTTAATCCTTCTATCTGGCTATTATCCCTGCACTCCACCAAATAAATGAATACAATACAAATAACAACGTGGAAATAATTTTATTCTTTGGAAAATACAGAAATAATCACATTGTTTCTTGCAATATGTTTAAGGACAGAAAGAGGGAATGGTGAGTGATATTCTAATAAAGGGAGCTAAATAAGCATATAATTGGGAGGTGACTGAAAAAAAAAAAGATACCTGTTTAGAAAGACAAGCAAGTAGATTCTATTGTTATCTATGAGTATGTCTCATCTCAGAGAGAGGTAGGAAGAGAGGTGGAGGGAGGAGGGAGAAAGGGGGAAGGGAGGAGCAAAAAAGCAGAACTATTCTTCTGAATTTAATTCTGAACAAAGAGAGAAATCTAAAGAGATCAAGATGGCTGAGAAACAGCCACCAGAAACTGCTGGTGGTCAGCTCGGTATCAAAGGATTGAAGGAATGTCACATAACCAAGTGGTAAAGTCCCTAATGGAATGCCTCAGGAGAGGGTGCTCTTAAAAGTGTCCAGCTGCTTACATGCCCACATGTGGACACAACAACTCACTTATAAGCATATTGATGATGACAATCACGGTGAAAGAAAATACTCAAGGCGGTCACACTAGGTTATGTAAATGCAAGGCCAAGAGGTACCTACTGTCCTAAAGGAAAAGGATCACAAAGGATTTTTGTGGCTTGATAAAGATGAACTCAGTTTCCTCCTGGTAGGGAGAGCTCAGGATAGGGTGTAATAATATATATAAATAGACCAGGACTTTCTGGAAGGAAAGATAGAGCCAAAACTTGTGTGTGTGTGTGTGTGTGTGTGTGTGTGTGTTTTAGTGAAGGAGGATTGTAGACTAGCATGAACCCAAAGAATGACTCCAGGCAAGAAAGGATACCATGTGAGAGGGAGAGGAATTCTAGACTAAGCAGCTGAGTTTAGCAGTGACCCATAGGGTCATAAGGCTGGTTCCAGTAAAATCAAAGACCCTCTGTTCACAATTGCCCTGGGTTGACAGTGACTTAGAGAACCATGGCTCTCTAAGGTACTCAAGCCAATGGTAATTTCCCTTACATTGTAAAAAAGCCTAAATCAGGACAGGAAATGTAAGAAATAACTAGCTTCACTCAATGAGTTTAAATCTCCTGACCAAAATAAATGATTTTTCCTGATGACTGAGAGTCCTTATTTATGACAGTGCTAAACCTTTCACACTAGTTTTTGAAGAACCGTGATTAAAAGGATAGTGTGGGAGAGGAGAGGAGCAAATGTGGTGCTGTGAATGATTGTCTCGTGAGATTATTGTCAATTTGGGACAATTTATTCACTTAAAAGGTGGTTTATGAGCACTCTGCTCAGAGTGATCATTGCTCCATTTTTAAACATAAATTCACAGTGAAAAACTCATACCAGATTTACTTCATTTCATTTTTTGGATATTTTCTATCCTGGTAAACTAGTGCAGAGCCTTGTCTAGAAGTAATGTTTCTGTATTTTAGCACAGCATCGACAAGATGCCTCCCATGAAATGCTTGTGGACAAGATGGAGAAAATATGACTGGATAAAAGTTCAATCAGGTGGCTCAGTAATCTATTTAATAAATGCACTTGCTAAATGACAACAGATTGATATAAGTGCAGAAAGGGTCTTTTATGTAATGTAATTTTCAAATCCGTTTTGTTTAATGTCTTGTAATAAGTGATCACTCTAATAACAATAGAAACACCTAACTTTTACTGAGTTCTTACATTAGTCCAAATGACACCAGGTTATGTGTGCTTTCTTATTCGACCTCCTCAAAACTTTAAAGATAGACGTTAATATTACCTCCATTTTAATTAGCAATAATCGTGCCTCAGATAAACCTCATTGGCTACAATACTGCCACTGCACAAAGCTATTACCCCCATTGTAAATGAGGAAAAGAGACTTAGTGATTTTTGATTATAGTTAAACAGCAAAATAACCATGATGGCTTACTCCAACTGCTCTTTTTTAAATGTTGGAGAAATCTTAGAAATAAAAGGAAGACATGGATTCCAGCAACTGACAACAATAATAGAGATATCAAAAACCTTTGGAAAACTCCAGGGCTATTTTTGGCTAGCAAATCTAGAAAATAAAGACTGGGACAGAGATGGATGTTTCATGCTGTTTGCTTGTGGTGCCTTAAGATGATCAGTGGTTGCCAACATAGTGGAAGAAACCTACAGAAGTGAATCAGATGCTGATTCAGATTTCAGAGGGCTAACAGTAGGATTATTCCAAAGCCCTGAATGAATGAGGAATTGATTAAAATAGGTACAGCTAACCACTTCTCAAGTATCCACTTCTCATTCTCTTCAAATCAAAACCTTCAAGGGTGTTAAACTATAAGGAAACTGCCTCCTTTTACTGGTTGTCCAAGATTTAGAAGATGAAACCATGACCAGAAGAATTGCATGGTAGAGTGACAGCAAATGAAAGCAGTAAACAAGGGATCTCTACTATGAGGCATTTTCAACTCCTTACACTCATTAGGCTCTAACACAGTTTATTTTTTATTTATTCATTCATGAGAGACACAGAGAGAGAGGCAGAGACACAGGAAGAGGGAGAAGCAGGATCCCTGCAAGGAGCCTGATGTGGAACTCCATCCTAGAACCCCAGGATCACGTCCTGAGCTGAAGGGAGACACTCAACCAGTGAGCCACCCAGGAGTCCCTAATACAGATGAAAGTTTGCCCTAAGTTCTTCTCCAACTCACACTAGCAATCAGAGTAGCTCATGCGCCAAGGGAACATAAATTCCCAGGATAAAATAAACACAGAGCAATACGACTACCTCCAAAAGCACACAAGGAATTGGATTATGTGTATACCATCTCAAGTAAAAGTATTAGAAGAAAAATGAACCTGAATTTTATGATAGGAGATAAGGGAAAATATAATTATTATAAAACAAGAAAACAAAATCATTGAAGAAAGGCCTACTGGCTAAAAAAATAATAAATTGATGTCTCTATCTGGGCATGATGTAATAAATGGAATTAATTTTTCCTTTTAATGGCGAACAATTAGAAAACTCAAATGAAAGTCATAGACATTTGGCAACAGGCAGTGAAGAACTATGACATCTGAGAGAGGGGAAACAAATGATATGAGCTTGATGATTTCCTCAGATTTCTTCCATAAGGCATTTTTCAGACCATGGCAGGAAGAGCAAAATTGAATTGAGTTGAAAAGCAGAGACAGTTAGAATTTGTGCGCCAAATGGCTAGATCTGAGGAATAGTTCCAGAAAATACAGAGGAGTCTACTTGACTCCTATTCTTTGCTGAATACTGAATTGAAGGTAAAACTCCATGAGTCCAGTCAAAGAACCACCATGATCAAAACAATTCCCAGAGCCCACATAAGGTATGAGACTTTTTAAATTTTGGCCCACTAAAGTGAAAAAAAACCTCACTGAAGATTCAGGTTATTTAGTATAGATTTCAAAATGGCATACTTTATTTGGAGGGCTAAACTAAACACGAGCAATAGCTCTCAAAGTATGATCTGTAGAACCCTGGGGAAACCTGAGACCCTTTCAAGGGGGCTGTGACATCAAAATCATTTTTATAATAATATTTATTTTGTAATAATATTTATTTTTAAATAAACATTTAAAATTTTAAATATTAATATTTTACACAAATATATATTTATTATTATTTTATAGTAATCATAAGACATTATTTTTCACTATATTGACATTTACACTAAAAGTGCAAAAGCAATTGTGGGTAAAGTTACTGATGATTTAGCAGTAGCACAAAGTTGTATTAATTAGTAATTATATTCTTCACCTCAATGCATGTGTAGTTAAAAAAAGGCAAGTTTTCAATTATACATGTTCTTGATGAAGCTGTTGAAGTAATTAATTTTGTTTAACCTCAACTCTTTACAGATATTTTTCTTATGCTAGGTGACAAAAGAAGATGTGCTCACATAGCACTTCTGTCGTATACTCAAGTGTGGTGATTGCCTTAAGGAAGGCACTTGTGTAATTGCTTGAGTTACCAGGTGAACAAGCCACTTTTTTCATGGGACACAAAGTGGCAATGTGGAGTCTGAAGCCATATCAATGAACTTTTGTACTCTAAGAATAGCAGAGAACTTTTTCAAGCTATAGAGACTACAAAAACCTACAGCCAAAATCAACATCACACTGAATGGTAAAACATTGAATGTTTCGCCTCGAGAGCAGAAACAAGGTAAGAGAGCTCACTTTCTTCAGTTCTGCTCAACATTATAATGGAGGGCCTAGCCACTACAATAAGGTTAAAAAAAAAGGCAAAAATATAAGAAAAAAAAAAGACGGAATTGTTTCTATTTACAAAATAAATAATTATTCACATAGAAAATCACAGGAAACGTCCCAAATCTTTGCTAGAATAAATGTAGCAATGTCATAGGACACAAGTTTAACATACAAAAATCAATTATGTTTTTAAATATAATAAAAATTAAATCTGAAATATTAAAAATTATATTTTGTAGTGCCATAAAACATGACACAAATAAATTTGAAAACGGTACTTAAGACCTCTACACTGAATGCTATATAACACTATTGAAAAAAAATAAAGATGACCTAAGTAAATAAAGAGATATGTCATCTTCATGGATTATAAGATTCAATATCAAGGTTACAATTTGCCCCCAAATGACCTATTGATTTAATTCATTCCCAATAAAAATTCCAACAGCCATTTTTATAGAAACAGCCAAACTGATTCTAAACCTTGGTGGAAATTTAAAGAACACAGAATAACCAAAGCGTTTTTTTTTTTTTTTTTTTAAAGAACACAGTTTGAGGACTTAAAGTATCTAATTCTAAGACTTAAATACATAATTACTAATCAACACCATTAAGCATTGGTTTTAAAAAAAAGGCAGAGAAGTGCATAGATCTGTAAAACATAAAAAAAAAATAGAATGCTCACAAATGGGAACAATTGAGTTTCAACAAGAGTTTCAAGGCAATCTATGAAGAAAGGAAATTTCAACAAATAATTCTGGATAAACTATATACTTAAATAATAAAAAAGGGGGCACCTGGGCAGCTCACTGGGTTAAGCATATGATTCTTGGTTTCAGCTCAGGTCATGATTTCAGGGTCTTGAGATCGAGCCCCACACCTACTTCCTGCTCAGTAGTGAGTCTGCTTGAGATTCTCTTTCCCTCTCCCTCTGCCCTTCCTCTGCTCACACATGCTCTCTCTCAAATAAATAAATAATAAAAAGTAAATATTGACTCTTATTTTACATGATTCACAAAAATTAATTTGAAATTGATTATAGATCTAGCTGCAAAAATCTAAAACTACAAAATTTCTATAAAAAAGCATAAAAGATTTTTATAACCTTGTGGTATGCAAAATATTCTTAGATTAAAAATCAAAACCACAAATCATAAAAGAGTACTCTAAGCTTAATTCATCAAGATTTAAAACATTTGCAAAAATTTTTTAAAAATATTTGCTCTTCTAAAGTACCAAGCCACAGAAAGAAAATACTTATAACACAAATATCAAAGTATTTGTAGTGGGATGCCTGGGTGGTTCAGCAGTTGAGCGTCTGCCTTTGGCTCAGGATGTGATCCTGGGATCTGAGATTGAGTCCCACATCAGGCTCCCTACATGGATCCTGCTTCTCCCTCTGCGTGCGTCTCTGCCTCTCTCTCTCTCTCTCTCTCATAAATAAATAAATAAAATATTTAAAAAAAAAGAATTCCCATAACTAAATAATGTAATAGGAATATAAGCAAAATATATAAACATGCTTCACAATATAAGATAGCTACATAGCCAAAAGTATGCATGGAAGAGACTTAACATCATTAGTAATCAGAGTAACCCAAGTTAAAACCACAGTATAAACTAGAACCAAAACTGTTAGAGGAAATGTAAAATGGTATAAAATATAAAATGGTATAACAGGTTGGTAGTTTCTTAAGAATTTAAACATAATTGTCATATGATCAAGGCATTCCACTCCCAAGAATTTACCCAACAGAAATAAAAAATATATTCACCAAGGAACTATTACACAAATATTTATAGATCTTTAATAGTCCCAAATTGGAACTACCCATATGTCCATCAATGGGTGGATGGATTAACCAAATGTGGCAATGGAATATTACCCACCAATAGAACGAAACTATTGATATACACAAGAACATGGATAAATCTCAAAATAATTATGCTAAGTGAAAGACATTCGACAAAAGAGTATGTTAGATATGATTTCATTCATATAAAATTCTAGAAAATGCAGACTAATTTATAGTGATGGTAAGCAGGTCAGTGGTTGCTTGAAGAGTTAAGAGGAAGGAGGGATAGATTACAAACAGGCAGGAGGAAACCTGCGGGAGTGATAAAAAATCTATTACAGTTTTGCAGGTGTTTCCACATGTCAAAACTGATCAAAGTGTACTTCCTAAAGATTCAGAATTTATTGTCTTTTAATTGTACATTAATAAAGTTGTAACAAAAATTCAAAACATATTTTTCTCTCTTTCTACTGTAGTAGTCTAAAAACAATGACAAGTGCAGTAGTGCTGAGGATCCCTAGCAGCCACAAAAGGAAATCGAAGTTTCTTGGGAAAATGATAGTTTCCAGGTCTGGAGCAGGAATGGCGAAAGTCAGGCATGGAACATAGTATCATCTCAAAGACTGAGGATGTTATCCAAGCCTATGAGGCTTTCTTTCGAAAAGAATCATGAATTTTGAATTCATAATTACTCTAAAGAAAAACAAAACCCCTCAAGACTTTCTGTTTACTACCAATCTTTAGGAAATGAAGGGGGCTGGCATCACAGGGATACAATCAGCCAAACTCAGGCTCTTGGAAACAACCCGGTTTGCTCTACACAACAACACTTAAATAGTTAATTCATTCATTCATTTAATCAGGAGGAGGTGAAACAGCAATAATATATTCATTCCTATATTTTTATGTCATGAACATGGTTCTGCATTATTCTTTTTTTCACAAATGAAATTGTAATATATTTAAAATGTACACCATGGTGGTTTGATTTATGTATGTTCTGTGAAAAGATCCCAACCATTGAGTTAATTAACACATCCATTACTTCAGTATGTATGTATGTATTTATTTATTTATTTATTTATTTATTTATTTTGGTGAGAACACTTAAGTTCTACTCTATTAGCAAATTAATTTCAATTATATAACATAGTACTGTCAAATACAGCTATTGTGTTATATATCAGATCCTCAGATCTTATTCATCTTAACTGGAAAGCTTATACACTTTACCATCTTCTATTTTCCACATACTCACTTTTTTGTTCTGACAACCACTTTTTTGCTCTCTGTTTCTTTGAGTTTGACTTTTTTCTTTTTTAGATTTCACATAGAAGTGATATCATGAAGTACCTATCTTTGTCCTTATGATTTATTTCACTTAATATAATACTCTACAGATTTATCCATGTTGTTGCAAATGGCAAATTTCTTTCTGTTTTGAGGCTGAATAACATTCCATTGTGTACATGTATATATATATATGCAGAGAAACACCACATTTCCTTTATATATGCATCCACAAATGGGCATTTAAGTTGTTTCCAAATCCTGGTTACTGTAAATAAAGCTACATAAAACATGGGAGTACAGATAACCCTTCGTAGTAATGATTTTGTTTCCTTTGGATTTACACCCAGAAGCAGGATTGCTAGACCCCATGGTAGTTCTATTTTCAATTTCTTAAGGAACCTTCATATTGTTTTCCATAGTGGCTATACCAGTTTACACCCCCATCAACAATCCACATGTGTTCCCTTTCCTCTACATCCTTGACAGCATTTATTTTTTTCATAATGGATATCCTAACAGGTGTGATGTGAAATCTTATTGTTTTGATTTGCATTTCCCTGATGATACTGAATATTTTTTCATGTGTCTGTTGGCCTTTTGTAATTTGTATGTTTTCTTTAGAAACATTTCTATTCATGTCCTTTGCCTATTTTAAATTATTTCAATTAATCGATTCATTGATTGAGTTTTTGCTATTGAGTAGATGAGTTCCTTGTATATTTCAGATATTAACCTTTTATTGGAGATGTGGTTTGCAGATATATTTTCCCATTCCATACATTGCCTTTTTTTTACTAATTTTAATATGAATATTTTCTCAGTTACCTGATGTGTAGAAGTCACTCAACTAGGTTCCAGATTTCTTTCAGAGACAATTGTTTCATATGTAGCTGTATATTCATTGTGTCCATGGGAAGAGGGAAATTCAGGAGCCTCCTATGCCACCATCTGTCTCTACCTCACAGTCTGTAACTGTATATTTAAAGAAACTTATCAACTAATCACAATGTATAGGGTGAGCCCTATTGGGATTCTGATTCAATAACAAAGTGACCAAAAAAAATATTTAGGGAAATGTAAACACTGGGTATTTGACAATATTGAGGAATTTCTGGGGTTTTTTATTGTATGATAGTGCCAATTTAAATATGCAGCAACTCTGCAAAAAAAAAAAAAAAGCAGAGTACAAATCACTTATTATATCAACCTACTAAAACATTTAAATATAAAATGCTATACTTATCGAGAATTTACCTTAGTAGTCCAGGAGAAGGATAAGTGTATGAAGGTATGTTTGAACAAAATTGATCACAAATTAGTCACAATTCTATCTTAATTATGGATACATAGGACTCGTTATTCAATTATCTCTACTTTTGCATAGGTTTGAAATTTTCCTTATTATTAAAAAAGAAAAAAAAAGTTTTCCAAGTGTTATATAAAAAAATAAAATCAACAAAAATGCTGTTACCAAATATGCTTAGGAAATACTGTGCTAAACAAATTTGAATTTTTTTTTAACTGCAGAGTTTCTCAGTCTTTAAAATACTCTTTAAAAAGCCCATGTAAACACAGAATCCATTTCTCACACAATTCACAAGATGGGTGTTGCACTGCAGTCCCTTTTTGGGAAACTCATGGAATCTTGGGTCATATCAGCTCAAGCCAAATGCAAATGATGACCAGTGTGAGTGTTCTGGTATTTGCATTGACTACATAATACCAAGAAGCTTATGTTCAGTTTGGGGCTCTGAACTTCAAGAGATCAATCGGAATAATGAGGATAACTGAATCAAATCATCTTAGTAATCAGGAATAATTAAACTGGGGAGTAACATTAGGTACAACAGGATGAGTGTCTCTAAGGATTTGAGAGACATGGGAAAAGTTTAGATTGGTTCGGTAACCATAGAGGTTAAAATAAAAAATAATGGTCAAAAGTTAAAGCATTTAGTTAAGCAGAAAGATTTTACTAGTCAAGAAGAAGAGCTTTATGTAAGCAGAGCTGCCCAAAGATGGAATGAATTATCTTGACAGGTAATAAGTTTTTCATCACAGGTGGGATAATTTATCAGGAATTGGAGAACACTTTGCACAGAATATTAGTTAAGGTCTTCCGGAAGAAATTGCAGTGTTAAATAATCTCTAAGGTTCTTCTCCCTCCTCAAATTCTATGATTCTAAATGTATTTTGTTGGTGTACCAATAATCTTAAAACTAAGAATCATTCCTCGATGATTTGGAGTTCCCAGGGCTCCAAATTACCTTTCCTATCTTTGACCTCTCTTATATGTTTCAGAGTACTTCATATAGTGAAGAAGTTATTCTCTAAAAAGTTCTTTCTCCCTTAGGATCTCCTCTTTCTCTGCAATGTCATTGTGATCGATCACTGTATCATGACAAAAGAAAAGAAGTTTGAAAACAAAAGTCTGGATCCTGTACTGTGGACCTAACTGAAATGAACTGTCTGCATGACTTTCAGTAGGCCATGATGTATCTGTTAGTCTCAATATTTTCATCTACCAAATAGGATAGCCAAGATTATTTCTAAAGTGTCTTTCTACAATTAACTGAAATGCTATACAGAAAAATCTCCAAATTTCATCTACTAAAAGCCAAGGCAGGTAAGTTTTAATGAAAAGATAAGGGAAGTAATATTTACAAAGGACCAGACCAATTTTAGATATTGTACTCACACTTTGTGCTCATTTGAACCTCAGGAAAATAGAGAATTCCATGGCCTGTCAAAAGGTACCAACACAAAGACATGGTGAGGTTAAGTAAATTGGTCAGGGTCACACAGCTAATAAAAAAAAAAATGTTCTTTCCATTATATCATATTGTGAAATTCTTCCAGCCTTGTTTGACAACACTGGCCTCCTGGATTCTAATGTTGACTGATTATAGAACATGCAGGCCACTTGTGTTCTGTCTTATTTGATTTTCCTCATTTTTGTTGTTATTATTCTATTTATCATTAATTTATTATTATTATTACCTTCACTGTTATGATTAAGTATCTCTTGACAGAACTGGCTAGAAGGGGAGCCATGGTTTAACCAAAAATAAATGATATTTTGTCCATTTTGTGTTTACTATTTGAACTATTTGAAAGAAGAATGTTCTTTCAGGACATAACACAACTTTCAGAAAGAGAGTTCTGTGGTATCTTTTTTTTAAAAGGACATTTACTATCTTCACAGCTATATAGGCTTTTTTTTCTTTTTTAAAAGTAAGTGTGAGCTGTTTAGAAGTACTTTATATCAGCCAATTCCCTTAATAATCTTAGGTGCCTGTCTAGCTGATTTATAAATGTGCAAATTTCCCAAGTTCTGTATTCCCTCACCTGATTGTTGCCAATAGCTATTTGGCAAGGTTTTCATTATATCCTAATAGTCCAAATTTGTTTGCTTCATTTTTCCTGTTAAAACTAGATTCAAAGAATGAGTTTGCTCTCTCAGCCATTTTAGAATCATCATCAATTTCATACCCATCCTCTCTGATTAGCAGCCTTAATTTCCCTCATCTCTCTATTTCCCTGGGCATATTTATTAAAGCCTTCTTTTGCACTCCACAACCCATTTTAGCACTAGTCATTTCACTACCTTTATCTTTTTCTATCAGGTTTTAACTGATGGGGAATAATTTTACTCCACGCTCTCGTTTTCAGTCATGTCAAGCAAGAATTTTGTTCTCTTGTCTCTCCTCTGTGATACAACATTGAATGTGTCATGCAATTAGCATTGCTGTTTTTCAGAACTGAAGCACTATCCTGATAATTTGGGCTCAAGCTCCACTTCTGCCTGAAATGTCTAGATAATTGCAGCCTAGGTGGGTGTTGTGGACTTTCTTTCTGCTTGAGTTATCCAAATAATTGCTTTAATTCTTCACTTGGCTTTACACATAGAGATACAAACACAAAGAAAGTAGATCTAGAAAATGGAATAACCAAGGGGGCTTTCTGTGAAGGACCCTTATTCTGCTCAGGGCTACAATCTTATTGCTACTTTTCTGAAAGTACTTGTCTTCAGGTCACCACTATGCACTTGCCTAGTATCCTTCTGTGCTGAGTATTCCTCCCTCTATGAACCACTGCTCAGCTGGCTGTGACTCCCATGGTTTCCCACAAAACCCAAGACACTTTCTTGGTTATCTTCAACAGATATCTTTGACTATTTATAATATTCAGAGAATATCAGAGATAAAAGGAGCCTAGAATATCAACCAACCTCCCCCCACTGCCACTACCATTTTACAGATGTAGTAACTGAGACCTGAAGGAATTAAGTGAGCACAGAAATGTTCATAGAAAATCAGTGCAGGGGCAGAACCAGATGCAAGTTAGAAGTTAACCATGGACCGAACAAAGCAGAATAAAACAAAACCCCAAACCGGTTTACTTAATTGTATTTTCTCTAAGTGCTTATGAAACAAAGCAGCAGTTTAGTTGTCTATAAAATTGGATATAGGGGAAAATGGCTGAGTGGCACCAGAGGTCCACTACCTCCTGTCATATCTCCACTTTTGCTGGGTAATACAGAGTAGAACAAAGAATAGGAGGAGTCTATGTATTTCCTACTCAAAGAGGGTAAAAACAGGTGGCAAGAGCTATGTTTTTCATTCTTTCCACCTTCTCTGGAGGGCTGTTCAAGAAGCCAGCTCTTAAGTATCAGCTAAAATTCTGGAGCCGACACATGCCAATTGGGGAAAATACCAGGATCTAAATTCGGATTGGACATCAGTGATGAAGCGGAGTCCTTTTATAGCTGCTTCCCATAGTTATGCAAAGAGGAAAGTGGGCACAGTGGTCATAAGTTTAAGACTTTGAACACAGAATTTGTTTCTCCTCCTCACAGTTCTTTAGCTTCAGCAGAAGACTCCATCTTCTTGTCTCCTTTCTCATTTCCCACTCAGAGAAAGCTACTTTCATACCTTCTCCCCGAGGACTGTTAGACATTCACAGGCATATGCATGGGTGTGCATGGGTGCGTCTGCACACTGTAAGTGTCAGAGCAAATGCTTGGATCTTTCCATCTTGCCCTTCAACTTGGAATCCCTATAGAAAGAATTGCTGACAGTGTACACTGCCCACCACTAGAGAGCAGCCAAAGCCAACATTTTCCTGGGCAAAAAAAACCTCTTTAACAAGTTATTTTCAAAGGAGTTAGGCTCTGTTGGTCTTCTCTTCTTCCCTTTCACCTTCTATCTTTCTTTGAGCAAAGCACCTCACCAGTCTCTTTCACAAGAGAACATTCTGTGTCTATTCATGAATTGTGGGAACAGGGAAAACTAATTCGGCCAGAGAAGCCTTTGTCAAAAACATTTCTTCTTGAAATCTCCATGCTTTTACCCCATCAGGTTAACCTAAGTGAATCATAAAATATTGAAAGTGAGGTAATTTTGCAGTAAAAAATCAGCTATCCTCATAAATCCATGAGGAAACAAAATCTGTTCTTGGTTGATTCTTTCCTAAGCCTCTCTAGAAGGATGGATAACACACCATCCTAAGTAAGGTCCTAAGCACACCTTTAGATGTCATTTATTGCTATAGAGAACATGATTTTTCCAACATAAGTGAAAATAGCAATTGTGCCTCACATAGTGTATCTTTCAAATTTCAGTAGGTCTGTGTCTACTGCATTTGGTTTACTTTAATGAACAATAAAAGAAAATAATTATTATTGGTTAGAAAATAATTATTATTGTCATTGCAGGAAGAATGCTCTAGTCTTCTACATTAGAAGGGAAAGAAGGTGAGAATGGACTTTTGGAACATAATATGGCTGAAGATTCAGGATCGTGGATCCTCAATTGAGTTTTAGATTTACACTTGAAACCTATCTCTTCCACTTGCCAGAGACTGATCTCAAACAAGTTACCTAAGCTCTTTCTTACCCTCAGTTGCTTTCTCTGTAAGGTAGGAGTCATAGCTGTTTTTATCAACTAGGACTGGATTAAAGGACACAATGTAAGTAATGTCTTTAATAAAAGATTAGCTATGATTGTTCAAAGTGCTTACCATGTGCCAGGTTCCCTGCTGATTTCTTTCTGCCTTCTTCTGCTACCACTTGATTTCAATATATCCTCTTTCAATTTTAATTTTGTTAAATATTCATTAAACATGTGTTACATTCCAGGTATAATTCTGATCCTCAGGAGGTTACAATGTAGTTTTAAAAAGAGATAAAGAAATATGAAGGAAGGAAATAACAAAGAAGACATGTCTTACAACATTTGATTCTAAAGGGAACACACAAGACAGAAGTTGTGTACTGTCAAAATTACCCTCAGGACTTTCAAGTGCCCATAAACTCTAGTTCTGTATATGTAAGATCTTTTTTAACTATTTATTATCTAGTGTTTCTTTATGGCCTAAATTAATTCTCGATATTGGTATCACCAACAACTTGCTGGACCACTTAAACAAGTGGAACACATCTCAGTTATGGCAGAGAACTCTTAGTTCTATTCGTACATTCTTTCCAGGGGATTCACTGACAGACATTGACTCTTTGGGGTTTGACTGCATTAATTACCTATTCATATAGATGATGCAATAGCATCATTGCCAAATGCCTTGAGTTGGATATTGTAACTGATGTCTTGAGCAATGTGACTTCACTATAAATGCTAAATGGAAGTTTTCAGTCCACAAGTTGCTGGAGCACAAAATACAGTTTAAATAATTGTCACTGATGGCATTTAAAAAAAGGATATATAGAAGATACAATTGGTCTTGAATGATGAATTGGATTTTTGTAAATAGAGAAAGAGGTTAGGGAAGAATAGGAGGGCATACAAGACTGAGGGAAGAGCTTGACAAGGGCAGTGAGAGAAAGAACAGTGGCACTTATGGGTTAAGTCCTATGTGAACTAGTTAAGATACCTTGACTCCTTTAACCTGTTTCATTGTCTCCACAAACCTGAAAGGTTTACAGAAATAGCTCAATTTTTTGCAAATTGGGGAAATGTGACACTGAAGATACAGCTAGTATGCAGCAAACTAAGGATTTGTATCCAAATTAGCAGAATTCCAATGCACGTGTCCATTATGCTACATTGCCAGAGCATACGGAGTGTAATTACAGAGGAGGAGATGCTGAAATAAACACAAAACTATTGCATTGTCTCCTTGAGCGGCAATAAACATTTTTAAAGGATTTTCTTTTTTTTTTTATTAGAAAGGGCTAACTAAACATTAAAAATGATCACCAAAACTTGTTGGTTTTTTTACCTCTTGTGACTGAGATTGTTTGTAGCAGATCATTAACCCTTTAACAACCATGGCTATGCAAGGGGCTGGCAAAAGAAAATCTAATAGATTCTTAAAAACCACAAGCTAGTTAGAAGATAATAGATGATGAGGGGGAAAAATGGGTGGAAAACTTAGCCCTCATGAGCATGTGAAATGGTCAAAGATCACTATAATTCACCTGTCTGCAATAAAAATACTTCCTTCCTAATGCTGCCCTACCATTAAGGAAAACTGCCTGTCCCAAGCCTAAACTTTTACCTGTTCCATAAGTGACAAAAATCCCTTTTTTAAGACATGGCCCAAAAGCCTTCTTAGTAGACTTTTTTTTTTAATCCCTTAGAGCTAGAATTCATTTCTTATTTCTTTGAACTCGTAAGAGCCTTTTCGTTTATGTCTATCTTGGTCATTTATTGATAGCTTATCTTTCTATCAGAATAAAAGGTCCTGGGAGCTATAGTAACTGTGATTTATTGTTGCATGCCCAAGACCCACTTTACACATAGTAAGCACTCAAAATATTTGTTGGGTGAATCCTGCATGTGTGTTTCAAATGGGTTAGCATCAGATTTGAAAATCAAACATCATATGTGCACGAATTATTTTCAGCTTGTTTGGGTTTTTGTTAGTTGTTCATAGGCACTGCAGTCATCACAGACACTGTAACTTCCCAGTGGATTATACTGCTGAACCAATAAATTCACTGACTCTGGATTTTCAAAAAAAAGATGTCTTCCAATGATCAGAATTCTGAATATCCTTAGTTATATGTAAAATATCTGTTGCTAATTGTCCAACAGTGATTGTAGCTTTTGTTAAAGCCACCTAATGAAACTTTTGGTCAAAACGGTTCCATAATTTCAAGCTTCAACACACTCTTAGCAGTGACATTTAAAACATAAAAAGAGACAAGTAAACTCATAAGTGAGGAAGAACTCAAGACTCCTGGGGTTTATGGCCAAAAGCAGACTGAGCCAGAGATCTGGATCCTACAGATTACTAGTGACTGAGAGTGGCCTATAAGAGTCAGGAGATGGGGCAAGATCAATGTTTGAAGCCAGGGGAGGGTGGCTTTCTTCACCTGGGAAAAGCATAGTTGTGCATGGAGTGGGAACAGGGAGGCAATTGCTGTGTTGCTGCATTGGCTTTTTTGTGGGGAGGCAGGTAACTTTATTTTGAGATAGTTTCAGTTTACAGGAAAATTATTAAAGAAGTAGAAAGAACGCTTATATACACCTCATTTAGATGCCTGAATTGTTAACATTTTTACTACATTTGATTTGTATATGTATTCATAATCTGTATGTAACTGTATGTAAAGGTATATATGTAAATATAATATATATGTATAGATATATCTGTAATCATATGTATGTCAATAAATATATATGTATGTATGTAAATATGATCACTATTTTTTAACCATTTGAGAGAAATTTGCAGAATTTATCTTTTTACCCTTAAGTCCTTACATTTCCATAACCATGGTACAATGATAAAAATCAGAAAAATAGCATTGATTCAATGCTATTTTATATCTACAAAACTTATTCAAACTTTAATTATTGTCTCAGTACTATCCTTTATAGCAAATAAGAAAGAAATAAGCTTCAGGATCAACATTTTATTTAGTTTCCATGTCATTTTCATTCCTTGAATTAATCTTTCTTTTTTGAATTGAACTTAATGACATCAAGATTCCTGAAGAACACAGACCAGGTATTTTGCATATATCTCTCAGTTTATGAATGAATGATGTTTCCTCATAATTAGATTTGGATTATGCCCTCTGGCAGGAACATTACAGAAACTATACTCCATCATCTTCTGACTTTAGGTGTTTAGGGTTCTAGGTAGAGAGTATTAAAGAAAGCCAAATCTGTATACATGGATAGGTGTAAGGAAGTGGTAAACATAAGAAAGCCAACAAAATTAGTAATCAATACACAAATTCTCTTCCCCTCACAAAAATAATTTCTGGGGTAGATTGAGAAAGGCTACTTGCTTTAGGGTGCTTAAAGTAATAAAAGGAAAAATAATTTACATTAAAAACTTGTAAAAAATATGAAACAAAAATAGGAAAAATGTAACAAGAGACCAAAAAAAGAATTAGAAATTTTGGAGATAAAAACATATCCATAGAAATCTACACTGGATGCTTTGAAATCTACCATCCAAAGACTATCAGCAAATCAGTAACATACCCATAGTCAAGTAATCAGAAACACACATATAGGCAAAGTTTGATTTATTTAGCTTGCTCTGTGCACTCCGTGCGCTCTGTGGACAAAGGAGAATGCACCCTATAAGAATCTCAGAAAGGGGAATTGAAAATATGTTTGGGCATTCCCTGGATTATTCCAAAAAGGGTTAGGAAAGTGGGGAAGACCTCTGAGTTGAATACTGTTAAAAAGGAGGATGAGCTAGCAATTCAGCATTTGAGTCAATCAGTAATATATTTGTTCACAAGGTGGGAGAAACTAAGCACCACTGGGCTATCACTGGTAAGAAAAGAACAGTAACAGAAGAAACAATTGTCACCCATTATTACAGCTATGGAGTGACTTTGTATAGAAAGGGCTTATTTGCTCTTGCTTACTTAGGAATGAAAATATTATCCATCTGTAATACATTGCTGACTTTCATTGTCTCTGAGAAAGGATAAATTAGAATATAGTTTAAAGGAATTCACTGGAACTTAACATGAAGAGTCAAAGGTATATACATAAAAGTAAAAGAAGGAGGCAAGAAAGCTTGATCAAGAATCTCTAAAGAAATGACTGGAAAGTGATATTTGTAGAGATTGGAACTTTTTCCAGAATTTTTTCTGAAATTGAGTAAAACATTATTCCTCAGATGAAAATTTACTCCAGTACTTAGTAGTAAACAAGACAACAACACTCTAGATATTAATAACAATATGAGAAAAGGATAATCTATGTAATTTTAAAGAGTTTTAAGTTCCTTGTCAAGGAGTAGAATGGAAATATGTGGGTATCTTTAGATTTAAGACAAATTATATAAATATGTGTAAAAAATAAGACAACCATTAATAGAGTAGAAACATTACAACTCCTATGCAAAGAAAATATGCAGAGGAAATTAAGAGAATTTTTGTAAATTATTATTCCAAGAGAAACAAGGACAGAGAAAAGTAAAGGTAAAGAAAAGGATGAATAGAGATGCCTGGATGGCTCTGCGGCTGGGCACCTGCCTTCGGCTCAGGTCGTGATCCCAGGATCCAGGATCGAGTCTCGCATCAGGCTCCCTGTGAGGAGCCTGCTTCTCCCTCTGCCTATGTCTTTGTCTCTCTCTCTCAGTCTGTGTCTCTCATGAATAAATAAATAAATCTTTTTTAAAAAGGATGAATAAAGAATAAGCTTGAGTTAAAGGAGAAGGTAACTGCAAACACATTAATGATTATAATATATTAATCTGTAGGTCAGAAAACAGAATAATCAAATAAACTTTTAATTTTTTTATTTAAAAAAACACACAGACAAGTTAAAATCATAGGGATATTAAAAGTTATATCAGGCAAGTTCTAATCGAAATAAAGTTGATGTGGCTGTGATAATAGCAAAATGTTGGAATTTAAGGTATAAATCAATAATAGTGATGGAAGAAAAATCCAAGAAGGTTTCATTATCACAGATTTTTATGCACTAATTTAAGATCAAAATATGTAAAGCAAAAATTGACATAATTACATAGAGAAATTGACAAACCCACAACCAAGTGGGGAGGAGGTTGGGATTATACTACTTCTCTCAGAAACCAGTACATTAAACCAACAAAAATTAGTATAGCAAATTAGAATAATAAAATTAATAAGACTGATCTAAAAGAGTTTTTTTTCTAAAAAGATTTTTAATGGAGCTTTATATCTATAAACAAAATATACATTATTTTCAGGTGCTTGTGTAATATTTACAAAAATTACTGCCAATGGGGTTTAATAAATTCCAAGGAAAAACATCATAAATCATATTCTCTAGCTAAACTTGATTAAATTAAATCAATAATAAAAATAACACCTGAATTAAAATAAACAAGCAAACATGCAAAATGTTTGGGAACTTTATAATGTATTCAGATCAGTGTCCTAGTTCAAAAATAACTGCAAACTAAGCTCAAGTCAGTCCCCACCCACTTCAATTCTATCAATACAGGCAGTTAGACAGTCATGAGACCAGTTCTGCCCTTTCATATTGCAACATGAGTTGCAGAAATCAAAGTGCTATTTTATAACATGAAGAAACAAGATACTTGTTAACTTGTAGAATCAAAGAATTTTTGAAAGAACTAAGATTACTTTTGAGAATGTGGTGAGAATTAAAAGACTCAACACTTCAGCAAATGAGTGCTTTAAAGTACATACTATGGTATCTTTTAATATTAAGTACTGAAGTAATAGTATATGATGTTGAGTTTTCTGGATCATTTCCATCTCCTCTCACTTCAATAACTGTATTTTCCCATTATACCTTTAACCTACAGGATACTGTAAATTTCCAAACTCCTCATCAAACTGTTATTGCCACTTTTGATTTGCATTAATCATTTACTGTTTTATTAATAAATTATTATTTTATTAATAATTCCAATGACTATTGTCTTTGTTGAAGTTATTGTGTTCCTAAGTTTTTTATTTTTTAAGAAGCTCTTTCTTCATTTACCATGTTGAGATTTTAAGGGATTTCACTGGGATTTTTTTCTGATTTTAGAAACAAGTTATCAATAAGTGCATGAATCAGTAGATAGAGGTCAAGACATCCCCTCTGTTACTGATAAAACAATTGGAGAACATAGTTCCAATGTGGATCAATGAGAGGTTTCCTGATGCATCTTCTCAGAATTATCCAAACTTTCTCAATCAAAGCCACTGGCAGCAGTGAGCAGAGATGGGCCTCTCTCATAATAAAAGAGTAAGACAGAACTCAGGCATTCTACAAGTAGACAGACTCCTGGTTGAGACGGTAGGGAGATTAAGGAGCATGGTAATATTTTTATCTCATTCTTCTAAACTGGTCAATCAGGAAAGAGTCTCTTTGTCTATGAGCAGAAATGAAGAAAGGAGGAGAAAGTTAAGAGTTGTATCTATAGAAGATTTTCAGGTTAGAATCTGAAGCAAAACAACAAAGATGGAAAAAAAGAGACATCTTACTTTTTTATTTCCTTAGATAATAAAGAAATATGAACTAAGTAAGGTTCTTATTTAGGAGCTAAGGCACTGGGGCTACCTAGAGTTTCAGAAGGCAAAGCTAGGCATGGTGTGGAGAGGGGCTAGATGGCATCAAGTGCAACATCCCAGCTGAGAGTGGACCCAGGAATCAAAGCAGTTGAAAACCTAATAGGTTAGCAAGAGACTCAGTGCAAAATATAAAGAGAAAATTTTCTAGTAGCCAAAATAAAGAGTTTCTAAAGCATTATTACATAAAGAGAGTGTCTTTTGTGCAACTTCACCTTAAATTGGGAATATTTATGGCACAAAGTCAGTTGGGAAAATATGGGAGATAAACCAGCTAAAGAGTTCAGAGTCTGGGATTCTAATTACAATTAGTTGAGGAGCTTTGGGAAACCATTCCTTCTCAAGATAATTTCTCAAGGAAATTATTTCCCTTTCAGTTTCCTTATTTATTCATTAAAAAATTCATTATAGATTGGCTTCCAGTTATAGAATTTCCATGGACTAATCCATTATGCAAAGACCACAATGAAAACTAAAGACAGAATTTTGAACTTTTACCAGAAAGATTATTGAAATATGTTTGCAGAAAGGATTCTATTTTTAAAATATTATTTCATTTAGTGCTTTCTATAGCTATGTATTCCTCAAGGTCAACAATTTGCCAGAAAACATGAAAGTATTTTTCTTGTGCTCTGGGACAATGTTTTCAGAAAGGTATAAATTTGATCATATAGATTGCTAAATCTTAACCAGGGAGAAGACACTTTCTTGAAGAGAATATCAGCATTCCTAAGGTGCCTTTATAACTTGAAAAATCTTTTAGATACTATAATTTTCAGAGTATAATTTGATTTACATTTTGAAAGCAAAAATAAACTCTTTGGTTTTCATAACACAAGATGTTGCCAGTTGAACATCAACAAAATTTTGGTAGGTAAAATAGACTGAATAGACTTTGACTCTTAAATAAGGTATTTATCTCAAGTGAGAGCACAAGACAGATTTTGGGAGGTGCAGGCTGTGGTTTAAAAAAAAAAAAAGGTAAAAAATATGTGTGCCTCAGTTTGGATTTCCCTGAAAGTAGAACCTGAGATAGTATACACTTAGTTTAATTAGGAATAATCCTAGGAATTATGAAATTATGACAAATCCTAGGAGTTATGAGAGTGTTTCAGAGAAAGAATGAGAAAAGGAAGAAGGAAAGGCCTATATGGGGACACTTTCTACACCTGGGGACCAATTCTGTTGTACATCCTGATTATCTTATGAAATATCTTCTCAAGTATGGGAGGCTGAAACATTTATCCATGGACTCTTATCCCCATTGGTTGAGGATTGTCCCATCAGCAATAACTCCCCTTACTTCTGGTGTGTGTTCCCATGATGTTGTAAAAGGCCTTCAAAGAGAAACAGAAAGGCACGTGACATACACTTGAGGTAAGCTAAGTAAGCAGGGAACTGCACTACAGCAGCAACACGAGGAGCCCTTACTGGAACTGATACTGGCCAATATTTAGAACTTATCCTTGTTAAATGAAATTATTTATTATAAAGTCTGATTAGATGGATAGATGCCTTAATTCTCTCCAGGGGCAAACATCCAATATGCTTTCTTTTACTACAACTAAGCTCTCGTTCGCTCTCCCAGTTGGTTTCCCAATCCCTTCCAAAGTCTAAATTGTATACTCTCCCAACAATTTAAAATACTCACTTGCATATTTCTGAGATTCTTTTCCATTTCATATCTCTTCACTCAATCAACAAATATTTTTGTACCTCCTATTATATGCCAGGAGGTGTGAGGCTTTATCTGAGGCACAATACTAAGTGCTTCACCTGGATAATCACCTGGAAATCACCTGGAAATCACCTGGAAATCACCTGGATAATCACCTGAAAAATTTAGATATAAAGTACTTTATAAAGTAACTTGCCCAAGGGCACATGGCTACAAATGCCTAAGCCAACTCTATAACCTAGGCACAGAGCATGTTTTCTGTGCTCAGGCTGATTTGAGGGAAACTGGAAGTTTATGCTATTGTTCCTACTACTTTACCACTTCTGTATCTATACCCTCAGTCATGTAACTTTGCTGATCCTCAGACTAGAAGCATGGTATATTCTTCCATCACATGAATGTTGTGTCTAGCCATGTTATTTGCTTTGGCCAGTGAAATAGTTGCAGATATGATATCAGCAAAAGTTTGAAATTGATTGGACAATAGAGCTAATGCTCTTATATTTTTTTCCAACACCTTGAGAAGAACATACGCAAGTAGTCCACTGGCCCCAGATCTGAATGCCAGTCCACTGGCCCCAGATCTGAACTTAGGACCTGAAGTCAAGCCTTGTGAGCCCAGTCTAAATTAACTGAACTCCAGTTAACCATCAGACACTTAGGTGAGAAATAAAGGCTTGATTTTGTATGAATGGTTTTGTTTGTGGTTGTTTGTTATGTAATAGCTCGCCAGCAAACAGCTAGGTGAGACAACTGGAAAGCAAGAAAAAAAAATACTGATACAATTTGGTTAGTACTCTTGTAAAAGAATATTCTGGACTCTGAGTGATCAGCTCTTCCAATGTGTCTGGAACTGAGGGATTTCCTAAGAAGTAGAAATTTTAGTGTACTTTTATTTCTCTGCAAACCACTAAGATTGGTCACACTAGATTGAAAAAAAGTATTTTAATGGACAAGTAGTCAGATGTTTTTTCACCTCTTTACTTACTTAATTTCTTTACCATTCTATATACATTTTGAAAAGATAAAGGAGAAATTAGTAGAATCTAGGTGGTAAGGAGGGTATAGAAGAGAGTACATTCATGTGTGTATACTTGTGCTATCCAGATCCATGCAAGGATTTTCCCTCCTAAAAATGTCTCTTCTAAGGCTATAACTCCACACATATGATTAGGTATTTTGCTCACTTGAACCAAATTTTAAGGATAAGGAACATCTCAGTCAGCAAGAATTGCTCATACTAGCAATGGTTCAAAATAGAGAAGAGAGGCATATAAAAATCTAGAGGCTAGACTCTGGTACAGGAGAATAAAATTCTCAGTAAGTTTTATTCCAACCAAAAAAAATTATAAAACTGGAAAAAATTTCAGGGTTATGGAAATTGACCAAAATAATACACCAAACTGAGAAGTGGTTATTCTTTTTAAAAAGAAAAAAGTGAACTTTGTATAATGACAGTGGGGATCTGTGACATTCTCCCTGGGACTACTTCCATCTCTTTTCCCAGCTCAATCTGCAGAGTGAGTCTACCAATGCAAAGCAATGTATAATATAAGCAACTTTGTTGCTGGAGAGGAATGCCTTCATTTGGATCAGAATACAGAAAGATCCCAAAGCCAATGGGTTTATAACAGTTGTGAATTGGGAAGCAAATAAATTTCAGTGGCAAACGAATTGGGAAGACTTGAGGCTCAGTTCACCTGAGGCTGCATTCCTCTCTGGGACAAACAGCAACTAGCCAGAAATTTTACAGGGAGATACTGGAAATAAGGCATCCGTAGTGTCTTGATAACCTCTCCACATATTTGCACAGGAGAGAGTAGAGCCTAAGTTACCCACACATCTTTGGGTGATCTTAATAGTACATCAAACTATAAAGGATACATTAGAGAGCTCAGGGAAAAGTAAAATATGGGCAAATTTTAAAATTGCTTGAACTTTGAATGCACTTACTAACACAAACATATCCACTAACACAAGACAGAAACTGTCTTGAGATGTTTGAGCATGACCTCCTACCAATCACAGGCTGACTACTAAGATATGGAGAAATATAAACATGCCCCCTAATAAGTTAGTATTAAAATTAAAAAAATAAGAATCAAAAAAGAAAACTGAGCAGAGATACCAATAGCCACACAACATGGAAAAACAAATCCACAGTATAGTCCAGGCAAGTTACTAAACAAATAAGCAACAGCAGCAACAACTTTTGGGTGGAATTATAATCCAGAGATTCTACAATATGTTATGTAAAGTATTAGATTTTTAAATGCTCAATTTTCAACAACAACAAAAAAATACAAAACATGGAAAGAACCAAAAAGTAATTCTCATTTTCAGAAAAAAAAAAAAAAGAAAAGAAAAGAAACTGTCTGAGGAGGCCCACATTTTGGACTCAGATAAAGACTTCCAAGGAGTTGTTTTATATATCTGTGTTCAAAGAACTAATGAAATTCTGTTTAAATAGTTAAAAGAAGGGACCCCGGTGACTCAGTGAGTTAAGTGTCTGCCTTTGGCTCAGGTCATGATCCCAGGATCCTGAGGTAGAGACCTATGTTGGACTCCCTGCTCAGCAGGGAGTTTGCTTCTGTCCCTCTCTCTCTCCCTCTGCCCTCTCCCTGCTCTCTTTCTCTGTCTCTCTCATTCTCTCTCAAATAAATGAAAAAATCTTTTAAACAAAAGTTTAAGTAATATATAGACAATCTAAAGCAAACAAAGAATGAAGGAAATTTTTGTTAGGAGCTTTGCCTTACAAGAAACACTAAAAAAATTTTTTTTCAGGCTGAATAAAAGGAAATATTTCCATGAGGTATCTACTCCAAGACATACAAAGCAGTGGAAAAGGTAATATATGCATAAATATTAAAGACTATGTAAAGGAATATATATATTAACTGTGAGAAAAACAGTGTTAAAATTTCATAAAACAATAATTTTAACACTATACCTGTACTGTTGTCTTTATAACATTTATGTAACAATAATAGCTGAAAGAAGCAGGGATGAAGTGGGTTGTATCAGACAAAAATATCTGTATTTTACTAGGATTACATTCATATTAATCTGAAGTAGACTTTGATAAATTAACACACACATTGTAATCTCTAAAGATATCATCAAAAAAAGAATTTAAAAATTTATTGATAAAATCAATGAAATAATTATAATATACATGGGAAAAATGTCTATCTAACAAAAAAGAAAACATAAAGAAGGAGCAAAGAAATAGGAGACAAGGCATAAGGCATATTAAAGGCAAATGGCAAAATGCCAGACGTAAATATGATTCTGTCAATAATTACATTAAATGTCAGTAGGTTAAAAATACAAACTAAAAGGTAGAAGTCATCAGAACAGATTAACCAAAACAAACAAACAAACAAAACCAAAAAAACAAACTCCACAATTATTTGCTGCCTATAAGAGATACACTTTAGGTTCCAAGATACAAATAGTTTGAAAGTAAAAAAGACAAAAAAAAAAAAAAAAAAAAAAGACCATAAAACAGTAATTATAAGAGAGCTGGAGTGGCTATATAACAAAATTTAACTCACTCAAAATGTCCCTACAATGACAGACATGTAATAATGATATAAATGATTTATCATCAGAAAAGTAAACAATTATAAATGTAAATACACCTAAAACACAGCTCTAAAATATATAGATGTACTTAGAGATATTGTGGGTTTGTTTTCAGACCACTGTAATAGAGTATACTGCAACATAGTAAATCAAATGAAGTTTTTGGTTTCCCAGTGCATATAAAAGTTACAATAGTAATATCAAAGAGCACTGTCACTGATCACCATATAAGTATAACAACAACAGTAATAATAAAATTTAATAAAATAATAAAAGTATTGCAAGAATTAACCAAAATGTGAACCAAAACATGCAGTGAGAAAATACTGTTGGAAAAATGGCACAATTGACTTGTTTAATGCAGTGTTGCTACAAATCTTCCATTTATAAAAAATGTAATATCTGCAAAGCACAATAAAGCAAAGCACAATTAAATGACATATGCCTGTACATGAAATAACAATTGATAGAAATGAAGGAAGAAATAGACTACTCCACAAAAACTTTTAGGGACAAATAGACCATTTTCCATAATTGATAGAATAATAAGCTGGAAAATTAGCAAGGACAGAGAAGACTTGAGCAATACTATCAAATAGATTAACAACTGAGATTTATAAACAATTCCACCAAAGAACAGCAGAATAGATATTTTTTCATGAATACATGAACATTCCCTGAGATTTCTCATATAAATCATATTGTTGGCAATACAAGTCTCAATAAATTTTAAAGAACTAGAGTCACTGGAGAGTGCAGACAGTTAAGTGTCCAACTTTTGGTTTTGGCTCAGGTCATGATCTCATGGGTCAGGAGATTGAGCCCTGCATCAGGCTCTGCACTCTATAAATGAAATAAGTCTTTAAAATTTTTTTAAAAATTTTTAAAAAGAATTAAAATTACACAAAGTATGTTATCCAATGACAATAAAAAGTAAATTAGAAATAAATAATCCAAATGTTGGAAATCCCCAAACATATAGAAATTAAGCATAATATTTCTAAATAATACAAGGATCAAAGAAAAAAATTATTAAGGGAAAACAGAATTATTTTGAATAGCTAAAAATGAAAACACAGTATGCTAATTTTTTTGGATGAAGCTGAAGCACTGCTTAGAGGCTATTTGTAGTTTTAAACACCTATATTGGAAAGAATACATGTATTAAGCCAATAACTTAAGATTGCATCTTAGAAAATTAGAAAAGGAAGAGTAAACTCTACCCAAAGCAAGAAGAAAGAAGCAAATAAGGGTAAAATCAGAAATCAAGGTAGAGAAACAATACAGTTGTGGAGAAAATAAATGAAACCAAAGATGTTTTTAAAAAAAATTAACAAAGTCTACAAACCTTCTTTTGACAAGAAAAAAAAAGAGAGAGAGAGAGAGAGACAGACCTTAACAAAATCAAGAAAGCCTCTTTTTTTTTTTTTTTCTTTTAGGAAAGCCTTTGGAGGAGGCATCACTACCAATCCTACAGATACTAAGATTAAAAGTAAATACTATAAACAACTTTATAATAACACATTTTCAACTTAGATGAAAAGGAAACATTTATAAAAAGATACAAATAACCACAACTTAATAAGAATTATAAAATAAATGGGCATGTAACAATAACAAAGAGGAAACACAATGAATAATGAAAAATCTCAGAACAGCTGCCATCTGAAGTATTGCCAATTACTGAGGCAGAGAGAGACAACTATCCATGGGAATGGCAAAGCCACTTAGAAACAACAATGGAGCACAGGGAAGAGAAGAGAGAAGCAACCAAGAAACAGACTCTTAACTATAGAGAACAAATTGATGGTTACTAGAGGTAACCATAGGTGATGGGGATTAAGAAGTGTTAGGATGATCACGGGGTGTTGTCTATAATCACTATTGAATTGAATCACTAAATTGTATACCTGAAACTAATATTACACTGTATGTTACCTGGAATTTAAATAAAAACTTAAACAAACTTCCCTAAAAGAAAAGCCCAAGCCCAGATGGCTTTCGCTGGTGATTTCCAATGAATATTTTAAGAATAAATAATACTAAAAAAAAAGAAGAAAGAAAATAATAAATAATACCAAACATTTACAGATGCCTTCTGAATGTAGGAGGAAGGTACAATTTCCAACTCATTCTGTGAAGCCAACATCCCTCTTACACAGAGATGCAAAAATTCTTTTAAAAAAATAGTAACATATTGAAAAAGAATTATCCATTAAGACTAAATGGGATTTATGACAGTACTGTAAATTTGATTTAGCTTTCTAAAAACCAGTTGTTGTAGTAAATAATAACTAATAAAATGAAGGAAAAAATGATCATCCTAATAGATATATAAAAATTCATTTCGCAAAATTAAACTGTCATCCATGATAAGACTTACAACAAAGTAGTAACAGAAAAGGGAGCCTGATAAAGGGAGTGGCAGCAGCAATTGATTACATTCAGACAAGAAAGAACTTGTTTGGGTGATAGAAATGTTCTAAACTATATTCTGGTGATGACTGCATAATTTTAAATATTTACAAAAACTCATTGAGTTATACAGTTAAAATGTATGCATTTATGTTATGTAAATTTTGATCAGTAAAGCTATAAAAATTAATAAACAGCAAGAGTAGATGGTAGGGAGATATAGATGAATCAAGTTAACAATATACTGATAATTGATAAAGCTAAATTATAGGTAATAGGAAGTTATTACAGTATTACTTCTGCTTTTGTATATATTTGAAATCTATCATAAAACATTTTTAGGGACCCCTGAGTGGTTGAGCATCTGTCTTTGGCTCAGGTCATGAGGTCCTGGGATCGAGTCTTACATCAGGCTCCCCAAAGGGAGCCTGCTTCTCCCTCTGCCTATATCTCTGCCTCTCTCTGTGTGCTCTCATGAATAAATAAAATCTTAAATAAATACATAAATACTTTTAAAAATTAAAAATAGATAAATAAATTTTAAAAAAATCAAAGTGTCGGCGGGGGGGTGGGGGAAGATTCGGGGCTTGGTCATGTGAAAACACCCTTTGGGCAGTCCTGACATTTTTTTCTTCCTCTCCTTTAGGAAGCACCTTCTTAAATTTCTAGATGTTTTACATAGTTTTTTCTTTGCTTAGTGCATTTGATCCTAACATTTGGAGAGGAAGATAGACATTATTATCTCTGTTATGTAGATGAAGAAACCACAATCCAAGATGACAAAAATAGAAAGGGGTGAAGCTAAGGACAAAGTCTGAGTGCCCAGTGCTCTGTCCATTCCACTATGAAGCTCCTTGCACCCCAGGCCTAGGACAAGGCTGGAACCAAACTAATTTGTGAGTAGGTGAGAATTATCTTCAGTGTCACCACTATTTCCCACCCATTTGAGAACTCTTCTCCTCATTTGGACTACTGACATCTCTTAGCCTAGCCCTATATTCTCCCACTTCCCTCTCTCCCCCCCCAACATACACACACACACACACACACACAAACACACACACACACATACACACTTTATTTTGATATTCCTTGAAATGTAGTCATTTTCAATTAGGACTCCTTACTCTACCTCTCTTCCATCTCATCTTCCTTACTCCATCAATACCTTCTCTCTCAATTTGTGATTGAAAAGACTTAATAAAATATTCCCTCCAAAAAATTAGTAAATTCATACTATTCTTACCAGAGTATTTACATTTAAACAGAGGCCAAAAAAAATACTTGTTCTACTATTAATATTTTAAGATTCTATATAATGTAGATAAGGAGAATATTGGAAGATAAGGAAGCAAATTACTGGGTCCTATGTATTACCTTCCAGTCCATACATTAGGCCAGCTCTAACCTAAGTCATAACTAATATACACTGAGGATGATGAACAAATAATCATCAGTACAGTAAGCCAAATTTCTGTTTATTCCCAATGGAAAATAAGCCTCCATTGTTTAGAGAACATGAAAGAACTGTGGAGAGTCAGCTATAAATGGAGTTGGTGTGCACATAGAAGAACAGCAGGTAGTGAACAGTGTTGGAATTTGTCTAGTCTAAGGGGCCTTCTCCTCTCTTCGATGTGGGAATATTCAACAACCTTAAAGATCACTCTTACCTTCAGATGCATCTCAGTGAATCAGAGTATTGGATATTTGGTTTAACATGGGTATTTTTCTCAGAATTCTCTCCACAATTCTTCCCAGTTGAGTCTCTGTTCTTTGATCTATTCTCATGAACACTTTATTCCTTGACGTCACCATGTGGTATTGAAAATGTGCATATTTATTTATTCATCCAATCTGCTAAGTGTCAACACTCTTCTGGATGCTGAAAAATCAGCCACAAACAAAACAGAGGAAGACCTTGACCTTGTGGAGGGATGCATAGGTGAGGGAGACAGACTATGTATTATAAAAAGTAAATTATGTAGGATGTTAGGAGTTGGTAGATGCTAGGAAACATTAGTAGTGCAAATGCCCTAAGATGAGAACACGCATGGGATGTTTGAGGGGTAATAAAGAGGTCCCTATGGCTGGAACAGAGTGAATGGGATGGGTATGCAGGGGCAAAGCAGTAGGCGATAAGGCCCATGATTACATGGGGCCTGGTAGGCCTCTTTAAGGTCTACTTCTTTGTTTTTGTTTTGTTTGTTTTTGTTTTTGTTTTTGTTTTTTTGCTGACTACTTCTTTGAATGTAATGGGTAGCCAATGCAAGTTTCGAACAGAGTAGTACATGATCTTACATTTTATGAGTCATCTTGGTTGCTATGTTGAGAATAGGGGAGAAATGTAAAAGCAGAAAGATTAATAGTAAAGCTATAGGAGAAACCAAGTGAGAAGAGATGGTCAGAGTGGTAGTAAGTGGAGAGGGGGAGAAGTTTCTTATTGTAGGTACAGTGAATATAGATTCAAGAGAATTTCCTCATCAGTGATTAGGTCTATTTCCCTCTTTACACCATGAGCTTAGCATTCCTGAACACACAGTGTGCTCAATGAATGTGTGATTAATGAATTAAGAAATGAATGAATAAATGTTGAGCAGTTGTAATCAGTCTGTAGCAGGGAATACAAAGCCCTTTCAAGACAGCAAGGATATAGTTAACATAATCTGTGGCCACAAGTTGATAATTGTTATAAAGAATAGCTATAATCATCTTTGGGTACAGAGGCTACTGGTAATTTTCATTTGAAAATATCTGAAATAGATGTTTCCAGAATAGAATTGGAGAGTTTCCTGCCTGAGTGTTGTTCTCAATAAATGCATAAAATGAACCTTCCTTCATCCAGCAGCTGTTATTAGAGAAATGTGTGCAAACAACATACAATTTTGAACTGCTATTAAGTTCCTAAAATATGGTGAGTGGTTGACAAGCCATGGCAATAGCCTTCTAACTCTTCTATCCCCAGTCTCCCTTGCTTTTGTTGACCTGCACTACTCTCAGGGCATTCTTTCTAAGGTCCATTTCTGTTTAAAACTTTCAACAACTATTCATTGTCTTCTGACTTAAGAACAATTTTCTCAAACTTGGTATCCAAGGCACTTCAAAACTTCTGTCTTTACACTATCTAACCATTACCTAAACTTGGGACAAGTATGCTTATTACTGACAGGAATTTAATGTTGTGTTCAGGAGAAAAATTCTGAAGATGAGCTACTTGGGTTCAAATCTCAGGTAAACACTGTAATTAATTTCTCTAGCCCCAGTTTCAGCCTTGGGGAAAATGGAATTTAATAGTTTCTATGTTGTGTCTTTTGAGGACTTATTTAGATAACCAGTGTAAATCCCACTAGAGTATAAGCTCCATGAGGGCAGAAACCAAATTTGTTTTATTCCACACTGAAACTCAAAACTATGTACATGGTAGACATGAAATTTATATCCACTAGATAATTATATTATTTAGTGTCTACTCTATGCCTGGCACTTTTCTAAACTCTGAGGATACTGTGATTGTACTTCTCATGAGGTTCACATTCTGGTCAAAGAAGGCAGATGATAAACAAAAGTACAAATAAATTAAACATTTGAATTTCATATATTAATAAATGCAATTTTAACAATTAAAATGGGGTAATATACAGAAGCATCTGATTTTGTGGCCATGGAAGAACTTTCTAAAGAAGTCACATATGAACAAAAATCTAAATATTGGAAAAAAATAAAATAAAATAAAATCTAAATATTGGAAAATAAAAATCATATAATACTAGGAATGTGGAAATATTACAGATTGAAGGATCTTATGTGAACAGCCCCTGAGGCAAATGTGTTCTGTGAGCAGAGAAAAGGCCAGTGCAGCTAGGTCACCATGACAGTGATCATGGTGAAGATAATACAGATTGAGTTCAAACAGATAGCCAAGGACCTTTGGCTAAGATAAAAAGATGAAGTTGTATTTTATGTGTAATATGAAGCCCTGGAACTTTTTAAGCAGAGGAATGACCACAGCTTCCCAGGAAGCTGTGTAGAAAGTAGGTTTTATAAGAGAAGAGTAAAAGCAAAGAACTGGTTAGGAGCTCTTATTGTAATCCTTACAAGAGGTTTTATACAAGTTTGTCTTTGACTGAAACAATGGAAATGAAGAAAAAGGAATGATTTGGAAATAGTTTGGAAGTCTAAACAAATGAAAGGCATCAAGGATAGTTCCATTCAATACCACATTATGTCTGTTGTGGGCTCTTCCACCATGAAAATAATATTAAAAAAATGTACTTTATGACTGCATTGGTATAAAGACAAATATAACCCAGGATGGATTATATTATTTTTCCTTCTAATTGTGAAAAAGAAATTAAAACATTTTCATGGGCCACTAAAAGTACTGTGGGCCCTACACACTGTACTTATTGGATAAATTGAACCTGGTTCCATTTTTAACATAAAAAAAATAAAGTTTAGAAATTATATTTAAAAACTGTAAGATCTTAATGCATATTAACTATCACATTATTATTACTATTATTATATTATTATTATTACTATTATTATTTTATTATTACATGCTGGACATGTCCTATGCCTCCTAATCTTTATAGATTTGCTCATCATGCATCTTGAATTTCTCTTTACCTATCAAAAACTCATCCATCTTTCAATGCCCAGATCAAAGGCCAGTTCTTTCTTTGTGTTTCCTAATTCCTCAACTGGTCTTGATCTTTCTCCTTCCTGTCCTCACAAGTCCATACTCATACCTCTAATTACAGTCTGCCTTTGATTCATACTAATTTATGTACTTCTCTCCCTTTCAAGCTTTTGAGTTCCATTTTACGCTTGGCGATATATCTTATACCATGGCTCTATCTCTTACTGTGCCTAGCCAAGTGCCTTACACAGAGTATAGCCTCAATAAATATTTATTGACTTGAATATCAAGGAAACAGACGGTCAGCCAAATAGTCTCACCAAAGCCTGTTGGGGCAAGGCTGGTCTCCATTATTGCTGCCCAGACCCTGGCACATAATTAATTTGAGACCATCTATTAGGCAACAAAATGCTAAAAAGAGGAATGCCAACTGTGACTCCCCACTTTGCAAAGGATGCTGCCAGGCTACTAAATAACAACTTCATGGAGTATCCATCCAAAACACCATCTGGAGTGCAGACAGAAACTTGTACCTTGTTGACTCCCAGAACCATAAATCTAGAGCCTTGGCTAATCTCCATCATGGTTAATGATGACTGTGATCTATGACAGCTGAAAGATAAGGATTCTGATTAGACATACAAAGGAAACTAGATCCTGAGTAAATAGAAATATTATTCATTTAAATCACATTTGTTCTACCACTCATTTAAACATTTCATACTCATTCCCCAGTGCTTGGCACCATGGAAGATCCACGTGGATGTGGGATCCAATCCTTGTTCTCAGTAGGACTTTTCTATAGCAGGAAATATAGCTGTGGGGAAAAGATACTGGTGAAGCGATAAATGTGAAGATCTCTCTACCTGTGTCCTCACTGAGAAAGTTTTATTTAGTTCCAGCATGGAAATTGTGTGATCATATTCTTGAACTTCAGCTTTTCTTTCTGGAAAAAACCTATTTATTTGTCTACCAGGAATGCTGGATGATTTCACCACTTACTAATTTCTGTGCTTTTCAATAATTTGAGGGTTTTTTTATTGCTCAGTTTTCATCTAAATAGACAAATTGTACTTCAATTTGTAAGCTACTATTTTAGGGAAAAGGAAGGAACTAATATCTCAATGAAATCATAATTGAAGGACTCCTGTGTGGCTCAGTGATTGGGCGTCTGCCTTTGGCTCAGGGTGTGATCCTGGGGTCTGGGATCAGGTCCCGCATTGGGCTCCTTGAGGAAAGCCTGCTTCTCCCTCTGCCTATGTCTCTGCCTCTCTCTCTGTGTCTCTCATGAATAAATAAATACATAATCTTTTTAAAAAATCATAATTGAAATAATTCATACATTTAGCAATAATTATTCAGTAAATGCCAACTAAGATCAAGGCATTTTGATCAATATAAACCAATAGTTCTTAGCTGGTAGCTATTTTATTCTTTAAGCACATTTGACAATGTCTGGAGATATGTTTAGTTGTTTATTATATATCTTATGCTTTCTGACAAACAGGCTTTTTGTTTTGTTTTGTTTTGTTTTTGTTTTTGTTTTCATACAGCTCCCTTCTCTTGGAAAATCTTTCTTGGCATTTATTTTCAACCAGGCTTTTCCTGAAGTAATACTGAAATAATCAAGACAATTAATTTTAAACTGGAGGTATGAAGAAAGGAGTCATGACATTTTAGGCCAGATAATTCTTTGTTGTGGAGAGCACAACTGTAGGATATTTAGCCCCAGTAGCACTTTCCTTGTTGTGTAAAACAAAGTGTCTCCAAATTTGTCAAACATCTCCTGTGGGAAGGGGCAGTAATCATATCCACTTGAAAACTATTGGTTTGGGGAAATTAGAAAGAACTAAGAGGTATGGTGAGGTTTTGTAGAAACAGACACTTGTACACACTACTTTGGGGAGTGAAGCCACTTGACAATCTTTATCAAAAGCCTTAACAAATGTTCATAACTTTGAGCTATTAATCACACTTCTCGGGAATCTATCATAAGGAAATAATCGGAAAAAGTTCTATTTTTTATGTACCTAAATGTCTAAATTTCCCTGAAGAAACAGGTAAGTAAATTTGAGCATAGTTACATTATGGAATATTATGCAAACAGTAAAAGATATTGTTAAGAAGAGATTTCTCTGATATTGAGTATAAAAAAAACAAAAAGCTGGTTGCTAAACCCAACAATGTATATTAAAAAAAAAACAAAAAGCTGGTTGCTAAACCCAAAAATAAAATACAATAACAAAAAACCTAGGAGGAAATACATTAATAAATTTAATAGTATTATTTTTAGATACAAGTTACTTTATCCTTTTTATTGTATATTTTAATTTTTATAATATGTGAATATTGTGAATTTTTTATCCTTAATTGTGTAAGTTTGAATCACTGAGCAATACCAATAGGGGTATCATTGGTAATGTCTTTCTATAAAGGTAGATTAGGCATTACAAGGTTCTCTGCAAGTCTCCCTATAATATTGGTTTGAAAAAAGAGTATTAGTTCTGTTGTTGGCATCCTGTTGATTGGTAGAAAAGAGCAAATGATCAGTAGTTAGTTCTTTTGACCCAAAATTTGGCATCCAAAGCAAACCACTGATGAAATGCATTTGCATTTGAATTATGTCCACTCCAGAGCCAATCCCAGGTCTCTTCCAAAAGCTTTTTATGGTGATGTGAGTTCTTGTTCAGTTTGTTCCAATAGTGGGACTCTCTTCAGAAAAATGACTTCCAGTTCAGCTGAGTGGGGAAAAGGCCTGCCAGAAGAAAGTCATCCCTTTATGAATATGAAATGTTCATAAAAGAGACAGCTTCAGTAAGTCATTCCTCAAAAGAGATGTTGATACTGCAAGGTTCCAGAAACTAGAGTACAAAGCTTTAGCTTCTAATGCCCATTGCAGACATTATTTTATGAAGCATGTAAATGTATGTATTTATTATGATCAGATATCCTGTTTTCTAGATGCTCATTTATGAACAACTTGGAATCAAGCAATAAGATATTTAAAAACATAGTATTAACATGTGGAAGTTGTTTTTGTAAACCATCAAACTACTTCAATATTAAATTGAGTGGTAGGCAAAAGTGCTTGAAAAGGATGCACAGAAACACACACATACATACACCCAGCAGATGTGACCTGCTTCACTTGAAAACATAATTTATTACTTTCTTTGTAGTCATACCTCACTTACTCAATGCAGTAGCACTTTGAAATCTGATCTTTTCCTTAGCTATGCTGAGTTTGCATGTAATGACACATCAAAACATCCATGTTTTTCTTACATGCCACGGGGAAGTGACAACATCCTTTCTTCGTGGTTTTGGTTAACATCTACACATCCTTCCCAAAACACCACCAGGGAATGTTATTTCACTGATGGGAATGAGATGATATGCTTCACATATGACATGGTCTACTAAGGATGCTGCCCAAGAAAATCACAAAGCCCACTGTGAGACCTGAGTAAGTCATTTTCAATATGAAATTTCAGCCACTGTCTGGATTTATCCCCCCTCTGACACAGTGTGCAATGATTCATCTTTTTCCACTTCTAGTGGGGCTCTGTCAGATGTGCAACTGGCTGAACAGTAAGAAGGAATGATACGAAAATGCATAATTATCCAGTTAGTACATGTCTCAATCCTCCTTGCTTCCAAACATTTCAGATTCATGTAACTATCTCTTCTTTTTCACGTGTGCCTTCTTTTGAGTCCCATCCTTTTATCCAGAGACATTTGGAAGGAAGTGTGTGTCAGAGAACTTGGCACAAGAATGAAGTTCAGAGATTCATTATTTTGGAGTATTCACTATAAGTATTATACACTCACCATTCACAGAGCTCTTGCATATAAAATGTTAAGCACATAGCTAATCTGATGTTATGCTATTGAATCCTTGAAACAACCTTATAAAATTAACTCTATTATCCTCATTTCATATATTTAGAAACTGTGGCACAGAGACACTCAAGTTCTCATAGCTATGATAAATGAGATAAGCTGGGATTTTTAAGAAGAGTTTGTTGAGTCTCTAAGGAAACTGAATAATTTTTTTGTGCTTCAGTAACAAAATTCTGGAATAATCTAGAGTTTATAGCTATTTTGTCTCTCCAAAGCTCGACTCCTTTCAGGTCAATTGAGCAAGGTCATTACTGCACTTGATTTCATATTCAAATGCTCTGTAGCTTTCTGTAAGTGACCAACAATGAGCCTCCAAAGATGTGGCTATATATCAAGGTTGTAGTGTATATATAACATACTAAGGATGTGCCTTCAAGGGGTATTTCAGAAAAAAATGAGCCAGAGATGTAGCTGAGTTTATACTGAAAAAAACCCACATCATAAGATAAAAATACGCAAGTTTGAAATAGTGACTGAAATCCCAGACATTGTAGATTTCCATGAAAGGACCTTTGACTCTGAGGTGTAGTGCCAAGATTTATTCACAGAGCAAACTTTACCAAAATATGAAAAAGAGGTATAATTGTAGCCATCCACTCATGTCTCACTTTCTTTTATAGTATTTTCCTTCTTCCAAACCAATTTTTATTAAGACATGAGGGATTTCAAAGGTGTATCATTTATACAATTATTTGCATTTAAAAAATGGATCATATGAAAGACAATTTTGAAACAAAGGAGTATATTTTTAGCAGTGAGACTTTAGGCATCTGGATTGTAAATTGGTGGCAAGAAATATCAGAGGGCCCTACAAGTTACTACCTCCTCACACAATGCAGGAGAACAGAAATGACTAGAGACTTTCTATGTTCTTTCTTCCAAAACTGTCCTTAAGGAAGTTCTTGGCACATGAAAATTAATCATATCTTCTTCCCTAGCCTTCCAACTACCCTAAGATCCTGACTTACATAATTAACTAATCACTACAAATCTTTACTTCAGGGATCTCTGAGTGGTTTGGCAGTTTAGCGCCTGCCTACGGCCCAGGGCATGATCCTGGAGTCCTGGGATCGAGTCCCACATCGGGCTCCCCACATGGAGTCTGCTTCTCCCTCTGCCTGTGTCTCTGCCCCTCTCTCTCTTTAAAATCTTAAAAAAAAAAACCAAATCTTCACTTCAGTATTTATTGCAAAGTCACCTCAAATCCATGTACAAACTGAATCCAATGTTTCTGTTGCTACACCTGACCCTTTTCTTGTTTCTCATCTTCTGACCATGCCACACAAGAGTTTAAACTGATAAATAACTTCTACCCTACTGTTCCATCCTCATTGTCAAGGCTCTGACTTAAACCATCATCATCACTTGCTTGGATTTCTATAAAGCTTCTGTATGATGTGCTATAAACGTCATTCTTAAAAAAAAACAAAAAACAAAAAAAAAAGTCATTCTTCTTCAATTCATACCTCATATTCCTACTGGAGAATATTTTTTTTTACTGTATCATTATTTTTAATGTCCAATGTTTATAATATGAGGGCCAGGCCTTTCTCCTCAATTCAAGTTTATAAATTTTCAATTGGCTTGTGAGGCCAATAGGGATACTTCTTCTTGTCTAATTTGGTTTCTGGGAAGACTTCATTCAGGTCCTCAATGGTCATCTGATCAAATGGAATTATGTTCTTCATCTTCTCCAGCTCTTTTTCATATTCTTCAATCCTGGCCTTTGAGAGGGACAAAAACTCAGCACTGCTTTTCACATCTTCTTTTTCCTCAGCATCCGCCTGGACAGTGTATTTATCCTCTGGCACAGGAAACTTCAGGGCATTAAACTTCTTCTCAAAGTCATCTACCAAGCCAGCCTTTGCCACATTGGCCTTGTAGTAAGTCCAGTCGATAGCAGGTGGTTTCTCAGGAAGAGTAGCCAACCTGGCGATAAGCATCTCCTTCCAGGATTTCAGGGAGTTGGCAATGGCCTTCTGGTTTCGGGGTATGATCTCCCCAAAAGCTACCCAGTCAATGGTTTTTAGAGCAAGTTTTCGCCCAGCCATCTTGAGATCCTTCACTGACCCCGGCAGCCCACAGTCCACAGCCTACTGGAGAATATTTATAAAATAGAGCTGACCCTGTTACTCCTCTGCTTGAAAATATTTATTCTATAGATCACATCAAAATCCAAACTCCTTTCTGTGAGGCAAAGCTGTTTATTTTTTTAAGACTTTATTTATTTATTCATGAGATACACACAGAGAGAGGCAGAGACACAGGCAGAGGGAGAAGCAAGCTCTATGCAGGAAACCTGATGTGGGACTCGATCCTGGAGCCCTGGGATCATGCCCTAAGTCAAAACGCAGATGCTCAACCTCTGAGCAACCTAGGCATCCCAAGGCAAAGCTGTTTAAAAGCTGAGCTTGTTGACTTCTCTACCTCAAATGAGCACACTATTGACTGTCTCTACAGCCCACAAAACACAAGTATAGAAAACTTAAAGTTTTCTTTTTGTCCTGTAATTGAATTGAACTTAGTTCCTGAGTGACCACTTGCATTCTGTTCTAAACCCTGAAGTTTCAAAGTACATTCATTCACCTCTGTGTTTTTCTCTATTCCAGTCCAGTAATTACTTAGTCATTTTCAGCTGAAACTGAATAGAATTTAGGATTTTCTGCCTCCTCAGTCCCTTCAAAGTATTCTGTTTCCCTCCCCTCTTGGTCTTGGTTCTAAAACTCTGGGTGATTCAACAATTCCCTTTACACTATGGCACAGTAAGCAACATACTTTTTGGCCTCTGTGGTCATGCTGGCATCTGTAGTTAAAGTCCTCATCCTGTTTCCCAGCTTAGGTGATACCCAGTGCTTGTTTGGCAGGTGGCAACTGGTCCATCTGGAACTTCTCCATTGGCTCCTATGCAGCTTTTTGGCATCTAAATTCCAATAAATGTAGGTATATCCTCATCTACTCCATGTAGATGACACAGGCCCTGACTCTGCACTGTGATTTTCTGGTTGACATAAAAGTTTTCCCTCTTATCTAATATTTAGGTTTTACTCATAGCTTCAGAAAACATAAAATATTCTCAAAGTCACCTGGGGACTATGGGGAATTGAGAAAGAGATCTACCAGGTAGATACTCATACCACTATGGTTTGGATTCATCAGTGGAGCTGCTGTATTCAAAAACTTCCAGACAGCATTGCAAATCTTCCCAAATCTTGGATTTCAATCTTATAGGCAAATTCACTTCCTGGAAGGACATTGAACACAAGGTGGCCCCTCCATGGTTTAATGATCTCTGCAAACTCTCTTCCCTTCAAAATGGAGTCCTTTTATCTACTTGAATAAGAACATGAGAAAGAGAAAAAAACCCACAAAACTATTTTCATCTTCTTACAAATCTATTGGTTGTATACCACATTGAGGAAATAGAAGTAAGGATTCTAGCATCTTTATTTAAGGGATATACATTAAAATTAAAATGAACAAAAAAACTCCTAAAACAAAAATCCTATTAAAAGAAGATTTAAATAAATTCTAGGAAATACCATGTTCTTGGTTGGAAAATATCTGGTAGTATAATTCTTTCAACTGTGTTCTACTTCGAGATTGTTTTTCTCTCTTAGCTGACGTTCCTACAAACATTATAATTAGTTGATTAATTTATAAAAAAGGAATCCTATTATTTTGATTAGTATTGCATTAATTTTAAGTCAAAGTAGGGAAAATTGACATATTCATAATATTTAATCTTCCCTAATGTTTGGTGAAAAAAGCCAGATCAGAGAACATAATTTATGACTCATTAATATAAAGTAAAACAAGCAAAAAAAGTATTCTTGTTTATTCTTCATTTCCTAACACCATCGAGTGTTTTCATGTTTCTAAGGCTATCTCACTCCTCCACTGCATGACAGTCTACTTATTGTTCAAGGCTTATTATAAATGTCACTTCCTTTGTGGAGTAAAGAACCAGAAAGCTATAAAAACCTTTGGAATTGATTGGTTGCATCAATGGCCCTAAAACCTCATCCCTTCCTGGGTGCTCATTCTTTGCTATGTAACCTTATAGTGTGTTTCTGTTCTGACTGTAGAGCTTACCATGATATTTGCCTTAGTCAATGAAATGCTAGCATACTGATGTTAAGAGAGACTTGAAAAGCACTTGCTTAATTGGCTTTCTCCCCCCTTTATCCTCACTATTGCTATAAGAAGATATCTGGTTAATCAGCTGAAAGGTAAAAGACATTTGGATCAGAGCCAAATAGCCTAGTTGTCCCAGACTAAGCCTGCTTAAATTGGCCGTCTGCCAGCAGCCTTCAGACAACATGAGTAAGCCCAACCAAGATCAGCAGAACCACATAGAAGACCTGCAGCTAACTGCAGATACATGAACCAGTCTAGTTAAGATTATCAGTCTACTAACATCAGCAGAAACCCACAAACTGATGAATTAAATGATTGTTTATTATTGTATATTAATAAACTTCTATGGCATCAGATCATTGATATAACTTAGAGCTCTTTCTCTTTAGCCAATACTAAAATTCCATAAATAAAGTTTGGTTTCCTGGGACTTCATATATTGCCCCTTTAAAGTCTACATGACACCATTGGTTCTATCACATGGAAAAATGAAAATATAGGAAAGAAAATATGGCACAATAGAATTAGAATAACTTCATTAGACTTTAGTAAAGGCATTAATTTGTAAGGGTGGGCAGAGTACACACACACACACACACACACACACACAAGATAACACAGTATCCCAAGATGATTACTATTCCAAAGTCCAAAGGATTTAGGAGAGAGAGCAGTTATCAGACCCTAGAAGGTAAAAATAGTGGGAAAAGGACCACCCTGAAAGGAGACGTGACTTTCTTTGAAAGGAGACAGCAAGCCTGAGGTGCCCTGCAGGGAACTATCATGGGATTAAATAACTCTGCTTCATTCTCTTCCCTTCCTCTAGTCTTTTGCCAGGAGCCTCCATTAGCCAAACCAAACCAAGATTCAGAGGAGTAAAGAGTTCTTTGGTATAATTCACCCATGTGATTGTCTGGGGCAGAGTGAATGGTAAAAAAGGAATAAAGAGAGAATCTGAAGGAGCAAGCAGACTATCTAGCAAAAATGGCCATGGGTTTATATGGCTATATGTATGAACCTGTCAAATTCTTTCTTGGGATCATATTTTCACATTGGGGTGGAGGGGATATAGCCAGAATTAGGCACCTTAAAATTGGAAAAGTAGAGAGAGGATGCAGAAGTAGAAGCAAAGGAGAATATATTTAAAAGTTTTTCTCATGTTAAAATTTGCTTAATAAAGGCCCTTCCCAGAATATGCTAACCACTCAGTGAGGATCCAATAAGTAACTGCTAAATTTAGTTTATCTGAACTAACAAGGAAAACATAATATATGAATATACTATTGGTCTCTTGACACTAATGCTATAGATAACCTTCCATGAGTCTACTTAGCTTTGCTAGGGAAAATGATATTAAGGATACAATGAAATATTATCCTGTGTTATATTTTTAGCTTCTTTCTGTAGTGTAATTTTCCTGTCTCCCTACCAACTTTGAGGCAAGGGTTATAAGAAGATTAATATTTCTTTCTTGATGCATAGTTCTGTTTATTAAATAGGGATGTTTGGATGGCAGAGTTGTGTTCTATAGAGTCAATAAGCAAGCAAGGGAAAAGGAAACTTTCATTAGCAGACCTTCTAGAGAGCAATCATTATTATGATTGAGATTGATCTCAACAAAGACTAACTGTTGCATACTGAGTTGCTTCTGGAATATATTTTTATTTTACCCTTAGTCCTCAGCTAAATTGAAAAAGACAATTGAGGCAAGTTAATTCAGCAGGAAAGGGTAGGAATGTATAAAGGTGGGTGATCTTAGAAAAGAAGACCTGGGTTCAAATCCTGCTACTGTAGGCTGGTGGCTGAATGAAGATAAAATTAAGACAGTTCTACCAACATCACAAGGATATTGTCAGCATTAGGTGAGAGTCACAGATGTATCCAAGGAGCTTTCATATCCCTGTGGTCACATATCCAAAACAGACTGCTTGACAGTCTGTCTATTGAAAAGCAAATACAAAAAGAATAGAATCCAGCTACAAACCATCAGGCTGGACACTTTATGAACAGGTTATCCCTGGCCTGTCTCAGATACTAGCTCAAAACTTTTAATTACCAGTTAGTCTATCACAGTCTGTTTGGGTTGCTACAGTAGCATTCCATAAACTGGGTGGCTTGTAAGCAACAAATATTTCTTTCTCACAGTTCTGGAGGCTAAAAAGTCCACAATCTATATGCCAACAGGTTTGGCATCTGGTGAGAATCCACTTTCTGGTTCCAAGTTTATAGATGGCTGTCTTTTCACTACAACCTCACATGGCATAAATTGGGGAGGGATCTCTCTTGTTTCTCTTTTAGAAGGCTACTGCTCCCATTTATGGGAGGTCCTACCCTTATCACCTAATCACTTCCAAAAGTTTCCACCTCCAAATACCATCACAATGGGATTGATTTCAACACATGAATTTGAGAGGGGACACAAACATTCAGTTTATAAGAGTACCTTCTATTGAGGTCTGGCCAAGAATCAGAAGTATGGCCCAGGCACCTCTGAGAGAATTTTTGCACAGTGTTGCAACAGAACAGCTGAGATTAATTCTCTACCTATGTAATTTAATATCTGAACCTTAGCTAAGCTCTCTTAATTACAAATCTCTCATCCTCATTCTTATTTCTGCATCCTTTATGGTGTTTATAAGCAAATATGTCAGACCCATAATTGTTGAATAATTATCATTTGAATGCCATTGAAAGACATGTTCAATGAGAAATTTAGCTAGTAGTTTGGTTCATTTCTTTCTACAACTTGCTTTGAGTCACCCTTGGTTTACTGTCCCGTTTTTGTTTTGTTTTGTTTTGTTTTTTTGGAGTGATCATTTATTTGATGATGATATGACGGCTAATGAAACAGAGGTGACAATTAAGAAGCTTGTCCATAATTTCTTTTTAATTTGAAGATCTAATTGGCTTTATTCATTAATTCCTGAATCAAGTAGCATCCCAACTAGCAGATAAAAAGGAGCTCCCAAGAAGCTTGTCTACAAATTTTTTATCCTCATTTGAGGTCAGAAACAGTAATAAGTGGCAGCCAGCGTGTTTCCTATCACATGCAAAGGCCTATGACTCATGGCAGTAAACCCCGAGGTGAACTTTTGAGTACACCGAGCCATTTGCGGAAAGAGTCTAGTACAACTAAGAAGTTTTTCCTCTGACATGATTCTGCAAAATTAAAAAATTCTTTATAATGGTGTATGTAAGTGTATGTGTGTGTGTGTGTGTATGTACATGTTGTGTCTTGACTCCTTCTAATAGAAAACAGGTCCTCATCACACAGATCCTGGCCTTTCCCACACTCATCTATAGAATTTTTTCTATTAGAAATAATTCCAGAAATTTTCAATAAGAAATAAAGCCAGAAATTAATTTGAACAAATGCTTCACTCAAGATGCTATAGTTGGCAAATTAAACTCCAATTTAAAAAATAAAAATAAAGATGCTATACAAATCTGTGGCTCTTCACATTATCTATTCCACCATAAACAAATAACGTGGAGGGCAGGAGATGACAACCCATTTTGATGCTTCATACTTAATGTCAGATCTTTGTTCCTTGTAACTTGTCATCAGTTGTAAAGCATATGATTGATAAAATTGAAAGTTTGGGGGAGGAAGGGTAGATAATTTTAATTTTTATTAATGAAGATCTTAAAGTTAACCCTGTCTTGGAAACATAGAAATGTGGGGAAATATGGGTTCTAAATTTGTGCTAATGTATTGTCCTTCAGCAGTAGATTGCATTGTCATTGAGAACTAAGTCAATGGGACCTTGGTGTCATGTGGCATTTTGTCCCAACACACATCTCAAATGTTCCAAGAGATGAGTCAGTGGTAAGAAATAATGGTATATGTTCATTGTAAAGTGCTAAAACAGACTCAGAATTCAATAATTGCTTTTCATTCCTGAGAATGCCCAAATACTTTAAAGTCATGAGTCAATGCCACCAAATGTCTATTTCTATTAGGTGATGAAGAGGCTCACCAGTGGAGCCTTTTGTGGAAGTATAGCATGGCAGAAATTGAGTAGCCCCAGGAAGGCTTCAAGCAATTGCTTTTTTTTTTTTTTTTTTTTTTTGGAATGGGAGCCTCATGGAATGCACATATTTTATCTTGAATGTGATAAATACCAGCAGCACTCAGCAGTAAACTAAGAAAATGACAGAGCTTCTGAATTCATCTGGGTTTTTTTTTTCCCCTTCTTTGCTTCACCTGGATACTTGAAGCATTGAAATGGTATAGGAGTTCTTGAAATTTTTTAACAAGTTTATAATGTTGATCTTAGAACAAAATTGGAATACAGTGTCACACCTGAAACCTAGGAATCAGAATTTTCATTAGTCCTGGAGAACCTCAGTAGCATCAGGGATGCTGAACAGAAACTGCTTAAATCAGTATTCTCTTTAATGGATGATATTTGTTTACTTGTCTATAGCAGGATCCACACTGATGATCAGACATTGGTAGTTTGGGCAAAATAAAATTCTGGTAAGATTTTCTATCCACTAAGGATAGTAAGGAGCTAGAGGAGGTGAGTGTGGAATGCAAGCTTTAGCCACAGTACACGTCTAATTCAGCTCAGACCGCCATAACAAAGTACCATAGACTAGGTGGTTTATACAGCAGACATTTATTTTCTTACAGTTCTGAAGGCAAGAATTCCAAAATCAAGGTACCAGCATGGAAGGGATCTAGTGAGAGTCCTTTTTCTAGCATTCAGGTAGTCATCTTCTAGTATGTCCTTATATGGGAGGAAGAGAGAGAGAGAGAGACAGCAAGAGAGAGAAAGCAATGAGCCCAAACTCTGGTCTCTTCCTCTCCACTAATCCCATCATGGGAGCCCTACTCTCACGACCTCATTTAAACTCACTTACCATCACTTTGGGAGTTTGGGCTTCACACAGGGATGGGGGGATCATATATATTCAGCTCATGACAGCATTGTATCTGAGGTGTCATCTGAATTACAGTTTAAAAGATGAGTAGTAAAAGTACAGGGGATAAGAAGAAAAGAATATTCTAGGCAAAGTGAGTCAACTGAAGAATAGCATGATCTGAGGGTACATATTGGTGGCCCAGAGAAAGAAGAGGAATTGGAAAGACAACTGTGGTGCTTGTTCAGACATATACATCTCCACCTGCCCCTTGAGTTTTGCCTTTCTCAGTAAAGAGTTTGGGCCAGATATGTGGGTTGGAAACAGCACCTCTAAGAGGGCATTCGCTGGTATTTTTTTTTCCTGCCAAGTATCTATTCTCCCTTGTATAAAACAGCACCCTAACTTTCCTTTGAGAAGCCACTATTCCTCCATTCTGGATTTATGTTGTTAGAGCTGCTCTATTCCTATCTTGATGGAAGGCCCATGAACCAGGACTGCCCTAGCAGACATCACATTTCCTGGCACATGACCCAAACCAGACCAATAAAAATCAATCTTAGGATTTTGTCTGTAACCATTGAAAAAAAGAGGACCTGCTTTCATTGATACTGCTTAACTGGAAGATTATACTGCTGAGAGCTGCTACTGTCTATCTTTATATTACAAAGGGAGAGCTTGCCTAAGAATTAAACACACATAGGAGAAAAGAATGTCCAGTTCTTTACTCAAACCAGAATATTATGATATGACATAATATATTTCAGACAAGATATCTGAGGATTTGGATACAGCTATGTCAACCAGTCCCCTCAGACTCCTTAGTTATGTGAACAAAGGAATTCCTCCTCTTCCCTTTAAAGGACTTGAGCTGGGTTTTCTGTTATATGGAACCTGGAGAAGCCTGTGTAATACAGCTCCCTGAAGGACTTGGATATTTCCCCAACTTACATACTATTGCCCCTAAGAACTATAGGAAGTCATTGGACTAGGGATCAAGAAACCTGGAGTCTGGGTCTGACTCTGCTATTCCCCATCTGCAATATATTTGGCAAGTCAATTAACTTCAATTAACTTCCAGATATTTCAATCTCCTTCCCCCCCCCCCAAAAAAAGAATCTAATGAAATATTCAGTGTCTATTTCAAAAGGTTGTTATGAGGCTCAAAATAAGTGGCGAATAAGAAAACCCTTAACAAATTGAAAACCTGTACTCATGCAAGTTATTAATTATCATTGCCATTGTAGCAGGCATTGAGGTGCATGAAAATTCTCCAAGTGGTCAAGGGACATTAAGAGTCAGAACGTGACAGTGTGTGTATTTGTGCCTGGGGTGGATTAATGATTCACTTATGAGCACCTTTCTTGGGGTCACAGCCAAAATAAAGTCCACACTTCCCATGAACTGTGGCCAAGTTTTTCTTTTTTTAAAATCCAATTTCTAGGGGCAAAGAGCAGAAGAAAGCGAGGTGGTTGATAGCCTCTGATACACGTGATCCCCTTTGACCATTTTTGTCATCATCTTGTGATTCTGCTCTTGTTCAGGTCACAGATCTAGTTGCTCAAACATCCTAGGATGTTGAGTTCTATCAATTCTGCTTAGCATAAGACTGATCTCATTACCTAGAAGCTATTTGGGAAAGCCACAGATTAAACAAGCTTCTCTGTGTATTTCTCCGGATATTTTTGGACTTCTTATAAAGGTATTCATTTATTTCAATGTTATCTGTCATCTCCAGGATCTAAAATCATAAATCTATGGCCTTGACATAGATAGCTGAGAGAAAGAGGAGCTCTTTCCATTTTAAAAATCCTTTCCTTTATGAGGAATCCACTTGGACAGGGAAATATAGAAAATATTAAATCAAGAATAGCCAAATTGTCCTACACGAAGTTTTCAGGAAGGCCTTTCCCTAAGACACTATTCTCTTTTATGTACATAATATTGAGTATTGGGAGGCTTAGGTTTCCTTATTAAGTCAGGAGTCTGTCAAATTTAGCTCCCAGGGGACTAGAATAAACTTATTTTCTTTCTTTTTCCTCAACCAAATTCCATAGTTCTTCTCCTCCCATATTTCTCTGTTTGCCTGAGGAAGTGACTTTTCGCCCACAGTCCCCACTTCCCAAAGCAGTGACTTTTTTTTTTTTTTTAATTAGCTGACACCCACTGCTGTAACAGAGACAGAAAGCAAGAATGTGGAGAGAGCAGCTAGGCACTCCAAAGGCCACAATGAAGACAGTCAAAAATATGACCTGGGCTGGAACTGTGCAAATAGTGGGTCACCACTACTCTCGGGATAGGTAACATTAGAGTCCCAAGGGAGTGTTTGGTGATGCAAAAGCCAATTCTTGAGCTCATGATTCTTGGCCCAATTGCAGCATTCCCCTTCAAAGTCTTCTTATTTTTAGACTGCACCTCATCCAGTGGCCTGGAAAGGTCCACCTTATTCCTTATCCAGACAGAGGACTAGATTTTACTATTCTATATGTGCTCTGAGCACAAGAATATGGCCTCTTCTTACTTGGGGTTTGATTTTCCTTCTCCTGAATACACATATCCCAACAGATAATCACTGAGCCAGTCTCCTTGAACACTAACTTTGTGTTTGTGGAAATAAGGGAAATAAGCAATGAATAAGCTTTCTAAACATAGCACAGATACATTTCCCACTGGTTTGCTAATATATCAAAGACATGTGAACTGTAAGTGAACATCACCAACAGGGACCTGCTCCACCCGCTCCCAGCATGGCAAACTTACTTGATCTCTTTGAATTTCCAGTTTGGAGCTACGTGGGTTCCCCTACCCCCCAACTTTAATTCTCCACTAAGGAAGAGCAAACTTCTTAGGAAATAAGTCACCATGTCATTCACCCTTGATTTCAATGCCCGTTTCCAAATCAGGAACATAAAATGTAAAGTTCAAGGCAAACTAAACCTGAAGGTAAATGTCAAGTTCACTCAGCTACCTATTGGCAAAAGAGTAATTCTCAACCAATTGACCTGCCTTATGGAGCTTGCATCAATGTTAGTCAGGCTAAAAGTTCAGTCCACAGCAGGAGGGAAAAAAACCACATGACTAAGTTACCCACTGAAAAGTGGGATTCAGGGTGTTGAAATTACATGCACAAACTGCCTATGAACAACAGCCAGAAAAAAAAAAAAAACAGTAAGTATCTGATGAATATAAGTCCTTTTGCTGTGAACTTAAAACGTTATATAGGGATGCCTGGGTGGCTCAGTGGTTGAGCGTCTGCCTTCAGCTCAAGGTGTGATCCTGGGATCCTGGGATCCAGTCCCTCATCAGGCTCCTGATAGGGAGCCTGCTTCTTCCTCTGCCTATGTCTCTGCCTCTCTCATAACTCATAACCCTAAATTATTTTTGTTTTGTTTTGTTTATAAAAGGAGTTTCACAGTTTCCAAAAAGAAAAAAGCCATACCCCAGTACATAAAAAAGCTCTGGAAACATCTGGCTGGTGTGGATGTTCCCTCTACAGGTGGCAATAAGAGTCCTTTTGCCTCCACTTTGCTTCTGCCTGGGAATATACAAGAGTGGAGATGGGTACCGTCCTTTCAGAAGGCCTTAGGAGTTGTACTTTACACAAACAACTAACTACTCAGGGAGCTGATGGGGAGATTTGGTCATACAATGCATATGACCAGTAATTGGAACAATTGTTTGAAATTTCATTTCCCCCCCTCAGGTTCAAGGATTGAGGCTCAGTGGTGAATCTTGGCTGGGATCACGCAGATCTCATTCTAGTATCTCAGGGGTCACCTGAGAATGTGTACATAGCAAGGATATGGATTCTAAGACACACTCAAAGGAAATTTGTCCTGTTGCTATTTTAACCATGCCACAACTGCACAGAAGAGAAAAATCTGAGAATATTATTAAGGAAGTTTTGCTAGTAGTTAATTAATCTATTAACGTGTACATTTTCCTCTCTAATTTGAACAAATTACCAGTATAGGGACACAGAGAATACTATCTGCAGAAGACGGTGGATTTTTTGAATTATGAAGAAATATCTTGGCTAACAATGAGAAATCCATGGGCTAGTGTGAGAGAACAGTTCCCTTGTCGCAGATGGGGCAGGCAGCAGCTGCTTGCACTGGGACTTATGTAAGGCACTGCTCTCAGCCCTGGGGCCCCGGTGCCCAGTTTCCAGCCAGGATCCAAGGGGTCAGCGTGCCAGGTGAATGAAATCCTGCCTTTGTTTGACTGCCCCAGAGTCTCTTGCTCTGGGACGTTCCGTGCAACAGAAACCCAGACACACTTATTATACAGAAACCCAGGAGGGGAAGAGGAAGGAGGCTTGTAGGTGCCAAAGGCAGTGGCAAAAACTGAATAGGCAAGAACTTTCTCCCGGCCAAGTCCGCAGAGTGTCCCAAAGTCTCAGAGATTCCAGTCTATGAGGATGGGAGAGAGTGTTCTATAAAAGCAATCCAACTACTATAACACAGCACACACATCAGAAAATAATGCTGTTTTCAAACAGGAAGTTACATACAGAGGATTTTTTAAGTGTTTTGAAAACATACCTTAATATAGATGTTTAGTTGTATGTGTTAACTGGATTGAAGCTTGTGGGTCTCTACTAAACAGACACAGACCATGTAACGCAATAATGACACTATGGATCCATCTAATGAAGACATAACTAAACTTTCAGGTGATGTCATATAAATGTGGTAATTATTTTTATTTCAAAAGTAGTAAAGAAATAGAAAATAAGGGAAAATATTATTTGCAATATCCCTAATGTAGCCCAGTCACCATTATATACAAAATATTTTAAGTTTTGATCATCTCTTTTCAATTAAATCATCTGTTTTCAGTCCTGACTTCAAGAAGGCAATGACAGAGAAGATATTTACAAACACTCACACGAATATAGATATATATGCGAGAAGGCACAGTAAAAATTTAAATCCATAAAAACATTATTTATTGGAACCCTACTGCAATACCTGACACTGTGTTACTATTGTATATCAAATAATCTGTAGCTCCCACCTTCAAATATAAACAACATGATAAGTTCATGTTTCTAAGACCTCCCCATTATAGTTGTTTCTTTGTTATATGGTGGAATGCCTGAAGATGTGCATCCTTGGATCAAGGTTGTAGTTTCACAGGATGTGGGAGAGCCTTAACCTGAGATGTAAAAGAATAATTAGCTTCAAAAGTCAGGCAGGCAGTCAATAATATTTACCCAGTACCTACCCCGTGCACAGCAGGGGCCTGTAAGAAAGCTGGTTAACAAGCAGTTTCTGACCATCCACTCAGTATGCAGTAGATGAAGTGCCATGAGAAATAAAAGAGGACATTGAAAGTCCATGCTCTTGAAGGAGTTTCTTCTAAACACAAAATCCACACGTTGGGAATTGACTTGGGGGCACTGACAAAGAAACATGGGAAATTACTATACTTCAGACTGAGTGTAGAAAATACATACAGAATACACAATATAAGAGCCAGGGAAGTTGGGCAGAGTTTGTCCCATGTGTCAGAGAGAAAGGAGAGGTGTAGGGGCTTGCTCATTGCACTTGGGAGTTGCATGCTTTACTCTGCACTTTATTTCTGTATTTCAAAGGCTTTATTTCTCTTTAATTGTGAAATTAAAAATTTAATCTGCAACCACTATTCTCTGACACACTGCTGGAGACCAAGCTATGCATAAACACCTGAAGAGAAATCTTAAATAACTTAGCACTGCCATCAAGGGATAATCACTCCTCCTACAAAGTTCTAGTGACTCTTTAGGAGACTTGGCTAGCCATGATTGGCGGCACAGGAAAGGAATGATGGGGTTTGAAAGTGCTAAAAAGTCTTTTATCTTCTTCTGGAATAGCTACAGTCTTAAAGTAAATTACAAATTTGCCGGTGGTTTTGGATTTAATTTAATTCTGCAAATATATACTGAATTGGAACTGTGGCCCCTGGAGGAGATGGTTAGTGATCCATCTCCAAGAGATTGAAGAAGAATCTTTGGTAAGCAATATTGGTAGTATCACAGAGGTGGGCATTACCTAGGTCTTCCTGGAGCAGAGAAGCTCTACAGAGAAGCTGTCCCTTCCTTTGCAAAACAAGAGAACTAGAACAAAATAAAGCCAGTCCCAGATAGCTGAGAGGAGAGACCAGACAGAGGCAGGAGGGATTGCTGGAAGCCAAGGGTGAAAACAGACTGGCTGGGATGAGAACTGGAAAGCAGTCCTAGAGTTTTGCAACCAAGTATCAAAGTCCTTACACTACAGATCCTCAGCAGGTTTTTCTTTTGTTTGTTTTGTATAAGACACACACTAAAATAATATATTTCTATGAGTATATTCATGGTATGCACATTTCATGTGTAATCCATGTATTTCTCTGTCATTCAAAAGAATATTCTAGAAAATGAGTGAGAATCATTTTTATATGGCTATCTTTGAATCTACTTTGATTTAATATTTTCATTGAAATTAGTCTTCGGAGACATAAATCAAACTACATCATCACACATAAGTTTATTCACAATGATTATGTTCATAGAATGTAAAATATGATGCAGTTTTGAAGTTATCTTACACTTTTTGAGGTAGACAATTATACAGAAAAAATCACCGTTATATAACAAAATTCAGTTATGCAAAAATAAACTTGGAAAAAATTTAAGAATTAATTTATATTTATTAAAATATCAAGACCATTATCTTCATCACTTCTGAAAAGTATAATTTTTTTAAGCAGCAAAGGCTAGTAATTGTTGAAGTCAAAAGAGAAAAACACTGAAAGATTATACGCATTTTCTTCTTCCTAAACCTCTAAAACATCACATGTACATTGTTCCATCTTAACTTGGATAATTTTAAAATTCTGATTTCTCTTTACTGTTGTGAAATAATTCCATTAAGGATTGAACTGGTGAACTATAAATTCTATTTCTTCTTTGATAAGAAATGCAGTTCTCCTCTCTGTACCTAATTCCACATTCCATTTTAGACTTCTCTCATTAGTATTTTTTAAAGGGAATTATTTTCAATTCTTCGTACTTTATCCATTAGCAAGTACAGTTGCTAATAGCTCATAAATAACAGCAGTACACTGAGAACCACTGTTCAGGAGGACTGGGCTCTTCAGTCCTGTCGTGAAGGGCAGAAAGCCAAAGAGAGAGCAGCCTTGAGAAGCAGTGCTAGAGAGTTTAGGCGAGCCTGTCTCAGAAGCTAGGAAAACATAGATCAGCCCAATGCCCTGAAAGGGCAGCAGGAAATACATGAAAATATCATAGGTTTTTACTATTAGAAAATTCATGCAATACCTGGCATGTGTATGCACAGAGATAGAAACCAATGTAAAGCAACAGAGTAGCGACCATGATTAAGGCAGAAAGTTCTGCATATGAAACTGAACATGAATTAGTGTTACCTAGTGACTTCCAAACCAATACTTAGAGATATGAGCCCAACAGAAGAAGACTAAAAATACAGAGAGTGTCAGCATGGAACAAAAGTAACCAGATTGATACTGAAAACCTGTTCCTGAGTGAAGAATCTGTGATTAAATTAAATCACACTTCTATTATTCCAATTACAATTAGTTACATAGGAGTTTGCATCAAATGCTGTTTTCAAAAATCCAATATATGACTTTTTAGCTTCCTTAAACCATCTGAATTAAGTAACTGATCTCCAAAGTTTTAATATGTAAGGACTGTAAAAATGGAAATTCTTGAATTTAGGTGAGCCTTAACTAATAAATGAGTCATGATTTTGGCGCTCAAACAAAATCTCCATTGAGTTCTTTATAATGTGTATATATATATATTTATTTACTTACTAACTCATTTCACAGCTATTTGGGGGCACTTACAATGTTTTAAGACAGTATTCTAAGCTCTAGGAATATAGCCGTGAACAAGGCAGGCGAGTTGTGCCCTTATCTGAAACTTCAATAGAAACATCCATCCATATGGTGTTGCCAAGAGGGGTTGCACTTGCTGCATCTCACAACCCTCTGCAGTCTCCTCAAGTTGCAACTATCTTAGAAACATATCCCCATATGTTAAACCAGATTCTCAATACAGACTTTGAGCCAGGTGCAGTGATTTTCTTCATTCCATGGTTTGAGAAGAGAGATATATGGATGTGTGAACAAAGATTCTCTACCCTTCATGAATAGAGAATTACCCAACACCCAAAAAATAATTAGGCTGATTGATTTCTTCTGCTCTGGTTGCATAATTTGTGTGTGTATGTGTGTGGGGGGGGGTGTGGGGGTGTGGGAGTGTGTGTGTGTGAACACAGAGTGAAAACTAGGAAGCCAGAAGAAAAGGAGAAATGCTTATTAGACATTCCCAAGCCAACCTCCCTAATGTCCTTGTTTTGTTTTGTTTTGTTTCTACTGAGTTTTAAACTTAAATCAGCAAAGGCAAACACGCAAGCAAGTAATGTCAAAAAAAGAAAAAAAAATTGGCTGATAAAAAACACCAGATTTTTATAATAAAATAGTTTTCCAGTTATTAACCCATCCACTGTTTCCTCAAATGAAATATTCCCATCATTGCACGATAGTCCAGATTCTGCTCTAAATTGTGGACAAATGACCTTTTAAGGAATAAATCTTAGTGACGCATAATTTGGGTGGCATTTGCTTCAACACACAATTGGGATGGGAATTGTCTTCATGTGTTTTGCTTCCTCTGGCAACTGGATTTCTTTGTTTTTTATAGGTCTCAAACTTAGGGCCACATAAAAGGTAATTGCATGTTTGCAATTTTTGTTCAAAAAATATGTGTGTTGAGTATGGCTTTGGAATGATATGAGGGTAAATTTCTAGAAAGGAAAGCACTGGGACAAAAATATGTATTTTAGAGTTGTTACTGAATCATAAGAAGTAATTCCTTACAGACATTGTATAAGAAACAGATTTCATGACACACATATAATCTAGAAACAAATAAGCAAATGTAAAGTGAAATGTTTTTTCCTGGTATTGTTTTAATAAATAATTGAACATCAACAACTTCAGTTGCTCTGATCTTTGTACTACTTATCAAATATGTCCACAGCGTATATTAAAGTGTCCTTATGCTGAAATCTAACCCCCTTCCTCTTACAGAGATTATTTTCTCTCCCTATTACCACACTAAGGTCAGCAAATTCAGTACTGGCTTGCCTCTACATTCTCATACCACACCCGGAGAGCAAGAAAGAACTCTGTCATTGATTAGAGATGTGTAAGCCATAACACTTTGAAGACATAGCCCTCTAGGCAGCCACGACAAATCCATTGAAGTGGCCCAGAAATGAAATCCTTTGCCATCAAACAAACAACAAACCAAACTGAGATGAGTTTAATGAATGAGGTTAGCAAATGCCTCTGCCAGGAACATCAGATAATTATAAAGTTCAGTTAGTTATTTGCTGAACATTTAGAATATCCTTACGCTTTGTTAGAAAAGGCAAGAAGTTTTTAAAAAAATTTCATGTCATAGCGTAAGTCAAGAGTATTGCAACCTAGGTCAGGAGGCAAGATCAACATATAAAGATGAAAAATGTGTTATCCATTGCATGGGTCCAGAGAAGGGCTAAAAAAATTTAAAACAGACTGAAATTAGCAAGGTCTGAAGTTATGAGTAAAATTTTCATGGATGAAACTTGAAATGGAATTTAAGCTGAATAAGTTTTAACTAGAAAAAGGGAAGTTAGAAGAACATTCCAAGCTAGAGGGGAAAAAAAAACAAATAAAAAGCAAGGATGTGGGACTAGGTATGGAATAGTCATCAGAAAACAAAAAGACTAGAATCATCAGGAAGGAAGGAGCATGTCAAGAAACCAAACAGCAAGTGGGCAGTAAGATAAAGTGGGTCTTACGATGTAGGACCAGACACCCAGACAGGCATATTTCAAGTTGATACAGGAAGTAAGGAACCCCTGAAAATGTTTTCAAATTCAAATCAATTCAATAAGTTTTTATAGATAAGCCTTGGTGTCTGAATTTGAACCTGTCCTCCCCTACAGCCCACTCAGTAGCTCCAACATTAACCTCTGTGCCTCAACTTCCTTATTTACAAAACAAGGATCAGCAATTCCTTTATCTCTTGAAACAGGGGTCATATTACCACCAGAGAGTTGAGATGAGGAATAAATTATTTAATATTTATAAACTTCTTAAAACAATGCCAGACACATTGTATGCACTCTATGAAGGTGTTAAATTCTAGGTAGAAAGTACAACATAGTTTACAGAAACAAGAATAGATCTGAGATATGTACATGGCAGAAACTTACCTATCCATCATTTTTTCCTTGAATTTTTTTTTCACTCCACTTAAAAGTAGTGTCTAGAAGTGTCCTCTGGTTGTGAGTGACTCCTGGTTTTTGATGGCACCACAAATCAGGCTTTCATAGGCAATTTGTGAGGGCTGAGGAACTGAACATAACCTCACAATATTTTCAAAAGACATTCTATTTCATGTTCCTAGAGATGAAGAGGAGGCTTGAGCAATCAAAATAACCTTGGGTTTCACTGAACATAGAAGTGAATCCTCACATATGTTTTCTCAGTTTCACAATATGAGATATACCACCACACCAACAACAGAGGCTCAAAAGGTCAGAAACTCCCTATTTTAATATGGAATCTTACAGTTTAGATAGCAAGTTTGCATGAATCTACTTTCAGGATAATCCCTGCGTCCCTAGGAGGTGAGTGAGAGGGGTCCTCTTATTCCATTTTACAGATAAAATACTGAAATTCCAGTCATAGGTAAAGGGTCAAATCTGCCATTTCCTACTCCAAAATTCCTTTCTTAAAGATTTTATTTATTTATTTGAGAAAAAGAGAGAGAGAGTGAGCATGAGCAAACTAAAAAGTGAGAGAGCATGAGCAAGGTGGAGGGGTAGAAGCAGAGGGAGAAACAGACTCCCCACTGAGCAGGAGCCTGACATGGGGCTTTATCCCAGGACCCCGGAATCATGACCTGAGCTGAAGGCAGACACTTACCTGACTGAGCCACCCAGGTGCCCCTAAAGTTCTTATTCTTTCCCTTAGACCTTGTCCTTCCCAGTGTCTTAAATGTTTTCTATTCTCTGCCACTTCCAAAGAAATTGTGTTGAGAATATCACTGATGACCTCTAATTTTGTCATCTACCTGAAGGGAGCAGTCTAACCTTGCAATAAGTATTTCCATTTTGGCAACATCCAGTTGGAAACTACTTTAGAACCATTCACCAGACATCTGAATCAAATTGATATACCTAGTCATTAGGGTGGGTGAGCTTTGTGACTAGCTGTCATAAAACTTGTCTGGGCCAGGTATGGGCCTACCTTGGGAAGCTGAAGACAAGGTAATATAGAGGCAAAAGCATGGGCTTTGGCTTCAAATAGATGTGAATTTGAATTCAGTCTGCAACCGTATCATTTAGCTCTTTATTAGTTGTGTGACCTTGATGTGTGTGTGTCTATTGCGTAAATATTTATATATATTTACAGATATATGGTATGTGCTCAATACATGGCTATAACTATTTTTATTACTCTAAACCTCATTGTTTAAACAAACAAAATGAAAGTTATTAGCCTTCTGCAGAAGGTCCCTAGAATCTATTCCAACCTCATCTCTATGGCTCAGTCACTGGATCTGGGGCCAGAGTGACTCTGTGGTCAAAATTCAAGTTCCCTCTATTCTCCAGCTCACATGATATATATGTGAACAGAAATCCTGAGCCTGAGGCTCCTCTGACATTTGCTGTGAGATTTTGGGGAAATCCTTAAGTGCCTCTAAAGTTTAAAAGCAAGTTTAAAGTTTAAAAAGCAAGCAAACAAGGCAGTGAGTGGGGAGTGGAGGAGAGGTATTGGAGTGCCGGACAGTGTATCCAGTGCCTTTCCAGTCTACTTCCAAGGTTCTGTGAAAGATGAAATGTGCTAATACACACGAAACTGCCAGACTAATTTCAAGGGGCCATGTGAATGCCTGAGACTATTATAGGGAGTCCTGAATGTCTTCTACTGGCTTCTTGTTGCATGCACTTTTTATAAGGTTGTGTTTCCCTTTAAAATGTGTAGCAAACATTTGATCAAATAAAATTTTACAAACACCTCTGCCAGTGACTTGCCTTCTTGCACATGCTCATTTTCCTCCCCATCAGCACTCACCTGCCATTTGTGGAAGTGGCCAACTGACTTGCTTAAGAAACTGGTTCCTTTGCTCAACTCTCAAACTGACGTAAAGGAAACTCTTCCACTACTTAATATTTTGCTGATCATTAAAGCAATACTTCAAATGACATCAAAGTGATCTCATCTCCATATTCACTTCAAGCTGTTAAAGTCTGGGGCAAAGTACCCAGAAGTGGATGAAGAACTCCATATCCATCTAGAACTTTGACAACTTGCTTAATCATGAAAGATCTCATGCAGAGAAAATAGACTCATTCTGTCCAGACTTGGTGAGATCAATTAGACTCAGAAAGGCAATTTAAAATTTTACCAGAAATGGCTCTTTCTGGTGGTGAAACCAACTTGAGAATCCCAAACTCAATAGATACTTATTGAGTACCTAATATGTACAAAGAACTATGAATACTACAAAGACTTCATCTCTACTTTTAAGAAAATTGCAACCACATATAGTGTAAAAAAAAAACAAACACATACATCATAAACTAGGTCTCGCTGAAATGTAGGACTCTTATGGAAAAGTAATGGGGGGGGGGCACCTGGATGGCTCAGTTGGTTAAGCATCCAATTCCCCAGTTTCAGCTCAGGTCATGATCTTATGCATCTTGGGATCAAGCCCTGAGTCAGGCTCTGTGCTCAGCAGGGAATCTACTTGAAGATACTCTCCCTCTGCCCCTCCCCCCCAATCATGTGCTCATTTTCTCTCTCTCAATTAAATAAATAAGTCTTTAAATAAATAAATAAAAATAGAAAAGAAAAGTAATGAAGAATAAGTTCAGAGGCATACTGTATGTAGGAGGCTCAGCATACAGAGAGCTACTATTTTTTGCATACCCATTACTTAGTGTCCAGTACTTCATTCACTCTTCCCAAGAGTCCTAAGAAGTAATTCTTATCACCTCTGTGCCGTAGATGAGCTGGGTTTTAGAAATATGAGATAACTTTCCCAATATCTTTCCACTAGAAATAGGTTGAGCTGGGATTTGAACCCAAGTCCCTTTGATATCAATGCTCATGGAATTTCCATGATGCTTCACTTCCTCCCCAAATGTCTGCATAAGAAATTCTTATAAAAACCTAGGCAATTAGGAGTCATTGAAAATTATTGAGCAGGAGAGTAAAAGAATAGATTTGGGTTTTGAAAAATCAATTTGACATTAATTAGTAAAATGGATTAGAAACAGGGGAGAGATAATAAGGGAGACATTTAAAAAGCTATTTTAATTGTCTGGCTAAAGGAAATGAACATCTGATCCAGATCAGTGGCAACAATATGGGGAAAAAAGGCAGAGACAAGAGACACTGCAAAGTTTAATTTATTAGATATGGTAAACGTCTAGCTGTGAGGAAACTAGCAGTGGAGGAAACTAAACAGAAATGAGAGAGATCTGCAGCTGGATGAAGTGAATATCTCTGTGATAGATGCCTTTGAAGGGTACACTGACCTTGTTCTTGACCTATCAGGGAGATAAGTTCCTTTCTAACTGCAAAGTTCCATATTTTTAAGGAAGATCTAAATAGGGTCTATTTTCTGAAAAACTGTAGATATGGGCACCAGAGTCATCTCACCCTTGGCCTGAATAATGGTTTAGCTCTTCAAAAAGTTAGTCAAAAAATAACACTTAGTCCCAGGGCAGCCCGGGTGGCTTAGTGGTTTAGCGCCCACCTTCAGCCCAGGGCGTGATCCTGGAGACCCGGGATAGAGTCCCACATCCGGCTCCCTGCATGGAGCCTGCTTCTCCTTCTGCCTGTGTCTCTGCCACTCTGTGTGTGTGTGTGTGTGTGTGTGTGTGTGTGTGTGTCTGTGCCTCATGAATAAATAAATTTTTAAAAATCTTTAAAAAATAACACTTAGTCCCAAATGTCCATTGACCCCTAATTAAGATATGTAGTTAATGGTTGTCTTGTCACAAAAAGGTCTATCTGGTTAGGTGACAGGCATTCTGGTCTATTATCAATTGAAGTTCAGTCCCTACCTTGTAAGAAGACTTTCAAGCATTTTAAAATACTTAACTTTCATTAAAAACAAAACAAAACAGAAACAGAAAAAGGGAAAGGAGAGGCAAGAAAAGGAGCGGAGTTTCAAAAGATGTTTTTCAAGATGCTGTTCAATTGGAAAGCCTTATATAGACAGTCATTTTAGGTGGTACTTATCTTAAATTAATGGAACTTGCTAGCTCCAAGAATCTCTCTGGTCACCTAGGATTTATTCCACATGTTGTTAGCAAGTGGCAATGCATAAAACACAAGATCTAATATTCAGAATGCTTGTAATAGCAAAGTCCTTCCTGCCAATTTTAATAGCATTAAAATGTCTACACGCATCTAGCAAATCTGCTGGCTTCCAATGGCTGGAATTAGACCAGATTCACCTTCTGTCTGCTACATGAAGCCAGAACTTGAAGACAGGAAAAAAAATTAGTGCTAGTATTAACTCTGAGCTCCTGATCTTCTATTACCCACATTAGACTCAACTCATGAAGTCCACCTTTTCCATCATTCTAAGAAGCGACAGCTGGACCGCAGAACATAAGGATACCTTGGGCCTTGTAAAATCACTGAGATGAAATTGCAGGGAAGCCTAAATGAAAGAGATACTATCTTTTTATATATGTGGAGAAGAGATCAGACTTTATCAAAAGTAATATGTACAAAACTGAGAAGAATGTAGGAAAGGCCTTCTAGAATGCTGGAATGGAAACCAAAATTATCTAGAATGGATCAAAATTGTGGTAAAGATAAAGGATTGAAAGTGGGTACCAAACAGAGAGAATGGGCAAAAAAGAAACCAAAATTATCTAGAATGGATCAAAATTGTGGTAAAGATAAAGGATTGAAAGTGGGTACCAAACAGAGAGAATGGGCAAAAAAGAGAGAACCATTTCTTTCTTTTTTTTTTTCCCCCCAAGGAACCATTTCTAGGAAGAGCATGGTCATGTCAGAGTAGGCTATTTAGTTACATATCCGTGTTAAGTATGCATTGGGGAAATCAAGGAAAACAGAGATCTCATTGGAAATACAGGGAACTGTGTGATGAGGCATATGGGTGCTCATCTTGACCAAGCTAGTAATTAATTTAAGCAGGTTATTAAAATTTTCCAGTCCTGGGGCACCTGGGTGGCTCAGTGGTTGTCTGCCTTTGTCTCAGGTTGTGATCCCGGAATCCTGGGATCAAGTTCCACTAAGGCTCTCTGCATGGACCCTGCTTCTCCCTCTGCCTATGTCTCTGCCTCTCTCTGTGTGTCTCTCATGAATAAATAAATAAAATCTTAAAAAAATAAAATAAAATTTTCTAGTCCTTGGTTTTCAGCTATAAAGATAGTCCCTTTACACTCTAGGGCTCTATATGCTTAAGATTTAACATCTATGATTTTTTAATATAATCTCTAGAAGTTGAAAAATTGGAAGGGTCCTTGAAATTATTGAGTCCAACTCTTATTTCTGGGACCTGAAAAGGACAAAAAGGGGGCACGGAATTTTGAGATTCTGTGGTTCTCATTACTTAATCCTAAACTTAGAACATCTTGAAAATGTAAATTAACAAGAAATTTATCAACTTATATGTAAATTGCCTTTAGAGTTTCTTTGAACACTTCTTAAGACCTGAATAAGAGGTATATATGCAACTAACTTTAGGACAACTTGATGTGGAAAATCCAAACTTATAAAACCAATGAGTTAAAGGGCAATTGCTTTACAGAGCAATTTACCTTAGCAATATTTTGTGTGGAAATTTTCTCTTCCTGGAGGATTTAAAACATTTAAAAACTGAATTTTGTAAAGCAAAACCAAATTCCAATAGGAAATTTTTGTATAAAGCTAAATGTCCCAATAAAATATATTCAGAAAACCGTTCTAGAGTTTAAAATGTTTTGTATCAAGGTCGAGTTCTGAAATTACAAAAACATATCTGCATTTTGTTATAAATATTTTACTAAAGATCTAATCTCACTGAGAGTAAAAGTCAAATTCCATAAAAAGGCCTAATGCCCCATGAGACGTCTTCTCCTCTTGCTCTATTAGGTAACATGTCCTACTGGCTTCTCCCATCCACTGAACTATCCTGTATGTTTCCCTCCAACCATGCTGATCTTTTCACTGTTTTGTAATGTGCTGGCATGTTCCCAGTGCAGAGCTTTTATACTTGCTATTCCCTCTGATTAGAATGTTCTTCCCCCTCGATAGCCAAATGAGTTGTTCTTGCCCTCTTAGTGGAGTTGTCCCTGAAGAACCTATTTAAAATTGCAAAATACTTTTACAGTTTTATTTTCTTCCCTTACAACATATCACTAACACACTAGAATTTTCCTTATATGTTGTTTATTGTTAGCTCCAGAAGGTCAGGTGTTTTATCTATGTTGCTCTTTCCTTGGTGCCTTCAGCAGTAGTTGACATAGAGAAAGTAAGTGCCTAATAAATATTTGCTGAGTTGATGAATAGCCAAAAATTATGGCCTATGGATCATGGCTCTTCATTTCTAATTCTTAAAAAAGGAAAAATTGGGGTAAAATGACATTTCCCCATTTATTTTGCAAACTACCAACAATGAGAGATAGGTCAAAGATATCCTTATTTGAGGGGACTGTTGTGAATTACATGCATATTTTTGAAGTCCTCTAATTTTTTTATGAATTATATATCTTTAGTCTTAATTCAAGAGAGTTCAAAACAGATTTTATCAATTTTATCCAGATGAATGATATTTTTATAGCCTAGTTGTAACTATGGATAAACTTTTATTAGTCAGTATGAATATTAGTATTTAATAAGTTGAGCTGTTCTCAAGAATTCTGGGGGTTGTTTCAAGTGGAGAAACATCTCAATTTGAGCCAGAAATTTCAAGAGTTTTGGGCTTTATATTTGGTCCTATAAAATTCCAGGACATTGTGGCTTAGTAAGCCTGGTTTTCTTTCTCTTCAATCATTTCCTCTGTTAAAACTTATCTACATAGACACTACATCTTTCAATGATCAATGTACATCTAGAAATTTGCTCTTATCAATGGCAGCTGCAAAAACTTAATGTTCAACTCAAGTTCATTAAAGTTTGTGAATCTTCTTCTGAAAGTGTGGCTTCATTTCCACTACATAAAAGTGATTCTGTTGAACTCATTGCTTTAACAATGGAAAACAAGGGAGTAGGAAAACATCAACCTCCTTGACCTGGTTTGAAAATAGATACACATACTTCCTTGAATAAATCCATAATGCTCTAATCTCACTTTCTTCACTGCTTTAAGTTGTTTTGTGTTCAGTTACCTCAAATGTCAATCACAATGTGTCCACTGGAGAACAACAATTCTAAAGACCTCTTTATTTTAACGTGCATCGTAGATAATAGAAAGAGGTATTTGTCAAGCTTTTCTTCATATAAAGTAAAAGTTTTTATTTCATTTTGGCATCTTCCAACTATTCCACAACTTAGTGATTGTTAAGGATGTGGAATCAAGGAAACTCACCATTTTGATTTCTCCCTTCACCTCATGTTGTAATTAAACTAACTTACAGTATTTGGGACACCCTTCTATAGAGTGATAGAGAATTAGTAAACCAACTTTCTTTTTAACATAAACACAGAACTTTCCTTTTTCATCTTTCATTGGTAAGCAGAATCAATTTTTCCATGCATAGGCTGAACATCTCAAATTCCTTATTAGCAGAGGTTTAGACCACACTGGTTCATGTATACCAGCTAGTCTGATAAAATCTCTTTTGCTGAATTCTCAAGCATGAAGCACCCTGGGGAAAGGTAAGTTGGATTGGACCTGTGGAATGAATTTTGGAATACGCCCTGGACTATGAGTCAGATGACCTGAGTTCCTGTCTCATACTGCCAGTTACTAATTCTGGGAGTATGGGTAAGTCATTTAACCTCCCTGAGCCTCAATTTCTTCTTCTATATAGTAGAAGGGGAAAATACTGTGGCTTTTAATTTTACCATCAGAGGGATATATGGGGATTAAATAAAACAATGTTGTAGTGCTTTATGAGCTGGATGATATTATATAAAAATGTGATAAATTTTTAAAATTGTTCCAACTATTGCCAGCTGATTTGGTTCATGCCTCATTTCTGGCTGGGCTAAGTTCTCTTTTGTATCCTTTGGCTATTACCTTACACAATCCAGAAACTGCACAAATTATTTTGCTGCCCTGGACATTTGTGATGTTTAATATTGTTGAAAATAAATAGCTTTGAGAATATTTTCTACTCTGAGACTTCCTTGTGATTTCTTTTCCAATTAGATCAATCCTGGGCAAAATTATGCAACAGTATTTTCAGCACCCCCTATTATTGCTCTGGCAACACCATCTCAATCTTCTTAATGCTCTTCTTTTTTCCAGGAAGTCTAATGTTTCATCTGGCTCTGATGCCAAAAGAAAACCTTAATCCAGTAACTGTGGTGCTCCATCCTTGATTGTCTGTGTAGGTAGCACCCTCACTGGCCTTCCATGCTCTAATACAGACCTCCAAATGGATCTGGCTAGAGCTCTATTCTTAGTAAATAGAGCCAATCTGATTAACTAATTAGCACTGAGTTGATAATGGAAATAATGGCCTAATATGTTTTCTGCATCCAAGTTTAAAATTTACATTTTAATATGTTTTTCAGGCCTTAGCTCAAAGGTCATAGGATGTTTCTAGGATTCTGTTCTCTAAGAGGAATCTTCCTCACCTCTTCTTCTCCTCTATCAACTCATGCTTAGTCTGCCTTCACTAAGGGAGACTATTTCTCTGATCTTCCTTATTAAATTAATTCCTTCTGATGTAATTTCTTATAGTATCAGGTTTTTTTCTTCATATCATTTATGATAGTTGTAGTTTTACATTTATTCACAAATTTTTTAATGACTTTCTCCCCAACTCCATGCTAAGCTCCAAGAGAGTATAATCTTAATTTTACTTTTCATCTTCATGCCCCAGGTCTAGAAAATAGCAGGCACTCAATAAATATTAAATAAATGAACAGGCTTATATATATGAAAAATTCATTTTTTTTTTTATCAGGGAGATTTTACTTTTGAATCATCTCCTGAGGGTGATGAAAGAGGGTCAGTGGGAGTTCTTACCTGTAAGCAAAACTTAACCCTCAGTCTGGGCATTTCGAGTGAGGGTAGATTTATTTGAAGAACTTTGAGGGTAGATGGCAGGAAGCAGTCACCAACAAGTAGCTGTGTGCTGGGAGATCAGGTTTGGAAACAGTAGAAAATAAAAGAAGTCTAAATATCTGAGCCCAGAAAAGCAAAACACAGCAATCTCATGAGCATCAAAAGTTGGTCTAAATGTCCTTTCTGTTGCCACCTGCACTATTGTTTTTCCTTCCATTGTAACTACCACCCCCGTCCCTATGTTAAAATGAATCTGGTCTCTAAATACTACCATCTTTGGATAGCCCTGGTGGCGCAGTGGTTTAGCGCTGCCTGCAGCCCGGGGTTTGATCCTGGAGACTGGGGATCGAGTCCCATGTCGGGCTTCTTGCATGGAGCCTGCTTCTCCCTCTGCCTGTGTCTCTACCCCTCTCTCTCTCTGAATAAATAAATAATTATTTTTAAAATAAATACTACCATCTTCTTTTATCACCAAGAGTCAATGTGTGCCCAGCCTCTTTAGATTTCATAAAAGCTTAGAAGGAACAGAAGGAAATACTTCTGCCATATTCTATTTCACTCAGCTTATATGAGTGCCAAACATGGCTAGAAGTACCTTTAGTGGGAAGAGACCATTTATGGCAGGACCAGGAATTATAATCTAACCCAGATTGTTTCCATTTAAAAGAAAGAATTCCATGGGGAAACCAAGGGGATGGATGATGAACATCAGAAAATCTCATCAACATCAAGTAAGCAGTAATTAGTATAATTCCTGCTCTCTTTATTAAGAAGAAATTTGAAAAATGGCAGAAAAAGTAAAACTTTCAGAATCCTTTCCATTGGTCCAAAAAATAAGTATGAAAGACAGAGATGGTAAAGTCCCTACAGATTCAGATATTAAGCTTAATATGGACACTGCCAGTCTTTCCATAACAAAAGATTCACTTAGGAATTAGAAATCCAATGAGGCTTTCCATCTATTCAGTGACTAATCATCTACAACAAGCCAAGATAGAACAATATCTTCCCCAAATAAACCTATGCCAAAAGTCAAAAGCAAAGTTAGAGCAACAAACAAAATCCCTAGCTTTCCTCATTTTATTCCTCTTAATGCATTCAGATTCTAGTAAATTACTAGGACAATAATTGGACGTTATATCTAATGTTCAATACATTGCTCAAGAGAAACATTTCTTTCTGTCAGATGCTGCTCTACAGAAACTTCCATAATTCCTGGATCCTTCCACTTAACTGCTCACCACACCCATATTCTGTGTGCTGATTTTTTTTATAAACATCTCTATTTTCTGTTTTCCTTTTGTTACTCATCTCTTTTAGTCTACAATGTCCTTCATATTCATTGATGTAGCGATCTGAAAGCTAAAACCTGTCAAAGAGCAAATTCAAATGTTAGAGAACAATCCTTTGTCCTAACTCCTAACTTTTCTGTGGGAGGATTCAACTTACTGTAACACTTGACTCTCTACTGCTTGACTCTCTGGCCCCAGACATGTGGATGTCTCTGAAGAATAAACCCAGCCAGTGTGACCCAGTCTCATACGCATCTTCTTCCGAGTTCTCATGCTACTACTCATCACTCCCCCTCAGTATATGCCTTTTGCTGTTCTTGTGAGACAGGATCTTGCCTATGTTCAGTGTTGTAAGAGACTCAGGCATAAAGTCTGCCATATTCTAGGGATCTGAGCTTTCATACTAGGCTCCACTGTGAACACAGATTGATTTTATAAGGGGATGTGCTGTCCTACGTTTGCCACTTTAATTATTTCTAATTGTTGAAAACCTCAGTGAGAAGATTGAGGCTATTAGAGGGACCTTCAGAAACCAAAACACCAAACACTTTTCACCTAATTTTAACCCAACAATATTCTTATCTCCATATTTCCCTCTCTCTGTGAAGTGAGTAAAATCTAGGGGAAACTGAGGAGGGGAAACAAAGTATCCAGGGCTCCTGTCTAAGCTGGCAGATAAGGTACATTCCTCTGGTCTAGAAATTTTTCACATAGGATCAGTCCTGATAAAATCATAAGAGTTTAAAATGAGAACATCTGGCTGGTAAAATCCACAGAGGTTAAAGAACTTGTGCTCATCCCAAATGTGCCATCACCAATGTTATGAGGAATTTTTATTGTCTTGTATTCTCTAGCATGCATTGCAAACAGGCACCAGGTGCTCCAGTTCTCTTCTGTCGCACAATTAGTAGCAAACCATGCATAGAGTACAATTGCTTGGCCCCTTAGTGATTTGGCTCTCCAGACTGAAGAGGCCAAGAGCAAGCTGGCACTTCCCCCACCACTCAACTCACAGCTGGCTACTCTATTCACAGGGCTCCATCCCAGTCTCATCAATGTGTGTCCAGTCTGTCGGGGCTTATAGAAGCTTGGAGGGGACAAAGAGGAACGTTTTAGATTGATTGTTTTCAGGCACAATTCACCACACTGATTGTTTGTGTATAAAGGGAAGTGACAATGGGTCCTAGATTTTATTTGCAGAGGGCTTTTGTACCAATAAAGTCAATTATTCAAGATAGTTCTGCAAAAGATGATTCATTTATTTCAGTTTTTTTATGGCAAAAAATAAACAGGAAAAATTGCTTATGTTGAAAACATGAATCAGGTCATTGGGTTCAGAATGGCTTTGGTCATTCATCTGCATGATATTTCAAAAAATATAAATCAGGTATGTCTTTTACCTACTTAAAATTCCCAGTGGCTTCCCTTGCACCTAGAATAATCCAGAGGCTACCTGCCATGTGCATTTCTGCCTTAGGACCATTGCACAGGGTCTTCCATCTGCTTTAGACACTTGCTTTTCTCTCTCCCAACACCCTGGACCTGATTGGCTCATTCTTATTATTTGGTTCTCAACCCACATACGACCTCCTCAGAGAGATCTTTTCTAACTATTTTGTTTAAAAAAGGTACACTCCTACAAATTAAAACCACAGTGAGATATCATCTCACACCTGTCAGATGACTAAAATTAAAAATACAAGAAACACCACAAGTGTTGGTGAGGAAGTGGAGAGAATGAAACCCTTGTGCACTATTGGTGGTAATGCAAACTGGTGAAGCCACTGTGGAAAACAGTATGGAGGTTCCTCAAAAATTAAAAAATAGACATATATTATCCAGTGATTCCACTACTGCATATTTACTCAATGAATATAAAAACACTAATTCAAAAAGATAATATGTACCCCTTTGTTTTTTTTTAAGATTTTTATGTTTTTATTCATGAGAGACACACAGAGAGAGGTAGACACAGGCTCCTCACAGGAAGCCTGATGTGGGACTCGATCCCAGGACCCTGGGATCATGCCCTAAGCTAAAGGCAGATGCTTGATTTAAGAAACAAAACAAAGAAAAAAAAAGACAAATAAAAAAACAGGCTCTAACCACAGAGAACAAATCTATGATTACCAGAGGGAAAGTAGGTGGGAATATGGGGGAAATATGTGAAGGAGATTAAGAGTACACTTATGATGAGCACTGAGTAATGTATAGAATTGTTGAATCACTATATTGTGTATCTGAAATTAATATAACACTGTATGTTAACTGTACTGGAATTAAAATTTTTAGAAGTTATAAAAAATAAAAAGGTACACTCAACCCTAGTCATTCTGAAGCTTGTTTTATTTTTGTTTTTGTTTCCTTTTATTGCCTGTCTTCCTCACTGGGGTATAAACTGCATGTGGTCAAGTAGCTTGACTGTCATATTCATCACTGTAGCCACACATTCTGGAATAGTGGTGGCTGTAACATTATAGGCACTCAGATTAATTTGTTGAAACATAGTAACTTAAGCACTTTCAATGAAAATTTGAAATATGTATACAATAACTAAAACAATATGTAGTGAGTGAATCTTTCTATATCTGGTCATTGTATCAGTTAACATCATTTTGTTGCGTAGCCTAGTAAGCTCAAGATTAATCACCAGTTGCTTTCCATAAATCTCTACATATTACTACAGATCCAGTATCCCAAAGGAAGGAAATCTGAACAAAAATTATATGTGTCCATTACATAGCCCTTTGAACAAAATATCCCAGTGTGCTTGCTAATATTATTCAATCACTCCCTGTTTTTAGTAACAAGGTGAAAGACAAAGGAGCCTAGATAGAAGAAAAAATGCAGATAAAAATTTTGGTCATATCTAAATTTCCATAAATTATAAGCAGTAGATTTTATCAATGCAGAATGTAAGCTTTGAGGGATATCTGAATCCATACTAATACATAAACTTTACTATTTATTTTGTTATTTCCAACATCCTGTGTTACATCTTAAAATGATAACCATGACAAACATTGATAATGGCTACAAAATAAATAATGTTTTGATTTATTTTTGTAGTGTAATTGAAGTTTTGTGCAATCTACTTTTTAGAAAATATTCAGAAAAATGACTTTCATGATATAGATTTTCAATGTTTAAATTTTCCATTTTTTAATTTAATGTTGGTTTCTTCAGATTCAGTCTTAAGGTGTTCTGCATTAGAATTGATACAGGACACATATTAAACTTCAAGTAATTTTTAGCAACTAGATTACATCTGTGTGTGTATGTGTGTTCATTACATATGGTTATAGACCATTCTCATGGATCCTTGAAAAAGGTTCAGGAAAGTAAGGAAGTATTCTTATATCTGAAGCTCCCAAATAGAATTAAGGCTCTTTTAGTTACAAGTGACAGAAAACCAAGTAAAGCTAGATTAAGTTCATACTTAACGAAATTTGTTGGTGCGTATCACCAGCAAGTAAACCAAAATACTTCAAGGATCAGGGAAAGTGCTCCTGAAACAAGGGCTTTCAGTTCTGGAAGTAGAACCTGGGATCACAATACTGTCAGGTCTTTCTTACATTCTATCCATCTTATCTCTGCCTCACTTTGTTTCTCTCTATATGTTGGTTGAGTGATTTCCTACTACAGAAAAGCTTTCTCCATGTGATATTGAATGTAGCACCTGTCAGCTGAAACTTAGCACAGAAAAAGAAATTTTTTCTTTTTTCCAGTATCCTTGTATCAGTCTGAGGGAAAGATCCCAATTGCTCCTGCTTTAATTAAATGCTGACCGTTGTGACCAAGGTTGGCAGAGTCCATTGGCAAGATCTCATTGGGTAGGAAAAAAGAATGCTATAACAGTACATTTCAAAGGCTAGGAATCAAACTTTATTTCCTGCTATGATTTACTGAGTACCTCTTTTCTATTAGGCATTGGATTATGCACTGTCAACACAGATAAAATGCACAATTCCTAGCACATTAATTTACACACATGCCTAATATTATTTTTGTATTGAGCTAGGAACTCAAGATACAAAGATTAACTGGTTTTTCCCCCTCAGTGGACTCAAAATATAGTTTGGGAACTAGGCCATGGACATTAATAGAGTCATATATGACAACTTATAAATAATGAGATATGATTAATTCCATAGAAGTTTTTAAGGGCGTCAACATTACTGGAGCTAAAATAATCTGGAATATGTTCATGAAAGAAAAAGAGCCTGAGTTACTGGAAGATCTCAAAAAACAGCACCTGAATAAGCAGAGTCACCAACTCTTCTGGAGCTAACATTTCTATGTTGTTTAAATATGCCAGCTATGTCTGAGGTACATGAAGGATCCAGAATTCTATAGCCCTTCTCCAGCATCTCCCTCCAGAAATGTAGAGGGAGCATTGAACCCCCAATCTACTCAAATCTCTGGTTTCAGCATCTTGGGTAGTAGGAGATGTACATAAAGACAAATAGCCAAATAAGGATCTGAGTATCAGCTTCATAATGGATATCAAGTCAGGGCTCTTTCATCACTGCTAAACTGAAAAAGGACAGAGTTTTGTTTTTGTTTTTAATTATTTTCCATGTTTATAGTTTCCTGGATGGCTGTAACAAATTACTATGATACTGGGGACTAAGATCGCTTATAAATATATTCTTTCACAGTCCTGAAAACAAGAGTCCAAAATCAAGGTGTTGAGAGGGCCACTCTTCCTTGGAAGTTTCTAGGTGAGAATCTGCCCTTGCCTCTTTCAGCTTTTGGTGACAGCAGGTGTTCCATGGCTTGTGGAAGCATAACTCCAACCTCTGTTTCCATATTTACATGGACTCTGATTAGTGTTTCTGTCTCAAATTTCCCTCTGCTCTGTATAAGGACCCTGTCATTGGATTCAAGACCACCCTAAATCTAGGATGATTCCATCTCAAAATCCTTAACTTAATAACGACTACAAAAAGCCCTTTTCCAAAATAGGGCCACATTTACATGTTGTAGAGGTTGGGACTTGCACATACATTTTTTTGGCCACTGTTCAATCCACTGCACTCTGTATTGAAGATAGTTGGCCCATTTGACCAGCCCATGACCCAGCCACATGCAAGAAGCTAGAGAATGGCAGGCCCTACTTCCACTTAAGTGAGTTTAATGCCTGGATTTTGGAAGAAAAGGAGAAAACTAGAGGACATAGGTGTTTAGAGGTCTAAGCACCTTTTCTTCCAAGAAATCAAGACAGAAAGACACTTCTTTAAAAAAAAAAAAAAAGATTTATTTATTTATTTATTTATTTATTTATTCATTCATTCATTCATTCATTTATTCATTCAAGACATAGGGAAAGGCAGAGACATAGGCAGAGGGAGAAGTAGGCTTCTCACAGGGAGCCTGATGTGGGACTCAAGCCCCGGACCCCAGGGTCATGATCTGAGCCAAAGGCAGATGCTCAACCACTGAGCCACCTGGGTGTTCCCAGAAAGACACTTCTATTCATGAGTAGTACCCTCCCTTGTGAAATAAGACCTCCTGGAAGTAGTGTTTTCACCCTTCAGACTCATGAATAAATCATGACTCTTCATCCTTAAGGGATAGTCACAAACATATGGAAGGTGAGCCTGGATGTTCATTCCAAGCCATTTCCCACCTTCTGAGGAGGAAAGAAGCAGTCGTCTCCTCTACAGAGATTTATGAAAGAATATGGGCTTTTGAACATGTCTCCTACTCTGACCTTAAAAAAAAAAAAAAGCATTTGCGTGAAGAGCTAATAATACAAGACATCTAGAACATTTGGAAAATTAGCTCCAGGCTGATACATAGATATATTTAGTTATTCATTTAGTCATTTATTCACCAACATGTGCTAGGCACCACCTACATTCTGCAAATACAGTGGTCATGGTCCCTGTCCAAATAGGATGTAAAGTGTAGGTAGTGGAACAACATACTATGCTATAATGACATCTTTCATTGTCTAAGTGTTGCAGTATGGGAGCATTGACCAGGAGCATAAAACTTAGCTGTGAAGGGGTTAGGAGAAGTGGTGACATTAAGACTTAAATCAAAGAGAAAGTGCCTGGTAAGGGAAGCAAGGTGGGGCAGATGGCAGGTGAGAGAGAACCTGCAACTGCAGCAGCTGGTGAGATAAATAGACATTAGAACAAAAGGGCCTTGTAAACACGTTAAGGTGTTTGGACTTGTCCTGCAAGCTTTGAGGAGTCACCTAAGAGCTAGTGACCTAATTAGATTTGCATATTGAAATGCTCACTCTGACTGTAGCATGAAGAATTGATTAGAGGATACCAGAGGTGCAGGGCCAATTAAGAAGCTCTTGTGATACAATGTGGGTGTTTATTGGCATGTTAGATGCCAAAATAAATCAAAATCCTCTGTGACCCTCCCATATATTTACCTGTATCTCAAATTTTTCAGTATGTGGGCCACAGTGGTCAGTTCAGTATATGAAAAAGTTAAGAGAGTGCTACTTGAACTTCACAGAGATGCATCTTGAGGTTTAAAATTGATGGAAAAGGGGTCCTGGGTGGCTCAGCGGTTGAGCGTCTGCCTTTCACTCAAGGTGTGATCCCAGAGTTCGGGATCAAGTTCTGCATCAGACTCCCTGCAAGGAGCCTGCTTCTCCTTCTGCCTGTGTCTAGGTCTCTCTCTCTCTGTGTCTCTCATGAATAAATAAATAAATAAATAAATAAATAAATAAATAAATAAATAAATACTTATTTTTATATTTAAAAGTAAATAAAATAAAATAAAATTGGTGAAAAAAACTCAAAGAAAGAAATTATTGGCCTTTGTAAATAAAAGCTAGCTTCAGACACATTTGAATTTGGGAACTCAAGCAATGTCATCAGGAATAGGTCTTTCACCTTCCATTTCTTAATTCTTTTCTCCCTCATATTAGCATGGCCTTTGGTCAGATCTTCTCCAAGTGCTATTCCCCTATATTAGCCCAAGGGATGCATATTCCTAGTTCCATAATCAGCAAAAAGAGCACATTTTTTCTTCAAAGAATTGTGACAAAAGTCATTAGTACAAATTAGATAATATGTCCAACTCTGAACTAATTAGTATGTCAAGAAAAAAATATACTCATAAATTTGGGTCTGGTTAAGGTACTCATTCCTAGAATGGGGCATGGATCCATCTTATATCACACAGTCTGAGTGAGAAACAACTAATTTCCAAAAGTAAATTTTAAGTGTTGTTATCAGAAGTAAAAGACCTGGATTCTGGATAAGCAAAACAAACGATGTCCACAATACATTCTCATTCTTCCAACCCACCACATATGGATTTACATAACCAATATAGGAAAAGTAATAATCCTGTTAAATAATTCCAGACCATAGATAGGAATCCTGGACCTTGGGAAAAGAAGGTTACAAAGCTTGGGCCCTTTTCTAAGCAAACCCAACCTCTCAGCTCAACCAGGCTATGGCATTATTTGTTGTGTGGCAGCCAAATGGCCTGCATTCTAGGGCAAAGAAGACTGCCAACTGGGTATTCCATGCCCCATCCTAAGTTAGGTCTTAAAGAAAAGAGATAGCATCTTGAGTGAAGCCAGCTTGGAATCGGGAGGTGAGACCAAGAGAATTGGGATAGTACAAACCCCAAGGCTTTGTCTTTGTCACTGGACAACTGTTGCACACCACAAAGAGCAAGATTCCATTCAAATCCCAGCCCCAGAAAGTGCAACTTACTTATTCAAAGCATCTGTGGGGGACACATAAAACAAATGTGGCTAAACCAATGTCTCAGAGACAAGGAGTCTGGACCCTGGCCAAAGAGGGAAGGTGGCCCTTTTGGTTGCAGAAGAAGTCACCTGGGAATCCAAAAGCAGCAGTGAATACAGTAACCTGCTTGATGGTTAACACCCCTGAATAGCATTACATGAGATTTCAATGTATCTTCCCTCTGACTACTCCTTTTCAGTCAAAGAATCATGAAGTTACAGTGCAAAGGATGATTTTCTTTAGGATATCCTTTCAGAGGAATTTTGGACAATGCACCACAACCTGGCATCTTGGGGGTTTTGTGTTATTGTTTCGTGGTCGTTGTCTTCTGCAGCAGGCACACATCTTTTCCGCTTGCTTAATGTCCATTTCCTTTTTGTAGCATTACCCCCATCGCAGTGGTGAAAGTGATGTTCCAGGGGTGAATATGTTACCTAGGCTGGAAAAACACGTTAGTCTCAGTGACTGGTTCACTGAGGAAAATGGGACCTAATTAAAGTCAATGAGAGTCTGACCTAGGAAGACCTGCTTGGGTACCCTTCAGAAAAAAGCAATTTCATCTACTTCTACAAAGCCCTAACATCATTTTAGAACTCTAAGAACAATGGCTTTATTTCAATTATCCACTCTTAACTGACAGACCATCCCCTAAAACTTAGTGGCTTAACAAAGAAATCATTTTATTTGCTCATGATTCTCTGCATCAGGAATTCTGTCAGACACAGTGGAGATGGCTAACCTCTGCTCACTAACGTCTAGAGCTCTCAACTAGAGGGCTCAAATATGAGACATGTTTGAACAGAGGCCATGTGTTGGGAACCTTGGTTCCAGCTATTGCTGAATTTTCTCAGTTCACTTTCAAGTGGCCTGTGTATGTAGCTAACTTGGGCTTCCTCACACTATGGTGTACACTCAAGGTAATACAATTTCTTTCATGGCAACTGGATTGCCAAAGGGAATAGTCCAATAGAACAAGACATGGAACATTCAACATCGGTACAAATGGCTATTAACTCCCTGAATTATGTTTTCTGATATTCTTCTGACCAAAGCAATACACACAGTCAAGCCCAGAGTCAATATGGAAGGGGACAAAGCAAGAGCTTGAATACTGGGAAATGAGATTCAATTATGAGGAGGGGCACTAATATATCAAATCTACTACAGGCTTAAACATTCAATTTCTCAGAAAGATGATGAGCCTTCTTCAAGCTCCTTCTTAGAGTCTCTAAGTAAGTAGTAGTTACTAGATCAGGAAAGAAAAAGCATAGCAGCCACCAAAACTTTGCTGCAGCTAAAAGATTGCCTTGTAGACTCAAGGAAAGCACTCCCTTGGGAACTCTGAGAAATAACTAGAAGATACCATGAAAGGTATTAATTTCTTACTTGAATCTGGTGTCATTATAATGTGGGTGTAAATAGTAATATGACTTTCTACTCTGGTTAAGTTCTGGCAAGGTCTGGACTTAGGAATTACAGAAAATAATGAAAACAATAAATACGTGGTGTTTTAAAGCCCACACTATTTCCCCAGCTTTCATCCAGTTTCACCATATGACATTTGAATCATAGTCAACTAGTGGTTCTTATAATATTTTAGAGCAAACTAACCAAAAAGAATATAGATTCCTTCATGAGAGAGCATAAAATTTAACCTGTGACTTAAAAAAATTCTAATAACAACTTCCACCACAGGGACTCAGTTATGCTAAAGCTTAGCAAAGAAAATATTTTCTCTTTGCCACAAGTCCAATGCTGGTTGTCAAGATTCTCCAGAGAAACAGAACCAATAAGATATATATATAAATACACAAAGAAGTTTATTATAAGGCATTGGCCTACACAGTTATAGAGTCTGAGAAGTTCTACACACTGCCATCTGCTTGGTGGAGGCCCATGAAAGCCGGTGGTATAGTTCCAGTTAAAAGCTGAAGGCCTGAGAACCAGGGGAACCAGTGGTGTAAAGTCTCAGTCCAAGTCTAAAAGCCCAGGAAGCAGGAGCAGTTATTGTTATTGTTATTGTTATTGTTATTGTTATTGTTAACTGAGTTAATAACTCAGTTATTGTTAACTGAGGCCGGAGAAGATGAATATCCAGACTCAAGCAGACTGAATACATTCACTTTTCCCTGACTTTTTGTTCTATTTAGACCTTCAGAGGATTAGATAAAACCCATCTGCATTGGTGCAGATGATCTGCTTACTTAGTCTACTGATTCAAACATTCATCTCTTTCAGAAACACACCCAGACATGGACACACTCAGACACATCCAAAAACACTCATAGACACACTCAGAAATAATGTTTTACCAGCTATCTGAGCATCTCCTAGCCCAGTCAAGTTGACAAATAAAATTAACTGTCTCATCAGTCAATGCTTCAAAACCACTTTTCTAAGAAGAATCTGTCCTTTGCCTTTAACTACACTCACCAATAAAACAAAACTCAAAATTAATTTCTTCTACTAGTTGCTGATGACAACGGTCAATCTCTTTAAGAAAACAAGACTCATTAGTTAACAGCTCAGATGGGAAGGGAAGCTGAAAGTCATTTGATGTTACCACATGTTTCAAAGACATCCCTCAGAGAAAAGTTGTATGCTTGATACCAAGAATTTCTCATCGGGGCAAATATCAAGAAATAAGTGTGCCCATCTCCACATAGGAAAAGAGAAGATTGGCACTTTCTGTAGAAGATAGGGTAATTCCTATTCTAGTTTTGCTTTCTTAGTGTTGCATCTGGAAAATTCTTCTACAACTTAACAGGGCTCACTTTTAAACACTTGATCTGTTTTAACTCAAGTTGGACCACAGTGAAGAAGTACAAGGCCACTCTAATAAAAGTGAATATCAAACTTCCTCCTATTATTATCTATCCTCTTTAGCATTAAAAAAAAGGCTTTGATTTTAGTCAACCCACAAATTTTTATTGTACATCTATCCCATACTAGGTGCTAGGATTATAAGTGTAAATAAGACAAAATCCTTGCTTAAGGATTTACATTTATGGATGCAGGAATTGCAAGGAGGAAGGGGGAAAATGATGAACACACATGCAAATAATCATATTTCATGTACTAATTAGTGCTGTGAAGAAGATAAAGTGATAATATGATGGCAAGCAACTAAGGGAAGAAAGATGAAATGAAATAAGATAATGACCAGTTCTCAGATAAATGAAGGGGAGGCTGCTTCAGCTAAAATGATGGGACTTACCACTCTGAGATCAGAGAGTTGGTAAATAGCTAATCTGAGGTAACAGATGGGCAGGTTGGGACTACCATCTACATCTTTGGCTCTACGAGATTTATAGTGACTGTATAATTTATTGTTGTTATGACTTTGTTGAACTAACATTTGTTAAGTGGAGCACAGTGTGTCAGGTCATGAGTCATGATTCAATGACAGACCCCAAGAGAAACTGAAATAAAGAAGTTTTATCACTCACAGGTCCTGGAGTAAGTACCTCGGTTGCCACAAGGAGCCACATGAGGAGGTAAAGGGAAAGTATAGACAGAGAGACAGGACCTGGAGCTCGTGCCTTTAATAGGATCTGTGGATGGGGTGCTTTGAGGTTTCCAGACTGGAATCAGACTTGTCAATTCAAGCCAAAAGAGCAGGGTTTTGGGCAGCTCCAAGGTGATCTTATCTAAATGATGAAAAAGCCACAGAAGTGCTCAGAAGCAAGGGAGACTATGGATCATAAGATCTGTCAGGGAAGTCCTATCGGGAACTCGTGTAGGCTTGGGACTCCGCAGCTACTATCAAAGTCGTTCGCTAACATGAGGGACTGGTGTCAATTTAAGTTCCCTGGAGGAAGGATGCCTGGCCAAACAAAATAGATGCCAAGTCAGCAATACCATGGAGTAGCTGAACTAAACTCTCAACAATTGTCCAAACTTGGACACTTCTGAGAGTGCAAGAGCGATCTATTAATAGTTACTTCAGAACAACAGGTATAGGTGGGACCATCTTCGGTGAACCAAGACATGTAGTCAAACTAAATTTAGTGGAGCAAAATACTATGTTATTCTTTATAAAATAATAAAGTGACAATAGCTTAAAGATGGCATTTATCTCTGGAGGTATTCAGATACTTTCACATATATTATGTAATTAGTTTTCTTGAGGAGAAGAGAATTCCTCACAAATAACAAACCTGTTCCAAGTAAAAAGGCAAAATAATTCACAAGGATTTCAAAAAACACTCATATATTTTAGATATCCAGTATGAAAACTTTAGAGGCCCTATTTATATGAAATACAAAGAATTTAAAAGAAAATAAATATAAACATAAAATTAGCAAATATTTACTGAATACATAATAAACACCAAGTACGGTATTGGGTTCTGGGAGACAAAGATGAATAGAAGCTCATTGCCCTAGAGAAGCCCGATGCAGCCAGCTAAAGAATCCTGCCTAAAACACTAATTCTGAGTCAAAAATAAATAAAGAGCATGGGTTGTTTCTGCTTGTTGCATTCTCTGTTGCATAATCTCAAAGTGGGAAGATTCTGCTGATTGGCCACTTGTGCTACTATTCCCATAATGTCCATGTGTTACTGCAAAAGGAAAATGATTCCTATTACTTCCATTTTCACAGCAATGGTTTGCATGCAGGAGTGAACACTATTTTGAGAAAGCTCTCTGCAGGCAAACCTTGAGGATAAAACTTCTCTGGGTGCCTCTAGCCTCAGGCTTTATCTCTTTCTTCTCTGCTGGAGAGAATAACCAGTACCTACTTCTAGATTCCGTGTCTACTATGAAACCGTATCCTCCGGGACAAAGCTGATATATATCCAATTGAATCAATTGGCTTCCTGTCCCTGAGTATTTTCATTGTGAAACTTAACTGCTAATTTCTAAAGGAAGGCTTTGTCTTGGTTGGAGGATTTTCAGAAATCTTGGAGAGACAATGAATGAGGAGTTCTGAGAGGCAAGGTGCCTAGTCTGATGAAGTGTAAAGCCTAGCAGAAGGGAAGATTCAATTCAAGATATTTCAGGGAAAAGAGCAGTTTAATATCTTAAAAGCCCTCGAGAGACAGCCGAGTCTGTTGGGAGATTGGCATGGAGATGGTGGTGGAGAAAAAGTAAAAGAAAATCAAGGTTGACGTTGTGAATAATTCCACTTTCTCCTGCTTATGACCACTAATGCAGCAGTTGGTTCTAGAAGTTTTATAAGTCACTCAATAAACTGGCTTGGCTAATAAATCAGAAGTTATAAAGAGTTGGTGTTTATTTTCCAAGAAAGCAATGAGAACCCAAACTTTGGAGACATGTTGCCCCATTCATTCCTTATTGACAGGAGATAATGAACCGAGAACTTTAAGGCAACCAGAGAAACAGGAACCTGCCACAGCCTGTAAACCCAGAGGCTTCTAGTTCAAAAACAATCTGTGTCACCAGCCTGGCCTGACCTCCTGAACATTATATAACTCAATTCCCTCACGTGTAAGTTGGGGAAACAGTAGAAATCCAATCAGAGTGTTGTTGTAAAGATTTTTTTTTTTTTTAACCAAGTGCAGCAGTGAACATGCACTGAGAAAAGTCAATATGCATTTGTCAATTGGCTTGAAATGAAAGAGAGTCACAGTGGGAAGACTGTGGTGAGTTGTAACCTGCCCATTCTTCCACTTCTGTGAAGTAACAGCCAGAGCAGTGGGAGAGGATGGTCCAATAAACACCCTGATGATCACATCTCTTCCTTGCAAATCACTCAAATGAAACCTCCCACGTGGATGCAGATGAGAGAAACCTCATTGCCAAAAGATGAAGGCAAATTTGGGGGATGGGAAAAGGAACTGAAAGCACAGCAAAACAATTGCATCCATGACACCCACCTTTTTTCATTCATTTTTTCAGACTTTATTCGTTAAAAACAGCAAATATTTATTGAGTTTCCACTCTGATCAGGCACTGTGTTGGGAATGTGAACTTGGCCTGTCCTCAAGTTTACAATGCATCAGGAGGGGAAGACAAGCAACTCAGCAATATAAGTGTCTTTACAAGAAAGATCATGGGATGTTGTGGGAGTCCAGTAGAGAACACCCAGCCAAAACATTAGGAAGGAGGATCAGGTGAGGTTTCCAGAAGAGGTGATGTCTAACTTAAGACTGAAAGATGAATATGAGTTATTCAACAAAAATTTCAGGAGTAAGCGAGCAGTGGTACTGAAAGGAGTTTTCAGGAAAGGGAACAGTTTGCCCAGAGGCCAGAGACCTTTTTTCCAACATTTGCAGATTGTTCCCCACAAGGTAAGCAATGTACTAGATGTGGTGTTATATGTTAAGATGAACAAGAAACGTTTCCAGGAAACAAAGAACTTAAAACCTAACAGATAAGATGGTTTCAACAATAGTTATAAGGTAAAGCATGATTTATAAGCTAAAGACCTCTTAGTTTTGGTCAGTTGATTTGGATCATTCCTCCAGCCCATTTTCTCCAACTCCCATACCCAAGAAACGAGTTAATTCTTAGGATTAGTGCTACCCAAATAATCATTTAATAGGTGGTTTTCTTCTTCCAGTTCTTATGATATCACAAGAAGGGGGAAGAATGTAAGTCATTCTGCATTTGTATACTCATTTGAAAAATGATCAGTTCAATGGTTAAAAGAAAGCCCTACTGCATCTCAAGAAAGCAACATTGATTTACTTTAATCCATCCAGTAAGCTGAGCTCCCATAACTATGACCACCCTATCCTCTTTTTTGGTCCTTATTCTCAACTACTTTATGTTGTAAAGGTTAGGGGCAACACAGTGACTAATACCAACCAGAACACATTGAAAAGATTTTTGTGGAGAGAGCTTCTGCCGCCTAATTTCTTGGTTTCCTGCCCAGTATCTAACACAGTGACATACATTTCAGAAAACATTTGTTCACTCATTATTGGCTTGACCCAGGTCATGAGAGTATCTGAAAGTAAAAAGAGTAAATATTTGAAGGGTACAAATACCTAAAAGGAAGAGCAAGCCATTTGTCATGATTTAAGAACACAGAAGTAAAGAGGTACAACTGACCTTGGAAATTGGCTCCTGAATGTCAAGTAATGCTTTCAGTCTGGTGGGCTAGGACTATCCCCTCCAAGGATTACTGAAACTCCTTTCGGGCCCTCTAGAAGCCATCTGGCCTTGAGTAATGCTGGAAAGGAAATCTCAGGGAATACTGTAGCCTTTCTCTGGCCCCTGATAAATGAGCAGCTGACCTGGTTTTGTCTTTTCCATCTCAGATTTCAGTATGACTCAATTGGCCTGGAGCTCCAGTGAAATGCAGTCCGCCCTGAACTCTGGTGTCCTGCCTCATGGCCTGAGGTCTAGCTGCCAAGTCACCATGGCAGCTCAGATTCCTGGCCTTCCAACTTTTCCTTGTCAGAATCTGGTCATGTAATGAAGTACAGCCTCTGCTCTCCTGGCAGTTTCCAGTGTCTGCTCCATTTCACTTGCATTTACTCCACTGGCTTTTGACAGGTCACTCTCTACGTGAAACCACAGTCAAAACTCAAATCGGTTGAGGTTCCGAAGGGCTCTCTCTGGGAATGAAAGAGAAGCCAAAAACAAACAAATAAACCATTGAAGTAGAGAAGTGAGGGGCATGTTCCTGGTTGGGATGTCCTCTCTATGCCATGACACTTCCCTTGCTCTGCTCATCTGGTCTTCTTCCCAAGAAGATGCTAACCAAGCACTAAAAAGCAACATAAGGAAGGGAGTACTAGAGACCTTGGAGAATTTGCAACCTGACTCATGGGTTTTGAATATATGAGAGGTAGCTTTATAGCTACATGTTGGTATTACCTTGTGGATCCAATATCTCCTTTAAAATGTTGTGGAAAGGCTATGGGCTTTTAGCTTTACTAACTAGTTGTTAGAAAGCCACATTGTGTCTCTACTTACAGTCAGAGTTTATAGTCTTTATTTCAGAACCAGAATGCCAGCACTGCATTTCAGACCACTCTTCAACTGGGGAAAGCCACTCCCTTCTCTATGCTCCAGTGTCCCATCCTTATTATGGTTCTTAGCATCGATCACCCTCTCTTGTCACCCCAGAAGTTAAAAAAACAACTAAATAAAAGCGTATCTTAGGAGAACACAGACTATCCTAGGCTAGTCTCAGAGCATACTATTGAGATAAAGGATTCAGGCGTTGCAAGAACAAGTCATAAACAAAAAACAAAAAACTTTCCCTGTGATCATGAATTAGTTTTCCTAAGCCAAAATTATACTTTGAAATACAAATATCCAAAATATAAATGATTCTCTTGAGGCCAGGTTGTGGGGGGAAGGTAGTTAAGTTCAGCATTAGTACTCTCCTTGGGGTTATTGTTTTTTATCACTAGGGATGGCTGAGTTGCTAAGCTCACCCGAGATTAGAAGTGTTTTCAAACTGCCTCAGTGTGCACACAGGTCAGAATTTGTCCCCATGGGACAGCTGGCTCTTAACTGCAATTCTTAATCAGGCTCCTCTGGGGCACTGCCATGTCACAGTTTCATGTACATCATTATCAACCCTGATTTTTGTCCTGTGGCTACAACAACTGACTTTTGACCTACTACATTTTAACTTTCAGAAACAAGTCATGTTTTTTTTTTTTTTTCCCCCAGGTAAGATTTTTGGGAATATGGGCACAGAATTTTGGTAAAATATTACCTTGACCTTTATCTTTCCTGAACCCTTAGAAAACATGCCCTTCTTCTCATGAAATGACCACCAGATTCCCCGGCAAAAAGGAACTTTGAGGGTAAACTAGAAGTTTAGGGGTTGGTGCTTACAAATTACAGGGCTATCCAAATTCAAATCTTAGGGACAAGTGGGCAGAGTAAAGAGGCCTCTCTTCTCTATCACCTTCTGTCTTAAACAGATTCTCACTTTTCAGCAGCACCACATCTGACTGAAAGTATGAATCCCATTTTTTCAAGGAGTATAGCCACAATATCCAGGTCTTCTTCAGTGTCTCCTGCTAATAAAGGCTACCTCATATACTTTAGGCACCTTTTTAATTTCACCTTTTCAAAGAAAACAAGGAAGCTGGTCATCAGGGTGTCTGCAAGCAATAAGTGACTGAGCTGACATTCAAAAGCTGACACCTCTATCATAAGGCACTGGAGTGAAGAGGGCTGGGGGCTGGAGTTTTCAGTGCTCAGAAGCTTCTGCTCCAGCCAAGCTTCTGCTTCTGCCTCTATACTTACCTGGAAAAATAATCCAATTCTAGTTTGAATGAAGCCTGGAGTGTTATATTGTTGGGATTTACCTGTTCGGGAGAGGGAGAGGGTAAGGAGTATGGCATGTGTGTTTTGGACCAGTCCCATTCTGGAAGTATTTAAGAAGACCTGATGATTCATACTATCCTCTTCATCCCACCTTGGCTAAATAATTGCTGGCAAGACATGGGAATGAAACCAAAACTGATTTTAAGGAAATTTATCTTAATTGATAAAAGGAAGGCTGGACTTTTCAAGTAGAAAGAACAAAGTAATAAGGGAAAGTGGCTCTGCTAAGAAGTCAACAAGTGTGATAGAGTCTCTCAGACAGACATGGACAGTTAGTTGCTTAAAGAGCTCTCTCTCTTTCCCAGGAGAGGATTAGCACAAAGGTGAAATCAGAGAGGAGAAAAGCTGATGGGGATGCTGGAAATTTTCTCAAATACACAGTCACCATGGGACCAATTTAATTTTTTTTTTCACTGTATCACTAAATTTCTTCTTCTCTGTTGGATTACCCCTACTCAGAAAATACACAAACATACCCTAATAGGATCTCACTTCACAATCAAAATCTCTCTCTGGTTATATCTCTATTTTCTGCCCCCCCCCCAACCCATAAGAGAAAACTCCAGAACATTGTGTGTTATACCTATTTCCTCACTTATAGTCACCCATCAGCTCTCCCCAGTAGCTCATCAGTGCAGCCCAGCTTCAGCCCCATCACTCCACTGAAACTGCTCTTGTGAAAGTCATCAATGACCTCCACATTTCCAAATACAAAGAGTATATTCCGTCTTCTCTCTTTGAGGAAATTATCTTATTTCTTGACTTCTGTGACATTATCCTTTTCTGGATATTTCTCTCTGTTACTGGTCATTCATTCTAACACTTTTGCTTGCTTTTCTTCCATTATCTAAACTTAAGTACTAGCATTCCCTACGGTTTTGCCTTGGACTCTCTTCATCTTTCTTCATAAAGCAGCTTCTGAGTTATTTCATTCATTCTCACTGCTTTATTATCTCTATTCTAAGCTTTCCCTCTTTTATATTATTGGCCCACATCTCTTCTCTGAGCTCTAAACCTCTTCACCCAACTGCTTACAGCTTTGCAACCTCATGGGTATCTGGGGATTAAGGTTCTCAAAGCACAACTTATTTCCTTCTGCATCTCACTTCCCCATGTCAGAAAATAACACCACCCCAATTTATTTTTTTTAAGATTTTATTTATTCATGAGAGACACAGAGAGAAAGAGAGGCAGAGACACAGGCAGAGGGAGAAGCAGGCTCTATTCAGGGAGCCCGATGTGGGACTCGATCCCAGGACCCCAGGGTCATGCCCTGGGCTGAAGGCAGGTGCTAAACCACTGAGCCATCCAGGGATTCCCCACCATCCCTATTTAATTACTAAAGTTAGAAATCTAAGTGCTATCCCTTTTTCCTCTTTGTCCCTCTTACCCTCCACATCTAACCTATCTCAATTCTGATTATTTTATCTCTAACATGAATCTTAGCTCTGTCCACGATGCTCTTTCTCCACTGAACCACCCTGTTCCAACCATCATTCTCTTTTGCCTCTTGGCATGTCACCCTGCTTCCATTGTCATCCATCTTCTACCAATTTTCTTTACAGCAGCCAAAATTATCTTTCTAAACGTGTAAGTCAAATCATATTACCTTTCTAATTTAATTCCTTGGATGAATTCCCAATGCATTTAGAATAAAATCTGGACACCTGCAAGGCCCTAAATGACAAGACCTCAGTTTATCTCTTTGTCATACCTCATTCCAGTTTTCCTCATCCTTACTTTCTAGCCATAATATAAATATTCATCATTATTCTTCATCATAGTCTCCTGTTTATTTCCTTCATAGGGTGTGTGGTAAGCTGAAAAGTAGCTCCCCCACCATCCACCAAGATATGCATGCAATGGTTACATTGGAACCTGTGAATGTTGCCTGTACGTGGCAAAAGGGACTTTGCAAATGAAATTAAATTAAAGATCTTGAGATTATCCTGAGTTCTCTATCCTATATGGCATTACAAGTAACTTTATGAGAGGGAGGCTGAGGAAGATTTTGCAACAGAAAAGGAGGAGACAGTGTGACCATGGAAGCAGAAATCAGAGTGATGTGGCCACAAATCACATCGTGAATGTCTGCAGCCTTAGAAGCTGCAAGAAGCAAACACTGCATTCTCTCCTACAGATTTCAAAGGGAGTACAGCCCTGTTGATACCTTGATTTCAGCCCAGGTAAACTAATTGAACTTCAGAAGTGTGTGAGATAAATTATTGTTTTTTTAGGCACCAAGTTTGTGGTGATCTGTTATGGTAGCCACAGGAAAATGATTCAGACATCACAATTTATGATGATCTTATTCATTTATTTGTTTAGTTATGTCCTTCCCCTTTTTGGTCTGCAAGCACTATGAGAAGAGGGATTAAATCTGTCTATACTGTTTGCCATTATATGACCCATATTTGCCATTAGTAGCAGTTCGATAAATATATCTTGAATGGATGGATTAATTTCTTTCAATAAGGTGTTACACTTTAAAAGATCATCCAAAGGCTTAAAATTCAGTCTTTTATATAAAGACTGAGATCTTTAATATCAGTCAATGAGGCAGGCAAATTTTCTTCCTATCTCATTTCCCCTCAACCCATATGCAATCAATCACCTATTCTTCAATCCTCTCCAATATCACCCCACCTCCACCCTATTCCAAACTAGGAAAATCTCTTCTTGGACTGATGAAAGCCATTCTTAAACTCCCTTCTTTCTCATTTCCAATATGATCACTACACAGCCTTTAGAATGACCTTGTACAACAGATTGGTCACATACATTTCTGCTTAAAATCGTTCAGTGACTTCATTGACCAAAATTCTTAATATGATCTACAAAGTCCTTTATTATCTCTCCACTTGTACATCTTCAACATATCACACAACATCCACTTCCCACTTCCTTACTGTAGCATGGAGGCTTCTCTATGTCCTCATTATTCACCTTACCCTTTCCTATTATATTAGCCTTGGCACATATTTTTTCTCTCTCTCTCCATTCTCTTTCATGCAATGAATGTATCTCCATAAAATTCATACATAAAGGCTTAACCTCCAAGTGTGATGGTATTTGGAGGTAGGGCCTTTGGGAGGTAATTAGATTAAGATTAAGTCATAAGAATGGGGCCCTCATGATAGGATTAGAGCTTTTATATAAAAGAAGAGACCAGATCTCTCTTTCTTTACACGATGTGAAGTGATAGCAAGAAACAATGATTTGCAAGCCAGGAGGAAGACTTTCACCAGGAACTGAACGTGCCAATGATCTTAGACTTCCCAGACTCCTGAACTATGAAAAATACATGTGTATTGTTTTAGCTACCCAGTCTATGGTATTTTGTTATAGTAGCCGAAGCTGACTATAATACCTGGTTATTATTGGTATCTTTCACTAGACTGTACAAAAGAGCATGAGGCCAGAAAACATATATGTATCATATATGTTTATGATATATATGATATATATGATACATATATTTTATCGGCATATATAAAATATATATATTTTCTAAGATTTTATTTATTTATTCATGAGAGACACACACAGAGAGAGGCAGAGACATAGGCAGAGAGAGAAGCAGGCTCCATGCAGGGAGTTCGATGAGGGACTTGATCCTGGGACTCCAGGATCATACCCTGGCAGAAGGTGGACGCTTAACTACTGAGCCACCAAAACGTCCTGAAAACATATTTTTAAAAATATATTTCTATATTCACAGAATCTAGCAAAGTGTCTAGTATAACAGATTTTTAATATTCTCAATTGTTGAATGAGTGAATGGTGACAAAAAGTGTTTTAATTTTTCTAAAAGGCTGACACATTATTGCATACTCCTAGAGATCCTGTGATAAAGACAAGATAAGTAATCTAATTTTTTGCATTTTAGAAGTTGAGGAGTTAGTCTCTCAGAAGGTTTAAGTGACTTGCCTATGATCGTATAGCTAATAAGTTTTAAAAGGCATAATTATACTATACACAAGTACACAAAATGACCTGCGCTTTATGTATAAGCATATAACTACTATGGGTTGAGTGCATCATGTCAGGCAGTGTGCTAAACGTTGTAAATGCATTGATTCATTTAATCCAGAAAACAATCTTATAAAATGAGTACTATTTTATTCCCATTTCAAAGATGAATAAATTGATCTTTGGTTGAGTAACTTTCTCAAACAAATAAACAAACAAAAACAAACAGCTCTTACGTAGGAGAACCAAGACTTAAAAATAGGTCTGTGTGATTCCAAAGTCCCAAACTCTTAACCACTCACCTGGGAGATTCTTTTGTAATGCTAAGATGTTTCAAATGTACAAAAAAGTATAAAAATAATAGATTCCATTAAGTCATCACTTGCATAGGAAATAAAACATCACAAATAAAAGTGAGGTCTCTTAAGTCTTTTATCATATTCCCTTCTCTCACTAGTACAGCTCTTTACCTGAATTTGTTTTATCATTTTCATATGCGTGTTTTTACTTTTACTACATATGTACGCATTCCTAAATAATGTATTGCATTGCTAGCATATTACATAAATGTTATTGAGTATCTCCTTCTGCAACACCCTTTAATTGTTCATGACATACATCTTTGTGGATACATGTGGCTCTCCTTCACTTATGTTAAGAGTTAATTTCAGTATAAATTTAGGTTTATAACAAGAAAACCAATTAACTTTCTGAGAGAGGAGGATTTCTCTACAGTTCTAATCTATGCATTGGGGAAGAAATGTGAAGGGAAGAGTAGTTTATGTAGCTCCAATCTCTCAACTTCATCACACAGTGTAACATATAGATTAAAAAATTGGTAATTGCTCTGTTCATCTTTAAGCCTGACCCATTGCTCTTGGTCAATGAGAAGATGCCTATAAGCAGCCCTTTGGAAAATGCTCTACTTATCTGGATTAGTATTATCACAAGCCTCCTCTGATGTAACACTAGATCACTCCTGGGAATAGGAAAAGTATTTCTGGCACATCTTAATCCCATAGAGGGTTAACTCAAATTTGGTAATATTTTGGATGCAGTGTTTTTCAGAAACCAAATCTTTGAGGGAGTTTAGGCTTGTCAATTAATTAGTTGTTAGAGAATCAATTAGGTAGAAATATCACAATTTTTTTTTTTTTTTTTTTTTTTACCAACTAGTGGGATTTTGATGCAAAGACACGGTTATAGGATCCATGGAACACTCCTTGGGCATTGCCTTATTTAACTTGGAGAGAATCTGCTTGCAGGAAAAAAAAAGGTAGAGCAGATGATTGTTTTCCATGACACAAATGTATAAAACATTTGGTCTTAAATTCTCTTTCAACAGCTGGTATTTTGAATTTGAGCTGTGTCATTAATTCAAAAAGCTTGTGATATTGTTCAATGCATGTGTCCATTGGCTATAATATTTACCCTATTTGTGCCTATTGGTTAATGCAACTTCTTCACAAGGCTTTCCATACCGTAAAAAATATATATACTGTCCCTATTAAGTGAAGCAAGAGCCTATTTAACTGAATGATTATTACATGTCATCCTGTCAGTTAATTGAAATACGGAGTCACTCTCTAATCAGGATAGGTCTCTATATAGTTGCATGTTTGTAAAAACATAAAGAAAATTGGATTGTGAAAGAAATAATTAGCAGTTACTTTTAACTACAGGCTTGAACTTAACCTTGTTTGGTTATTCTTCAAGTAAAATTTTCCTTTCCTTTGCATAACAGCATTAAGTTTAGGTTGAGGACTGGCTCAAAAGAAAAACAAACAAAGAAAAAGAGGGAAATTTCCACTGTCCTCAGTAAATTAATACCAGTAAAAGAAGAGTCCAGTATGGATACTCCTCTAAGGAAAACTGCAAAAATTTCTTTTTAGACCATGTCTCTGGAAAGGCCTTTTAAGAAGCTCAGAGACAGACTGACCATAGGAATGAACACAAGACAACCCATTCTGTAAAAGTCAGTGAACCTTACTGAATATCTCCAATCAAATGATGAGAGTGCTTTGTTCCAGGCACCTGCGGGTGGAAATCTATCCTGACTTTGGCACTATTGTTTGCTCTGTCTGGGATGTTTCATACTTAATTCCCTACCTTCATCCTCCCTCCCCTCCTTCTATTCCTTGCAGTCAAAAAAAAGATTCATAATGGAATGTTGACTTGGTGATCTCATCTCAAGGCCCTGTCTATTTAGACACAATAATTTGAAGAGGAAATAAAACTGGTCATATTGGGAAAGGAAAACTAATAAAAAGGTTTTAGTCAGTCACTTAAAAGGAATAAACTAAATTCAATCTCTGTTTCATTTCCAAGCTGGTTTGTGCATATAGGCCAAGCCTGGGTAATAACACAAACCCAACAAACTAGGATTCTATTCCTGATTCAACATGTAGATGAAAGGCCCTCTTACTGGGGTCCTTTGCTGCTGTCATTTCTGGGGTGGAATGTGGCAGCTGTCTCACAGCTGGCTAACATCATGGATTGGTGGTGACACTAGGAAGTGACAAATAGCCTTTTGAATTTCAACTGTCAGGTTGATGAAGGAAGAAGAATGCAGTCCAAAAGAATTTCAGGTTGGAATCTGACTAAAATTTTGTATTCAACATTCCTAATATTAATCAAAAGGGGTCAAAGACACTAATTAACCTCAGAAATTCAAATTTATATATTTACCCTTTCAGGAAACTGAAACTGCTTCCCCAATACATAATGAGACAATATACCCAAAACTTAGGAATGATAACTTCTGACAAAGAACATATTTTTCAAGGAAAGTTAGTTTTTTACATGTATTTCCTGGTGGTTAATTTAAAAAGAGAGAGAGAAAAGTAACAGTTGCTTAACATCCACCTTGTGTCAAGCATTGTACTGGGAGACTGACATATATAATCCCATTAAATTACCACAACAGTTCCATGAGCTCCTGCAAAGAGAAATAAAAATCCTTAGCAAGGTTTCATTTTAGAGTTCTAAAAGACCTCTGTTACCTTCTAACACCAAATGAGATTAACCTTTCTGATAAAATGTAGTAAAGAACAGGAAATGCTACCATATAGGTACCCTAGACAGGGATGAGCTTTTGAACTGAAACAGGACTTGACAAGTCTCCTAGCTGCCAACTCTTCTAGAGAGGTAGATACCAGGTAGTCTTGGAGGGACAAAAGGATTCTCCATACACAATACTAAGGAAGAGATTGTTTTAGTGGGAAAACAATAAATTAAGCAGTCAACCCCCTTAACAGGATTCAAAAAGATTTGTTTTGAACTAAACTACTAGATCATTCTAAGACTCCCAAAGATAATTTTCCCTTTGATCATCAATCTGGATAAAAGATAGCTCCATTCAATTAACACTTATTGAAAAGTCTTCACTATATGGTACAGTGGAACCTATAATAATCACCAAAATGTGGTCTTTTCTTTCAGATAGCTTACTATGTAGCTATTATTTATGGTATGTGTGGCGAGAGGATAACACAGGAGGAACTTGAGGGAAGAACTAGAAGATCTACTTGAGCACCATAGCTAATGTTAAAAACAGTTTAAAAAGCTTCAAATAAGTAACTTTTAGTCATCCCAGTAAGTTTTTCCAATGAAGTTTTCTAATTAAACAAATCATCTAGTTACAATTTCAATAGATAAGAAACCTGAGACTCAGAACAGTGAAGTGACTTGCCCATTCACATGGCTTGTCAGAACCAGGCTCCTCTTTCTTGCATCCAACGTGGTTTCTCCTATGACACTTGGCCTCACTGTGCCAAATTATTTCTCAACCCACTCTGAACCATAATCATTACTTAAAACTATGGTTTATTGTATTTATTTACTTGTGATTTTAATGGGTTGGTTGTTTCAGTGACTGTCCAATTCAGTCCAAATGGTCAATCCTATAGCCTCAGGTAGACTCAGCTTCCAAAACTTATCTCTTCCTGGTATTTGGAATGATGTCAGTGTGCAAAGCTGTTTGTCAAAGGACAACATGAACTCACAATCAACTGTTTGGAAAGATTCTAGTGACTAAATCTGATGATGGTGTCAGTGCTTTGGCAGCATGGTCATGAAAAGTTATCCAACAGCTTAAATCCAGTGCTTATTACTCCATCTGGAGCTCCCGGATGAGAGAGGGCATGTTGTGTTGCCATGCCTATATAAGATTAAGATAATCATTTTAACAGTAAAGACTAAAGACATTGGGAAACATTTGTTAGTAGCTATTAAGCAATCGCTACCTTGGATTGTGCCCTAAGCATTGCATTGTCATTACAGTATACCTAAAATGATATGGCTTGGATATTTTTATATAATCAAGAAAGTAATATGTCCTGCATATTGTGGTGGAATAACCACCCATGATCTACGCATGGTCAGCTCTCTAAACATAGGGAGTGATACGCATTTATAGACAGAGAATTCTGATAGATTTAGAAGACAAAAACATTTGAAACTCCACTGAAACTCTCTGTAATATCCTTGAAACTTTTCACTGACTCATGGTTTTGGAATATAAACCAGGCAATCATGTTTAAGAAGTTAATGACTTCTGATTGAATTGGACAGTAATTGTTTATCTTGGTGGTTCTCCCAAATAAGTACCTTAGACAAAAAAGAGCAACATCACAACAGTTAGCAGTCTTTGATACCACTGAAGCACAATGTCTAACTAAGATGACTATGATCTTTGGAAGAAATGAATAGATTTCATTGCAGTGGTTCCTTTCAAATTTCTTGGCAAATATATAAAATAAGGTGCTGGAAGATTGGTTATCTAGTTAAAAGATTAGTTTATGTCTCTTCTAATCATCACAAGCATGAAGCTATTAGGAAAGAAAATGAATGTATACATTAGATGGTAATCTTACCATTGTCTCAATGGGTAGCAGCCACAAAACCAATATTGCTACATATGACTTCCTACCTTACATTCTTCCCTTCTACCAGTATACTGTTTTCTTTCAAAACTACTGTGTATACATACCATTTTCCAAGGATACTAAAAACTTCATCTTTTCCATAAATTGTAAGTAAAAGTGCAGTGTTCTGAGTAGGTAATCTCCTTGGCTAGAGCATGAAAGTGAGCAAAGTCCTTTTGATTCTCTTTGTAATAGACTTCTCAAAAAATATATTGTAAAAATATATAATTAAACATATCTTAGTTAAATATATTTTACTAAATGTAAAAATGTATTAAAACAAAAAAACAAAAAAAGTTCTTAAATATCTTTAAAAATATTAAGAAAACATGGTGATTCCCTACTTTAGAATCCGTGGTTTCCCAAATTTTCCTGCAATGAGGTGAATAGAGCTCTTAAAATCATTTTTATAAAGTTAGCTCTATAGTTAAATAAAATGGCAATGTGTTTGTAATCCATACTGTCATTTAGGGAGACAAGGTGGCCTCCTGAGGTTTCTTTAAGACATTTGTGTCTATGGGCCAGTTAATCATGTTTATCATGGATCAAGCAGATATTCAAGTCATAGTCTTAATACAACTGTGGTTTAGTGATTTAGCACTTGGCTTCTGGAACCATACTGCGAAGACTTGAAATCTATTTTCTTCACTTTGTAGGTAACAGGTCTTAGGCAAGCAAACTAACATCTCTGTCTAGCTTTCCTCATCTGCAAAATGAGAATAATAGCAATGTCTACCTCACTGAATTACTATAAAATATATCACTATAAATTATTATTATATACTATATAAATAGTAATATATATTATTACATCAATACAGGTGGGCTGCTTTGAATAGTGCCTGGCACAAAGTAAAAACAAGAGCTGTTACTGTTTTCTTGGAACTGTTTCACTGTCCTTCTCACCTCAGATCAGGACTATCCCTTCCCATTTACCTCAACTTGCTGCTAGATTCCTCTTCTGATTAATCCAGATCAACACCTCACCCTGACTCATAGTACCACAGAAACTCCTTAAAGACTACATCCTTTACCTCTTTGTGTTTCCCACATGACCTAGCATTATAGTTTGCATAGGGTGGGTAAAACTTAAGTATTTATCAAAACTAACTGCCCTGGTTACCCCCAGGCAAGAAATTGTCAGCCAGGCACACACTTTCCTCTCTGCTATCTTAGTGAGATGTTACAGTGCCACTCTTGAGAATTATTAAAGAGTGTTATAAGCAACATGAGTATAATTGAGCCATTAAATCTTATAGGGTGTGATCTGCAATATCTTCACTCTTTTGTACTCAGTAAATTATTGGGCAAAAGGACAAAGATCAAGAATACATGTGAAGTTAGATGCCAGCTAATAGACTGTGATATTCAGATTATGAGCGATGATGGTCAAATTATTCTTTCTGAAAGAATAACTTCACTATTAATAAGAAATAGGCTGAAGAGATATCAAATTACAAATTGTACTTATATAATGCCAAAAATCCGGTCTACCAAAACACTCTACCTTCCCTACTTACCTACCTACTTACCTATTGTAATCTGAGATGATAGACAAGACTAAACCAGACTAAAATATGTGGACAATTCTATCAATGCAGAAAAAATGAATTAGTAAAAAATGTTGTTTAACGAAAGTCATACCACTTTTCCACTCCTAACTTTTTCCCTTTCATCATCTATATAGAAGCAAAAGAAAGTTAGACTACTACATGATAGATAGGATGTTCCTTCCCATTTAAGCATTCTATGATTCTGACCTTGACCTTGATAATACACACTATGTATTATCCTTTGCAACTCTTGTGCTAACGTAGTCCATAGACATAGGAAAATAAAGTGGGACCAAGTAAGTGAAAATGACTATGGCAGGAGAACTCAAGGTCACTCATTTAATGTAGACCCAGCAAATGACTTTAATAACCTACAAAAACAAGAATAAAAGAGAAATCCTCTTAAATGGTTAATCTTATTTCTCATAGGTTTAGCCAGGCATCTTTAGGTTTAGTGATGTCAACAGACAAATAAATGTGAGAAGCACAAGGTGTATATTTTTTTATTTAAAAATGATATACTTGAAAGTTTCTATCTAAATTGAGGTTTTATAAATCCAATCACAACTAAAATGTATTAGAAAAGTTTGGTATTGAAGTGCCTGGATAGCTCAGTCAATTAAGCCTCTGTCTTCAACTAGGGTCATGATCCCAGGGTCCTGGGATTGAGCCCCACTCAGTGGGGATCCTGCTTCTCCCTCTTCTTCTGCCTGCTGCTCCCCCTACTTGTGCTCTTGTTCTCTCTCTGTGTGTGTGTCAAATAAATAAATAAAATCCTTTTTAAAAGCTTGATATTAAAAGTAACTCTGTAATAATTCTGCAAAATAAATGATTGACAACTCATGTATATGGTTGATATACTCAACTTTTTTCATTAAGTAGAGTTCATCTTTACCAGAAAAAAAAAGAAGTGCCATAATGCCAGGGTTTCTCATCAGGTTTATTCCGGCCTTTGCTGTGTGAAGATTAAGCAAGTTAACGTATACAAAGCCCTTCAAGCAGTGATATAGCATTCAAGAAATGCCAGCTATTATTATTCTTGTTGCTTTTTCTTTCTATGATAAATAGTATGTCCATACATTCCCAAATATTCAGTGCGGTGGGCTGGAGAAATCTCTTTCTTATCTACTCCGTTTCTATGACCCTCCCCTCACTACCAAATTCTCCCTGAAGCAAGTAAAAGCTCTAACTGGAAAAACAGGATTCAAGTAAATTCTTTAGAGGATTTCACAATCAGATGTAGCTCAAGTAATGCATAATTCATCATACTGAGTTCATATTTTGGCTAAGACAGAAAGTTAGCTATTAGCCTTAATAATATTAACAAGTAGTAAAAATCACACTTTTATTTCTATTTAGCCCTTTATTGTCACATCTGATTGCTTATTTAAGTTCGACTGCCTTATCACCTACAAAAATTATTTTGTTTATGATTTTTCCTTTGTTTTAAATTTCACAAATGTTTTTGAATTTTTTTGAACCTAAACCCATGAATATATTTTTATATGCTATCAATTCTGATAAAAAATGTAAAAAGAAGCAGTATAGAATTAAAAGATGGGTTTTGGAATCAGACAAAATTTAGTCTTTCCATTAATCATGAAAGTTTAAGCACGTTACTTATTCTCTTCCAGCTTCATTTTTTTTTTTTTTGTTTCTAATATAGAGACAATAGTTCAGAGTTCATAGAGTTATTGTAAGGAATTAAATAATTTAAAATAAATGTCAAGGACCTTGTATATGGTATGTACTCGATGCTTGTAATTCTACAAAAATTGCTGAGATGGGCAGAACCTCAGAGGTCATTAGAGTTGCCTTAAACAGGGAATTATTAGTCTCAGCAACTACTTTTTTAATAAAAGAACAAATGAAAATATAATACATATACTATTCTTTAAGTACAGATATTTACTTGGCTCTTGTCCACTGATAATTAGATCTAAGTACATACACATACACACATTTAAGTAGCTACGTATATATTTATATGTGCATTTATATGTAGAACAGATATATTTCTGGCCTGTAACTTCCTTTGAACACATTTAATGATATATTGAGTCTCTCCTGAACTTAAGAGTAGCCAAGTATGTTGTCAGTGAAATTCAAATTTTCTATGATCTGTTTTCCTACAGCTTTTGAAATATTTATCAATGTATGTTTTTAATCCATTACCTGTTTGAAATTTATAGTACTTTATATTTAAATTTGGACCTCCTATCAAAGCTTTTGAAAGAGCATTCCCTTCCCATAACCATCTCCAAGTCATCAATTTCTAAATGCATTAATCATGTTTCAAGGCACATCCAAACCCTGCAGTGTTTGGACAGTACCAAAACCTCTCTTGGTAAAAGCACATGAAAATCACCTAAGAATAGGAAAGCATTCAATTACTTCCATATTGGTAGACATTGGCGTTTGATTTTACAGAGTATAAGATTGAGTGATCCACTTTTGTTTAGCAAATAATAATATCTTGTCCTTTGTAATAAAGATGATGCTATTGATTTATCTACATACTTCAGGTGTTTGAATTGTTTATCTAGTATAGTAATGGATTACATAAACCATGGATATGCTTCTTTTTAAGTAAATTCTGCCTTGATGGCTCCCCTACCCCTGCCATCTCCACTCCATTCTGTGTATGCCCAAATAAATTTATGACAGGGGAAATTGGTTTGTTTGTTTGTTTGTTTGTTTGTTTGTTTTGAAATTGGGTTTTAGAATACACCACATAGGGCAGCCTGGGTAGCTCAGCGGTTTAGCGCCACCTTCAGCTCAGGTAGTGATCCTGAAGACCCAGGATGGAGTCCCACATCCGGCTCCTGCATGGAGCCTGCTTCTCCTTCTGCCTGTGTCTCTGCCTCTCTCTCTCTCTCTCTCTCTGTATCTCATGAATAAATAAATAAAATATTTTTAAAAAATTGTTAAAAAAAAAAAGAATACACCACATATTCTCTAATAGGTAAAATTAGAGCTCATGATCCTGGCCCATATTGAGCTCATGACCCTGACTTCATTAGGAGTTTATACTCATTAATGGAACTAATTGGCCTAACCTTAATTGATATTAATTAGGTTATTAAATAAATTGAATTATCCCTAGTACGGTTTCAATGACCTGATGGTCTCAGGAAAAGTGCTGGCTATCAAGTGAAGTTGTACTACTCACATTCCATTCCTCTCTATTCTTAATAACTGAGTTTGGAGACTGAACCAAGACAGGCTTGGAGTCTTCAGGCTTCTATTTTGTCTTTAATTGGTGCGCTTTTACATTGCATGTGTGTGTTAGCTGTTACTGCGGTTTGAATTATTCTAAACTTAAATCTCATATTTTCAGGGGCACCTGGATAGATAGTTCAATCGGTTAAGCATCTGCTTCAGTTCAGGTCATGATCCTGGGATGGAGCCCAGTGGGGATCCTGCTTCTCTCTCTCCTTCTGCCAGCTGCTCTGCCTGATTGTTTTTTCTCTCTCTCTCTCTCTGTCAAATAAATAAGTGAAATCTTAAAAAAAAAAAAAAACTCATTGTTTCTTCTTTCCTATTTTTCTCATCACTCATAAATATACTGAATATTTTTTATATGAATTGCATTTCTGGGTTTTCCATGAAATTGGTTGTCTCTAACACTTTCTTGCCTCCTTTTGTTTTTTTAACTTACCATCTGTTTTCCCTTTAAACACACTCTCCACTTGTTTCTGAACTTTCGCTTAAGGCAAAAGCTATTAGAATGAAATAAAGACAAAGGACAGGGAGATATGCACTTAGCCAACTATTCAGAAAAAAAAAAAAATTAATGCAGCCTAAGGTTTGTTTTGGGGATATCCTAATTTCAACCCAGAGATCCACAGATGAACTTGTTTTTTCAAGTCAGCATATAGTCTTCATATTAAATAATACCATAATAATAATAATAATAATAATAATAATGAATTTTTACTACTATAATATCAGAAAAATCATGTAATATTAAATAGTACAAGTATTATAGTATGCATTCAAGTATATAATCATATACTTGTAATATATAATAATATAAACACTATGGTAATATTGATTTACATAATAGAATGGAAATCATTACTATGATAAAATAGTACAATAATAGTTTCGTAGTATTTGTTATTAAATATATTATTTTAATACGATTAATTCCCTGATGTGATTAATCAATTCCAGTCACAATGCTTTTTTTATATTATTTTCAATTTCATTGTGATACCTGGCAAATCTGATTCAGGCAGTAGCTAGTATTCCATTAATTGATTAATTTATTTATTTATTCACCTGATTAATAGGCATTGGATAGTCTTCTGTATGCCCTATCCTTAGCTAAAAACTGAGAACACAACTTAGAAAAAGGGAGAAATGCACTTGCCCTTATAAAACTTGCATTCTCATGTAGTAAGGGCAATGTTAGAGTAAAATTCCTTCTACTACCTAACTCTTTCCTCCCCTGAGGAAGTGGAGTAACATCTGATTGGTGAGTCTGGAAGCAAGTCCTCAGCATGCATATCTCAACCCTTCCATTCTTCCTTCTCCTGAGGCACCGGCTTCCCTCTGAAAGCCCCTCCCAAAAGGAGCCAGCCCAAAAGTGGCATTAGATATCTGAAGTTCTCTGTTGCTACACATCTAAGCCATTTCCTCCCATTCAGTAATAAAGCTAACATTTCTATCTCCAGGATTATCTTTGAATTATTTGTCTTATCTCTTAAGTGATTTGAAACTCAGCTGGTAAAGAAAATTGCTCTTCCTTGGGTTTCCTCAAACCCAACACTGACCTAGGGAAGAGAGAAGGGACTGATTCTACATAAGGTGAGTGGCAGACATGAGTCCTGCCTACCAATGTTCTGGATTTTTTCTCTTCCAAATATGAGGATCAGTTGCACATTTTAGTCCCTTAATATTAGGTCTGGCCATAGAGTAGAGGACATGTGTGTCACTTCCACATGGATGTATTCAAGAGCTTGTGTTCCACACCATTCTCTACTTTCCCTATTCTGTTTTACACAAATATTTCAGAGACACGCAGTAAAATGTGGCATCCTATGAACAGAGAGCACCTATCACTCCCTAAATGTCTATAATGAGCAGCACTGTCCTGCTGACCTGCTTTGGATCTGAATTATGAATGAGAAATTGACCTTTGTTGTTTTTGTTTTGTTTTGTTACATTTTTATTCAGTAGAATGCATTTTTTTTCTTTTTTCTTAGCATAGTTGTGTGTTTATTATCAGACAAGGATATCTAAAAATTACATCAGAAGTTTGGCTTAGGATATATGATGTATACATGTAGAATATGACTTCTTAAAAAAATTTTAATTTGAGCACAGTTGATGCACAATGCTACATTAATTTCAAGTGTACAACATAGTGAATTAACATCTCTATGTGTCAGGCTCACAAGTGTGTCACTCTACAATACTACTAAAATATCTTTAATATTCCCTATAGTCCCTATGCTGTAACTTTTATTCCTATAACTTATTCATTTCATAACTGGAAGTCTGTATCTCCTCTCTCCTTCACCTATTTTACCTATACCCCTTCTTCTGTTACCTCTGGCAACCATCAATTCATTCTCTGTATTTGTGGCTCTCTTTCTGCTTTTTGTTTGTTTATTCATTTGTTTTGTTCGTTTTAGATTCCACATGAGTGAAATCGTATAGTATTTAAGCTTTGTTGTTTCAAGCCATTGAGATTTTATAAGGTTATTTATTTTTTTATTTATTTATGATAGTCACAGAGAGAGAGAGAGAGAGAGGCAGAGACACAGGTGGAGGAAGAAGCAGGCTCCATGCACCGGGAGCCCGATGTGGGATTCGATCCTGGGTCTCCAGGATCGCGCCCTGGGCCAAAGGCAGGCGCCAAACCACTGCGCCACCCAGGGATACCGATTTTATAAGGTTATAAAGGGTTGTGTCATGGGTGCAAATGGTCAGATTAAGATATGTCTTTCTGAGGAACTATAGTGACATTGAACCTGATGCGAAGGATAAGAAAGACCAGGCCCCACACAGATAAAGATTCTAAACATGAATTGTAATTTTAAACATAAACTAAAGAAACAGCTGGCACAAAGGAGCTGAGGAGGGAAAGAGTCTGGAATATTTAAGGAAATTATGGAGTTCCAGCTAGAGCAGAGTCTGATAGTAGAAGACAGTGGCCGAGGTGTTGCCCATGCCACTCATTCTGTCTTCTGCCTACTGCAAAAGGCAAGGAAGAGAATTTCAGCCCCAGAAAGTCATATCTGTGATCATTATTGACCTGGGATATTACTCCTTGCTTTTGGTTTTCCTAGTCACTAAGATTGAGATGATGTTTAGGAGAAAGGCAGAGAAAGATAACAAATAATTTCCTCAATAAAGTATCACCATTCTCTGAATCCATTATAAGCAGGATATCCTACAGAGAACAGATATGGTCAATAGGAGCATAATCAAGCTTTTTGGAGTCAGAAGCATATACAATATTCCAGAAGGGTCATTTTTAGGGCCCTGAAAGTGAAATGTCATTGCCTTCACAATCAACTCATCTTTATGTGTTTTTCTGGTTTTAAATCTATGGTGGCTTCTCAGTGCCCCCTATATAGAATAGTAGAGTAGAATACGAGAATATAGTAGAATTTTTAATACAGATTGTTTAAAGGAAAAAAAAATCACCTGCAATCCCCTTAATATTACTCATTAATAGTATCTCTTTGGTCTTTTGCCTTTCCTATATACTTTGAGTATTCCTTCTTTTTTTTTTTTAATTTTTATTTATTTATGATACTCACACAGAGAGAGAGAGAGAGAGAGAGAGAGGCAGAGACATAGGCAGAGGGAGAAGCAGGCTCCATGCACTGGGAGCCTGATGTGGGATTCGATCCCGGGTCTCCAGGATCGCGCCCTGGGCCAAAGGCAGGCGCCAAACTGCTGCGCCACCCAGGGATCCCTTGAGTATTCCTTCTTATATAAAATGTGAAAAAAAATTTTTTGTTATTTTTTTGGAGAGTTTTGTTTACTCAAAAAAGTAGAACAAAAAGTGCAAAATATATTCCACATCCTCTCATGATTTGGCTTTAAATTGCGACTATACTTTCTGGCAGAAAAATATATAAAAATGATGAACATATTCTATGTTCACTCCAAAATTCCACAAACTTAGCTAGCTTAACTAGAGAATGAACTTATGATATATTGTAGTATTTTTTAGTCATTGCTTTATAATTAATTATCTAATAATAGAATTATGCTTTATAATGAAATGGAAGACTTAGCAAAATAAGTTGGCAACATTTTTTAAAAAGGAAAGGCAATTTTTATTTTCTAAAGTTAATTTTTAAAGTAATATATATATTCACGATTAAAATTCAAACAGAGAGCTATAAAGTGGATTCCATTAGCTAAAATATAATGAATATAAAGTGTCTTGATATCCTTCCAGAATTTTGTATTCATATATAAGCTTTTTAAATCAGAAAGTTCCGTGCTATTATAAATTTTCTGCAACTTACCCTTTTCAGATTTTTCAGAGCATTTTAGCTATATATAAATTAGTGTATATATCTGTGGATCTATATATCTAAAATGGATAGATGGATAGATGGATGGGTAAATAGGTATCTCAGTCTTTCTTTTAATCTCTGTATTCTGTGGTATTACTAGGCTGAAATATGTGTAACCATCCTCCAACTGACAATATGGGTTATTTAATTTGTTTTATTGTAGTTTAGGTCCAACTTGAAAATCTTTTTTTCTTTTAAAAGATAAGTTAATAATAGGCATGATAGGTAAGTCAGGTCTTAAAAACATTTGTGTAACATATGTATTTTGTAAATTTCTTTGTTTTCTATCTATTGTCATATGGTGCTTTATCTATTTTGTTTTTGTTTTCATCCTTCCTTATGAGAGTTTTCATAATTATACTTTTAATTTAATGTAGAACACTGAAGCTCTATTTCTGAATTTTTTTCAACCTTGGGCAGTATTTATGCTATGTAATATTTCCACTTATGAAATGTGACAATATTTCCTCATCTACATTTCTTTCTCCCACTCCTTTCCTACACTGCCAGATATTTATGCATCATATTTTAATTTCATCTTGCCAAGGTTTTAATATTTACTCTGTCATTGTAATCCCAAATGTTGTTCAATCTGAGGCCCATATTTACATTGCTTCTATGTTTCTTAACAATTCTTATAAGACATCACTTTTCTTTTTCCGATTTTTTTTTTTTATTCATTTCTCAGGAGGCTGACTTTTATCAAAAGTCTCTCATTTTTGTTTTCAATTTTTTTTTCTTAATCTAACAAGGGATATATTTCAGAATCCTTGCTTGCTTGAAAATATCATTGTTTGGCATTTATACAAAACCAACATCTTGGCTTAGGACTTTTTTCATTATATATGTATAGTTTCAGAATTCTGCGATGGCTGTAAGGAAGCTCTGACACCAGATCACACTTAAAGATAAATTGATCTTCCAGAAAATTCTTACCTTCCTTTATTTGTGGAGATTTTTCTTCTATTTCATCTTTGAATATTATTCCATTTTAGCATGTTCTATATATATACCTCAGGCACACTAATTATATTATTGTTTGATCTCTTTTATCTTCCATATCTAGCAGCTCTCTAATTATTTTTTCCTTGGTGACATCCTCAAACCAGAATACCATGTCACTGACATGATACTTTCAACGTCTGAAATGTTTTGGGTAATAACCATTCTATTTTTTTACCACTTCTTCTATGTAGTTCCTATTTATGCAACAGTGTTATTTTTTCTTAATCTCTTTCTCGAGTTTTGCCAGTGTCCCTTGTGTCTTCTAATATTGTCTTATCAATTTTCAATTAAAAATTTTTAACTAAGATTAATTAATTAAAAATTAAATGAAACATTTAATCAGATAAAAATGATTAAAAGAGCTTTGTCTTTTAAATGTCATTATTTCTTTTAAAATATCCCCTTTTCTTATCATTCTCTGAGGATATAAAGAAGTATTTGGCTGAAATTTTCTTTCATTTAATAGAATGTTCATGCTTTTCTAAAGTGTACTTTCAACTGCCCTTTAATGTAAATTATGTATCTTTTTGTTTTTGTAGCATCTGTGCCCAAATCCTACTTCAGATCTCTTTGGCTTATCATTCATCTTTGATCCAGCAATTCTAACTGGGTCTACTCTTTTTCTAAAGAACAATATGGGAATGAGCAGGTATCTGATCTATATCACCTTGCTTATCTTTTCTGAGCTCCTCACCAAATCTGCTCTGTCTCCTCTTCTGGGGATATCTTTCTGCAGCAGATCAATGTAACTGCAGTCTACGTGACTTGCAGTGAAGCATTCTATCAACAAATGTCTTTTATTTGGAGATTTAATGTTTAGCTTTGGTCAGCAGTACATGTCCAACCATCATTTTCATCACTTTTTTCACTCCTTATTGTTCTAAGTAAAAAAAAAAAAAAAAAAAAAATCATCAGATGGACCTATTAGGTCGCTTACTTTGAGAGGAACCTATAGTCTGCCTAAGCTTGAGAGGTATATATTGGTTTTCAATATCTTCTTTCCATTTGATTCAAGTCCCACTATATTTGATGGATGGCTGCAATTCATAGACTGTGCTTGGAGATTTTAACCAAGTTTCAATTCAGGTAAGATTTTACATTTCCAACTGTAAATTGTTATGTTCATCAGGTTTCTGGCATGAAAAGTGGTAGGAATTGAAATAAATATGCCTTTATCCCATCGTGTTTTAGAGGAAATTCCCTTTCCCTTTTAAACTGAGTGACAACACAGTTTGTTTCAGGGAATTTATGTCAATCATATACATGTCAATCATAAAGCTGAATTCAACTTAAAAACAGTAGTATAAGTTACTGATGTCTACTATTTATATTCTTTATATTTATTCCTAGTTATGGGGATGCTCTGAATTTTTCTAACATTTAAACAATCAACCTTTTAAGAATCAAAGTAATATATATCAATTGCTGAACATTTAGAAACATGTATGTATTATAAGAGAATTTAAACCATGTATAATTTCACTACTCTATAATCAGTATATTTAATTTATTATAAGATGGATGTTTTCTTACATTTTAACATCTCCAAAATGAGGTTATGCCTTACAGTTGGTAGCACAACCTAATTTAATCCATGGGTTTTTTTTTTTTCTTATTGGTATATGAAATAATTGTACATCATATGGCTGACACTGTCCTAGATTTGATCCAATCTGATATATTTTCTTCTGGATATATATACTATTTTAAACTGAAATTGGGATCATATTTATATACTTTAGGGACCAACTATTTTTTTTAAAGATTTTCTTCATTTTTTTAAACAGAGAAAGAGATAGAAAGGGTAGGGAGAGGCAGAGTAAGAGGGAGAGAGAGAATTCTGAGCAGACTCTCTACTGAGCACAAAGCTCAGCATAGGCTCAATCCCAGGACTCTGAGATTGATGTAACTTTTTAATATATAGAAGAGGTTTGTGGGCGCTGGAGCCAGTGGCCAAAAATAGAGTTCTTGAGATGTCTTCAGTGCAAAATGGTGCTCTTATTAAAGCGTGGGGACAGGGGATGCCTGGGTGGCTCAGCAGTTGAACATTTGCCTTCAGCTCAGGGCACGATCCCAGAGTCCTGGAATCGAGTCCCACATCAGGCTCCCTGTGTGGAGCCTGCTTCTCCCTCTGCCTGTGTCTCTGCCCCTCCCTCTCTCTCTGTGTCTCTCATGAATAAATAAATAAAATCTTCAAAAAATAAACAATAAATCACGAGGACAAGATCCATCGGCAGAAGGAGCTACTGCTGCCTATTGCTCTCTGCTGATCCTGCTGCCTCAGGATTATTAGGAGCAAATGATTACATACTTTGGGGTTGGGGAAGTAAAGATAAGTGAAGTTCCAAAAGGATCTTCTTGTGCTAAAGAAGACCCAGGATACCAGAGGCCTTACTATTATCAAACCAAGGTTGTTTTTCTCTCTAGCAAGGCATTAACATTAAGACAGTTAGGAGCTTTGTAGAAGAATATTATTTTTTTTGCATGTATAGGAATATTATATTCTGCCTGCCTCAAGTATTTGTCAATGGGCTGCAGGTATATGGACATTTAATTTTATCTACATTTCCTTCTGCCTTTGTTTCCCACATAAAGATCACAACCCAAGCTGAAACCAAGGGTCAGAAGCTTAACTGAGGCACTCAGGTTTCCCCTCTTTTTTTTTTTTTTCAGTATATATATATATAGAGAGAGAGAGAGAGAGACCACAGGATGGGGGGGAAGGGCAGAAGGGGCGGGAGGGAGAGAGAATCTTAAGCAGGCTCCACGCCCAGTGTAGAGCCTGATACAGGGCTTGATCCCACAACCGAGATCACAATCTGAGCTGAAATCAAAAGTCAGAAGCTTAATCAACTAAGCACTCAGGTGCCACCCTCCTCACTTTTTTTTTTTATTTTTCAGAGAGGGAGAGAGAGAGAATCTTAAGTAAGCTCCTCACCTAGTGAGGAGCCTAATGCAGGGCTTGATTTCAAGACCCTGAAATCATGGTCTGAGCTGAAATCGAGAGTTGGATGCTTAATGGACCACTTGACCAACTAAGCCACCCAGGCACCCTTTTGTGGCCAACTTTAAATGAAATGCAACAATTGAGCTTTTTGTAGAATAAAATAAAGCAGTATCACAACGTTGTCATCCTTTAAACATGGTTTACAATTCTATAAATGGGTGATCTAAATGCTTACATAATGTAAAAGAAAGATAAGTACTTGTCTCAAAATCTGCAAGCCACTTAACTTCTCTAAGTCTCAGTTTTATTTATCTATAAAATGAATTTACTAACAATACCTTCCATCTAGAAAGCCAGGATAATTCAATGAAGTACTTACCTTAATGCAACACATGTTAAATACTCAATAAATGTGAGTCATCAGCATTATTGTTACTAGTTGCAGTGTCATTAGTAATGATCCTTCAGGGAATGGCCTCTTTGCACTTATTTCAAAAGACAGATGGCTGATTCCATTCTATTAAATTGACCTGCTTACCCCATGCCAAACACTAGCTGGACACTAAGAATACAAAGACAACCACAACTCTTACCAGAACCCTCTATGAATCAGTTTCCTGTCAGTATCTTGTTCATGTATTTTGGGTAAATAGATTTATTTTTTCTGAATACTCTCTGCTCTGACCACAGGCCAAATCTCTTCCATGCACTCTACACTTACATACAATACTTGCCCTTCTCCTCGCATGCCCTTTGTCACCCTATTTCTGCAACTATATTATAGTTCCTTCTTTATCTGTAATGCTTTTTCTTTTTCCCATCTCCAGAGGTCCAAATCTCTCCTAACCCAAAGAATATTTTAAAGTGAAGAAAGAAGTTCCTTATTATTTACATTCAGTTCAAACAAAAGAGCAGCAAGAATGAGAAAACAAACCAGTTCACACAGGGTAATGCCATTCACATGCAACTCTCCTTGCATCCTTCTCAAAGCCAACTGCTTTGATGCCATTGCTTCTTCCTCCATACTCCCAGAGCATTATTTGCAATATTCCTTATCCCATTCTGCATCACAATGTGATGCAGAATGTGATAAGGCATGCATGTCTTATCTGGCCTAGATTATGACGTCCTCAAGAGCAGAAATATTATGTTGTCTTTGTCTCCATAGCATCTGTCACGTAGTGCATGCTTAATAAGGTTTTGAATTGAATTAATTTAGTCACCTGACTCTTACAACCATTACCAGGGTTATTTATCCCTTGAAGTAAGTCACTCCATCTACTTATCTGAAAAAACAACAACAGCAACGTCTATGTATATGTACTATATACATGAAAACATCAGTTAGTTTTCTAAGTCTTCCAACAAAATCAACGATCTCTTTGTGCTTCTTTCCCAGTCTTATCCTGAGGTAAACACGTGCACCTTCTTCAGCTATTCCTTCCCACGATTTGCTTCTCCAGCATGAGACATGTGCTGTCCTCTTTCTTAACCTTTCCCATGTTATGATGTGGAAGATAAGCTTTGATCTTTTTACATGACTTTTCCCAGTCTTATCCTGAGGTAAACACTTGCACCTTCTGCAGCTATTCCTTCCCACAATTTGCTTCTCCAGCATGAGACGTGCTGTCCTCTTTCTTAACCTTTCCCATGTTATGATGTGGAAGATAAGCTTTGATCTTTTTACATGACTTGCTGTCCCCCATACATATTTCACCTCCCTGCAAACTCCCAACATAGTACAACTTAATTTCTCTTCGGGTTTTCGTGTTCCAACCCTCTTGTTCCAATATGTAATTGTCATTCTTGAAGTCCTGGATGTCCCTTTATCACATGTTGGCTGTTCCTTTTGGTCCTCTCCTGTGTTGGTTTCCACGTTTCTTAGGTTCCAGATATTTGTATTTCTGGTTTATTCCTTACTTTGGTGCATCACAGCTTCAGCAGTTTTTCAAGAAATGCTCTATCAGAAATAGTATTTACCTTTTTGAGAAGAGTGATCTGAAGTTTCACTTAGAATAGAATTCCAGGTTAGACGTGACTATCCTTCAGAATCTGGAAGGTATTACCTGCCATAAGAGGTACTAATAAAGTACAGGTAAAGGGTTTCTTGGATTATGTGAAAGTGAAATACTGCTTATCTGTGGGTTGCAAGATACAAAGTCAGGTAGGGTAACTGGAGAAGCAACATTTTAGGGAAGGGGACAGGGCTGAAATGAAAGCCAGGCAGGTTTTCTAAATGAGCATTGAATAAAACATGATAGAACATGGTAGGAAAGCCCACTGAGAGCAAAAGGATTGAAGTGAAGACTGTTAATATGGAGCTAGAAAAAGAAATATCCTGGGACAATCAATAAATAAATAAATAAATAAATAAATAAATAAATAAATATCTCCAGTCACTTTCAACTTGGTGCCAACACCTGGCTGTGAGGGAGCCTCTTCAGTGATTGACCACAATCTTAACACCTGTACACTCTTCCATCCAAATTTCATTTTCTTCGATGAGGTTAGCGCGGTCTCACAAAATGAGAGACCCAAAAACATAAAATGCAACTGCACCACAAAGCAAAGCCATTCACGTTTTCTTAGAATTCAGGATCTCTTCAGTCCAGAAAATACGGCCAAGAGTAAAATGGCTCAAATGCTCTTTCAAATCATCCTGCTGAAGAAGGCCCTTTAGTTCTACATCATTAGGCAGCTGCTATCTCAGAAACGAGAAGGTTAGGCATGTTGGCCAGGTCAGCAGCAACCTCACTGTCTATTGAGAGGCCTGAACATTTATCAATTGCAGAATTCTACAAGGGTACAAAATTCCTTTGGAATCAACACCGGCAAATGAGTGAGCAGTGATACCACGTCTTCTATTATGCACTGCTCCATGCTGCTGAAAAGTTTCTTGTCAGCCTTGATATTAATGCACTCCTTGGACTTTTGTAGTAGTTGTGAACCTTCAGGATCTTCCCTAAATGGTGCATTAAATGTGTAATGGTGTAACAAAGTTTTCTTCTCATGGATACCAGATGGTATTAATAGGCCAAGACTATTAACCATTGCTTGTTAAGTAAAATATCCCTACTACCTCTCTGGCCCTTTCCAAAACAAATGGGCTGCATATCTGCTCCGGGAAAGGAAAACTCCTGTCACATGCAAATTCCTCACTTAAAGCATTTTGTCTAGAAATAATATTCATTTGAGCTTTGGGTGTTTATGATGAAAAAACAACAACAACAACAACAAACCACTGGGGAAAGAAGTACATCCCTTTGTATCTCAAGTAAAATAAAGGAAAGTCTGGAGGATGGTTACAAAGGATGAGAACACTCGTGCTACCTGACACCCCTGTTGCTGAAAAGGTTACAGGTTTTTCCTACAGGCCACGATTCACAAAGTGTGGTCTACTTACAGCATCAGATCACTGGGGATTCTACTAGAAATTCAGAATCTCAGGCCCCATCCCTCCTCAATTAGAATTTGCATGTTTAACAAGATCCTTCAGTGATTTGTATAAATATTAAAACTTGAGAAGTGCTACCTATAGAGATGCTGCATCATATTTGGAGGCACAGGATGTCAATAAGTTTCTTTACTGGTGTTACCTTTGATCATTTGAATGAGGTGGTATCTACCAGGTTTCTCCACTATAAACCATTATTTTCCCTTTGTAACTAGTAAGCATTTTATGCTGGGATACATTGAGACTACACAAACATCCTATTTCTCTTCACATTTGTGCTCACTAGTTTTAAGATCCATTGATAATACGTGACTGCCACAATCATTGCTATGGTAGTGACCAAGTGGTGATTTTTTTTTTCAAATTCTCTGGGTTTTTTTTTTTTAAGATTTTATTTATTTATTCACGAGAGACACACACAGAGAGGCAGAGACATAGACAGAGGGTGAAGCAGGCTTCCCTGTGGGGGAGTTCGATGCAGGACTCGATCCCAGGACTCTGGGATCATGCAGTGAGCCGAAGGCAGACGTTCAACCACTGAGCCACCCAGGCATCCCTCAAATTCTAATAGACTATTTTTAAACAGTTTTAGAATACACATTTCCCCCACACCTAGTTTCCCCTATTACTAATATCTTGCATTACTCTACTTGTTAGGAGTGCTTGGCTAGCTAAGTTGGTTAAGTGCCTGACTTGTGATTTTGGCTCAGGCTTTGATCTCAGGGTTGTGAAATGGAGCCCTATGCCCAGTTCTGTGCTCACTGGGGGAGTCTGGAGTTTCTCCTCTCTCTGTCCCTCCCCCCTACTCGCTTATGCAGGCTCTCTCTCAAATAAATAAATATATCTTTTAAAAATATATACTTGTTATAATTAATGAGGCAACACTGATTCTATTTTTAACTAAAGTACATAGTTCATTTAGATTTACTTAGCTTTAACACCTGTCCCTTTCTATTCGGAATCCCATCCAGGTTGCCACATTACAGTTAGTTATGTCTCCTGTGATCCCTCTTGGTTTGACAGTTTTTCAGACATTTATTCCCACCACACGTTTCCTTATTTATTAACTGGAATTCAACTTAAAGGAATTCACTTATTTAATTACTTAGGTCTATATGGATCCATGGACATTTATTTTATTCTACATATTTTAAGCTATTGCCATTATTATCTGTTGTATTAAACACACTGTCTCCAATGTGTCATTTGGAATACAAGGTCCAAGTTGACTCTTCAAGATGCTCCCATTAGTTTTTGAGCACTTCCATACTTTCCAACATCCAAAATATTCCAAGTCTTAGCATGTATTTTCCTGATCCCAGACTTTAGTTGGGTATTTCTTTGAGAAGTCTGGACCTTTAATTGTGAGTACTATTTAGAAACTAAGGACTGGTGGATAGTGTTCTTTTTTGCTGCTGGGATGTCATTACTTCTAGGTTTTCTCAGTGCCAGGGCCAGAAAATATGGATGCATTCTGACCCATACATACATGACCTTTATCCATTCATGTATATTAAGAACCATGATTTTATATTAACACCTCTGATTCCAATCCAATAGTATAGGGTTCCCTTTTATCTTTTCTCTGACAATGAGAGACCTAGCTTTCATTACCATATTATTATATTCACTTATTAATTCAATCCCAGAATATAAACAAATAAATTGCAGAATTGCTAATCCAGATCTCTGAGAACAACAAATTTACTAACTAGAGCACAAGATTTGTGTACAGTTCTATCTTTAGCCTTACAGTACCCAGTTGAAATATTTTTTCCAAGATCACTTAGCAATTTTCCTTCCCACCCTCTTTATTGTGATTATGTGATTCATTTGTAATATTGTTAGGTTTTTTTGTTACTGCTTATATTCCATCTTGGGTTCCAGGTAAGAAGAATGTTTTGACTATGGAAGGATCTCACCTTCAAAAAAGAGCTAAAATCAGCCAGATAATATTCCAGTATTCCTTGATATTATAAAGTATTTAATAGAGAACAAGGGATATTTAAACCTCTTTGACCAGCATATGATTGTCCATATTTTAAAATTCCCATCTCAGTACATTCCAAAGAGGCAAAGTAGGAGCTAGCCCAGAAAAGAGAAGCATTCTTAAGTAAGGCTTCCTCCAAAACAATGGTATGACTTCTCTCAGTAACTTGTAATGGCATTTCTATTTTGAATTCATACATCCAAATAAAACTTAGGGCTAAAGGAAGGAGGAAGTGGCAAGTCCATAAGCCATCAGTGAGAAAACATATTAGGCACTTAGTGAAATAAGACTGAGGAGTCAAAATAAGCATTATAGAAAATCCACATGGCATTTAATTTTCTCTATGACAGACAAGCCACAAATAAGTAAAAATAAATAAATAAATAAATAAATAAATAAATAAATAAATAAATAAATTGTAAGAGTAAAACACACATCCCTTAGGTCTGGATATCTAAAAGACAATGTAACAGTTTGCATTTGTTTGTAGACTCAAGTAAGAATGTCAGGGTCCTGAGCCCTATTAAAATATTTATAGAGAGTTATCTCCCTTTCCCCTCAAGGGAAGTTTCCTTAATCTGGGTCCCTACAGGTAGTACACCAATCCTCACTATGACCGCCATGAGTCTTACCAATGCCTCTAGAGTGCCTCTGCTTTGTGATCTTTCCTTCTTGTTTCTAAATCCCAATAAATCTCTCTCCTATTAGTAAAAATTATGTAGTAGTTTAATCTCTCACTCTCCCTACCAAATGGGAGAAGTTGGTTTAATAGCTCTCTAGAAACAAATAAACACAGCTTTGTAAGTAGTTAAATGTTGGTTCTAGTTGCTTCTGAAGGAGCCAATTACATAGCAGTCCTTCTCACGATTTAGTAGCTTTTTTCCTTATTATGTGAGATATCTCAGTATATTAAATAGTTAATACCATTCCAAAATTTGAGTAGCTTAACACAATATATATTTTTTATCTCACTCACACAGTCCATATTGGATGTATAGCTCCATTAAGTGGCTTCTCTCTGAGCAGTGACAGGGATTCAGGTGTCTTCTATCTTATGTGCCACTTCTCTACACAGGGACCAGATAAGAAAAGCAAATGAAGTACTGAAGAGGGGAGGGATTCATGGGTCAGGTCTGTAAGTGGTACCTATCACCTCTGCCCATATTCCACTGGCAGAACCCAGTTAAATGAGCATGCTAAACTGCAGGGAGGGTGGCAACTGAATGCCCACAGGAGATAAGCAATGGTTTGGTAATCTGCCAACTTTTCTCTACTGTAGGTAGTAAACTCCCATCTAAAAGATTCTCATTTTTGCTTAAACTCATTTGGTTTGGTATTTTTCAACCAAAGGTACAGACTAACATAGGTCTTAGGTATAGTAATAGTAATAAAGTTTGGATAAGGACAAGTCCTAAATCTCTCAGGTAAGCATTCAGGTAATTGCAGTATAGATTTCATTATTCATTTTTGTCGTAAGAATATAAGAACAAAGACCCAGAACATAAAGTAAGAGATGAAAGAAGTAGTAAACATATACCAAAAAGGTCATAATATCCAGTAAAATATTAGGGCACTGTCATTTTGTTAAGAATTAAACTTTTTCTCTAACCACTGACATGTAGCACTGTCTTACAGAGTTTCTGATTTCCTTATCACTTTCTAGCAAGATCTAAACTTAAGCATTCAGATGTTTTATAAACTCTTCTGAGTTATTCTTCATAAGTCCTTTCATAGATCAAAAGTTCTTGGATTTGGCCATGTATCAAAATAACAAGGATATCCAGGCCAAAACTCAGATATCATCAAACATTAATCTAGGTTAGGACCTGTATATCTGTATTTATTTAATACCACAGGTAATTCTGATGCATAACTAATTTGGAGAACCTCTGTCATAGGGTGTAGGAATAGATGTGAATCTTATCTCAGGAACTACCATATATTTCCTATCATTCCCCAAGTTAAACTTGAAATGTAAATAATTACAATATTGAGTTATAAAGACCATGTGGAAGATATTCAAAAATACCTATTAAAATAATTTCTGTAGGATAGATGGTAGGCACCATGAAGTTAGAGATGTCCCTGGCTGACCTGGGTTGTGCAGCCTTCACGGGGCCAAGTTATTTGACCTGGACCCTGGTAAAAAGATAGAATCTGATAAAAAGAGGGCAGGAGAGGCCATCCCAGATAAACTTAAGCAGCAAGAACAAAGTCACAGTTGGGAAAACACCAGAGAGAGTCAAAGGATACACAGGCCCACTGTGGTTGGAGCAGAAATAATGAAGGAAAAATACAAAGTAACATAACTAAATGTTAAACTATGCTCTGTGAGCTTAAAATACTATGGAATTTCCAAAAAGAGAGTCATTTGGTTAGAACAGCCAAGAAGACTTCATGAAGAAAGCAGAACTTGAGCTAGGTCATGAAAGACAAGTAGGATTCTGTCAACAAAGAGAAAAGGGGGAAGAATTATTTTTATTGTGATATTTCTAAAACCTAGCAGGCAAAATGAAATACTATATGACTGGCTATTTTCTTTTTTTGTATAGATGTTCTAGGGTCTTATGTATACAGCTTAATACTATTATAAATGTTTACTAATCGTTTATTTGTTTAAATGTTGGTATACCACAGAGGCCTTGAGTTGGCTTTTAAGAAATTCATGTTATAAAAAGTATAATATGGAAGGATCTTGGAAGCCATTCGGGGCCTGAACTGAGCTACGTGGGATGGGAGACAGCTGGAAATCTATTTTCATAAACTAAAATCAATAAAAAAAAATACAAATAAAAAGAGGCATTAAAGAAAGGGAGAGATTGAACACAAATGTATAAGCATGTAAGCATACATATATTTAACATAATTGATTTATGAGAGCCAAAATTTTGTCTCAAAACTTTCTGGAAATTAAAACAAAAATAGAAACACAATCATTTATACAATTCTCAGTATCCATGAAAACATTCAAAAAGTTATGCCAATCCTTCATGGGAAGGAAAATTTTCTCCTGCAAGAAGAACTATGTCAACTTCATATTAAATCGTGAACAATGTACACACCAATGGAGTTTCAGTGGAACCACAAAAAATAAGTGAATCTCAGGAGTTGCCCAATGGGTAGAACCATTTTAGCCTCCGTGGTAAACTTCATGACACATCATTTGCTCACTCATACATAGCAAAAGCAAACTTGACTTTCACAAGATTTTCCCTACTGCAGGCCCTAAAACTCTGGAAGAACCAGGATCATCAGAAAGGAATGTTTCTGATGTGTCTATACAAAGTTGGTACAGCTGCTTTGATTTAATTAACAACCAGTCAATTCAATCAATTAATAATTTGATTCCATAAAAAACATTCCATCAAAATTCAGTAATATGAAAATGAAAGAGCCCACTAATATCCTAGATTTTCTCTATTCAGATGGCTACGTAGACCATGCAAAGACACAGTTTTTCTCTTTTCCTGTTTTTTTCAGATACAGTTCTGAGTATCCCTGGGCAGTGGCTAATTACCTGATGATAATGGTTAACATCTGTATTATGTCTTCAGAACTTCTTCACAAGTACAACCATCAAGTGAGGTTGTGTTTTCACCTATGAAATAGGAGGTTCAATAACACGACCTAACATCTAGTTATTAATAGAAGAGGAGGAAGTATGGTGTAATACAAAGAACTTTGGAGTCATGGTAAACAAGGGCTTGTCCAAATTCTGCATTTACTAGTTGGGTAGTTTGATGTCACCCATCTAGTTCCAAATTCTTGACGCTACACTTTCAACTTTGGTCTCTAACTTTGACCCCTCCAGAATTAGTGTTTATTTTCATTCTCACTTGAAATTTAGTCCTTGGCTTTGTTCTTACTGTTTTTGACTGAGCTAACTCCTGTGGTCTCAGCATCTTTTGTTGTCTTGGATCAGAACACTTTTCTAGCTCCAGCAATACAGAACACAGCCCTCAGATTTGCTCTTGACTGGACAAGCCCTAACTATTCCCAAGGCACCCACACACAGCTCCGGCAACTCTCACAGAAAATGAGGACTAGTACAGGACAGATATACAAATGGTAGGACACAGGGGGAAGGCTTGGACAGCAAAGAGAATTAAGCTTCACATATATAATATACATTGATATATAACAAAGACAATATAGGTGTTTTACTCTGGACCAAAGTATGTTCAGGCAGATTCTGACTGAGATTCTGTGATTAACATATCAAAAGCAAATATAAACGCAAAATTCTTTCGATTTCTGTTTACTTCCTCAAATTATTAACAAACAAATCATTTTCCACCACAGGGAGGTACATATTTAAAATCATGCTATGAATTGCTCTATATAAATAAAACCATATGGGATTCAGCCTCTCATTCCAGCATTGCAGTCCTACCCCCCACCATTGACAAGATCAGATTTAGAATATCTTTAATTAAAGCGCCATCAATAAATAAATAGACTGAGTGACACTGGATGGTAGCAGAGACAATTAAAACAAAGTTACTTGGTGTCCTATTTATCTGTCATATGGGCTGATTTATAAGCTTCCTACAAGAAGTAATTTAAAGGCTCTTTAATAGAAGGAGGCTTGATAAAATACCAGCAGATGGTATTGTGGGTAATGACCCAGGCTATAATGATTTTAGTAATGACTTGTCTTATCTATTTACCTGTACTCAAACAAAGGCTGAACTATATATACACACATGCACACACATTGTCTTCTGGTGGATTAGGCTCCCTAAAAGCCTTTTAGCAAAGAGAATGTAAATATAATTAAGTAATTAAAGTACATAAAACTCAAGAAAGGTACAAACCTAGAGAAAGTAATAGTAGTAGTAGTGGTAGTAGTAATTAATAATAATAATAATAATAATAATTGATGTGATGATGATGATACAATCCAAACAAAAGCTTTTTAGTATTTCTATTCTCACTTGCCTTGGCTTTCCATCAAAAAATATAAGGCATCTTCCTAGAGTATAAGCCTTTTAACCACTCCCAGCAAGTTTCACAGGGATCCTGAGTTATCTACTCCAAAGGATGAATAGAAATGGCTTATTTATGCCAAATAGCCCTTTGGCATCCATATACAACACAGGCAACGCTCACAATCAGTAAGGACTAGCACAGGACTCATACCAAATGATATCTCTTCTACTGATTAATTTCTCTTGGTCCCTTCTGTCTCAATTACAAACCCAGCAGCTACAGACACATTCTGAACAGCTTCCTCTGACCTTGTGGGAGCAAATGTATAATTGGGAACTTTTCTTAGAGGAAACATCCAGGTCAAGTGCAGTAGCATCCTATCTACTGTTTCATTTTAAGTGTGGTAGTGTATGAGGCCCAGAAGTCTAGCTGTAAGCCATGGGATCAGTCAGGAGCAGGAGGCTGGGCATAAGAAAGAAAGTCTACAATGACCGGCTTCCTTGGCAGTCCTAGACAATGTAATTAAGGAGTTTCAAGGACCTGTTCTCTTTATGCCTTGGCCAGAGCTAAGTCAGTTTTGGGCACCATCGATGTCTCGTCTCTATGGGTGGAAATAGCAGTGCATTATTTCAGGGAAGTTGAGCTCTCCTCTGACCTCTGCTCTGGGTGCCCCAGACAGTACTACTTGCCTCTGGCCATAATGAGAAGGTCTGTGAGCTCATTTCTGGGCAAGTTTTCTATGGAACAGAGACAGAGTCCACTGGGGCTAATATGTGAGGGAAATTTTAGGTCCCTGTTTCCTAAGTGAGCTGGAAAAGACATTACTAGGTACTGAGAAGAATAGCCTGTGGGCTTTTTAAATAAAATTAAAAAGGGAAGGCAAAATGAGAATTTTCCCAGGAAAACTTGACTTGGCATATTTTCTATGGGTAGAGCAGCAGACACCAGCACTGACCTTGCTCGCCCGCCTTTGGATAAAGCCAGCAAATAAGCAGAGCTAAACATCTGGGCTCTTGCTAAAGCACCCTCCATCTCCGCACTCCCCTGGCTTCCCCCAGGACTCACTCTAGCTTTGCCCTCCCTGGAGGTACACTATCCTGCAAAATTTACAAGCTGGTTTTTCTAAGCTGTCCAAACGGTAGCCATTAGCTACCCGTGTCTATTGAGCATTTGAAATGTAGTTTGTTTGAGTTGAAATATTCTGTGAAATGTAAAATATATAACAGATTTCAAAGACTCACTACAAAACAAGAATATAAAATACCACCTAAATGTTTTTATATTGATTACAAGTTGAAATGAAAATAGTTTGGATATATTAGGTTAAATAAAATATATTATTAAAATTAAACTGTTTCTCTTTACTCTTTTTTTTTTTTTTTAAATGTGGTTACTATAAATTTTAAAATTACATTTGTGGCTTGCATTTGTGGCTCACATTATATTTCCTTGTGACCACAGTGTTTTCTATCCTCAGGGCTTTTATGCTTAATATGGTAAATTGATCCTTGACAATGACAAAGGTGAGCTTTCTCAAATAATATGCTTCATTTTAAAATAGTTAATGGAGATAGATATGTAGGGGAACAGGTAATTCCTTTGTCCTGGAATGTGCTTCCTTCTTTATTCTGGAAACTCTTATTCATCTATTATGATTCAGATCAAATGCCTCCTCCACCAGGAAGCTTTCCCTAACTCTCCCAGGCAGAGAGAGCTAGTCCCTTCTGTTCTGTCTCAACATTCCATGCAAATCTTTACCAGAGCATTCTAAATCATACCATGATATACCTTAATTTATATGTCTCCCTTTCTAAGCTGTGAACTCCTGCAAAGTAAGGATTTTAATAATAATAATGCCATAGTCGTCGTAGTGTGTTTTCTGATACCTTAATTAATTCATTTATAAATGTATTAATTCATGCTGAAATCAAGCTGTCCTGAGCCATTCAATCAGCAACAGGGATCTGCCCATACCCCTTATTCTTCAAATAACCTATAATTATAGACCTCAAAGTGAGTTTTCTCCTGAGTTGCCAGCCCAGCTACTTCCAATGAATTCATCTAGAAATGACTATATTCATAACTGAACGCAGAGTTTTAGTCATGTCCCTTGATTCCCTATATAGGTGTCCTGGGTTTATCTCTTTGTATGTGTTACACATAATCCCACATAAGCCAGAGGTGTCCCTTGTTCCTGCACTGTTTTCTGCTCTCTCTCTCTCTCTTTTTTTTTTTTTAGTGCTGTTCTCAAGGTTCTGTTGTAAACTATCTCCTTACCTCACCCCTGCGAAAACTCTCCTGCTTCCAAATGTATTACTTATTACATTGCTTGGGTATTGACTCACCTCAAAGCTAGTGAAATATGGGATTTATTAGGAAGATGATGAAACTACGTTCCAAAGACTCAATGATAAGTCAGCCTTCTAACACATCCCAACCAGGCTGTCCGTTTTGTCTTGCCCACGGCTTTATTAGTCCTTGTCATGTAGAGTTATCCTGTATGTTGTAAAAGGAGTCAAGACTTTGCTTAACTGGGAGATGTTTCCCCTTCTGCGTAAACATGCCATGGAGTACCAAGGAACAAATCTTGCTTCTACAGCCAGCACCCATTTTCTTAAAGGTTGGCTTTGGAAAAATAAGTTTCAGTCTTTGTAAAGGGTTGCCTTAAAAAAAGGAAGCAGCCTCGGAGTTCTTGTGAAAGGTGCACAATCAAAACTCTATCTTCAATCACTATTGAGGTAGTAAAAAGAAATTCATTGCGAAACAATTGTCATTAAGTGAGTAAAAACAAACCAAAGTCCATTTTGAAGTGTTACACTCTCTTTGGTCTTGAGAAGGTAGTGACAAGACACTTAATTTGACTCTCAAAGGAAAAAGAAAATCTAATTGACGCATGTCTTCATGTTTTAAATATGAGATTGCACAACTGTGGAACTCTAGTTCCTAACTTCCTTGCCTAATTTCTATTTCTCAGGTCCACTGGGATAGTTTAGAGATAAAAAGATTTGGTCTGCCTGGAAGGCTCCCAGCCCTCCCACTTTGCCTGAAGAACATCTACCACTTCTTCCTTTCTCAGCTTGGACACCACTCCTACTGAAAAGCCTTCTCTGATCTCCCAAGATAGAGAAGTGGAGCTAGTTTTGAGCACAATGCCACATAGGCATTCAAGAAATATTTGTTGAGTGAAGGAATGAGTGGTAGCAGGATGTAGACAAAAAATACTTGACTTGGAGATAAGCATTAGCTCTGCAATTTATCAACATCATTAACTCTACTGCTGCTGTGTGCTCCTCTATAAAACAAAGGAGATAATAGTACCTGTTTCATTTCATTTCTCTAGTTTCTGAGAGCAAGTAAGGTCATGTGTGTGAAAGCATTTTGTAAACAGAAATGCTTTATAAAATTTGAAGCTATAGCTTCCTTTTCTTTTTTACCTACATATTTGCTGTAACAATTTAAATATAATGCAACATCTTGGCATATGAGCCGAAATTATCTGGGAAGTAGGTTGGAGAGAGCCTGCCAACCATATCATGTGCTAAATGCAGTTTCATAGTGGACTGCATGTAATCCGTAGCTAATATGTAAAGAATTCCTTCGGGATAATCCAAGGCAGCCCAGCCCAGGGGTCTTAGAAATCAAAGCAACAGTGGAGTAGGAATTGGATAAAGAAGATGGTTTTATCACCTGTGACTCTGTCCACAGTCAGTATTAGGTTTTAAGACCTGTGTTCAGTGGGGAGACCCAAATACTGTTCAAATGTCCAGTGTTTTAACAGTTTTGCCACATGGTTGAGTAGAGTACGAAGTTCAGTGTATCATCTTGCCTGCCTAGGCAGGAGTTTCTAACAAAGTCAGAAGAATGAAAGATGCATATGGAAACTTTGCTCACTAGCCTCTTAATTCAGCATAGCATTTAGAAGACGTTAAGAAAGAGGACGGACTGTTGAAGAAAAAGAGAGGAAAAATGAGTTAACCAGGAAAAACTGGTTTGCATATTGTACCAAGGAGCTTATGGATACTTTTTAGAAGTTGTTGACCATATTTCAATTATCAGTAGTTATAAAATAACTGAGTTGTAGAACAGAGCTTAGTAGGACAGCCAAAGAAACAAAACAAAGCCAAGATTCCTCACCCAAATCTACTTAGTTATGTGAGTGACCCTGGCAAGCTTTTTAATCTCTGGTGCCACAGCATCCATATACAGGAGATGAAAAGGTCAACTTAAACAAATCCAAGAGTCAACTATTGAATCTGAAGGATAAGGGATTAAGTTCTCCCAAGTTAATATAGTTGATTTAAGTGTCTTTGTGATTATCTGTTACAGGAATGGATACTTAGCTTAAACAAAAGATTTATAGTATAAAGAGGCACAAGATACTTAACAGGCAGCTGAGAAAAGAAAGAAAAGGAAGAGCAGAGCGACACAAGGATAAGAACTGGACTTGAGAAGGCCAGGAGTGGAGCAAGGGTTTTTTTGTTTCTCTTGGGCAGTAGGGGGAATCTGTACTTTGGCTGTTCTTTAATCTTCTTTATCTTGATTGTTCCCCTTTGGTTGCACCTGATCCAACATGGCATTTTAGTTAATCCACCATCATTACTTTCTAACACCCAAGAACATTGGCCTAGATGCCTCCTCTTTGATCCAATCAGTTATGGCCATTAAATACTTGGCCACATAATAAAAGAAGGCACTAGGGTTTCATGTAGAGGCAGAGTTTTTAAAAAGAGGTTGGAAGCAGAAGTACAAGTCCTGTAAGTTGCCTAATCTTTAAGAGCAGTTTTGGGCTTATGAATGGTGCTGAGAATGTGGAAGGAGGTGTGGACTAAGGAAGAACATGAGGAAAATGGTTTTCTTTATTTAGGAACCCAGTCCAGTAAAGCAGAAAACCTGGGTTGACCAAAGTGTGATGTATCGCCTCCCTTTTCTTGTTTCCCCTCGGTAGGAAATGGTGATTCAGTCTTCTGTGGATCATAAAAGGAAAGGAAACTCTTCAAGTAGGCCTGTAATTGTGGTTTAGGAAAAACACCTTATAAAAAATCTGTACCTGATTTTCACCTTACCTGCTGGTGTACTCAGCTGTACTCAGTACTTAGCACCAGTAACCAAAATATCCATCTACTTTTAGATTTTAAGTGCCCTTTAATTGTCCTATGTATTGCTTCTACCTGCCTTCTGCCAAGTTCAAATGGTCCTACCCCATACTGTACTCCACTCACCTTTTCTCACACCTACCTCCATCTTTCACCACAAAGAGCCTTAGCCACATGGAGTATACACCCACCTCAATCTATATTTCTTTCCAAAAAATTCACCCTTTGACTACCGTGTGGATCAAGAGAACAGAGCCACAGGGTAGCTCACTCTCTGGAGGATAGATTAGGAAAGAGGACTGAGCAAGCATTGAGAACTGGCTTTAGCATCTCAGGTTCCAGAGGACTATAGAAATGAGGGAGGTCTGGTGTGAGGGAGCTGCCACCCTGGGCTCCACAGACTTTTCATGGGACTCTAACCCAGGTGGGATCTTTGGCTTTGGGGTTAGTATTATGCTTCAATTGGCCATACAGGGCTGGGAGTCTCTGGATTTCTACCCATGTGCTATCAAGAAAGAAAAGGATCATTCTGCGAGACCATTATAGCTCCAAGACAGTATTTTCTAGATGGATTGCAGCCATTATCCCGTAATACCCCAAAAGATGTAAAGGCCCTTCAACACCAGAAATTTAACATATTTGAAATCAAATTCATCATCCTTTTTCTTAAACCTTTTCCTTTTCCTGTTTCCCTTCACTATCTTATCCCTGCTACGAGTATTATTGTTCTCCCAACAACTTTGACTCCATATCACTTAGGTTTCTCTCTTTCCCCAACTTTCTGACATTGAATGCTGTCACCAAGTCCTCTTGAGTGTTCCTCTCTGTTACATCAAATGCCTCTCCCTTTCCTATCCTTGCATCAGAGATGTAGTCCTGGCCTTTATTACTTCCTGTCTAGACCATTACAATAAATTCCAGTCAATTTTGCACTTGAATCCAACCTAAACAATAACAATAATTTTGTCTTAATCTCAGGATACAAATCTGTTCACATCACTTCCCTTCTTAAAAAGCTTCAGTGGCTTCCCATTGACCAAGAATGCATCTAAACCTCTTAACCTGTTATTCAAGTCCTCCACAACCCAGCCCCAGCCAAGCTCTAGATAACATTTGTTTTGGTTCTTTAGGTTTTTAAATTATTATTATAAAAGTAACTCTAGGTAATTGTAAACATTTGTGCAAAATATATGAAAATGATATAAATCTTAATATTACCATTCAAAAATATTTTGGTCTATTTACTTATGTCCTTTTTTTCTTTTACAACAGTGGAAACATCCCTCGTTTTTTTTCATTGCTAAATCTATCTTGGTAGCATTTTTTCATACTTGAAAATAATTTTTAATTGTTTTAATACCATTTGCTACACTGACTCAAATATAAGTGATCTGTTTTTATTATGTAATGAATCTGTGCTTATGCAAAAGTGTATAAAATTTAGATAAGCATAAATAATTAAACAAGTAAGTATATTCCATATTAGGTAACATAGAACTAATAATCATTGGCATTTCAGCATATATAGTTACTGCTTATTTTATTTACATAATGTATCATGACATTTACTGGGATTATCGTTTCTTTCTTTTTCTCTAGTGCTCTGGAAGGTTTACATCATGTTTTCTTTCTAGAAGTGATAAAAATATTAAATTCTATTTTAAAAATACATTAGACTCTAGTTTCCCTAGTTATTAGTATCATGAATGAAAAATATACATTTATTTTCCAAGTATAAGATATGATACTACTTTATCACTCTTTAATTTTTCTTATCAGTTTCCAGTTATTGATTTAATTTGAATTTTTAGACTGAACTATAATTAGGTTATTCTTTGCTTGTCTTGCATCTTTTGTTTTAAAGATTATTTTTGATGTTCAAAATATTTCATCACCCAAGAAATAATTATTGATATTCAAATGGTTTAATTGTTCAAAATTATTTTTTAACGATGACTTTCTTATCCTTGAGTTTATTATTTTGTCTTAACTGTCAATTTCAATTATCTTCCCAGGATGTGTGTTCAACTAATTTCTTCTTTTCAGGAAAGGTACGCTGATGACTCTCTTATTAGCCCCTAAAGATAGGAAATAACTCTCCTTTGCCCAAACACATTCCATTTGCCAAACATATTGTGAATATAGAATTCTGTGTAACAATATTTTAAAATCCAAAACCCTTTTGTCATTCTCCATTCTTATTGTCTTCAGTATTTGGTAAAAGTATGTATGATGCCAACCCCATATTAGCTCTTTTTTTTTTTTTTTGTAGCCAACTTGTTGCAATTAGCTTCTATGCTTTTATTTTTTTATTTGATTTTTAAGAATTTCAGCAACCTATTTCTAGGTGTTGGTATATTTCCATTAAATTTGCCTGATAATTGGTGAATTGACTCAGTCAAAAATGGGTTTTTCTTTAGTGCAGAACAATTTCTGCTTTTATTTCTTTACTTATTCTTTTTTCTGTTCCTTACTAACTTTCATTCTACTATATTCAGAATTTTTTTCCTAATCTGTGTTCAATTTTCTATTGTTCTCTCTATCAAAAATTACATTTTTTTATCCTGTAGGTTCTTGGAGAAAGTTTCAAAGTTTCAAACATCATTATTCAGTTCTCAAAGTATTCAATCAACTTTTTCATGCTTCCTTTTAGTTAAGCATTTTTAAAAATTCCCATGAACTCTTTCATGTGTTCAGAATATTTCCTTTACACAACTGCTTGCTCAATTTTTTTTTTTGCTCAATTTTTATATCTGTGACAACTTCTTGAATTATGTTAGTAACAGGAATGAGAACATTGCTAAAATTTTCTTCATACACTTACGGAAAGGTGGTCTTATCCTTTTGAATAAAATATCATTTTGATGTATTCGGTGATACTCCCTATTTATCTGCCTTCATAGATGAATTAAAAAATTCAATTGTGCCTGCCTTTGCTGGAAGAGAAGAAGCCCAAGGAGGTAGAACTTCCTTCATTTGTCCAGGATAAAACTTTTGGGTTTCTGGTTTTTGCTTCTTGTGACTTCTTACCCCATGCTTGCCATTCTTCTGAATTAGCAGCCCATCAATATGCTCTACCGGTGTCTGTGAATCTCTACTTTTCCAAACAGAGAGCACTTGCTCTTTATAGGAGGGGAAGCTTTAGGTCATTCTTCCATGCTTTATTTCATCTGTCATTGTTAGACTTTACGTAGCTGAAATTTTTGACATTTTTAAAAGGCAAATTTTACAGTTTCTAGTTTTCACAGATTTTTGCATGACCTTGGCCATTTCTATTAGAATCTGGTGATGAAGAATTGAATACCTCTACTAATGCTACCATCTTTCTGAAACCTTTCTTTCTAATGTTTTTTTTTTCATTTCTCTTCCCATTATATTTTCCATCAACATCTTAATGATATTGCCTATGATTTCTGGAAAACATGCATTTTCTTATCCTGTAAGCTTCTCCTGGAAGCTCTTTCTTGGTGTCTTTTCTCAATTCATCTCTTCCTACTAAAATAACCAAAACTCAAGAACTCTTCAATGAGGAGCATAATGAAAGTGTACATAAAGTAGATAATACAGAACTCTCTCTTCTCTGTGCTCTTGTGCTCTCTATTTGTCAATATACATTAGAGTGCACCATGAAAGATAGCTATCTTTGGTTATACCTTAATCTTAATTACAGCACTCACTCAATCTTTAAGAGTATGATTAATGCTGTGTTCATGTTATTTCCTCTGTAGGACACAAAGAGAAACTATCAGCTAGAAGAGCTTCCATAAAGAAGTATGTTAAATTCAGTTTAAGCTCAGCTATTATTTATTATACATTCCATATCAGTGCATGTGTTATTTCTGTTCCCTACAATGAGTATCAGAGGTAACTACCATTGTCCCTTTTTGTAGAAGAGGTATCTGAGGCACATGCAAGATTAACAACTTTCAGGTTATACAGTTAGTGACTGAAATTAGATTCACACCCAAGTCTGACTCCACTGGCCATGTGATTTTCTGCCACACCATTCTGATTCAATTAAATTTTAATTAAGTTTAGATTACCTCACCAGGCATAAGACTTGCAGGAGTATAATTGAGTTAGATATGTAACAACATTCTTCCCTTACTGTCCTCACTCTTTGATCAAAAATGAGAAATACACATCAAAGTTTCTACTGAATTGCTGCCTATTGAATATCTGAAACCCTTTGTAGATCTCTCTTTTCTTCTCCCAAATAATGTGGCAATTCTCAGATTAGGATCTATGTAAAGTAAGTAGCCATAGTATACCTTGGAAATCTGAAGTAAGATTTATAGAATATAGTTTTTCTTCATGTCATAATTACAATGTCATCTTGGAACACTAAACCTACACATATAATGATCTAACTCTACTCGGCTAGATCTATCCTCTGTGGAAGTAGTAGAAAAATAATATGTAGCAGCTGTTGTTCACTGACCAGAAAAGTAGTAATTGAAAATGGTAAGAGCAGAAAAAAAAAATTCCTTAAAGCATAAACTGGCAGCCCATAGGCCAAACTGAATCCACTGTTATATTTTGTTTGGATTAAACAGTGTTTCAAAGCTATTTGACTTGGTGACTAATATTTAAAAGTTTGAAATTTTACATAAAAATCCAGATTTCTGGTTTCTTTTTTAAAAATATGAAGATCTAATCACACCAGGCTTGCATTCCTGCATAAAAACCACACACTCAGTTGGGTAGCAGCAGAGACGGCTGGTGCAGTGCCTCCAACTGTGGATCAGTGAATTTGCAGTATATAACACATGTGGAATAAATATAAAATATGGGAAGTTAGAGCTGGAAGGAATCTTCACAAAATTAAGAGTTTTTCATTTTAAATAAGGAAACTGGACCAGGATGGTGATACCACCCAGGGTCACATAACTGGCTACCAATAAGCTACAATTAGAATTGCATATTCTGACCACTCAGGCCACCCATCTGTTAATTGACAAACTTCATAAGGAAATAAGGACCTCCCATTAAATTTCATTATTTGATACTCTAAAAGTGAGATGTATTTTAAAACACCTATCCGTTATTCCTCTGTTCCCTTGATGCCTCTTCCTTCTCCTTTTGCATTAGCTAGCACATTGACTTTTACTGAATGATAAATAAATCCTTTGAGATAGGGATGCCAAATTATTTGAGTGACCATCTATCAACATAGTTCTGAAAATAGGATACTGAACAAGATTAAGATTGTATAAATAAAAGTGTAAGGTCCATATAAATCTTATTATAAATATACAATATTTTGCTCATTTATTTAACAAATATTTATCTACCAGGTGCAAGGAACTATATTGGGCACTCACTAGGGACAAAAAGAGTGAATAATACAAATAAGATCTCTGCCTTTATAGTCATAAATTAGCAGTACCATCTGTAACAGAATCCCCAACAGTGAATTATCTAAATATGTGTTCCTGTAGATCCAAACGTCTTTATAGATCAGAGTATAGCAGATATAACAAACATAATTCATGATGAGTTTTTAAAAACTCATTATTATTAGTGGCAAATAGAATCAGAGTCTCAAAAAAGGCAGCAAATTAATGAATCAAGTGATAGGACAAATTCTCTGGAACTAGGTAAAAATACTAACATATAATAATCCACATTTTGAGCCAATAATTTGATTTTTAGAAGCTAAATTTTAAGGCATTCCTAAAATGCAAGAATATTTATATTGGAATAAAGGGTTCTTGGCCCCTCATCTAGTCACAGAATAATTATCTTCTAAATATGCATGTGGAATCAGAGACCTGACTATGGTTCCTGGCAGGTATAAAAGGAATAAACATTTTTTCTTTCATATCTCATGGAACAGTCCTCTCTCCACAAGATAAAGACTAATAAACATGTATTGAGCACTAACTGTGAATCAGTTATTTTGTTTATCACCAGAAAGATAAAAGATGACTAAAATATTTACCTTCTTATATTAAACATATGTTAGAGAAAGAGATTAAGGAAGATAGAAAATAGTCAATGCTAAAAAAAAATAAAAATAAATTTAAAAAAGAAAATAGTCAATGCTTAGTTACATGCTGTTTTATTTTGTTTTTTAAAAAAATTGAAAATAAATACAATAAATATCCCAAAATAGAAGAAAACAATGAGTTAGGGGATCCAGGGCATACTTCAAGGGGGTAATGAGTCTTGAAGAATGAGCAGTAACTATAATGAAGGAAAAGGAGGGAATCTTGGGGAACTAAAAGATCAAAACCTCACTTAGGATGGATAACCAGGATTAGATTTATTAGAGATTTATTAGCAATTTATTAGAGAAATTTAGCCCCAACTAGATCACTAAAGAGGAATGGAATATGGCAAAAAAAAAAGATTGGTTTTTAAAGAATGAAAAAAAGTTTAGTAAGAGGAAGCTAAAGAAAAATAAGGAAAAGAAGGATGGAGATTTATTGACTTATTTAGCTAATATTTGACTGGAGGCAAGTACTGAAATGATGTCATCAGTCATTGGTAAAGCATCTCTTTCAGCTTTTCTTTCCTTCACATTGTCTTCAGTGTCATTCCTTAACTCCAGTGAACATTGGAATCTCTTCTTTCTTGTCCCCACCCATACATGTGTTACCTGAAACAGACATTCAGGCAGTTGATACTTAGTCAATATTTAATTGAAAAATTATATATATGAATTTAGTAAATAAACTTTCTTTTTAGCCATTTGAAACCAAGAATCTTGAGGAAAGAGACAAATGCATGTCTTTTGTATCAACTGTAGCAGCTTGCATGTTATCTGTCACAAAGGTGATCAATATATACTAGATACATGGAAATTATATCAAATTATTCTTGAGGTGATTAGGATCTTGTATTCTGAGTAGGGATTAAGAATGACAATTTATAGGGGTGCCTGAGTGACATAGTCAGTTAAGCAGTTGACTAGTTTGGGGCTCAGGTGGTGATCTCAGGGTCTTGAGATGAGCCCCATATCCAGCTCTGTGCTCAGCATGGAGTCTGCTTAAGATTCTCTTCTCCTTCTGTCCCTCCCTTCTGTATGCACATGTTCTCTCTTTCTCTCTCTCTCTCTCTCTGTCAAAGAAATAAATAAATCTTTTAAAAAAGTGATAATGTGCAATACAGATGTTGGGGTAAAGAGAGGAGACAGTGACAGATTGCATAAAGAATATAAAGGCACTATAATCATTTCTAGTAGTTTCAAGGCTTACAGGCTAAAAACTAGCAATAATGTAGATTTGTTAAATAACAAAATAGCAACAATGGATGAGAATCAATTCCTGGAAGAAAATAAATTCCACTTTGGACACCTTGAGCTTTAACAGCTGATGAAATATTCAAGTTGCTAGTTCATATTAACAAGTGGCTATGGGAGGGGCACCTGGGTGGCTCAGTCAGTTAAGATCCATTTTGGTCCAGGTCATGATTTCAGGATTATGAGATAGAGCCCCAAGTCAGGATCTGCACTGGGTTGTGGAGCCTGCTTAAGATTCTCTCTCTCCCTCTTCTACTGCCCCTCCCACCCTCTCTAAAATAAATTTAAAAATAAATCTTTAAAAACAAAAACAACAAAACACTTATGGGAAATAGAAAGCAGATGACCATTTAGATCTGAAAATCTAGATTTGGGATTCACTGTCATTAGCATAGAATTGATGATAATAATGACTAGAATGGATAACATTCCATAAGACTGAATAGCAGCAAGTTTTGCTTTCAGTAATAGGATTGGCTATATATTCCAGAATAAAACATCTACCACAAACCCTGAGAAATTCTGGATAAAATAAAATAAATAAATAAAACAGATAGTCTTTAAAATATATAGATGAATAACAAAAAAGTAAGAAAATTTCACAGATTAAAATAAGAAGAGCCCAAAAGTACATGAAACTGAATGTAAGCAAGTGCTAAAGTCACACAAACTGCTCAGGGGCATCCCCTGACAGTAGGAATCTAGATGCTCTGGTTTTAACACTCAAGATCTGGAAGGGTGAGAAAGACCTCAGTCTGAATCACACTAATAAGTCAAATCTGAGACTCCTACAGAAAATTGGGTTACTTGAAGGGACATTCCCTCAATAAAAATGTGAGCCAGAAAAAAATTCATCCACTGGAAAAGAGAGCAACAGAGGAACCAGTTTGCCGTAGGTCATTGTGGAAAGGAAAAATGAATCTCCCCTGGAAATTCATAATGACAAGCCTGCCCTCTCAAAGGTTAGGGATTTGAACACTTGGTATCTTTGCATTCTAGTAAACTGCAAGCAAAATTAATTTTTAAGAGCTTCCAGGTTATTAGTGGCCCAGGACACCTGGCAGAAGGAAACACGGAATTTGTCTAGAAAAACATTTCCCTTAAACTAGATTCCTCAGAATCTCCATAAATTGATATCAGCCAAGAGGAAAAATAAAATATAAAATGATCAAAAACACAAGTAAACAATACACTAATAAGAGTCAGAGCAAAACAGCCCAAGGTCTTCAGATGTTAGAATAATCAGATACAGATTATCTTAAAATATGCTTTAAAAGTTTGGGGGGATAAGAAAGAATTAAAAATAAGAAATAGAACATGGTATTTTCAAGAAATAACAAAGAACATTTGAAAAAGAACTCAAAGGAATTTTCACAAATTAATAATATAAATTTTGAACTTCAAAAATCAGTGGATTGGTTAAACAACAGATTGGATACAGCTGAGGAGAAAAATCAGAGAACTCACAAGAGAGATATGAGAAAAACAAAAGCAATGCAGAACCTTTGAAATAAAAAAAGTAGGAGAAAAAAATAAAAAATAAAAAAGTAGGAGATCTGGAGAATGGAATATTGACATATATACATCTACTTGGAAATAACATAGGAAAAACATAAAGAAATCGAGGAGAATTGACATTCAAAGAATTAATGGCTTTGAATTTTTCAGATTCCCCAAAAGTCATATATCTTCAATTCCAGAAGCACAGCAATACCAATAAGAGTAAATAAAAGGATATCCTAATTTCATTACATGACAGTGAAGTTTTAAAACACCAATGACAAAAGGAAAATCTAAAAATGCAGCCAGAGATAAAAAACAAATGGATAATAGGCTGCCAGCAGATTCTCACGGCAATATGGGAAACACCAACAAAATAACATCCCCAAAAGGTGATCTATAATTATTTTCCTGCCTAAACTTTAATTCAAAAGTAAGAGTGAGAAAGGATATCCATAGGGAAAACAAATAAAACATTTACCACCAGCACACTTCACTAAAAGAAGATCTAAAAAACGTACTTTAGGAAAAAGAAACTCATCTCATGAGGTAGTCCATCAAGAAGGATTAATAAACAAATAAATTGATAAATATGTAAGTATAAATGAACAATGTATATGAAATTATAGTAAGTTTTAAAAAACTAAATTAAAAAATTTTAATTAAAAAAAACTAAATTATTACACCAAAATAACATGTCAGAATGTGTGAGAAATTCATTGAGAAAATTACAAATCTGAGCTGCAAAATATTAAAGAATATCTAAATAAATGGAAAGATATATCATGTTCATAGAAAGGTGTGATACTATGCAGATGCCAACTATCTCATAAAATAATCTATAAAGTAAAAAACTTCAGCTAAGGTGCTAAAAATGTTCTTTCTTGGAACTTGGAAAACTGATTCTAAAATGTATATGAAAGAGTAAAGTGCCAAAAATAATCAAGATATTCCTTAGAAAGAAAAGTATATGTGGGAAAAGTAGGGAGAGGACCTTGTAATAACAAAGCTTATTATGAAACTTCAGGGTTAGTTTTAATTCATAAGAAACTGACATTTCTATAGGTCAAAACCAAATATTGGTAACTTCTCAGCCTAGAAAGAACGATGTAGCTTACCGAAAGACAAATAGACAAGGCCAATCCAGAACACAAAGCATAGGGACAGACCCATGCATGCATAGAAACTTGTCAGAATTGGCATCATAGATCATTGGGAGAAAAAGAATAAAAGATGCTGCAATAATTAGTTACCTGATAGGAAGTTAAGGTCAAATTGTATTTCTTACCTAATGCCATAAACAAAATTAGCTTCAGCTGGATAAAACACATACTTGTGAAAGGCAAATATTAAAACTGCTAGAAGAAAATATAGTAGAATGTCTTTACAAATATGCTTTTCCCCTTCTACAATCTAGAATTTTCAGACGGGCACATAGCTATCCAGAATAAAGACTGTATTTTCCAGCCTTCCTTGCAGGTCAGACTGTCTGGCCGAAGGGATATAAGTGGAAATGCCCATAAAGCAGTTTCTTAAGAATCTCCTTTTAAAAAGCAGGTAGACACCTGCTTTGCCTTTGTTTCTCTTTTTTCTACTCTCCTGCCTGGGAGAGGGGTATATAATAAGGACTATAAGGCATCACAAGAGTGGAGCAGAAAGTGAGAAAGAGCCTAGATCCCTAAGGACTTCATGGAACAGAGCTTCCTTACCTGTTGCAGATTGCCTACCTCAGAACTTTCACATAAGAGAGAAAGATAAACTTTCTGTCATAAGTAATTATTATTTTAGGTCTTTGCTCCTCACAGGCAGACCTAAGGCTAACTAGTGCAATTAGTGATAACATTTCCTCCCTCCTTATTACAGAAAGACTACAAGAGGGAGAAACAGAATGTATAGGAATAATTACATGGGAACATCCACTTTTAATGGACTAAATAAGACTATGAGACAGTAAAAGAGAGAGAAGGTATAAAAGTTCCAAGTGCTAAATGCTGTGAAATACAGAAAGTGAGGACTGAAAAAAATTACCTCTGGACTTGTCTAGGTTAGAAGGAGGTCACTGGTGACTTTAGAAGACTATTTCCAAAGAGTAAGAAGCCAGTGAAGCAACACAGCACTCAAAGGATTATTGCCACTCGCACGTTATTTGGAGGCCTTCCAACTCCAAACAAAACCAGCATACAAACACGTTTAGTGTTTCTGGGTGACTGGTGTAACTAGATGTACCTGAATCATCAAGAAACAGAAATAGCCTTTACCCTGGATGATGTTTTGACGTCCCTTCCACAACCATGGCACATCGATTAGGAATATGGTTGGCCCACACCATCTGGTCACTAGGACTGACATTTCAACTGGGATTCAACCTTTCTCCTTCAGTATGTGAGAGAATTCATTTTTATCGAGGGTTTAAAAAATAACTGTTATTTTTTTTCTTTTTGGCATAGAGTAAAACACGTTACTATTAATGATATATTTATAGATGTGCACATGTGTTTACCTGTAATATAAAATGACAAATCTTCTAAAGATTAAATTAATATTGGCCCAATATCCTTCACCAATCTCTGTGTAGAAGCCCTGAGCACTAGAACAGGGGAAAAAGTGAATGTAGGCCAGAACTTCGAACTTTGCAAAATAGAAATGGGCATTCCTTGATGTACCCAAAGGAGGTACTTTTTGAAAGTCTGCGCAAATTAAGAGCACATACATCAAAAGAAAATTTTCCATAAGAAATAATGGTAAAGAATGAATTCAGGGGATTTCAGTCATTACAACATATGAAGAGGGGATGTTTATCTCCCCTGATGATGACTGTAGGAAATGAAGGACTAGATTTGTCTAGTACCAACAAACTATAAGAATTCCTAAAATTCCCCTTAGGGTGTTTTTTTTCCATTTGAAGAAACTTTTCTAGTCAAACATTTACCAGGCAGTCCTTCTCCCATTAGAACTGGTAAAGCACATAAACTTTAAACACTTAAGGTAACAAAGGTCACCAAGGTGTCAATGCATAGAAACACAAAAGGTGATAAAAATGTGGTGGCTGAAGTGGGGTCACCTGATGAGTAACTATCCTGCAACATTAAGTGCACCTGCCATGTCCCATGGGAGTGCCCTATGAGGATACAGGCCTGTGGACTGTGCACATGTCAATAAATTGCTTCAATTGCCTCATATGTACTACAATTTACAACTCAAGATTTTTGCCTGAATTATAAGGGACTACACCAGTTATACAATCTACTCCATCCTAGCCCATCTCCATACTCACTGTAGTCAGGCAAATGTCCTTATTGTTTTCTGAGGGAAAGGGAAAATATAAAAGAGGTAGCAAAGCCAGGGAGGAAACAGAAGTTAAACTCCCTTTTCTGAAGCAGGAGTGGGAATGGATGGGTTCCTGGATCCCTAGCATTCTCTCCCGTCCAATCTCCCTGGTTTGGACCAGTTAAAATGTCCTCGGTTTATCATTAGATACCTGAAATCTTTGCCACTGCTCTAGTAGATAGCTACAAGACCCAGAATTATCACCCCCTGGATACTTAATCTACAAGTATCAGTATCCTCATGTGTTCCATAAGGAGCAAAACTCCAACAGGGCTCTAGCCAATCTTGGCTCCTGTAGGTAGATCCCTTGAATGTGTGTGCAAACTCACCCAGGACATTGCATTAACTTAGCAACAATAAACCTTGCACTTCCCTAATTAAAAGTTGCCAAGTTTTTGCACTGGCATATGTTGGGAGTTTATCCTATGCATCTTTCTCCTATATACCTTTTGTCTCTTATGCAAATCTAATCCATAGCAGTTGACTAACATGACTAAGCCACAGTGAATCCTCACCCATGTGAAAATTGGAAAAGAATTGTGAATACCTTTGCAGAATGCCCCAGTAAAAGGCATTATACTAAGGAATTTTATTACAAATTTTCCTGGAATGTCTTTAAGAGCTCAATGCTGGGTAAAAGATTCCTTTATTTTTTAAGTGCCCTTTTTCTCCCTCCCTCCAATTACTTCTGAAGGTCCTTCTAGATGGAGTTAAATGGCAATACTTCAAAACTTTAAGGCTCGGTACATTTGGAGGTTGTATCTGGTACATTAGATTTCATGTTTAGATTTTTCATTTACTAACAAGACTGTAAACACTTAGTGTGGGAAACCATATTTCATACCATTTGTATATATACCCACCAAATGTAGTGTTTTGATGGATAGTGCTTTATTTATGACTTTTTAGGTGCTTAAAACATCCATTGGTGGTTGCATTTTAGATATTTAAATGTCTAATCACCAAAGAAAGGGAGAAATACAAATAAATAAATAACAGCTTCTATCCTCAGGTCTCTTAACTTTTTCACTGAAGTGGATTGAATTTTTTCTTCTGAGGATGATGGTCATTTTAATGTCTTATTTTTTTGACTATTTGGCTTTCTTAGTCAATTTAATGGGCACTTTGTAAATACAGATTGACTTACTATTTTTTTATTTTTTAAAGACTTTATTATTTGACAGAGAGATATTGAGCATGATCAGGAGGAGCAGCAAGCAGAGGGAGAGGGAGAAACAGGCTCTCCCTGAGCAGAGAGCCCAATGTGGGGCTCAATCCTGGGATCATGACCTGAGCTGAAAGCACTTAACCAACTGAGCTACCCAGGCAACCCCCAGACTGACTTACTAAATGAAAGATAATCTATCTTCCTCTTTCTAAATTTTACCCATTCTCTGAGGTCAACTCCTATTTAAGCTCCACAAAGCCTCTGAGAGCTCTACCCAGAGTCCCGTCCTTCCTTCCTCTGAACTTACTTATTCTTACTGATTGTATATATCCAATCATTTATGTAACCCTCATTATTAGGGAAATTAAAGAAATGGCCACTTCTGATACCTTCTGACAGAGTCAACTTCTGATACCTTTGGACATTCCCAGAACTTCTTGCTCTCCTTCTTTTGGTAGTGACCCTGCTACCATTGCAACACAGCTGGCATGTAACACAAGCTCATCTAATTCAAGTCCTTCTCTGGGGATAGAGTCAAACTCTATCTGAAGCATCTTATAGTTAGAACATAAGTAATGTACAGCACAGTAACAGTAATATTGTATTACATATTGGAAAGTTGCTAAGATAGTAAATCATAAAGTCCTCATAAAAGCTTTTTGTAACTATTTATCAACCTAAATAAAGTCAAAATTATCCAAAAGATGCCTTTATTCAGGAATAGCAGAGGAATTGTAATTTGGGACAAGCCAACTGCAGCAAGCTACAGGCAAGTCCTTTGAAGGTTTGGGGTAGCTGTGTTTATGGTAAGGAAGGGAGAGCTCAGTTCAGTCTGTTGAAATAAAAAACAAATGAAGACCAATTCTGAAAATTCCCTAAGCATACAAAACCAGTCCAGTCATACAAACAAAGCTCAATTCAGCTCATCTTTTGAGAATAACCTGATCTGGGTCATTTCTTGTTTATGCATCTAGAAACCATAATCAAAACTTCCCAACGTTGATTTGAGGCAACCTCTGACCAATTCCCTATCATTTAAGAAAATTCCAATATTATCAGTTTTCTGTAAATCACGCCTTTATGGGAAATTGTCTCTCATTCCTTGAGTTTTTGTTTTTCTGAGGGCACATGTCTGAATTTTCCCATTTTATATCTTCCAGTTCCATTTTAGGTTGAAGTTCTTTCATACTACACACAGTAACGAGTGTTAACTAGACTTATTATGATCATTACACAATATATACAAAACCAAATTGCTATGCTGTACACCTGAAACTAATATGATATTACAGGTCAATTATATCTCAATAAAAGAAAAAAGAAGAATATAAGTAAGGAATTCCCCCCAACCAGATCACCCAACATGAGAAGCTGATCTAAGAGAAAAAGGTAACACCAAAAAATGAGCAGAAACAAAAGACTTAGCCAGCACTGGAAGTTTCTAAAGCCCCTGGATCCATTCAACTATCCCTGAGGTAAATTTCATCCCAATCATTTCTAGGGTTTGTTATTTTGGCCAATAAATTCCATAAATTCTAAATTTTTGTAGATTAGTTTGAATTTGTCATTTGCAGAGCCTTGCCAAATCCATGATGGGACCCTGGAGGGAGTCATATCTTTGTGAATTTCATTTCATGACTTTTACACATCCCATTGCACCCAGTACAGGTCATGCCCTGTAAAGAATAGAATCTCAATCAATAGGTGTCAAAGTCGGGGCACCTGGATGGCTCAGTGGTTGAGTATTTGCCTTCAGCTCAGGTTGTGATCCTGGGATCAAGTCCCACATCAGGGTCCCCACTGGGAGCCTCCTTTCCCTCAGCCTATGTCTCTACCTCTCTCTGTGTCTCTCAAGAATAAATAAAATCTTTAAAAAAATAGTTGTCAAAGTCATGAGTCCTCAACTTTCCAATAAGATTCTGGCATATTACATAAGACACTACACATATTAATGAAATTATTGTATGCAGGAAATCATAAGCAATTTCAGAGTCTCAAGATATATTAATACATTGGTTGAGTCACCTGTTTTGGGGAACACAAAGCACATATTTAACCAGGTTGCAAATATATCTCGTCATTAACACACCACTGCCTACAGAAACCATTCATAACCTTTACACCTTCTCACAAGGCAAAGTACCTGATATAAATGTGTTCAAAATTTTTTCATTCCACATTAAGACTGTAAAGCATATTTTGTATAATATATATAACTGTAAGTATATATACACACAGATTTATAGATAGATAGATAGATAGATAGATAGATAGATAGATAGATAGATAGCTTTAACCAACTCCTGGAAAGTTTATTTATTGCACTTAAAAAACCTAGGGTGCAAATATAACAAAGTGAAACTATGCTCCACAGGCTCAATTAGGGCCCTTTCCATGAATTCTGTCTGTGACTTGTTCATGAATATGGAAAGTATCTGAAGATTTTCTTCTAACTTGTCTTGATTTCCTTGAAGACTCTGGCACACAGCATGAGATTAAAATAACCTGGCATTGCTGGCGTCTTTACCCACAAATACCAAGGAATAAATATTAGAATGATGGATTCTCTTTCCCTTGTCAACCATAAATGTGTTCCAGCCAGGGGCAAGGTCTAGAGAGTAATTTAAAAATAAACAAACAGAACCAAAGAGTAACTTTATTCTTTTATCCAAAGTTTATTAAAATACAAGAACAAATTTTAAAAGCACACGTACCACTCAGCACCAATATAATAACACTCTTTCTACTGATAATCTCCAAAGCATTTGTTTCTGCAACTGAGCAGCAGAGAAATACACACGTACATTCTCACCACATTTACCCAGTACCCATAGCATCGTGCCCCAAATATTCTCCTTGCCAGGGAGACAAAGATGGACACAGGAAAACTAATGTGACTGTATCCAACCACTAACTGAGTCAGTGACTCTTTCATCAGCAGTTATCATTCGCACACTGGTCACCTCTGCACATCCCAGTCTCCCTCTCTGGGTGCCCGATTACTTGGGTTAGTGATAGAGTCTGGTGATAATGTGATGCAAAACTAAGTAAAACTGGCCAACATTCCCTACCCAAAATCTTTTAATTGCTTTGGTTATAAAGTACCGGATACTTATGTCTTCATACTCTTTCATCCTAATACACATAAAAAGTACATGGGCCAGTGATGTAGTCTGGAGAAGTCTTGAGAGAATTTTTATTTATTCCCCACCCCCTTCCGTGGGCTTCTTTCATTTATGTGTTTACCTGTTTGCTTTTGGGGAAAACGGGGAGTTTTGAGCCCAAATAATGACTTCATTCAATATCTCTTGGGTCCTTGAGATCTCCTCAGTAAATATTAAATAAACTCCCTAGAGCTCTGGTGCTACTGCCCAAGATGGCCAGCAAGCCCTGACTTGCATGAGCAGTCTTATTTGGATATTTGTACATGTTTGCTTTCTATTGGTTCAGACTCACCTTAGAACACAGCTGGGTCTCTTAGGTCTGAGACGTTGCCTCTGCTGCTATCCAGAATATAAGGCATTAAGAAGTGGCCCAATATTGGTCTCATCCTAAAGTCATTTATTGACACCTAGGAGCCCTCTTCCACTGGTGAGAAGTTTCTTTTCAAATTCTCCCTAATCGGTAGACCAAATTCCCAGGGCCTAGTTCTTCCCAGTTAGCAACTTTCTGACTCTCCCAGGCCCTACTCCCTTCTTTCATGGAGGACCTCAAAATACTACTAAAAGAATGCGATCAACAAGCAGGGACTGATACTCATCATGCCCCATTCTGGATGTACATATGAAGACTAAATTTGGACTCTATTTTTAAGGTAAAGAAGAAAGTAAGGAGAAAGTTGCAATATAAAAACATTTTTGTTCTGATTTTTGGCAATATCATTTTAAGTTTTTGGAACTGGAATTCTTAATGTTAATCTCCACTGCTGAGAGACATGGCATTGGACATGTCCTGAAAAGCTCTAAGTGCTGGAGAGGTTTTCATTAACCCTTCAATGGGACGGAAATTTGTGTCTACATTTTCCCCTTTGCAATGGCCATTGTGATTCTAATTAAGCTTATTTTGCAAACCATCAGTCTGATTTACAGAATGGAAAGTCCTGTACATCAATGCGTTCCTTTTGCTGTGGACATAACCCACAGGGCATGCTAAGAGCACCTTGTATCTAGCTGGGAATTCTCCCAAAGGCATAGATACTGTCTTTAACATGCCCCTCTGGTATTTTATGCAGCAAGGCGTACCCACACATGACCTCACCATATTTCATATTTTTTATTCACGAGCCCAAATAGTGACATATACTTCAGGCAAAATAAAAGACAGCAGGCTTTTCTTCTTTCCTTGGTCATAGAATAGGCATTTTCTGCTTAAATCAATAGGCCATTTAGAATTTGATATTACCAAAAATCAAGGGTACATTATAAAACAAGGTGAAGACATAGTACCAGAGATCCAAAATATGAATATAAAAACTCATATAAGTTAAATGAATGTCAATTTAGTTATACAATGAAGAGTTACTAGTCTGCCTCTAAGGAGGTCAGTTACATTTTAATATTTCTATCATACATTTCTACATTATTGTTCAGGCATTTCATTCATGCCCATTCAAGAAAGTCATTGTTGATTCACTAATATTTCCTCTAAGCAATAAAATAACATAAGTTTGAATAGTTCCAAGACATAAGTCTTTCAAACACTAAATGTTTGAGTAAATCCAGATGCTATGATAAGATCTAAAATCGCTTGGAAACTATTTCAATAATAGACAAGCTAATTCAGTTTAAAAGGCTAAACTGATAGCTCCATGTAAACATAGCCTATGGAGGGGAGATATTTAGGTCTCAAAGTTATATATATATATATTTATATACACACACACACACACACACACACACTACAATTGTTCAAAGGAACATATTTTACAAAGACAAAATAGGTGGGGTTGGTATTGACAATCTAATAATTTCTCTGAGAATACTAGCTAAGCATTGATTCTCCTCTACTTCAAATAATGAGTTCTTGTGATGTTCATAAAAGATACATCATAAGAAATCATAAAAAAAAATCATGTTGAGATAAATAGGTTACATAATTACAGGTCTATCATAACTCTGGTAACACCAAGACATTCTACATACTGTAGGATTCCTGAGCTTCGTCAATTCACTTTCTTCATTGGCCCCTAACTGCCTTTCTTCCAGAAAGTCTTCTATGTTCTATTGAACATATCTTTTTCCCTGATAGTCAGCCTATGCCTTTGTATATTTACTTCCACTGCTTCATTTTTCCATTGGAGTATCCTCGTGGAGAGGAATTGCACACACACGACCTTCTCTTTTCCTTAAACATATATCACAACTGGGTGCTTTTTCCATCATTCTTTTTCCCAGACAACTAGCACTGCCTTAGCCAAATCTCATCCCCCCACCAGCTTCTCTAACATCCTGTTCCATTATTGTACATGTAGAACAAAGGGGAAGTTTAAGGTTAACAGGGGGAGTGAGCTGCAACAAAGTTTTCATTTGACTTTTCCAGGGTATCACATAATTTTGACACCACTTTAAAGGTAAAATTCAACAGGGACCACTGAACAATCTGTAGTATAGAGTTTAACAAATGAGAACTCTGAAATAATCTATTCTCCATGGGGTTTTCCATAATGTTAGATGATGCCATATTTTCAAAATTTGCTTGGTTTCTTTGTGGATGTGTATTATAGAATTTAAGACACTGGGAAGCTTAAATGTCGCTGTAAAGAAAATTACCACTTAAAATAGTGCATTAATGTCTAAACAATAAACTAGTAATATGACTGATATATTGCTCCAGTTTTGTTTTCTTTAATATACTTTTGGTTCTTACACAATCAGTTCCCACCTTTTTCTTATGTCAGGCAACTAGTTCCGGAAGATATTTTCAACTTGAGATATTTTTTTCTATGACTTTTATTTTATAATTCAATTCTTAATGGAATGGTCATAAGAACCTTTGATTGTACATATCAATACAACCATATACTGTGATTTGACAGCATCCTCAAATTTACAATAAAAAATTTATAATACAAAATTAACTGGTCTATTCCTTGGGAGTTTTGCTATTTAGATATTATATTACAGGTAACACTATAGTACCTTAATTTTAAAGAGAAATATGGCGTGCTATATATATGTATATATATACATATATATAGCATTATAATAATGTACTATAGAGGCCTTAGATGACTAGACCTCAGCTAATTGGAACAAAGGAAGACTTCAGTCCAAATTCAAATGTAAATGGGAATTCCATTTCACCAAATTCCATGCCACTGAGGGTTGTCTTATATTAAAGCCTCCAAAATTATTAATTAGAATTGTCTCTAACTTTTTCTTCCTCTGTTTTGTAACTCAAGAAAACTTGTTTATTTGTACCTATTATTCATTATAGTTCACCTACTTTGGGAGGAGAACAGTGCTATAGCTAAATGACCAGTTCACCTACCTCCCATAGCAGCTGAGAATATATTATATTATATTATATTAATTATATTATATATTATATTATATTATTATATATTATATTATATATATATATATGAGCTGAAGAATGTACTTCCCAGCTCAGCATTCAAAGAACATGTTACGGAGACTGAGACCAAGAATGTCTGGAGCCACAGCATAATTGTAGGAATGGAGGGACAGATAAGCACCACTGGAACTACTGGTTTTTACATTTAATCAGTATCACAGGGTATAATTCATCCATTGAAAATATACATACCACAAACCTGCCTCAAAAAGTAATTATTCCTACTAAAGAATCTTCATAATTTACAGATAATGAAGTTTTTTCTTCTTTCCATCCCCTCCCTCCCTCAATCTAGGAGTATATGATAAATATATTGATTTCATGTGTATATTCTCAATGCTAACTTTAGTTGAGCTGCTTCTTTTTCCAGCCCATGTATGTTTTTTGTTTCCATGTTTCTGTGGCTAACAAATTAATTCCACTCTCTATAGCTTCAAGGTGAAACTCTGTGAAGCCTCCTTGTCTTTCTGCCTCTTTTCCCTAGCTTGTCAGTTTGATTTTCTTCTAGGGCTTTCCCCACCTGCCTGGAAAGGATGCTTCAGATTTCAGATAATCATCCTAATCCTCTGGGTAGGGATCATTCTCAATATCTACAAACATACCTGTGAGTTCTGGGATATTTAGACTGGCATAAAGCACCACATGGCTAGAAACTAGAACAGCAGAAACTACTTGAACATTGTTAAACACAGAGTCCTAACCAAAGGACCAGGCTCAAGGATTCTTTATAAGTTAATATTTGGGAATTTTCCAGTTGGGCTCTATCCGTGCTGAACAAAGCCTAGGCAATACCCCTTATATTAATAAGGACGATAATTCCCTAACATAGTAGTTATTCAGGTAAGTCCTTTCTTCAAGTCCCAAAGCATGCATCAGCTGTATTACTTCTTTCCCAAGGCAGAATGAATATATGTTGGAATAGGGTTTCATCCTCTCCATCTTGGGATCTTTTCACTAGGAAGAGATGTGCTGGGGCTACTATTTAGCCAAATGCCATTTGAGTGGTAAAAGGGGTATAGAGATGTTAGAGATGTTTATGTTCTTCTGACATGTAAATTCCTGTCTTTCAGCAAGGCAATGGGACTCAGTTGAAATAGTGGATTCAGTTCTTAGTTTCCTTTCCTTTACATAATTTAAAAAAAAAAAAAAAACTCTTTTACAATCATACCTTTAACCAGCTAATCTAGATTTCATCTTTTGCTGAAATTCTTCTCCAGCCAACGCCGGACTTCTTGAAGGTTGTAGTAGAAGGGGCCCTTTCCTCCCAGATAAGCAATTTTCTGTCTCTGCACAATACACACACGTTCAAAGGCTACCCCATAAGCTACATTGGCATTATTGTCCATGCGGTCAGCCACAACTCGGCACTGGGGCGGCAAGGAGAAACGCTCCAGAAGCTGGTGGGCTGCTGCACATCGGTCTTCCTGGTTCCTGTGTTTCTTCACTTCAAAAGACAAAGAAGAATCACCAGGCACTGCCCAACCATCTGAAGGATGAGCCTCATCAATGTAAACCAACAGGAAGTCAGCCACTGATGAGAACTCTTCCACCAGTTTGCTGAAGGCTGGCAGCTGGCTAGTAAAAGGAGGTCAAGTGGCTGAGCCAAAGTTGACCACCAGTGGGCGCTCAGGGCTGGCAAAGTCAAGAAGGTGGCACTCGGCTCCATCAACTATCTTCACCTGGGTGCCATTTCTACTGTTGTCACCTCCTTCAGAATTGGAGATATGCACCACACTAGAATTGGGGGCATCTTCACCCAGTTTCACCTGGTGGTGAGAAAAAGAAAAAAGGGAGAGAATACCATATGAAATGCATTGTCGCTCCATTTCACTCTATACAAAAACAACTGGCTCTAATCAAATGTGGTATTTCCTTCATAGGATGTGCTAAACACATATTGATTTAAGAAAAGAGGCATCATGGAAGGTAATGTAAGAAATGGCCCTAAAAAGAGTAAAAATCTTTTTCATTCTATATATCACTGAGGATAATTGTTTTCATCACTAAAGCCATATTAGTTAGCTCTCTTCGTAATTATGTTGAGGCTGGTATTCTTTACTACCCTTACTATGCTGTCAATGGTTAGCACACATTATATAACAAATGATTAATTGACTTCATTTTAAAATGAATGTCCATCTCAACCAATGGACAATGATCCCAATGAGATATTTCTGGCCAGAGCTAGAAAACCTGGGGTCTCCCATTTCCCAGAAGGGCTACTCCCACTTCACCTCTTCATTGCCTCAGCTTTTCCATCTGTAAAATGGTGATAATAGTACCTACCTTCCTTGGGCAGTTATAGGGCAATAACATCAGAAAATAAGCTCTTGTATACTACTACAAATCATTGTGTGGGTATAGGTTCCATTATTAAATGCCACCCAAGCAGCATACCATTTCTCTAGGAAATTCTATGTTTTAAAAAAAAAAAGATTATCCTTAGAAGTGATCTGAGCTCTTATCAATGATATCCTTCCTGGAGGTTTCTCGAGCTGCTGCTTTCTTTCCAGTTCCTATAACTAGGACCTCACCAATTTCATAAAACAAATGAAATAACAAAAGCATACATTTATTCCAGAATTCTTTTAATTCCTCATTTTTCAGGTAACTTTTGGTTTTGTTTTGTTTTTATTTAGGAAATCACAAACCATTAACCTGTCTATCATATATTCTATTAACAAGCTCCTCTGAACTATAAAATATTCAGGTAGGTAGAGAAGAAGGTATGCAAGAAAATTGTTCCACGTGCCCCTTTGCAAATGGTTTAAATAGCTGAACACAGACTGTAGGAAAATTTGCTGGCCTTCGGATCTGTAAATTGATAATAAAAAGCTGGCAACATAAAAGAACCAATTACTTCAGTCTGAATTAACACAGTCGGATCTTCCCCTAGAATGGTTTAATCAAAGCCAATAACATCGGGGACAACTTACAACAGCCCAATTGATTTTTATACACTATACTTAATATTATAAAACACTTCCAACTGGATCGACTCATTCCCTTCATATAAATACAGCCACATATAACACTGCTAGTAATTGAAGTCACTTAGAAGTAAATTGTTAAAGACTCAACAATCCAAACTGATGTAAAATACTCAAGGGCTTTTATTCAGACGCTTCTACCTAATATGGATGCATAACTCATTTTAACCATAGAGAAAGAAGTAAAGAAGTTCTTTCTCTTCCTTCTGAAAAATCCTAGCAATGAAGATTTGTAACAATACTATTAGTTTTCTTCAAAAAAGAATCTTGGAATAACAACGTTCTTTCTTAGTAAAGGAAGCTATTAGTATGATTTAAATAAGTACATTTATTTTCAGTTACTATCAGAGAGAAAGTCACTATTTTTATTAATTTTCTTGGTTAATTTGCAAGTTACACTAGATAGAAAAATATAATCCACTTTCAGCTGGGTTATTTTGTAAGAGGTAAAATAATACCTCACTTGTCTCGGAGGTATTGAAATACACTTAAAATTTAAAGATACACATTTTGAAGGTATTATAAACCTTTTAATCTATAGGTACTTCTTGCATTTTTTTTTTTTAGATGGAGGTGGTGGGTAACATTACCATTATCTTCTCGTTAGATTTTTCCCACTTAAAATATTGTAACAATCCTAAGAGGGCTGCTTTTAAACGATATTGTGCTGTGTTGCTCAATTTACTGTGATATGAAGATCTGAATGCATTCAGACCAGTCTAAATCCATTAGCTGTTGTAGTGACTTCTTGTCAAGTGAGCAACCCGTATACAGAAGAAAAATCATCTCTGGACTATAGACTTGTAGGTCCTTAGTAGGTGAAAACAACCATCTGCTTTTTGGAGTCAATTTAAAGACCTCTGATGCCCCTGACTCTCACCCAAGCAGAACTGCTGATACTTGCATTATTCTTGATTATTCAACTGAATAATCTAATCTGATCCTTCATTCTCTTATTACCTGTAGTTAATTTTCTTGGAAAGTTAAAGCACCTTCTCCTTCTTCTCAGTGACATAGTTCAGCCACATAATCCTTTTCAAAATACAGACTAGCCTACCTCAGAAAATTTCAAACAAGTATAATACATTCACTCTAGAATTAAAAATTAGAAAGGTTACCAAATACAAAATGTGTGCGTGTGTGTGTGTGTGTGTGTGTGTGTGTGTATGTGTGTGGTGCTGGGGGCAGGGTTGGCACTTTGTTAAGCTGGGAATTTTATTGAATGAATTACTGAATGAATGATAGCTGTTTTAATACTGAGAGTAGGGGCTAATGAAGAATTTTATATTTAATAATAATCTTAACCTACAACGAACATAACTTTGTTTTGGCGATGGATATGCTCACTGAGTCAGATAATTTAGAAATGTGAATCCTGGAACCCTATTGTAGAGTTCTGCCGTAACCAACACCAAATATCTGTTGGTGATTATCTGTTTTTGATTATCTCAGCTGGTCAGTGTATGAAATGAAAGTAGCCAATCCTTGTTATTTTGCTGAACAGCCATGGGACCCTATTACAGATTGGAATGTCATAAACAGATATCCTGTTCATGAGGGTGACTATGTTAGAGAAGACGTGTAGGTTAAGACCAATGACATTAATAAACTTATGAAGGGAAAAAAAAATACAGCCATTATTGTTAAGTCCCAATGTGAGTAGACCAGTAGTCTGCTTTTGTAAACATCATCTACTAATTGTAAAATTTGTCCATTTTTGCTAAAACATGCTGATGATAATTTAGCAATGATAAAGCTTTAGAAATTTTTAAAAAATGAAAGTTCTCTTTTAAAAAAGAACCTTTTAAAAGGACATTATTGTCCTTTCTCAATTGATATTTGAGACCAGTGTCATTTCTCATCTTCACATTTGATCTCCATGACAATTAAATTCCTAGTATGACCAGAGTTTCAAATGGAGAATTTCTTGGTTTGCTCAGTTATATGCCCTGCTGAGACAGAATGGGAGAATCACCATTGTCTTCAATGATGGAAGAGTCTTTGCTTTCCCCAGGAGCAAAGCATTCCTTGACAAAGAGCCAAAATGATGAAGAAAATAAAGTTCGTCCCATAATAACATTTAGGCTGCAGGAAAGAAGCTCAACAAAAACAAGTTATCCCCTGGTACTCCCAAACTTTGTTTTAATTTCCCACAGTGGCACAGAAAGTCTCCTGGCCACAAGTTACCTATCATCTTAATTTCTCCTTCTTAGAGGGTTTGTGTTTGGTTTTTGTCCTTAATGAGACATATTTGCCAAAGAGGCATTCAAAAGGCATTTTTTACTCTTGCGGAAGAGTAATTAGGTCGGTACCTCTTTCCCTGCCAGCATTAGCTGCTCTAAAGAGAACCCTGCCCAGTATTTAATGCCCAAACACAAGAAGCATCATTTCCACTAATTGGTCTTGAAGTTCCGATGTTCCCAAAGGGTCCCTTTATTTTGCAAGGATCAGAAAGGACATACGTAAAATGTAATATCGTCATCACTGACTTTATCTCTCTCATCTGCGCTATTACAGTTGTCCTTTCTTATGTTTGTGTAATCAACATCAACACAACACCAACAAGGGAGGTAAATAAAGGGTTGCATTTTTACAACACAGGGCATTACTAGGCAGAGCAGAGCACAAATGTTGTGATAGCCATATTTATAAATATGAACAAGAGTGTAAATATATGGCATATAAATTTGATTCCCTCGATGATGGTATCCCTTTTTCTGACAGTGTTCAGTGCATGGGGAAAAGGGATAATACTGCTTTAGCATGTGGACTGTGAAATGCAGGGCAAGGGAAAAAAAGAACCATTCATCAAGCAGAAGCTGGAAATAGAGCATATACTACTAACCTTGTTTTTTTTTTTTTTTTTCTTTTCCACAGCCTGAGAAAGGCTTCTGGACAAAATATCACCTAATCTCATGATAAGAAGTAAGGCAAATGATAAAAATGGGTGGTGTGTATGTCACAGAACAATATTTACACATCCTTCCTGCTCCCCAAAGCCCTGCAATGGCTTTATTAACCATCAAGAAATTTCAAATTCTTTGACTTAACGACCAGGCTATATCAGTGTCCTTACAAACGTGTCCAAACAATTATTAAGCAGCGATTTACCCATTTACATTCATATTGGCCAAATCCACCAGAGTTGAAGAATCAGCTACCTACTCTTTCCTCTGAGTTCGATTTCCTTTTGGCCATTCTCTTTTTTATTTGTACGTTGAAAATGTAGCTCTAAGTTCTATCATTTTCTAGGGTTTTATCCAAGCGATGGACTAGCTCTTGCTATGGCCTCCTTTGTGTTCTTTTGGGACTATTTCTCTTTAAAAAAGGCTATTTTCTATTGTAGAAATTAGTGTCAAAAGGTTTGAGGTAAATGAAGAAGAGGAGGTGGATGTTAGAGACACTTTAAAAACCAAAATTATATGTTCAAATGAATATGTTTTCTGTGCTACTGCAACGTTAACCGTGCAGAAGCTAAACTGCTTGTCAGCATCTATACTGTGTGTTTACTTTTACACTTCATTTAGGTAGGAGCCAGGCTCCCAGACAGGGTAGTTTGCTTATTGGTTGCATTTTTGAGTCTTGGAGTGCCAGCACAAGGATGCAGTGTTAGATGCAATGACACAGATTAGGAAAACTTAAATAACAAACATCTGTTATTCACTTCTGTTACAAGTTTTCGTAGACTTCCTTTTTCATCAAAAACATGCATGGAACTCCATCTAACCAAGGGCAAGTTATCTTTAAAGGTTTCCCTCTGAAGTTAATTTTAAATCCCATTCAATGTTTTATTATAGAAGCGTTGTTTTATTTTGTTCTGTGAATTTCCTTGTCACCTCCTATAGGAGCCAAATAGGGATAGCACTTTTACTGCACTTTCTCTAAATATCTTCCCAAATATCTGACCTTCAACAAGGGGAATTAGAAAGGACGTGCCTAATGTATCACAGGTGCATAAACCCCTTATCCTGGAAAACTCTGCTTCTGTGAGTGGCAGCCTCAAAATAATGCAAGTCAGGATTGGGAAATACTGTGGTGCCGTCTCACACAGAACCTCCTCCAGTGTGGCTCTAGAACTGGCTACACCCAGAGACAGTGTCACAGATGACAACAGCCTTCAGGGAAGTGATTCAACCTGTTTCAGAGATTCTGAGTGACCCTTAAATGTCACCCGAGCCACTACCACCCTTGTCATACTTGGGAGACAGAAGGAAACCTAAAATCAAAGCAAGCTATGTTCACAATTTTTTATTCATTATACACTCAGTTCAGTCTTGTCTCTAGATATATGGGTTCTTGGTGGCTTCTTCTCATGGTATCTATTACATAAATCATAAAAAACAAACATAATAACATCAGTTGTGAACTTGGTCACTAATCAAATCAATAGAAACAGGAGAAGAATATGTAAGCCATATGCAAAAAAACAAAAACAAAAAAAAAAGAAAGAAAGAAAAGAAAAGAAAAATTACTTGTCCCTGTCAATTTTTTGGAATACGAGTCACAAAATATTGCAACAGAATGGAACACTATATATTAGTGAAAAAAAAAAAGTCACGAAGTTTATTGAAGAGGCATTTGTTTGCTTTCCCCTCTTCATTCCAATAAGATGCTTAAGAGGAGAAACACTCTCACTTAATACTTGTAGGTAACAGCACAGCCCCCATATTTTATGTGAAATATCTATGCAAGCATATATGCATATAAGTAAAATTCTCCCAAGTAGTGACTTTCTTTTTATAGCAAAAGTCAATTATCTTTCAAAAGAGTAAGAGTTCAATATGCTAAGTTCAAGCCACTGGCATTGCCATGTTATCTTCCTAACACCAACAAAATACAGATGTAGACAAGGGAACTTGCTAATTAACACTGTGCCTGACACACTTGTGCATTCTCCACCCTCTTCCAAATTCTTAAGTCCCAAATCAAAGCATAAAAATTTCACATTCAATGATAGATTTGTGGGAATGAAATGGTCATCTCAATATTTCCCTCCCTCAACTTCCCTTCACCCCACATATATAGTATAAAGGAAATTATATGGTTAGAACTTTAAGCATTGTTTCATATTATTATAAAGGAGCTTTCACTTTCTAACAAGAGCTCTGACTATTCTCTGGCCTTTAGGACAACACATGCAGACCTTCTGCAGGTTACTTTCGATAATAAAGACATGCGTTGTAATAAAACATCCCTAAGTCACAATGAATATTTCCTTCTTGGACACTTGTTTAATTTTCAGAGAAACAAGCCTTCTCTGGATTCTTTGTGACTAGAAGTTACTTTCCTAGTGCATAGATTTATTTTTCTAGAGTTTATGTATGGGGGACTCATTCCCTTTCCTCTCTTTGATTCTTAGTTTTCATCCTGTTTCTGAAGTACTGATTATCTATAACGTACCACTTCATTGGCTTCCATATTCCTCTCAAAGTCCTTTCCCTGGCATCTCAGACAAGGTCTCCCAATACAGTTAGGGAAAACCAAGACTGTCTACTTTGACCGCAACTTTTAGCCAAGTGAGTCCATTCTTCTCAAGCCCAGAGATCTTTAGGAGTCATGTGATTATGGGCAAAGGGGACAACCAACAAAGGACCAGTTCTCCTTTGCCCCTTGAGATCTGAGTTGGGAATGTCCTACCAACATCTCCAAGCAGCCAAAAGGCTGGAATGTCAGTAAGTCTTAGAGAAAAAAAAAAAGATCAACTCTGGTTTTGAGAAGCAGTCCTGAGTTCTACAGCTAAGCGAGGCCACTGCTCCAGTGCTCAAGACACGTGTTCTAACAATTCTGAGACTGTAAGGAACCATAGACTTCTCTGCTCTTTCTAGGACAACTCATTTTACTTTTGAGAAAGCAAATGTGGTTTCCTCTACAAAGTCTGGATTTCTGACAGCTAGTTCTCAGCTTTTTTGCTTTGTTTTGTTTTGTTTTGTTTTGTTTTACAAACTGATAACTAGTAACCCAGGACTCAGTGACTGATAACCACTTCAAAAGGGTTCAAATCAATTAAGTCATGGGGATGAAAAGTGTAGAATATAGTCAATAATTCTGTAATAACTGTATGGTGACAGATGGTAACCACACGTATCATGGTGAACATTTCTTAATGTATATAATTTTCAAATCCTCATGTTGTACACCTGTTCATTGTATGTCAACTATCCGTCAATTAAAAAAATATCCATGAGGACACTGCACACAGGGCTGCTTTCAATAACTCTTACCTCTACCAGAAATGAGGGGGCTATTATGCCAAAGCATACCGTATGTGATCATGTTGTTACATCTTGCCAGCTCTGAGGGCTCTGAGTAGCATTTTCTTTTTTTCCCTTGCTTCTCAGTGCCCACCATGGAACTACCTTTCCTAACGTACCTCTGCCTCTCATCAGGCAAATCATCAAAACCCCAGTTTGTGACAAGAGCAGGTTAAATGCAGCAGTCTCCCCTCCCCCAATATTTTCTGACTTTTCCTAAAGTTATTCAACCAGCACAAATAGCCTCTACTCCAAAACTGCAGCAAGATATTAATGACCCTTATTAGAAAGCCTCCTTACTCCGTCACCCAGAGTCATTAGGGCTTAATACCTGTCACCCCCAAATCCAACCTGTGTGACAGGTGTGGAAGGTGCAGGAAGGAGCTCCCTTGATCCTCACCACCAGGGCCCCCCAAATAGAGCTCCACGATCCCAGCCCAGGGCTCCCCACGGCCTGCTGTCCCTGCCTTGCCAGCCCCTGTCCCTGCTGACCACGGGAGAAAAACCCCTGCCAGGGCAGCTCACCTGCTTGTAGGCATCGAGGAGGAAGCTCTTCCAGATGCAGCGCATTCCCTCTGAGGTCAGCATGCGCCTCCACTCCCCGCGAGTGGACTTGGAGCGGCTCAGCAGCAGCACCACGTGCTTGAGGAGAATGACCGAGTCATAGAGTGCCAGGAAGAGGCAGTTGGAGAAAAAAACTGGCAGAATTTGCAGTGTGATCAGCAAGTCTACGCTGAGGATGCCCATCTTCTCTGCCTCCCAGTCAGTTCCCTTGTGCGCTCTGGTTCCCCTTCACCCTCTTATTTAAAAGGGGGGTGGTGATAGAGGGGGTGGGGGAGATAAAGGGGAAGGCCGGGGGGTGGGGGGAGAAGGAGAAAAACTAAATTAAAAGGAAGCCCAAGTTGTCTCCTCTTTCAAAGAAGCAGAAATGGCAAGACCAAGTCCAGTCTCTCCAGCCCAGCAGTTGGAGTGTGCCCATCAATTCATTCAATTCGGAGCTGCTGCTTTTTTTTTTTTTTTTTTTTCAGGATTTAAGATGTTTAAAAAAAAAAAGAAAGAAAGAAAAAAAACCCACAGACACAAACTGGCGTACCCGTCCCTAATCCAGTTACCCCTCTCAGAGTCGGTTCAAGACAGGCAGTTCTACTTTCATTTCTAAGCACCTATGAGACTGTGGCAGAGATTGCAAAATTTCCTTTAGCTTTTCATTGTCTCTATGTTCAGAAACGTAGCCTGTTTCTTTCTTGAATTGCCAGAGTTTTAAAAATGTGCTTAAAGGGTAGTTTTCCCCCTTCTTTACTCCGTTTTACACACACTTTCTGTTCTCCTCCCAGGCTGTCTCTCTCTCTCCCTTCCCCAGGAGCGACTGACTCCTCTCTTCTCACTGCCTCTGGCTTTCCCTTCGTGCTATCTGTCTGTGGTGCAAAGTGCCTCTCTCTCTGCAGCCCAGTGAGTCTCCCTGAAGCCTTTTATACATTCCCTGGCTAATTGCTGCAATAGAGAAATGAAAGCCTAATCTTGGTAAAGATCTTGACGTCATTGAGAAAGAGGGCTTTACTTTGGCCAGAACTGCAGTGAATAGAAAAGCAAAACTCGACAACTTTTTTTTTTTTTTAGAAGGGGGGGGGGCGGGTAGAAGGACAGTGGAATTTTGCTTTGTGATTTAAAAAGAGGAAGAGAGTGAGAAAAAATTAATACCTTTGACAGTTTTCAGGAAATGCTTCCAGACTTTGGGAAAAGTAATTTAATGTAACGTCTAAATTGATAGGGAAACACTCTCTCCTCTGATGATTATTATTGTTATCCTTCATTTATGAGGGGGTTTTGGAAAGAAAGGATTCTGGAAGGCAGGTAGAAAAGAGGAAGAGTACTCAGGGATGGCCTCTGTTTTATTTCTTGGAAGATGTGGATGCTTACATCTGGTCTTTATACCTTTATACTGTGACAGTTTCTCATCAGGTTTGTGACCTAGGTTCTTTAAATATTTTTGAGTCATGATCTTATTTAAGAAAATTCAAAATGAGTTGTGAGGTGGAAAACTTTTAAACTCCTTGAATACCATTCACAGCATTTCTCTAAAGCTTCTTGCAGAAAATTAATACAAGTTTTCTTTTCAGTGTTATTGAAATTTCCAATGCAAAAAAAGAAAAGAAAAAAAATCCTCCAGACAAATAGGAAAATAGCTAGGTGACCAGACCTTCTTTTAGTTCCATTTTGCTTATATATAGATTAAATTAAAACTTTCTATCAAATGGCATTAAGATGCCCTAAGACTGAGAAATAAATTCTTTATAAGTGAGCTCTCTAATTCTGCACTTTCACTGCTTCTGTTAACATAATCCTTAAGAGACTTGAAGCTTTAGGGAATCTTCCTTTTTCTTTGAAAAAAAAATTTAATTAAATTAGTAGGTGGTAAGGAGAAGACTTTGAATTGGTTCAAGAGCCACACTGAACTTTGCTCAATGGCTCCCCTCTGCCATTAGTCTCCAAGACCAATGGCTATTTAGGCAGACAATGCTCTGGCACAATGCCATAGCCCCCACCTCATTCTAGTTTTCCTTCCTCACTTACCTAACCGATCACTTCTAGGAATTATATTTTCTTGGAAGAAGGAGCAGTAAGTACAGACACTGAGGTAGGGACATAGAATTTAAATTGAAAATTAATTAACCAACTTTCCTATATACACAGTACTCTCATTAAGCATGAGCTAAGCAGGAGATAGAAACTTGCAGTCAGTACATTTCTGTGTTTTGTCCCTATGGCTATAACCTGCAAGGTTACAGAAATAATTTAAAAGCCTAGAGCAGGGGTCATTAATCGATGGACTAACGGGCCAGATTCTGCACATATATGCATTTTATTTGGTTGGCCTAGTGCTTTAAAAAATAATAATAATACAATGAGAATGCTTTTAGCTTTCATGAAATCAGGGATTCCTATCTGCTTTCTCTATTGCTATCTTCCACCAGTAAGAACCATCCCTGGCTTACAGTAAATCAAGGATACATTGAATGGATCAATGGGCAGGGTATGCATTGCTCCACACTAGGGGGCATCATTCACATACAATATGATATGGCTAGAGTGCCCCCAGAATTATACACCTGGCTGGTCTTGAATGAGGCCCTCCCCATTGACACAACCCTGACCATTCCCTATTGTCTTAAAAACCTGATTCCTTCATCTTTCTCATGAGTTTAGCCCATTATGAATCTTGGATTTATATTCCATGGACTAAATTTTGAGAGATTTCCGAGCTTAGAAAAATGAATTTAAACTACATAGAAAAATATTTTTCCTATGACTGTACATTGTTGGCTAAAGAACATTATTCATATACATGATATACATTTACTCCATTCATTCAATTTTCTTAATGTCCCTATTGAAGAAAAAAGACAAAGAGAGGGAAGTGACAACATGGCATTTTAACTAGTGTAGATGGAAAAGCTAAAGTGACAGATGAAGTCCCACTCCACAATGACAGAAGGTCTAGAGTCAGGAAATGATGTTTCCCCTCACTCTTCAAGCCTTAAAATCTTGTCCCTTCTCAGACATTCATTTTGACCTGTTTGAATGAAAGCAGTGCTCATTTAAGGCAGAGACTTTAGCAGCTATAACCAATTCTTCCTCACTTGTCATTTGCTTTCAAGGAGAAAGATATGATTAAAAATGGCAAGCTAAGGAGGGGAATTGGTAGAAAATCAGAAAAAAATGTTTTCTTCTTAAATGCAAAGTTCAAGGCACATCGAAACTACAAATGATTGTAAATCAGAATGGCTTTTTTTTTTTTGGTCTTTTTATTTTCCTTTCTTTGGAAGTCAGATGTCTTTGAGGGTTTTTTTTTTTTTAATAGAAAAACAAATAGACACATAGCCAAACTGTTTCTATCATTTCTCAGATTTCTTCCACCATTTTTTTAAATGAGTAAATAAATGAATCACAAAACTGAGAGCCATTCTTTTACCTGTTGGACAATCTGTCCCTTCTAGAAGTTACAGTTCTCCAAAGCTATTTCTTACACACAGTTAGCTTGCTCTAATTATTAACAGTATTCAGCACTTTAACTTTCGAGTAACTTTGTACCCATGAAGTAAAAAAAAAAAATGTATACAGTGACAGAGAATGACTTGTCCCATCATATAGGTGAAAGAAAGTGGATCATGAAGGCTATAGAGTCAGAGCTCATGCTGATATTTTCTCTAAAACCGAACCTCACTTTTTTTCTTATGTAACTGTTTTGTGGGTCCTGGTCATACTCTGAAAATTGATCCCCTTGCCAAAGTGGTTGTGCTAAATTATTTTACCTTCTAAATTGCAAAGGATATCTGGGATTTCACATCTGTTTAATATTGTCCTAATTCAAGCCCCTGGTTTAGATTTCATATGGTCATTTCAAAGGCTTGGATATCTTCTTGGCCGTATTAGTGTTCCTAGCAATCAGCATTGTAATCAGCTCATTGCAAACCAATGTGTGGCGTGTTGGTTGAATTTCTCCATATAACACTGTACACAGGTTTTAAATTCTAAACAAAGGCAGCTTAGGGCAAAATGCCTTGAGTTTTTCAGTAAGTGCAGAACTGCTGTAAAACTGTTTAATTTTTTTTTCTCTCTCTATAGTAAGAGAGCATCATGTCCCCCATTGTGTCCCTCTGGTTGGAAAAATAAGAATATGAGTGATAAGTCTTCCCTTAATTCGCTCTTTGACTCAAATTGAGACTGAGAACATGAAGCTGGATAACCTGAAAGCAGATTTGGAAATTCCAAGGATAGAAGCTATCGCTGTTAACTCGTTATTGTTCTATGAAGGAGCCAAAGAGCATGCAAAGAATTCTGTGGATTTTTAAGAAGTCTTATTTCACATAATTTTATTCCTCGTAATTCAAGCAATTTGTTAAATATAGTTTAAAATGGAGATTAATTCTTCCTTTATTAAAAACTTGTCAAGTAAATAGATTATAAATCAAAAAAAAGTCTGGTCAGGACAGGTGTGTTGATTTGGCGTTTGGGAATATGATTGCCCAACACACCACCCCCCAAATAGCGCAGCTCTTATCAGAGAAGGGAATAAAACACTGCATGACCTTCCGTCTCTGCAAACTCCTAGTTGTGCCCAGGAGGGAGTTATAATGAAGGGTTTGTACCACCACTACTGAGTCATTCAGAATTCCCTGTGGGCGCATCCATTTTACAAACACAGCCGTGTTCCCTGCCTTGTGATGAAAGAAGCTCAATGGATAAAATAGACAACCCCAGAGTAAACTCTGACACACCTTGAGCAAAGCAACTTTGGGCTGGGGCAGAGAAGGCAGACACTGTGGGAGGTAGGAGCATTCTATCCCAACAGCTGGTCTTAGGTTCCTTTGCAAGCCTTGGCAGAAAACACAGGCTGAGGTATTAATGCATTTTTCCCTCAGGAACTGCTCCTACTCTTTTGTTTCCAGGCCACCTACTGGTAAGACAGAGAAGGAAAGGAAAAGGGAAAAGACAGGGGGAAAAGGAATGCAGAAATGAAGAGAAGGAAGATGAGGGGGTAGAGAGAAGAGAAGAAAGGAGAAAAGAGAAGTTTCAATAGCTGCCTGCAGGAGGCTGTGAGCAAGAGAGCCTTAATGCCAATTGTGGCAATGCTTTCTGTGAGGAAGACAGCTGTCCAGAAACTGGATGGAAGCCACCACCTCATTTCACAGAGGCCACTGAACAGCTGTTTCGAGACAACAGCCTTCATTTGCTATTGACCTGGTCTAGATCTCAATTGATGGCCAATACCCGCCCCCAGGTGCCCAAACCTCTCCGGTGCTATGAGGCTTTCTGAGTGTTATTTACTTTTGAGAATAGTTTATTAACCTCTAGAGACATCCAAGGTTGGTGGTGGGGAAGACAAGAGAATAGAAAAGAACACAGTAATGTTATACAAGATGAATTCCTTCAGGACAAGAAGCCCTCAGAATGGATACACTGAACTCATCCTCTTTTCCTAAAATTTGACTCAGTGTCTTCATTCTCTCTAAATCTTTGACACAATGCAACAGACCGAAAGAAACAGAGGAAAACAGTAAAAAAAAAAAAAAAATCATCATCTTTGGAACACCTTTTCTTCTACTTTGTTCTACTCTATAGCTCATAGGAAACCACCAGCTGACATTAAGTTTTAAAATAAAATAGGCCATTCTTTATAAACAGTTTTATAGTTGCCTTTTAAAAAATCACTTATACATTGCCTCACTCATATACTGAGTACATGAACAGAGCTTAACAAAATATATTAAGATTCATGCTGGTTCATGCAATTCCAGAGGCAATAGTAGCTTGTTCCCACTGAGAGCAAAGGATGCCACACCTCCTCTCTCAAGAACTGGTAGCCACTAATGCACAGAGAAAATAAGCTAGGTATTCTATTCTAATCTCACCATCTCAGTGGAGATGATAAAACTAATAGAATTACTGTAGCATCAAAAAAATCCACACTTGACATGGGAATAAAATACCTGCAATGAGGATGACTATACAATGAGATATGTTACCAAGGGAGGTTATGAAAATGTTATCAGTGGACTTGTTTTCAAGATAGGGAGGGAGGCTAATAAGACAATCTCTCAAAACCTTTTTAAGCCCATGGTAATCTGAAAATAATAGTTTAGAATAGTTGAAAATGTAACAAATACATAAAACCATACAACTGGGCGAGTAGCAGAATACCATAATCATAGTGTTCTGTTTCCATGTAAATTTTGAAAATAATTTTTTTTCTAATTAAGTAAAACCTTTTGTTTTTCTAAGAGGTAGTAAACAGGAAAGCATTTGTTTATCATCTAAGGACAAAATATAGGGCTTAAATTCAAATCTATTTTTAAAATCCAACCTCATTTATTAGATGGAAGCTAGTAGTCTTTTATCAAGACACAACCACTTAGATAAATGATAATTTAAAAAAGAGATGTGTACTAATTCCTGAATACTCTTATTTTGTTTTCTCAGGAACATCTTCTATCACTCAAAATCTGCTTTCCCAAAATAAAACCAATACACTTTATGATTTTTGTATCAGGAATGAACTAAGTGATACACAAATCTAAGATGCTGAACTCCTCAGCCCAAGTATCTCTATTTCTTCTTGATAAATGTTAAATAATACCAGATCACTCAGCAAATTGGCATTCACCTCTTGTCAAGAAATGTCTCGTTCTAGCAGACTTTAATCATCAGACACAGAATCTATTTTGGGGGCCATACAGGCCCATAGGATCAGAAACAAACCTCTGAATTGATTTCCCACCTATAAAATAGAGCTAAAATGTCTTCCTGTACCGACCTCATGTTTGTGGCTAACGTATCCATGTTTTTAAGAAAGTCTCATTCTAAGAATATTCAAAATAAAAAGCAATCTTGGCTGGAAAGTTTATTTGGACCTATCTATATCAACAGATTTCTTCTAATAAAAACTCCTGGAAAAAACATTCCTAGCAGGCCAGATCTGATTTTAGTATGAATTACCAATCTGTTCTAAATGACTTTAAGGAAACTCTGGTTACTTAGTGGAAAACAGGAATGATTACCTGTATTGGTGGATATTACGGATGCACAAACTTTGCCTAAAAGATAATAATAATCAACCTGAATCTTTAACCAAAATCAACCCTGAACTGAATGGTTTGAGAGCCCTCTAGAGAGGCATGTTCCTTAACTCTAAATTATTCATCATGTAACCACTCCTGCCTCTTCCATAATTTTAGGGAGCCTAGAAAGGAAATCTACCCAAATGTCCCTGGTCCTAGAAAACAATTGTTCTCCTAAGCTTTCTTGGGCCAGAATGGACAAAGGAGGAAAACCACTGATATTTTAATAGATAATATTTATCAAACTGAAGCTTCAACAAAATCCATGCCTGCCACCATCTGTGGCATTACTTTGTATCTTTAAGAGACCATTTACTCATCCTACACAGAAATATTTCTCTTCTACCATGGGACCTCAGAACTATGGGTCTTAAAAGAGCTATCAAAGCTATTTGTTTTGTTTTGTTTTGTTTTTTAACAAAATTACTCTTCTATAAGGGGCTAGCAGGCAATGGGAGAAGGGAGACAAGAGATAAGGCAGAAAAATAGAAGACAAGGCTGGATTTAGAAGGATGAATATAATAAGGGTTAGGGGGTCGTGCACATTCAGTAACATTTGATTCCTTGATCACAGATTTTGGATCTACTAATATATTAAATATTGGAAAAATAGAGAAACATAAAAATGTAGAGGTTAGTTCAGTGAAACGATAGGAAATTGGAAGTCAGAGTGTAAGATATTTTCCTCTCCTGTGTGTAGCCCCAGTAAAAGGATATGGGAAATGTGAAAAAAGGGGATAGGAAAAAGTCAAAGGCATCTGCTTACATAGTAAAATAAGCTCAAATACACTCAAAAGATCATCCACCAGAAGACATTTATTCAATTTGCCAATTTACTTTCAACAAGCATTTATTAAAACCTACAAAGTGCTTGTCATTTTGCCGGTCATTGAAAAGGATAACTGGTCTCAAACAAATTTGGAGTCCAGTAGGGGGAGACAAACATGTAAACTAAAGAAGGCAACTCATGGTATAGGTGCTATAATAAATAAAGCTGCAACATACAGTATGGTATTAAAGAAGAATTAGCCAATTCTATGTGGGATAAGAGTCAAGAAAGTATTTTTTAATGAAGAAAATACACCAGCTCCACTAAATATAGTACTGCAAAATCAAATTCAGAGATGTGGTATTTGATAATAGAACAAGTTCAAAACAATGTTTATGTATTACTTTATCAATAATCAAAAGATTACTTTATCAATTATCTCAATTAGAGTTATAAATACATAGTATTTTTTGACCTTGGAACTAAATTATATAAGTATATATAACCTTCTCTTGATAAACAGTGTGTAGCTTGTTATAGCTACACAAAATGAAAAAAAAAATTATTAAAGCTTTGTTCTGACAGATTCTACCAGTAATAGCAAGTAACAGGGACCTAAATATGTTTTTTCTCTCATTTTATAATTGAAAGTTAGTATGTACAAGTTCAATCTGGATGTTATGGATGTATTATGGAAGATAAGAAGTACTTCTTGATAATGCTGTTCACATCCAGTTAAAGAATAATCAGTGATGGGGATAACAGTGACCAGGTCAATTCTAGTCTTCCACTACCACACTTGTATGATTTCAAGCCATTCATTTTTAGCTTCTTCAGGTATGTCATAAAGGCAAGCTCAAAAAGCACACTGAGATTCCAAAATAGTGAGTATCTAATATTGTAGCTTTTGGAATCTTATGCTGCTACAGGGGAAAAAATGGGTTGAGTAACTCAGAATCCAAATTTTCATTCTTCTAATTCTCTTCAGTCCATAGCGTAGGGTATCCCTCTTGCTTCTTTATTTGTAATTTTTATTACTTTTGTCTTCTCATGACAAATCCCCCAGATAATGAATAGGATGCAGGGTCAGAAACATTGACGATGTTTACTTGTTGGAATCATCTAAGCTAGTGCAAGAAAGATGTGGAAATCAAGATTTTATGGAAGTAGGATATATTTATGAAATATAGAGCCTGTAGTATATATGCACGAATGAACATTATTGTTTCCACATTTGCAGTATAAACTCCTGCTGGGAAATAGTTAAATCTTGGGATTTTAGAAAAACTTATTATGGAAAAATTCAAAGACATGCAAAAGTAGAGTGATGAGAATAAGGAATCCCAAGTATCCATCAACCAGCTTCAAAAGATATAAACTCATGACCAATCTTGTTTGATCTCTACCACTCTCACCTAGTTCCTGGCTTTCAATGTAATTTTTTTTTAATTTTTATTTATTTATGATAGTCACAGAGAGCGAGAGAGAGAGAGAGAGAGGCAGAGACATAGGCAGAGGGAGAAGCAGGCTCCATGCACCCGGAGCCTGATGTGGGATTCGATCCCGGGTCTCCAGGATCGCGCCCTGGGCCAAAGGCAAGCGCCAAACCACTGCGCCACCCAGGGATCCCTCAATGTAATTTTGAAGATAGTTCAGGTCAAGTTTTTTATTTTCCCAAAATATCTATGATGTTTCTTTGCCTACAGAAAGCATCATATAAATTAGCTAGCTAATTGATTTATTCTCTTATGTCTACCTTTTAACTCACTGTGACATTTATCTGTTGAGCTCCTAAGAAAGAAATGGAAAACAGATATTCCTCCCCATCATTTTTGAGCTTGAATCCAATTTTTCATCTGAGTGCCCTGGTGCTACAGTGATGGCTATTGTAAAAAAAAAATGTATAAACAATAAAACTAACATTTTTCATAAATTATTGAATAAGTCATTTCCTTTTTTCCCCCATTTTTAATGGTAGGCAGTACACATGTTGACTCAGAGTAAGATTGCTTTTTAAATTATGAGGTGGTCTCAGTTTACTCATTTACATTCATCCCAAAATGCAATGTACTATAAGGTACAACATGAAATTGCCAACCATGTCATAAGAATCAGATTGTGATAGAACAAAAGCTGATAAGAACTCATGGAAGTGATCAATGACAATCTCATGTGTTTCTTAATGTGAAATTTCTCATGGGGAAACTTCATTAATACAAGAAAATCATGATATTTACTATAAAAAAAAACAAAAATCATATGAGTGTAAAACTTAACTTCTTAGTGAAACCCATAATAATAAGTCTGTGTGCCTATTCCCTAAAGTCATTCTCCTTTCCTGAGTCATCAAACACTCCCCAGGGTAATGATCTTTTCCATTAGAGATTATTCCATCTTCCCAACTACTTACCATTCCAGAACAACTCTCAACCTAGAAAGTGATGAATAGATGTTTGGAGGGTTTTATGGAAAATATAATGCTTTTCCCCATATCACTGATCACTAAGGGAGAGTGTGGAAGATGGGAGGGCAGAAGCATGTGCATTTATTTGGGTGTTTGCATCTTCTCCAACAGAAAGTATAAATTTTTACCTGATACTATGCCAGAATAGTGTACTTGCATATGCATGTACATTAAATTTTGTAGGTGTGCTTTGCTATATTGGAAAACATATTCAAATAATAAATCTCAATAAATGAAAATGACTTTCTTTTCCTACAGTATATAAAAATGCCAGGGCAATCTGCTTTCCATGTTCAGACACCAAAGAGCTAAACATTGAGTGATATCCAACTTTATGAGACACATAAAAATGAAATAAAAATGGGTAAGAAGATAAACATTTAAAGAGATAAACATTGTCAAACAGAAATGATTACAAAGTTTGTAACAATCTGCAGTTTTCATTGTTTTCTGTTTACCTAGCTTTCCCTACTATGAATTTCTTTTGCTCATTTCCCTTCTTTTAATAATGTATGTTCCCATAATCATTGACATTAAAGTAAAGGATGTGAAACAGGACCCAGTTTATATTTATTGGGAGAAACATCAGTAACCTGAAAATGCAAAAATTTCCTTATATACTTGAATATTTCATCTAGCTACTTTCTTTTAATAGCTCTGGAAAATTGAGCTCCTTCTTCACAGGGGTACTGTCTGTTTACTTTGTACTATATGAAACCACCATATGCAACCTTTTTTGACCTACTAAAACAGCAACTTCATGTTATTTAACCTAAAAATATTTAAAATGTCAAAAAGTCTACAGATTCCTGTTACACGTGAGCTTACATACTGTTATTTCTTGGTGAAATGCACAGAGAAAAATGGAAGTATTTCCAGTGGTGCACCCTTGACATTATTTGAAATTTTATTTTTAAAAAATCATATAAACAATGGAAAATAAATTATTTTTTAGTCTGGCTTGTCATTGTCTCTCTCAGTGGCCTAATGTAGCCCCTGGAATAAATTACATCCCCTCCCCAGTAGTGCAATATGCCCAATGGTTCCTTCTTCAAAACGATGACATCTAATGTGTGTAAGAACACAGAATGTTTCTAGAAGATCCAGTAATACCTTTGGCTAGAAAACATGTTGTAGACAATATGTTGCTTTATTACTAACAAATTAGATGTTCTTATATTGCAATAATGATGTGGGGGCAGAGGAAGGACAATATAATGTGTTAGAAGTAGAAAGGCCACCTTGAATGTGAGACTGATATTCAATAAGCCAAGTTCTGTAAGGATGGGACTCATATTTATAAAGAAAGGATTTTTATTATAATATAAAAATTTGAGATTTTACTTATGTCCATAAAAAGTTGAAAGAATGACTCAGACATTTTAAGATTATAGAATAATTTTATCTCTGAAAGAATCCTACATCTCTGCTATTCCTAAAGCTATCATTCTTAATGGGAACCTCGGTAAGACTTGGTTTTTAAGTCACCTTCTCAATTTGGGGGTTAACTTAGTCTGTCCCTATTGTAGAAAAAGTTAAATGAACTCCATAAAGCAGTGTTCTGTAGACACTAAGTCACCACTTTACTTCTGTGACTCACCTTCATTAAATTTGTCAAAGCAAAATAAAGTAACATTAAAGAAATGTTGATTATATCATAGGCCACCAAGCAAGTACCCAATTATCTTCTCACATAGTCTTCTTTTTTCTAATATTAATATCAACACAAACAGCACCAACAAGTAATGATAGCTGACAGTGAGAACTTCTTAAATAACAGTAACTCTTCTAAGTATTTTAATTGCACTGAGTCATTTAATATTTGTAACAATCTTATTGGCCTAAATACCAGTATTAGGCTCATTTCATAAGTGAGAAAACCAAGGCTCAGGGAGGGATGAAATAAATTGCCAAAGGTCACAATCTTCGGGGCACAAAATCCGAATGCTGGAAGGTGTACATGAAGCAGGCAACCAGTTTATCCCTCAATTTTGTGTGGTTGGCTAAAAAAAAAAAGAAAAAGAAAAAATCCCCCCTTCTGAAAAAAGAATTTTAAATCCTAATCTCTAGAACCCATAATTGTTACCTTATTTGAAAAAACGGTCTTTGCAGATGTGATTATGTCAAGGCTCTTGAGATGGGGAAATTATCCTGAATTATTCAGGTGGGCCCTAAATACCATCTTATATTCTTCTAAAAGAAAGGCAGAGGGAGATTTCATACAGGAGCTTGTACACATGCACACACACAAAAGGCAATGAGAAGACCACAAAGGAGATTTGAAGATGTTGGCCTTAAAGACTGAAGTGATGAGGTCACAAACCAAGGAATGTTGGCTGAAAGAGGCAAAGTAAAAATTCTTCCTCACCACCTCTGATCTGACCAACACCTTGATTTGTGGCCCAAAGATACTGATTCCAGACTTCTGGACTCCACTTCTGGACTCTGGAACTGTGAGAAAATTATTTCTATCAGCTAGAGCCAACCAATTGTGTTTATCTGTTACAGCAGCCATTGGAAACTGACATAGGCCACAATAAAAAGAATATCTAAATGGTTGAACATAACTTAAATGTTCTGGTTTTTAAGAACTTTAAAAGAGCATTATTCATCTTATGGAATGTAACAGTGATACGAAGTTACTTACAGTATGGAAGGATGTCATAAAGGACAGAAATAAACTAATATCTGTTCCTTTAGAAGGCAGAGGAATAGTAAGTGAATGATTTACAAATTAGAAGGGATTATTTCCTGAGAGTGGGATGATCAACTGTGTAACATGCTAACTGAAGGAAGAACTGTAAGTCTCTTTTTTTATTTAGTCCCTTTATTACAGGACTAATTTCTGGTGTTACAATTATCTTTCTAGTTTTCCTCTGATATCCCACTGCAGTTGTGAAATTCAGAAATGGTTCCAGAATTCAAATAAACTAGATTTTCTTCAAGGACTAAGCATAATGCAGAGACATGGAATGGGATGAGTATGGTTGTAAGATTTTCCAAATCAATCATGGATCTTTAACTCAAAAACACTTAGAATAATTCAGTCAAAATCCCTCCAACATTAACAGTGATTATTTATTCTATAAACATTCCTATCAATCCACAAAGTTGTTTTTAGTCATCCATATAAATTGAAAAAAACTGTTGAATATCTGTTATTTCTATATTAGGAGTTTAATCTGCAAGGTAGTATTACCAACTGAAACAACCAATATTTACTTAATCGTGATAGATAAGAATTTTTGTATAATAACAAATTCAGGGGACATGAGACCTCTAGTTTACTTATGGAAATTATAAAAATTACAGATACACTTACTTGCCCCAAGCTCTAGCAGATTTTACATCTATTTGACTCCTCTAAAACAGCAACTAGATTATGCCATCATAGAATAGCAAGCAGAGGTCAAGATGTCCACCCCAACCCATTTCTCTTTCCCCGTGAAAATAAAAAATGGGTTCAGCAAACAGAACCTGTTTTACTTGAGCAAGCTGATGTAGCCATAATTAACAATGACACAAAAGTCTTAGGAGCTCATGGTGGAAGGGATGCATTTTCGGTTGCCTGTAAAACTTTTTCAACACATAGTCATCAAAAAGATTTCACTTGGGGCACCTGGGTGGCTCAATGGTTGAGCATCTGCCTTTGGCTCAGGTCGTGATCCCCGGGCCTGGGATGGAGTCCCACATCAGGCTCTCTGCAGAGTCTGCTTCTCTCCTCTGCCTATGTCTCTGCCTCTCTGTGTGTGTCTCTCATGAATAGATAAATAAAATCTTTTTTTTTTTAAAGATTTCACTTTTTTCTACTTTATGTGTACTGCTTTAGACCAGGATTTCTCAAACTGAGCACTATTGACAATTTGAGCCAGATAATTCTTTGTTTTGGTGGCAGTCCTGTGGATTGTAAGATACTCAGCAGCATCCCTGGTCTTTACACCTTACCTGATCCTCCCATCAAAAATGTCTCCAGATATTATCAAATACCCTCAAGGAACAAAATTACCTTCAACTGAAAACAACTGCTGTAGAGCAAGCATAAACACTAATGAATATAACTAATTGGCTGAAATGAAATAGGAAACAAAGAATGGAACTACTATGCCTCTTTTACATTGGTCTTGCTTTAAAAGAAACCATAAAGCGATAATGCAGGCAAACAAGGAACAGTAAAGATAAATTTCTTTAAGAGAACAATTGAGAGTTTATTTTTAATCAGACAATTTTGTACCTGATCTTGAGGCCAAAGCACAGCTTGTTCATGTTTGATATCTCTTCAATACTTCTTAATTCAGGTTTCTGGGAATGAGGATTTTAAAGCCAATCCTTGATTTACATGGATTATGCTGACATTCAGGGCAGGTGTGCATCTATTCATATATGTATCTAGAGCATATGGAGGTGATGTTCCTGCATCAGACATTAGCAGTTTCATTAATTTAAGTGGCCAGCAGGCATATTTTTAATTCTCTCAGATATTTTTAATTCTCTCAGTGATTTAGAAGTGGAAGTAAGGAGAAGGGCTTAGGAGAAGGTCAACTGAGATTCTTTTTCCTTGTTTCACCCAGAAATGGGATTTTTGCTCTTTCTACAGCAAATAAAAATAAAACTAAGGCACATGGGTGATAGGGCTTCCAATAGTGATAATCTATCATGAACTTTAAGAGAAATAGAAACTTGTGAAACAGATTTTCAACTCTTTGTTTTTTAAAGATTTATTTATTTATCTGAGAGAGAGAACAAGCAAGTGAGCACAGGGGAAAGGGCAGAGGGAGAAGGAGAGAAATTCTCAAGCAGACTCCCCTCTGAGTATGGAGCCCAATGCAGGGCTCAATCTCACAACCCAGAGATCATGACCTGAGCCAAAATCAAAAGTTGACACTTAAGCGACTAAGCCACCCAGGAATCCCCAGCTTTTTATTTTCAAAATAATAAAGTAAATGTATAAGCACCAAAATGTTTTAAATCCACCAACAGAGTGAATTTTTGTGAATGTTTATGGAAATAATACCATCTGAGCCACCAGTTTCAACTTCCACTGTGATTTCTGTTTAAATCATGTAAATATGTGATATTTTTAATAATACCAGAGGTTATATGATACTCTCTAGACTTTTATTTGATTAGGGTCAACAAATTAAAAATCTGACCTCAGATCTAAATAATCCTCACAACCCCAAAAGATAGTCCATTACAGTCATTACCAAGTGAGGGCAAAGCTTAAAGCTGGCTTTCATTTCTAATACCCTCAGCCAGCCATTCATTTCTGCTCATTCTGCAAAGATAATGCATGTATAAACAAATATGGGCAAGTGTTTATTGTTGTTATTTTTAATCAGACATCATTTGTGAGAGTATATGGGCAAAGTTGTTGTAACGCTCCCATTCCTGGCATCACAACCACTCCCTCCCAAGGCAGAGGACACAAGCCCTGCCCTAGCTCTTGTACCAGCAAGTCAAGGACTTCTGCTGAGGATCACTTTCACAGTCATGAAAAAATTAGTATAAGAAGCTCTGTAGACTGAAAGTGGATGGGGCCAGTTCTGTTGCCAGAGATATGTATTCCTGCCCCTCCTTCTGATTAAGTGTTTTGCTCTTTTGACTGAGGGAGTTTCAGCTGGTGAGGAAAGCTACCCTTGAACTGTCATCTCTTAAGAGGAAACTGACAGTGCTAATAGTTCAAGCACAGGTTGACTGATGAGACTGTCCCAGCCTGAGAGGCTAGCAATCTTTGTCAGTGTAAGGATCAGGTAAGCAGTTTCACCTGCCAAAATTCTGGTCTCTCTCTACCTTATCCTGCCTACCCTAAAATAGAGAGAAGCAGTTCTGTTACTGAAAATAGAAGTTTCATGTGATTTGAGCTTTGTTGACTTTACAAATCCAACGGCTTTGGCTTGCAGGTTAGAGAGTACTCTACTAGTTCTTTGTAGTGAACAAGATAGCATAAGAGAACACAGAATAAATGCAGATTTTATGAGGCCTGTAGTTTCTATAGTTTGGGAAGGCTCTCTTTAAGAAAAAGAACATGTAGTTATAAATATAAAAATTGGGTACAAAAGTGAATCACTATTCAGAATATTTTAAAAAATCACAAAAAAATTACAATTTTAAAAGACTGAGAAAAACCACAAACATCACAAAATCCAGAAACATAGCAGAGGGTTTTTTTTATTAATTAGCTATAGGATACATTTCTTAAATTTTATGACTGTATATCATCTCTGCATAATATAATAAATAGTATTATCAAATAATTTTATATAGAATAAAAAGATAATAGTCTTTTACATAAAATTGCAAACAGGAATAAAATTTCTTATTTATCATTTTCTTTCAACTTTAATTCATTAAAGTCAATATAAAATTTTAGGAGGGATGTCAAATGTTCTTTCATATGAGAGTTGTAAGGCTGGACATTCCAGCAATAAGCTTCTTTTTTGTATATTTCCAACCTTATTTTTTCTTCCTCAATCATATCTTTAGTCCTTTGGTCCTGTGCTTTGCTGTCACAATGCCGTTGATTTGTTATGGAGAGTAACATTCCTAGAAACAATTCCACACCAGGACAGCTAGCAATAGCTTAATTATGCACAAGTGACTGAAAATAACATAAATACATCCCATTAAACCTGAACTAAATCCCTTTCTACTAAACATATCTGCCTGCTCTCCAACACCACTGAACACAAAAGTATGAAAGAATAAAAGTCAGGTTGTAAAGAGACAGTTGATTTAACTAATTGTGATTAAAATACCTCACTTGTGTAAAACTTTGAAAAAAATACATGACTATCTGAACACATTGCAATTGAAGGGCCTGAGGCTTAGCTTCATTTAGCAAACCATAAAATTGCCTTGTGGGGAACTGTGAAGGTTGTACCCTCGGTCCACACATTCCTATCCCTCTCTTATTTTCCCCCAGATACTTCACAACTCTTCGTACTTCAAAGTGACTGGCGGAAAACTTAGGTATGTAGTTTTCATTAGGAAATTTTCTAATACTAGAATGACTATGTTAATTGAAAAAAAGAAGGTGCCATGAGGATTTAAAAACAAAGGATCTCAGGAACAGGGTAAAGACATAGAGATGGTGTAGTTGAAGAAATACATACATGAAGACAATTTCATTCTGTACACATTCATTAAACTACAAATATGATGTACCTGTTGGTTCAAGTACTGTACTTAGTGTAAGAGACAAAAATAGAACTACAATCTGGACCTTACCTTCTGAGGGGTCCTCATTTTAAAAATAACATGTGTAATCAAATTCACATTGTGAAATTTTTCTCTATAAAAAATGTATAAAATCACCATAAAAACTATGAGAAAAGATAGGTAATTATTTAATTCATCTCTTTTAGAGGATCAATAATTTAATCATATATGGAAGAAATCACAAAGGAAAACCTGTAGATATTATATTGAAACACTGCTCTACTTACAAACTATTATCTACCAAGTTAAAAGGTAAAGGATAAGTTGGAAAAAAAGTCCAACATTTATTGCAAATGGAGGGTAAATATAATTTCTCTATAAAGAGTTATTTAAATTAGTTGAAAAAAGATCAACCCAATAGAAAAATAAGAGCCATAATAGGCAATATAAGAAAAAAAATATAGCCAAAACAAATATTTGAATATATACTTAAACAAATAGTAATCAAAGAAATAGAAATTAAATCGATACTATTTTTTCACTTATAAAATTACAAATATCCTTTGTTTTAAAGACAAAATTAACCCTGATGAGGATATATTGAGGTGACAACTCTAATATATTATTAATAGGAGTGTCAATTAGTATAAATATTGTAGCAGAATGAATAATGGCCCCCAAAGATGATGAGGTAAAAAAATGAACAAATACTTCTACTAAAGGTAGAAATAAGTATCCTAAGAATTAATCAAAGATGTTTTTTTAAAAACTGGAGAAATGCTGTTCATAACAGCATTACTTCCAATGGTAGAGAAAATAGTAGAGAAAAACTACATGCCCAATAATAGGGAATAATACAGTAAATTATTATGTATGGATATAAACAAATATTTTACAATCATGGATTTTTTGAGGATTATTCAATATTAAAACTATGCCAAAGGTATAATATGAAAATATTTTAAAGTAGGTCATAAGAATATGTATGTATGAAAAATTTTACAGATCAGGTTCATCACAGCATGCCTATCATAAGGGAAAAGGTGGGAAAAATATGAATCTGCAACAATAAATAAATTATAGCCCACCACATAATAGGATATTATGGAGCTATACCAGGGACTGTAAGTTACTTGCCTAATTTTTATTTCTTAATATCATAACCCTATTCTATTTGAAACTACTTACTAGATAAAATTCTGCATTTACCATTTTATAGCCAGGTGATAATGACACGACATCCTAGCCACTGAGATAAAAGCAAAATTTGTTAGGTAGAACTTCTGAGAATATTCCCTTTAAGGTCAAATAACTGGTAGGTTTTCTTTTTCCCATTCTTCCATTTATGCTTCTAAAAAGGACATTGTGGCTAGAGTTCTGGCAGCCATCTCAGACTCTGTGACAAACTTGAGGATGGAAACTACATGCTAAGTCTAGTAGAACAGAAATATAAAAACATCCTGGGTCCCTAATGACCACAGAAATGCCAAACAAGCACTAGATGGATTTTTTCTGGTCTTCTTTAATATAATATATAATATAAACCTCTCTAGTGTTTAAGCCACTGGTGTTTGCTGTTACAAGCATCCAAACTTAACTAACACACTAATTATTTTTAAATTGTGTTTGGCAATTACTGCCAAAATGGGCAATTCAAACAAAAGCTCCCACTGAAAACAAATAGAAAATTTAGACAAAAAAATTTTTTTAAGATTTCTTGAAGCTATGAGACCTAAGAAGACAGTAAAAATTATAGGTCAAAGATTTAAGAGAAAAGGTCCCAGAGAGGTGTGTCTGACATTTGGGGCCACTTTAATTATAAGAGTGTTTTGTAGATTCTAGAGAGATAGCACATGCTGGGGAGAGGGACAGATAGAGAAGGAGAAGCAGACTCCCCACTGAACAGGGAGCCCAATGTGGGGCTCAATCTCAGAACTCTGAGATTATGTACTGAACCGAAGACAGACACTTAGCCAACTGAGTCACCCAGGTGCCCTCAGTGGATAAACTTAAGAAGAGCTTAAGTTGCAGGTGAAGAGAGGATTAGGAAATTCAAATACAGTTTAGTGGAAGGAAAGGGTTCAGAATAAAGCACATATTTTTAAAATCATGAAAAATACAAAAGACACTAAGATAATAAGCATCTAAGGAGATTAAGGTGGTCTAATGTACCTTCAGGACTTCTAAATGAAGAGAAAAAAAGAGCTGAGAGCATTCCAAAAATGATGAAAATGCCATAGTTTAAGTTCATAGTTTTTCTCATATTATCTTGACTGGAGTATGCTGAACTTCTTAAATCTCTGGAGTGCTATCTTTTATCTGTTTTGGAAAATTCTTGCCAATTGTATCTTCAAATATTGCTTAAATCTCATTCTTTTATTTTTTGAGACTCTCCTTATATGTTTGATTGTGTCCTCCATGTCTCCTCTTTTTATTCATTCAATTTCTATTGACTTGCTTTTGAATCCACTAATTGTATCTAGCATGTACAATCTAATACTAAACCATTCCTGTGAAATCTTAATTTCAGATATTTTTGTTTTCAGATCCATAGTATCTGCTTGGAAAAAATTTTTTAATTATATTTATCTCTCAAAATTCTCCATCTCTCTATCAAATTTGTCGATTTTTTTTTTGTATTTTTCATACAAATTGTAATAGTCATCTCAAAGTCCTTGTCTACTAATTCCAATATCTAGGTCATCTGGGGGTCTGAGGTATGTATTTCTCTTTGATTATGGACCACATTTTCCTCCTTCATGTGCTGCATAATTGTTTTGTGTATGCCAAAAAGGACAATAGAAACTGGAGTCAATATTATTTTCCCTCAGAGAGCGCATGCCTTTTATTTGTCAGGCAGACAAGGAGTGTGACTGGCTCTCTTGGACTAATTAGGAATTGAGCTGGATAAACATTATGTTGCCACTTTAATTAGACTAAGTCACAAAGGTGTGAGCTGTTCTGTGTTTATTATAAACTTTAACAGCTCACAGAACTTTGGCTTCTAAGTATTGAAACTAGAAATAGTTTTTATTGAGTATTTCAGCCCAGTGTCCCCCCCGCAGAACCCTAGACAAGAGTCTTGTGAAGAAATACAGTGGGGGAAAATAGCTATGCATTTAGGACTCATCTAGTTTCCAAGTGGCTATACCATCACTCCATTAAAAGTTCCTCTGATTTCTCTTTCCCTCAGCAATTTCTGCCTGTCTGTATAGGAACCTCAACCTATGACTGGACTTGGTAAAAGCTCCCAAAGGAACATGGATGCCAAACTTTGTCCACGTTGAAGGTCTCTTCAATCTCTGGAAATTAATTTCTCTAGATCTCTACACAATTTTCTGATGACTTTGTAGACATAGATACAGAAATAGGGATAGAAGTAATAGGTATAAATAGTTTTAAAATCCATCCAGGTTTTTCTAGGTGTTACAGAAAAAGTAATGTTCTGCCTCTATATCTTAAAAGAGTGTAGAAGTTCCTATAATTATAAAATAATCTAATTCAATTAAATTTTTTTTGATTCAGAAAACTCCATGCCTACATGACTTAGTAGATAAATTATACCAAATATTTAAGGAAGCACTAATACTGATCTTAAATAAATCTTCAAGAGAACAGAAAAGTAGAAATACTCTCCAACTAATTTTTTGAAGCTGCACCACCTTGATATCAAACTTATAAGAGAAACTATAGCCAAATATCTCTCATGATTATAACTGCAAAAACAAAAAAAACAAAAATTGTAAAATTTAACTCTAATCTCAATTTGTTTGCAAACACCAAAATAATACATCACAACTAGTTGAGTTTACTTCAGTAATGTGAAGCTTATTATTTGAAAATGCCACGTAACTTCCCACGTTAACAGAGAAAGAAGTAAAATCATATTGAATATCTCCATATATGCAGAGAAAATAGTCAATAAAACTCAACAATTCATAATAGATGTTCAACTCAAACCAGGAGTAGAAGAAAACTTCTTTAATCTGATGAAAGTTATTTCAACAAAATTACAGCAAATGCCCTACAAAATAGTGATTGATATCTTGAAAGCTCTCCCTCTACTATCAGTAACAAAACAAGAATTCTCATTATTACCAATTTAATAAACATATATGAGTAGCAGCAAAGAAGAAATAAAAGCTGATAATATCTTATACATAGAAAAGTGAAAAGATTTGGTACAAAGTATATAAAATCAATAGTATTTTTTAAACATCAATGAACAGAAAATCAAAATTTAAATTATATCATCTATAACAACATCCAAATATATTACATATTGAGAAACTAAAGAAATATGTAAGGAGTCCCACACAGAAAAATATAAAATATTATGAAAAGAAATAAGCAATATTCAAATAAGAGGAAAGCAAATATTTTCTGTAAAGGGTCAGATAATAAATATTTTCCCCTTTGCAGGCTAGATAGTTTCTGCCACAACCACCCAACTCTGCACTGTAATGCCAATGGAGAAATAGACAGTATATAAACAAATATACACTGTCCTCCAGCAAAACTTTATTTTCAAAAACAGGCAGAGGATCATAATTAGCCAATGGGCTGTCATTTGCCAGCCCCTGATTTAAATAATCAGAGGAATAAAATATATTAGATATAATGAAGACATAAATAAACATATCTGTTCTCCCCAAATTGACCTTTCCATTCAAATTTCTTGCAGTCAAAAATCAGGAAGTGGGTTTTGGTTGCTGTTTGGTAGACATTGACAAGCTAATTATAAAATGAAGTAAATGTACAAAGGGCAAAATTTGTCAAACTTGAAGAACAAGAATTAAAGGACTTTGGGATGCCTGAGTGGCTCAGTAGTTGAGCGTCTGCCTTCATGTTCAGGGTGTGACCCCGGAGTCCCCAGGATCAAGTCCCACATCAGGCTCCCTGTGTGGAGCCTGCTTCTCCCTCTGCCTGTGTGTCTGCCTCTCTCTCTCTCTCTCTCTCTGTGTATGTGTGTGTGTGTGTGTCTATCTCTCATGAATAAATATATAAAATCTTAAAAAAAAAAAAAGAATCAAAGGACTTTAACAGATGCTGAGGCTTATTTTAAAGCTTCAGTAATTAAGAGAGCATGTTATTGCCAACAGAACGGATGCTTCGATCAGCAGAACATAACAAACAGTCCATTAATACCCTTACATACCCAACAGGTTCATGACAAAGGTCGTACTCTAAAGCAGCAGAGAAAGAATGGTCATCCCAAAAAATTATTCTAGGTCATCTAGATAGGTGTATTATAAAATCAAATATTTCTTACATTATGCAGAGAGATCAACTAAAGGTATATGGTAGAGCTAAATGTGAAAAATAAAACAGTGAAGCCCCTCAGAAGAAACTATGGAAGAACATCCTCAGTACTTTGAGGTAAGCCAAAATGTCTTAATCAGAACACATAAAACACCAATGCTAAAGGAAAAGACATTAAAGTCAAAAACTTTTTGGGCAGCCCTGGTGGCTCAGTGGTTGAGCACCGCCTATAGCCCAGGGCCTGATCCTGGAGACCCGGAATCGAATCCCATGTCAGGCTCCCTGCATGGAGCCTGCTTCTCCCTCTGCCTGTGTCTCTGCCTCTCTCTCTCTCTCCTCTCTGTGTATTCTCATGAATAAATAAATAAAATCTTTAAAAAAGAAAAAGTTAAAAACTTTTCTATTTATCAAAAGATATTTTAAGAGAGCAAAAAGGTAAGGCACTGATTGGGAGATTATTTATAAAGACTTGGCACACAAAAGAAGGCATCAAATGAAAAGACATTCAACATTATGACACTTTAGGAAAATGTAAACCAAAACCACAAGAACATATCAATACACACCACGTTGGAATGGCTAAAATAAAACTGGTAATCCTAAGTGTTGGTGAGAATATGGGACATCCAAAATTCTCAGAGAGCTGGTGGGTTCTACTTAGTAGAACCCCTGTGGAAACATACATTCTATGCTAATGTAGAATATATATAAATATATATATATTCAATTAATGATTCCATGGCAGACGTATTTCAAAGAGAAATACATGTATGCACACATAAGAATATTCATTGCAGTACTACTCATGATAACCTCACACTGGAAACCACCCAGATGTTAATCAATAGTAGAGTGAATATTTTGTGGCACAGTTATTCAATGGAATATTACACAATAAAAAAGATGAATAAACTACTGTCCTACATACAAGGTGGATAGAGCTCTCCAACATAATATAGGAAATAATTTGCTAGACACAAAAAGAATGTATATTACTTCACTTAAATAAATGTTTAAAAGACAAGTAAAATGAACCATTATATTAGTCACAATAGAAATGTTTGGAGAAAGGGAGAAAGTAGTCATAGAGAAAGCATATGAGGATTATCTGGGTATTTGCCATACCTATTTTTTTGACAGGGGTGATAATTACATAGATACATTCTTTTTATTATTATTTCAGTTATATACATTCACATTATACTAAAATTTTTGCTTATTCAGGTGAGTGAATAATGATTGTGTTTCTCTAACGTATGAAAAAATGACCAGAAGGATAAGTAGCAATATAAAATTCTCATTTCTAGATGGAGGTTATGAGTATTTATTTTAATTTTTTTGTATCATTATACTACTCATTTTCTTCTTTTTAAAAATAATAGGATCCTACATTCTTCTACACTAAGAAAAAAAATCAATATGATTTTTTAAATTAAGAAACAACTACTTCAAGTTTGTCAGGACTGAGTGTCTGAGAGGATGTTAAAGTCATTAATCAGTATGGATAATAATAAAGGGAAAAGGGCAGGTTTTGAGAAAAAGCAAATCCTGCAAATAGCTTAGTTTTGTGGAGGGTGAAGTAGCAAAATGGAGGAGTCAATCACAGACAGAAATTCAGTCAAGACTGAAGATATAGATTTTAGGTCTTGCCAACAAAGATGAGACAATTCACTGTGAGAATGGGGAATTTTTTTTTAAGATTTTATTTATTCATAAGAGACACAGAGAGAAAAGCAGAGACATAGGCAGAGGGAGAAGAAGTCTCCCTGTGGGGAAGCCCAATATGGGACTTGATCCCAGGACCCCAGGATCACGACCTGACCCAAAGGCAGATGCGCAACTATTGAGCCACCCAGGGGCCCTGAGAATGGGGAAGTTTTTAAAGGGAAATGTACATTGTAAATCTGTGTGCCAATTTTTATCAAATATCAAAAGTTTTTTATTATGAGTGGATTATCTACTCAGAAGTCTTTACTCCGGAGTATCTCCACTTTAATGTTTTTATTTACTACTGGGGTAAATATTGCATTATCTATCTAGCACATTACCTTATACATGGTAGTTTTTAAATAAATACTTGATTAATGAAATAAGTGATAATGCTGATAATGCAATAAAAAGAGAAAGTTTAAAGAAAGTAAACACACAGATGTCAGAATCGGGACTGAGAAGATCTCAGTAGGCTAGAACAATGTAAGCAAATTTCCAAGATAAAACAATAGAAATAAATGTGAAGTCCCAAATACAGTTTTAAGAAAACTAACCTCACAGGTATAGGATGAGAAAGAAAATCTTATGACATAGACCTTTATGTGCAAAGACTTCAGGTTTGAAATGATGCAGAGTCCAAGATAAATTCATGAGGTGTACAAGGCTACAAAAACCTAGGTCAGTTTTAGGCTATATCAATAAATGTAGTGTCCCAAACAAGAAAGTTAATAGTCCCATCAGACACTTTGCTGGCCAGAACAAACTGGAATGTTGCACTCGGTTCTGGCTGCATGTCCAGAGGAAGGTAGCCAAAACGGTGAGGTATCTGGAAACCTGATTTAAGGACGGTTGATTTTTGGGAAAAAAAGAAGCGTAAAAGGGGACAAGGCAACTCTCTTTGAGTACTTAAAAATCTGTCATGCATAAGTGGGATTTGATTCTCTGTGAAACTTTATAGACCAAATAAAGAGTAAGTGCTGAATGCTCCAGCTTAATATAAGGAAAGAGATTATAAGGTAGATATGTCCAAAACCAGAATGGGTCATTCATGAGATTGATCTGTCACTGAAACTTTTTTTTTTATTATGTTGAGACATTTCATAAAGTGGTACATTAAATAAATATCGATAGTTTAAATAATAATATTTGAAAACCCATGTCTTTAGCACCAAGATTAGAGAAAAAATATCAGCAATATTTAGAAGCCCCTGTGGGATAGAAATATCTTAAATTCATATTTATCATATCTGTTTTTCTTAGTTTTACCACCTATGTAGGTTTCCTTAAATAATATATTATTAGTATTAAACTTTGTAGGAAATAATAATGCTGAGGAATTTACCTCAGGGTTTTTTTCCCCTTAACTTAAAGTTTTGAATCCATGCTGCTGATGATTCATAGTGATGGTTTGTTTTTGCTACTGAATAGTACTCCATTTGTAGGAATATCTCACAATGTATTAATCTACTGATAATGCATTTCAGTTGTTCCCAGCTGCTCTTAGACAAGACCCTACTAGAATGTGTTTATTTTGTATATGTTTCCTGGTGCACAATAAAGAGTTTCTTTGGATTACAGAGCAAGGAACAAACACACAAGTTCAAAGTTCAGCTTCACTTGGTAACCCCAGATAGTCTCAAAGCAGCTGTGCCAATTGACCATCCTGCAGTATCTGATGAGTTTCCATTGTTTCAAGTTATCACTGGTCCCTTGGTATTTTCAGACTTTTAAAGTGGCCCATCTGGTGTGTGAAATGTATAATTGTGATTTTAATCTGTTATTCCCTTAACACAAATGAGGTAGAGCAGCTCTCATATGTTTATGAAGCATTTGTGTTTCATAGTCGGTGTAAGCCTCTTTACACTTTTTGGTTTGCTTGTTGGTTGGTTTCCTATTTCTCTACTGAGTTCTTATCTTTCTTTCTGATACTTAGCTACTAATCCCTTTTTGGTTGTTTGTTTAATCTTCTCCTAGAATGCGTCTTGCTGTTTTGCATTTGTTATGGAATTTTTAAATATTAATTTAACATCTTTAAATGTTAATTAGTACCATTTTACAGTCTTTTCCTTTATGGTTTACCTTTATTTAATTTTTAAAGAATTCTCTCTCTGCCCTGATTTAATAATATATTTTTCATTATGGAAGCCTAAAGTATGGCTTTTTTGGCTTTGCCACTTAAAAGTCTTTATTCAATCTAGAATTGATAGTTGATTATGGTATATGGTAGGGATTCAAATAATTATTTTTATATGATAACCACTGATATAAAAGGTCACTATTTGATAATTGTGTTTATGCATGCATGAGTGTGAGGACTCCCTTTTCTGTTCCATTTGCCAATGAGTCTTTCCCTGCATATATATTACATATGTGGCAGGGGAAAATATACACATATATACACACATACACACACATGCTGGCTTTCCTCCTCAGGAGCATGGGGCCTTAGTTTCTTGGACATCTGCTCTACAATACCTATTTTAAAACTAGCTTATCCAATACCATAAAAATAGAACAATACAATACAAGAAATCTTACTGAGGTTTTGTAGAGAATTCCTTTTAACCTATAAATCAACATGGAGATATCTGATAGTTTATACCATTGAGTCTTCCTATTCAAGAACATTATTTAGGTTGGTTTATTTGCTTTATTGTTTCCCAATAACTTAAAAAAATTGTATCATAGAAATTTTAAACACCTTTTGTTAGGTTTATTCACTTTCACACGTTTTGTTGTTAAGTTTCATAGAACATTTATCAAACACCTCTTGTGCATCATTTCATGACCCCATGACAATGTAATCTCTAATCAAAGTTGGTAGCTTAATTACATGCAACCTTATACATAGTACAGTACCTTTGTTGATATTTCACATGGGCTAACATCTGCCCTGAGTCTTTCTGACATACAGTGGAAGATACTCATGGAAACTCATCGCACTCATCTGTAGGCAATCTGAAAGTGCAAGGGACTTAGCCCTCATTGGCTCATCCTTGAGCACTGGTTGACAGGAGCATATGGATAAATGCTTCCCCCTTTCACACCACAGGAGGCCATTTCTGAGATGTGTGGCATAAGATCTTCAGAAGTTCTTGTGGCCAGATCACTAACACAGACTTATCTTGGCTTTCTTTTCTTTCTTATTTATTCTCCCATCTCTCACAACTGCTACATGGCATCACATTTTCCACTTATCTAATTGCACAAAAACCTTTGTTTCAGACTCTACTTCTAAAGAAACCTAGGCTTAGACAGTAATTTCAAATTACATTATCTAGTTACCGATGTACAGGGAAGCAATTGACTTTCACAACAATAACAATTCTACCATTGGAGTTTCACGTGATAAGTGCTTCATGTACATTACCCACATTAATTCTCATGGACTCTATTATGCAGTTATGTTATCATACCCAACAATAAACTTTAGTATATGACTTTTGTATCTAACAATGTTGCTAAATTCATATTAACAATACAATTCCCATAGAATTCTTATAATTTTCCATCTAAACAATTTTTTACTTCATTCTGAAATAAAAAGGGATGCTTTCAACATTTCATGGTTAAAAATTATGCATACTATGGGATTTTTGCAGATCCTTAGATTAGATTAAGGAAAGTTTCTCTTATCAGTTTGCAAGGAGTTTTTATTTAAAATGGATAGTCAGCCCACCAAATGTTTTTCTTTTAACCTATTTAGTACCTTGACGTTTGGTTTTCACTACTCTGTTAATGTGATAATTTATTTAATTGATCTTAGACTATCATTGAGATAAGCCTATCTTAGTCATGATTATCTCTTTTACATACATCACTTGATTTTGTTATTATTATTGTGTCCATGCTTAATAATAAAATTGACCTAGTATTTTTTAATAGTCTTGCCTGATATTCCATATCAAGGTAATATTAGCCTTATTAGATACATTGGGGAGTAATCTTTTTTGTCTTCTTCAAGAGTTTGTGTGGGTTTAGAATTATCTTATCATTGACAAGTTAGTATAACTTGGCCATAAAGCCATCTGAGCATGGTGCTTTCTTCATGGAAATGTTTTTAAACTCTAATTCAACTTCCTTAATGATTATAAATTAGTCATATATTTCTTCTTGGGTCAGTTTCAAAAACTTTATTTTTCTACAATTTATTGACTTTACCTAGGTTTCCAGATATTTTGGCATAGGTTATTTATTATTTGCATAACATCTGTCCCTTTTTTCTTTTTTTTTTTAAGATTTATTTATTCATGAGAGAGAGAGAGAGAGAGAGAGGCAGAGACACAGGCCGAGAGAGAAGCAGGCTCCATGCAGGGAGCCCAACGTGGGACTCCATCCAGGGTCTCCAGGATCACGCCCTGGGCTGAAGATGGTGCTAAACTGATGAGCCACCCGAGCTGCCCCCCTTTTTCATTTCTGATATTGCTTATTTGTAATTTCCACCAAATTTTTCTTGATTAATCTCATCAGTGTTTGATTTATTAGTATTTTTCAAAGAACTAACTACTAGTTTTACAGATTTTCATTGTATTTCCTCATTTTCTATTTTATTACTTTCTGTTCTTATTTTCTTCCTTCTACTTTTTAAGGATTATTTTGCTATTCTAACTTTTTTAAGTTCAATGCTTAAGATACTTGACTTATTAACTTTGAGCCTTTCTTTAATAATTGCTTTCTAATACCACCTCAAATACATAACAGGGTTTGAGAGTAGGAGTTTCATTATTATTAAATTCTAATTATATTCCAAATTTATGATTTGTTCTTTGACCCATGAGTATATTTAATAATATGTATTTTAAATTTCAATACTTTTTTTGCTATTTTGGGGGAATTACTGACCTCTGACTTAATAACATTGCAGTTAGATGATGTGGTATTTATGTTATCAACCTTTGAAATTTACTGTGGTTAACTTAATGACAATAGCACATGACCAGTTTTCATAAATGTTTTATATGTGCTTAAAAAGAGTGATTGTTATCTAATTGTTGGATGCAATGCTCCATATAGGTGAATTGACCAATTTTGTTGATTTTGCCATTCAAATCTTCTATACACATAGATATAAAATTATTTTAGTTGGCCTGTGCTATCAAAGACTCAGAGATATAGTGCCAATGCTGATGGTTTTGTGTGCATTTCTCCCTGCAATTCTCAGTTTTCAAATCAAATTTTTGAAGTAACTGTGTACCAAAAATTTGAGAATGTTTTAACTTCTTTCTAAACTTATCCTTTCATCATTTTTTGTATTTCTCAAAATCACAAGTAATTATTTTGCTTCGTGTTTCCTTGGGATGACATTGATATTGATATTGATATTGATATTGATATTGATATTGATATTGATATTGATATGGCAACTTCTTTTGGTTAGTATTCAACTTGAAGTCTAGAGGAGTTGAATGACAGGTCCAAGTTGACACAAAGAATTCACAGAAGTAGAACTAAGACCCACATTTCCTGACTTTCAGTCTAGTACTCTTGCTAAGTGTCCCAACAAAATGAACATGATGTGGTACAGACAGCAGAAGAGAGTCAAAAGAGAATGAATGATATGTGCCAAGGAGCAATGGGAATAGCAGGCACAGCTATAGAAAAACAATGGGGAACAACTAAAGCTGGCACAAAGTTTGAATTTTATGACAGGTGTTATGACAAAATAGGATTTAAAGACGTCTGTAATTTTAGCAATATTCAGGAGAAAGAGAAGGAAATGAGATGGTTTAGGAAGGACCTTGCCCTCTAAATCCCATATAATGTAATAAGAGCTCTAATCAAGGCAGTAGGAATGAAGAGGAAAAGGTAGACTCAAGAGCCACCTGATGGAGAAAATGACACATCAAAATGACTTCGTGGATTTTAGAAACGTAGAAAATCGTAGAGTCAAAGATACTACCTCATTTATGTCTGTTGTACCTTGACAGCTTCATTATTTCTTAGGCTAGAAACCTGAGTTAGAAAACAGTAGTTGGCCTAGAGGAAGAGAGAAAATAATGAGTTTTCTCTCCATGCAATGAACCTGGTATTTTGACAAGTGAAAAATATAGGACTAAGAACAGATCCAGATCCAGATCTGTAAGGTTTTTTGTTTTCTTTTGTTGCTGATGATGAAGGGGGCTATTTGCATGGAAAAGATAGTTTGTTGTTTGGATTAGGCTCTATATTTCTTAAACATTCCTGTTTTTTAAACACCAAGTATCATTTTTTGCCAAAATTTTTCAATTAAAAGTATCTGTAATTTATTACTGCCATCTTTTAAAATGGCTGCATGAATAAACTTCTGGACAACCCAGAGAGCTTTCTTGGACAACCAATATACTCCAGGTTACTCTTGATCACCACTGTATTAAAAAGTAAGGTTTATTGCTACAGACCTTTAAAATTCCTTGTAGACCTCCCCTTAAAGTACTGACAAGGCTCAACCCTATTTAATTCACAACCATTAAGATCAAAGCTTTACATGGTACATCTGCTTGTGTAATTATCACTAATGCCAGAACACAGCTTTGTGAATTTGGTCACAATGAACTCTGAGGGAATAAGCAGCTGGAAAGGCTCTAAGAGCTTTCTCCCCAGAAGTTTAAAAAACTGTACTCAACCCAGTGAATTTTTTTTTCAGTGAGTTTGGTTTTGTTTTTTGTTTTTCCAACTGGATATAATAAAAATGTCTGAGATTTTGCTACATAATATGATCTTTTTGGAAGGGTCAACACTAATGTTTTAGGCCAGTTAAGCAGGCTTGAGTTCAACTCTGGAAGTGTATAAGTTTCAACAGGATTCTAACAAATCCACCCAAAAGAGCCGGCATTTGTCCATGGATTATTTATGTTGACCTCCTCCACTGGTAGAGTAGGCAAGTCCTGGGGGAATCATTTAGTTGTCTGAGTATCAACTGTAAAATACTTAGAAGCTCTGAAATCACAAATTCAAATCCCCACAAGGCCCACTCAGCCCTCACTACAAGGTATATTCATGGAGTATAATGCTCTCTGCTAAAGAAGGCTTCAGGACAAAACTTTTATGTTAATACAGAGCACATGGAACTCTGGTTTTAAAGATCCCAAGCCATTTTTGATATCAGGGGAGGCTTGTCTTAGTGCTCTCAGCCAAAATTTCTGGGACTCAGCCAAACTTTTGAAGCCATTGAAAACTTGGCGCTATATATATGTAATCTCAGATTAATAATAAAAGACATATTTCCTTATTTAAATATCAAAATGTATTGGATATCTAAAGTAAATAAAATGCTTTGAGAATGTCTCCCTACAACAGAATTCTAAGACTCTATATTGGCCAAGTTTTCACCTCTGAACTTTATATAGAACCATGAAGTATTTCCAAAAATTTCAGCAAATATAAAGTTCTTTAAAATTTTTCCTAAAAAGAGATTTTCTTCTGTTCACTGAAAAATCTGCTAGCTGTCCATGTTTATCTTAATGCACCGTCTCTGCTACTCTCATCCCTCTTCATGTAAGAATGAATGGGAGGGACATGAATGAGACTAACTGTAGTTCTCGTAAAGTCTGTCTGTCTGTCTGTCTGCCTCTCTCTCTCTGCATTTTCATATGTGATTCCTCCTGCTGCCTAGGTCGATCTATCCTACAGTCTCTTTTAGTTAAGTCCTAAGGATCCTTTAGCACCCAGCTGAGCTTTCCCTTCTTCTAGAAATCTCTAGAAACCCTAATTGTCTTTCCTCTCCCTTGACCAGGTTAGGAACCTTCCCCCATCTTCCTCAGTCACTTTTCCTTATTTTTATCATTCATAACACTGTGTATGTCACCCTCCAGGGAGAATTCCTCAAATATAAACTGCCTTATTTGTACCTGTAGTCCCAGCATCTAGTTTAATAGATATTTGTTAATAAGTGCATAATGAAGCTCTGATAAATTACTTTTCCACTTATTTAGCAGAAGTACAAAACAAATGTGGATCTTTTAAAGTGGTTGCCTTCATTCATTAATCCATTAGAGATATTTACTGAGAAACTGTTATGCGTATGACACTTTAGACACAGAAGGCAGAGTGATGAACAAACCAAAAATGTCCCTCTTCTCATAAGTTTGTATTCTACTGGGAGAGACATACATTCAAGCTAACCAAAGCAAAAAAAAAAAAAAAGAACAACAACAACAACAACAAAACAAGTAAATCCATAATATGGTATCAATCAGAGTTAAGTGCTATGAAGAAAAAGCATTCAGAGCCAGGGATAGAAAGTGAATGTGTGGGGTGGGGTAGGGTATCATGGGGATGGGGAGCTTGGGGAAGCCCTTTCTGACCTGAACAATGTAAGTGAATAAGAGCTAGCCATGGAAAGAAGAGCATTCCAGTTAGGGGAACAGCAAGTGCAAGGATCCTGAAATGTAAGCACATTTGATGTGCTCTTGTAGAGAACAAGGGGATAGTATGGCTAGAGCAGAGAATGGGGGCAGAGCGGTAGGAGATGGATATAAAGGTGATTATAAAGAGATAGATACAAAGAGCTCAGACCATTCCTCTTAGGCACTTTGCATGGGATGCCTATAATGCAAATGTGAAGGGACTCTTTGAAGGCTTTGATAGGGGACATGATATGGTCTGATATATACCTTAGAGGGAGCACACTGGCTGCTAGGTAGAATCAGAATGTAGGAGCACACAGAAAATTGTAAGAAAATTCTTAGAGTAATCTGAGCAAGTGTTGATGGTCACTTTAGCTAAGGTGACCATGGTGGAGGTGGTGGGAATTAGATTTCAGATCAATTTTGAAGACAAAGAGAATAGAATTTGGAACTTAGTATTGTGAAGTTATGTTTTAAGTTTATTACAAAGTAAACTAGGATCAGGCTAATCCTATGATTAGCTGTAATACTTACACACATACACAGACGCACATGCGTAAGTACACACACATCAAATAGATATAGCTAATGACACAGAATACAGGAAGCCCTTGGTTTGGTCTGATCCAAGGCTTTAGGTACCATTTTCAGATGCTATGAGTAACTTAGGACAACTGCTGAACAATTGCTCCAAATGAGCCACCTCTGGACGCTCTTCCCACCTGATTTTCTACAACCATAGTTTGCCAGGATTCACTCCACACATGCATTTCCCTATGTGAGCCTGTATGTTTGTGTGCCTATGGGAGTTACTTCTACCCCTCCACTCTCACAAAAACCTGGTTTTGTACCAACCAGGGAGGCTGGGCTACCCCGAGCTCCACTTCAGAGATATAATGGAAGGAGGAGAGGCTTGGAATTTAAATCTTGACTCTGAGACTTAAATGTCTGAGTAACCTTGGATTACTTACTTAACCTCTCTAAACCTTAGTGTATTCATTTATGAAAGGTAGATGTTTAACAAACTCGAGATGCAAAAATATTCTTCCCCATTCTGGCTCCTATGCTTCTGGTCCTCATTCAAAGTTTTTCCCAGAAAAGTATGGCATCAAGGTAACACTGGTAAAACCATGAATAGGGACCGCGGTGGCATATTCAACATTCACAGCCATGTTCAAGATCAGAATCTGTCTCTGCTTTGAAGACCTTAGTTTGGAACAATTCCCGTCTACAGTGACATCACTGGGACCGCTTGCTGTCTCTGTAACAGAATCCAAAGACAGCTTCCAGTCTCAAGTTTCCATTAAAACCTTTGGTGCTCTTAAGGGTAATAATACTGTCAGCATGGCAATCCACACACACAGATGAAAATGATGTCTCAGAAAGGAGCCATCAAACTGAGATATTTTCAAGATTTGGCAAGTCAGTCTCTTTATCCTGCCCTTTTGGTCACTGAAGGGCTAAGGCTACTTTAGTTTCATTAATTTTAAAGTAGCCTTTTAGGATAAAGGCTAAAATTGCTCCAGTGGGAGGGAGAGAGAGAGGGAGTAGACAAGAGCCAAGGGTTGAATGTTGAGCAATGTGTCAATACAAACAATGGAAATCATCAGCAGACACTGAGGGCAAATTGCTTTCATATATAGAAATTATACCACAATAAAAGACTGATAGATGGTTACACAGCTGTGGTTATTAGGGCGACATAATAGCGTTTGTTCAAAGCAAATAATGGAGTAGCAGCAGGCTCAATATGACAGGCTTTCAGACCTTACCAACAATAAAGAAGGGACAAGTACCAGATAAAGCAATAAAATAATCAGGGAAAAAGAATAAAGATTGAGCCCTTGGTTGATGTGATAGAGTGGGAGTGATTTGAGAAGGGTTTTTTAACAAGGCTACTTTTCTAGTGTATGAGGTTAATTCTAAATATCTAACAAGTTAACAATTTTCAGACAATTTTACAACCTGTGCAATTGAAGTGGTGTTTGTGAGTTGTTTTGTTTCTAATTGAAATTTGGGATTTGGACTGTGTAATGATTGGTGTCAGAAGAGAGATGGCACACATAAAGAGCTGACAACTTGTACTTTTTAGAAGGATATTCCTATAAGCCCAACAGATAATGTAACCTAAAAAAAATTAAAAACTCTCTCCTGGCAGTACCTTAGAATGTATAATTTGGATAAAATGTATTATTGGAAATGGTGGTAAAGAATGAACTAAAATAAGTTTGTGTCTCTTCTGTTGACATCATCTTTTAATACACCCCCTCAAGTAAAAGTAGGCTTTCTCTTCCCAAGAAATGATATGTGTTATTCCATTCCTTGGACAATTTTACCTGAGGAATAGCACTTGGTTTTTATAAATATACCCTCTGATGCCATAAGAAAGGCAATCACTACATTTACTACATGTCTCAACCTGATATGTGGCTCTGGAATGCTACTCACTCAAGGTGCCAAGAAGATGAACAACTTTACCTATTATATAAAGTTGAATATTGTCATATAGTCATTATCACATAGTCATTTTAACAAATCCGTAGCAAAAAGGAGAATCCATAGTTATTGTTAAAAGTTATTTGCATTATCAACCAACTAACATTAATTCAACTAACCCTCTGACTATAATCGTCTGAATATATTTTCTGCAAGCCCTATTTCAGGCCCTATGACACACCTAAAATGTCTTATTTCTTTGGAGCCTGAGGGTCCACTGGCAATGGAAGAGTTAATCATGAGTTTGTAAAGCTTAAAGGCTCACAGTTTCATTTCTTTTTGTTCAACAGAAAGAGGCCTTGAGAAAGTTTGACTGACATTTATGATAATTACATTTGAAGATTAAAATAATTTAGGGTTTCGAAAGGTTTAAAAATTATACACCATATTGGGCCTCACATGATTATGGCTTCCTCCATATCATTTTAGTCGGGTGTTGAAATCCATTTGATGTGAATGTAATAGTCATTTTAATGGATATTGTTAATTCCTTGTTTTCAGCATAATAGATAAAGGGGATTTTAATTAAATTCATTGTGTGAGCACTTATCGGGGGTAAAAAGGTTCACAGAATTATTATTTTTCTGGCATGACATGTAAAGAACATTGTAAAAGGGAAGAGAGAAATATCAAAGTGTGGCTGGCATGAGAAGTCAGGCTAGTTTCATCTCCTGTGCAGATGATGTGACGAGGCTTCAGACACTGAAAAGTAGAGCCTTGAGACTGTAGTTTCCATAAGGGACCAGCATGATGTAACAACATTGTTTTCTTTCTTCTTCAAACTTAATGGAAGTCTTTAGGTCAGAGTTCCAGTGTCCCCAAAAGTCTCAATAGAGGGCCAGATCCTAAATCCCATAGCAGTCAGCTAAAAAAATGGTAAGAAATGGCAAGAACTTTCGTCCCAGTGGTTCTACTTCCTGTGCTAGTTTAGAGAACCAGAAGACAGCCTTTCCCCCTTTCCCCTCAGGGTTTTTAGGACACTCCTGGCTAGAATCACTAGATGACTGAAGGCTTCTAAAAGTCATTGGCCTGGTTACAAAGGAGCTATGACATCATGGAGGGTAGCATTCAGGGAGTCAAAGGCCCAACAAGAACTGCTGAGATGGTGACTTTATTTTGGTAGAAGAGGAAAGCCTGAATTATTTATTCCATAGAATTTTTACAACATATTAATCGACTGACCATATCTCTTTGGGTCATTAAGCTCAGAAACACTGCCCTTAGTTTGCTACTCGCAAACCTCTGTCATAAATTCTTCAGTGTTGTTAGGCTATGTTCAAACAGTATAATTATTAAATGTAAAAATATACTAGGAGCTTCCACTGGAAAAAGATAATTATAAGGAACCCAACCAGCAAATAGCAAATGAACTCTACAGTAAACAAACCCACTACTCCCCTAACCTTTAAAATTTTGAGCTAGGATACTAAAATTAGGTCATGAATAGGTATACACAAACACACACACACACACATAATATGGATATGCTAATAGTTTTCTGTAGAAAGAGGAATTCCATGTGATTTTCTTTTCTTTTCATATGACTATATTAAATAATAATGAATATATATTACTTTTTAAATCTGTACAAATGCCTTGACAAGTTGAAAAAGTAACTAACTTATATACAAAGTCTCTCTCTCTCTCTCTCTCTCTCTCTCTCTCCAACACTTGGGTGTGTGTGTGTGTGTGTGTGTGTGTGTGTGTTTATAAAACACTTAGTAGCAAACTAAGGGCAGTGTTTCTGAGCTTTATGTGTATATAAAACACATAAGCCCTTATTTTTAGCCAATCAAAATATATAAAATCAATATATACTTGTATATATGTATATATACACATATGTATATGTATCGCTTTTCCCAAACCAAATCCAACTCCTTACACATTCAATTTATCCTAGCAATCTCTTCATGATTCAGAAGTAGCAGAGAAAGACCTAAAACATAACTCCATCACATTTTTGAACTTCATCAAATTAAGTGGAAGGGGTGGTTTTAATACATATTTTGAGGGGAGACTTTCTACTTCTAACATGAACTCCATGATATCACTCTTTCTTTCTTGATTAAAATTCTCAGGGGCACTTTTTGTCAGTCTCCCTGCCACCCATTTCTCAGTGTTTACCATAAGCCTTCTACCTCCCACCCACTAACCCCTTAAAACTCTTCTCCCAAACCTCACCAGTGACTTCCTAATTACCCAATTATTATATCTTTGCTCACTCTCTCTTTTCCTTGATCCTTCTGCTATATTTGGTACTTTTGTACTTCCCTCTCCTCTTTAGAAACAATAGGTAAACTTATTTTATTATTAAACACCTTGGTCATTCTTTTCTAATTCCAATGACTATTCTCTTCTCTTATTTTGGTGGCTATTCTTTCCTTCTTTGTTTCACCCATTCTCACTCTTTCCTGGCTCTGCTTTCTCATTCTACTCCCCATGTGAAAGCTGTTTCCAAGTCTGTTTCCTGTCTCTATGCCATTTTATTTCAGCAAACATCAATTTAAAGACTTGCTATATATTTACCACTGTGGCAGGCATTGGTTGTGGACTGAAAACAGAGTGATATGCATACAAAGGAGAAAGTGGCAGATTCTGCTTGCAGAGGTGTGTGGAATGACCTCTGCTAGGAAGGGACAAATCCCCTAGGTGATAATAAAGAGATTAAACTTCTTAGACTTCATCCCATGGATGAAGAGAAACTGAGGATTTTTAAGCCAGGAAGTAACACCAATTAGCATTTTAGAAAAATTGTTGAAAGGAGTGAAAGCAATGGAAGAAAATAGCTAGAGATGAGGAGACTTATTGGAACTGTTGGCTGGGTGAGAACTGATGCAGGCATTACCTGATATAGCATCACTGAGGACAGAAAAGGGGAGATGGACAGGCATGAAGGAAGTGGTGAAGAGTCAGGATCAAAGAGGTAAAATCCATAGGATTTGACCCTTATTCCATTTAAAAAGGAGGAAGAGAGAAAAAGGAAACAAAGATGACTCCCAGGATTCTGAATGGATGCCGCTGGTGCCTTATCTTACAGATAGGCAATATAGGAAGATGTCTGTGTTGATGGGAGAAATGGTGGGTTAAGTTTTAGAAACATGAGCTTGAGCTATTTCAGGGAAATCTGGGGAGTGTTGGCTAGAGGGTCTGGACTTTGTGCTTTGAATTAGAATATAATTTGTTACTCATAAGTATAAGAGAGTCCAATCATGTGATCATAATAGGAAAATATATGAGAGAGTCAGGGATGAAGAACAGAATAAGGAGAAAACAATACCAAACCAGAATCCAGGAAGTATCAGCATTTAATTGGTAAGCAGAAGAAAAATCAGCAAAGGGAAAAGAAATGATTGCCGATTCTATAAACCTATCTACACTGGCAGTCATATTTCCTGTTTTCCTTCTTGCTAGAAATATCCCACTAATATTTCCTACCCTCTCAAGCAACCTTTCAAATAACTCCAAAATCTATATCAACAAGTCAACCTCTCTTCTAAACTCCTTAATAAGACTCTCCAAATCTGAATCAAGTCTATTTTCTCCAGACTTTCCTATCAAAGGTCTCTCACATAAGCCCTTATTTTTAGCCAATCAAAATTACCCCTTTTCTTCACTATTCTGCCATTCTGCTTTTATTCAGGCTGTCCTCTCTTCTTAGGATTCCCGCATACCCCACACCCAGCATCTCCACCAGTCATCACTCATCATCCTTACCAATGGCTTAAAAGAAGCTAAAAAGAGCCCAACTGTCACCAACATCAAAAGATAAAGGAAGAAGAGCACTAATATTTATTCAGGATTTACTCATATACTAGAACTGTGCTAGGCTGTGGATGTTTGAGTGCTTGTGAATAAATATCATTGAATCTTCATAGAAACCCTAGAAAATTCCTTTTACATATGAAGATACTGAAGCTCCTTCATGACTTAATAAGCATTTATCAAACAAACACCTATGATATGTTAGGCACTGTGCTAGGTGCCAATAAGCAATCATGAACCAAAGAGAGCCTCCAGGTTGCCCCTACAAGGGCTAACAATTATGTAAGAGACAAATATTAAAAATATAATTTTGTAAATAATGTATAATAGAAACTTGGAGCAAGAGCCATCATATAGGATTGGGAAGATAACTTAGGAAAGCAGGTCTCTTTTCTAAAATAGGAACACTTTAGCTAAGATTTCAACAATGAGTATCCAGGTGAAAGGAAAAACAATGATGTGTCAGGCTAAGGGAAAGAATCTGTTGGAAATGTAAGGAACTAATGAAAGGACAATGAGGTTGGCAGGGTTGGTGCTCCTTGAGACTGGAAAAGTAGGCAAAGACAAGATTTTGCATGTCCTTGTAGGCTGTGTTCAGTAGTTTAGATTTTAGGGGCACCAGGGTGGCTCAGTCAGTTAAGCATCTGCCTTTGGCTAGGGTCATGATCACCAGGTCCTGGCATCCAGCCCCACATCAGGCTCCCTGCTCCTTGAGGAACCTGCTTCTCTCTCTCCCTCCACCTGCTACTCCCCCTGCTTGTGCTCTCTCTTTTGTTCAAAGAAATAAAGAAAATCTTTTTTAAAAAGAGTTTAGATCTTACCAGGCAATTAGAAGAGATTGGAGGATTTTAAGCAGCACAGTTATATAAGGCTAACATTTAAAACAACTCAGAAAAGCTAAATAAATAAAGTCATCCAGTTAACAAATGGTAGAGTCAAAGATTAAATGCTGGGTCTGGTGCCTACCGTTTGCAGGAAGCTTGTAATCTCAGTCCAAACCTAATCTAAAAGGCATAGCCACCCCCTGTTTGGCATGGGTGGTCTCAATTCAGATTCTGATGCTTCTTGCTCAAACACAAAATTTAGGTGACAATCTGAATTACAGAAACTTTTTCTTTGCCATAGGGGACTAGAACCCTAAGGCTATCTTCAAGTGATGGGTGCCTTAAAATGGCATTAGCCTTTAGTAAAGGCAAACCTGTGTGTCTTTCAACTCAGCATCATCCCCTAGAACGACATTTGTGGTTCAGCAAGACGTTTGGGATGGTGCTGCTGCTGTTACCATCAGGCTTGTCATTATCATAGCTTAGGAGAAATAGAGCTAGCTAACCAAAGGCAGCATAGGGTGATGGAGCCTGATTGCCTAGGCTCCAAATCTGGCTTCACACCTTATTAGCTGCGTAACCCTAGGCTAAGCACTAAAACTAAGAGAAAAAAGTGTAACCTTTTTTCTCATCTATAAAATGGGGATGGTGATAATTATTAATAATAATAATAATAATATTACTTAACTATTAGGATTGTGAGGATTAAATGAACACACATATATAAAGCACTTGCAGTAGTACCTAGCACAGAAAAAGTGCTGCCTAAGTGACATCAGCTAAATCCCAAGACCTGAGCTTTACTATCCACCTACTAGTACTCACCAACCTTTGCCCCACATTTTTCCTGAAGCTCTTTTTTTCCAGCTTATCTCTTAGCTCAGGCAAATGGAAACTGAAGCCACTCCTCAAGATATAGTTACTGCCCTTACAAGACCTCCAGCCAGCTCAGACTACCCAGACCAGTTAGAGTGTAGTCCCCTGCCTTGTGCATGCAGATGGACCACTGGAGTGATATCTAGAATGACTGACAACTATCTTTACCTCACTACAATAGAAAATCTCTACCCAGGGAGGAGTACAAGCCTCATTTACATAACATATAATGTATATAAAGGTATATTTCCTTAAGGCACATGCATGGCCTTATGCCCACCTCTACATAGATGACAAGGCTTTCCTATCTAAAAATTCATCCTAACCCTAAACAAAAGGAACCCATTCACTCTTGTTTGGGGAGTCATGGCTTTAAAACTTCTTCCCCATGATCTTATTTGCAGCAAATGATGTTTACCTTGTGAAACAACTCCATCTGGGTATATCTGTGACTCACCAAGGAATGAATGAACTCATCTTGGTTGGGTTATATTATTACCAATAGTTATGAAGGCATTCATAACTTAAGATGTTTCTTAGGAAAAATGCATATATTCATTTGTAACCATTGTTTACAAATAGACTGGACTTTAAAGGTGGGGAATCTAAAACAAAAAGACATGTTCTTTCATTTCCCTACTATAATATGTAAGGCTTGTGCTTGCCAGATGCTTCATGATCACTTTTGTGCTTCTGTCCCTACATGAGAAGTAAGAAAGCCCCAGTGAGTGAGCTCTGTTCCATCCAGAGTCTGGTGGAAGGTGTACCCTCACAGCACCACTTCTGATAACCCAGTGGCTAACAGGATCTGAAAGCTACCCAGAAACCTTCTGAGATGGTTTCTGGTGCTTATCAAATCAACAGCCACCAAAAAGGAACAGAAATAAATCCTAGAGGCCATATCAGGTTGAATAATTCACTAAGGTGACAACTCCATAAAAGATTCTAACTAGACCCTAGACAAATTACAGGAATAATATTACAAGTGACTTCCATATCTAATCCCTGCAAGAGAGAATGCACAACTGAGGGAGGAGGGCTTCCCTGACCCTACTACCACACAGAAGAAATGCAAAGGCTTTGAATCCATTGGTTATTTAAATGGCATGAGTTACTCTGGTTTATGTTTGTTGAATCTAACCCTAAATTGATGTAGGGAGAGAAAAGAAAGGGAGGCCTCCAGAATATTTCTAAAACTAAGAGAAAAAAGTAGAGCAGAAGGGGAAGGTAGATCAAATCAAGGTAATCTCAATTGGGAGGGGTGAGGGGCTGTGGTAAGGAAGGAAGAGAAACTAAGCACAAACACAATTTTCACACTTCACATTTGAAAACTGATTTAAAGAACAACAAGGAGGGAAGGATGCTGGAGAAAATGAGAGTGATAAAACCCTCTCCAGCCTGATACCATACACGAGGTGAGGGGGAGATCAGAGACTGGCTGACGTGAAGGCAAGATTGAGACTTAAATGCATACTTTGGAAGTCTGACGTCCAATTCTACAAATTCAACTTCCTATTTGTAATGTTGACATTGCAGTCAGAATGACACCTTTGTTGGGATTCTATGTGTATATTTCTAGTTGATGGTATATGAATAGAGTAGGTGGTAGGTACATATTTTTGCATATTTAAATTTTTTTCTAATAAGAGAAGTGTTTTAGAAAGACTGAAATACTATCACATGAAGTGTACCCATCAATTAGAAGATCCTTCACAATTCCGAGAATAAAAATACACGGATTGGGACCAGCAGGAAGGGGATGGACTGATGTACTGTCAAGAAGCAAGTGTTTGCAGACTGCCTCAAACAGCATCAACCATGAACAGACCAGTACCTACAATTTTTCTTTTTTAAAAGCTTTTTCAAAATCAGACTTGGAATTTTCTTTGAGACAGGTACCCTTGGCTCATTTCTCCTGCTGCCTTTATGTCAAGCAGCTTCCTTCAAACATGTCTAAAAAATGGATGAGTTCCTTTCATGGTTTACTTGGAAATCTGATACAAGTTATGGACAAAACAATTGAGGCAAAAAAAATCATGAGAATATATATATATTACAATATCTAGTCCAAACTAAAATTAGGTTGGAAAAGATAAGCTGAAAATGCCCAAGAATTCAATTCCTTGTGTGACTCATTTGTAGATTTTAAATTAGAAAACATTTCTTTAAAAGTCTGCAATGTTAACATTTTATGTTACTTATTTAGACCAAAAAGGAACATGAATTTCTAAACTTTGTAAACTTATATAAGTTTATAAGTTATAGCATAAACTTAGGGACTACAGACAAAATTAAGGAAAAAATTTAAGTCTTCTATAATATGGCTACCTGGATAATTGTTAGCCTTTTGACATGTATCCTTATATTTTTCATAGATATATTTATATAAACTTAAATAAAATTAGACTTATCTACATATTGTTTTATAAGCCTTCATTAATGCTTAAATTATTAAATTATCATTTTTAATAACTACAAAGAATCTCTTTATATGGCTATACTCTAAATTATATAATCAATAACCCCTTTTTGGTCATCTTAACTGTTTACAATTGTCGTAATATTGCAATAAGCATTCTTGACATAATTTTGGGAATATATCAGATTATTTCTTTATACTAAATACATGGAAGAATTATTAGGTTGAAGAATATAAACATTTTTAAAACATGATATGTATTGTAACTTGTGCCATTAAAGTGTACCAATTTGCCTTTCCACTAACAGTATAATCTATATTGAATAAAAAACAAACTACAAACCCTGAAGTTAAAGCTCCATAACAATTTCTGCTTCTAGCTAGAATCAAACAAGAAGATGGCAAAAACAAAAAGTTATAAGTAAAAGTAGTAAGCATAGCTTTTCTTAAATCAGTGAGTACAGAACATTGATACACTTATTTATGCACTCATCCTAATGCTCTCTACACTTTTTAAAAATCTCATTTAGTCTTTAAAAACATGGTAGAGAATGACTCGGAAAGGCTTTGGAGTGAGAAAGAAGTAGGTTCAAGTCCTAGTTCTCCATTTGAAAAGTGTAGGTTAAAGGAACTCTGTGAAGTTAAATTCTTTCCTATGTAAAATGAGTGAAAAACAAACTTCTCAGCGTTTTAGGGAGGACTGCAGGACGAGATGAATGGAAGTTGCCTAGCACGGTACTTGTCTTAGTAGGTCTTCACTCCTAGAGAATCTTCCAACTCTTTTTAAACATATTCCATTAATGGTATTTTTAAATACTATGGGAATATGATGGGAAGTTGTTGAAAGGGATCTAAGGACTTTCGTGCCCAATTCGTTTGTTAATTGGCTTTCTTTCAGCAGGCAATATTAAGAAAGAGGCCATAAATCCCGACATAAATATTTAAGAGAAAGTTTTATTCATTTGATATTTGAAAAATTAAAATTACCAATTCAAACTGGAAAAATGTGGGCTCTATCCAGCAAAAATCAACTGTGTTATCTAAACTCTTTCTCCATTACATCACTCTGGTTGTGAATGCCTTTTCCTTGGGGACTCTGCCTACCAAAACAGCCATTTTTGTCTCTTTGTCCTCATTGTTTTCATATATTTTTCACATCTTCTCTAATGATTAATCTTTCCCATAAAGCCTGTGCATTCTGATTTCTTCCTTTCTGCTCCATTTTGTGATTTAAATTCTATCAGGCAGGAGGGGTGGGGGGCCAAAAAGCTTATAATGAGAGACACTGAAGAATAAAGTGGTAGAGACTTGTCTAATACACTGATGAATAGCTAACATAATTGACTCAAACATATGAACAAAAGAAAGTCATGAGAACTAAAAATGTGTGGGCATTGAAATATGTCATAAACAGAAGATTAGCCCAATGAGTCACAGAACAATGCTGTCTGAATATGAGAATATGGATCAAGAGAGGAAAATAGATGAATTTCCACCTTTTGCTCCAGAAATTTTATTTTTTCATTGGGAATAAATTGAGCTTTAACATTTTTAAAATTCTAATACTGAGTGTGAGTGTATGTGTTGACTTATGCCTTCTTGACAGCATTTAATGTTCACTGCAAAGTTACCCATGGGAATCAGCATCTTACTCAAGAAAGCTACGACTGACCAAATGTCCAAATTGGCCTCTGTAATGGCATAAAAATGAGTGTATTTCAAAGGAGGATGCTTGTCCTTTGGGTTTATATGAAATAAGGGATTTTTAAAAAGAAATTATTAAATTGTTGCTATAAACTGAATGTTTTTGCTCCTTCCCTTAATTTATACCTTGAAGCCTAATCCCTGATGTGCTGGTATTGGGAATAGGGCCTTTAGGAAATAATTAGGTGTAGATAAGGTCATGAGGGTTCAGCCCTCATGATGGGATTGGTGTCCTATGAGTACATAAAGAGTGCAGAGTAAGAAAACAGCTGTCTATGCACCAGGAAATGGGTCCTCACCAGACATTGAATTGATTAGTGTCTTGATCTTAGACTTGCCAGCCTCCAGAACTGTGAGAAGCATCCATTGTTTAAGCCACCCAGTCTATGATATTTTTGTGGTAACAGACTCAACTAATCAAGGCATCTCTCAATATCGATGAAGTTTACCATTGTACATCAATAAAGAAAAGAAAAAAATAATAGGGTAAGGGATTTATTCTATGTGGTTATTAGAAAATGGAAACAGGTAACCTAACATTTTCTCAATGAAGTCTATTTTAGTCTATTATATAAGCCAGATCACACAATTGCCAAACCTCACAGAGGTTTTGAAGGTAAAAATGCAGGCCACACTATAGCCCTAGACCAAATACTGGATTTCTGTTACCAACATATCCAAATAGCCTACTAAAAAAAATCTATTGGCCCCATACTTGAATGTCCACGTTTTTCAATTCTCAACTATAAGTTAGTGCCAGAAGTTACCCGAACATGCAATTTATATAAATGATCAAAATCAAGATGATCTTCACTGAGATGGTCACCCATCCCACATGTTTAATCTTGAATAGAAAACACAAATCTTGCATCTGTACAGATAGACACTACTGGAGTTACCCTCTTTTTTGCTATGAGAACCCTGATTTTATTCTTGTCTAGGAAAAGAAATATGTTCAGAGAACCTTCTCAGACATTATTGTTCTAAATTAAGCATAGCAATTCTACTTCTTACCAGTAATTATTTAGAAGTAGATATCTGAACTAGTTCTAGCTCACAAGATAAAAGGAGTGACTTAAAAACAAAACCATCACACCAAGCATGGCAGGATGGAAAAGTAAAGCTCTAGGCCAGTATGCACATCCTTCTAATACCGAAGGAATCCTAAAATTCACCACTTTAAGACTTCTTGTGTAATGATATAATGCATGTTTTTATTTTCTTCTTTAAGCTTCTTTTAATTATTTTGTTAATTGCAGCTGAAGTTATCATAAATTATAACTAGTTAGACATTAGACATTACTTTCAGAAATGGTCATAAACTGCACCCTTACTTAGCCTCTAGTTTAATCCTTTTCTGTATCATTGTGTCTTTGTCTATTATGTTCTTTCCATCTAGAGTGCCCTTCCTCTCTTTCTTCCCTGAGCAAATGGCCCAAAGTCCCCCTTTGTAATGTTGTCTACATCCCCCTGCAAGAATAAAATTACTCCATTACCTCTGTTTCTACATAATTTAGCCATTGTCATTATTATTGCTATTATCATACAATTACCAAACAATATATTTGTACTCTGTGCCAACTTGTGCTAAATGCTTTATATGTTACATCTTGTAGCACAATATTCTATTTGTTCACAAATATTTATCTGCTTCACCTGTGCCATGCTCCTAGAAGGCAAAGTACTCTTCCTTATCTATTGACTTTGGGCTTGGCCATGTGCCTTGATTTGTAATTGGATCCAGGTGGAGAAGGAAGGATTAAGGGGAACACATACAGAATATATTAGGATTATCCAGAGAAACAAACAGGATGAATGGGATGGGTGAATGGATGATGGATTGAGAGATATTGTAGGGAATTAAGTCATGCGATTATGGAGACTAAGAACTCCTGAGTTTTGCAATTGGCAAGCTAGAGGTCCTGGAAAGCCAATACATGACTCTAGCCTGAGTCCAAAGGCCTGAGAATTAAGAGAGCCAATGGTGTAAGCCCCAGTCCAAATGTTGGCAGGCTGGAACCCCAAGAAGAGCTGATATTTCAGGTCAGAAAAGAACCATGTCCAGCTCAAGCAGCCAGGAGGAGTTCCCTCTTACTCAGCCTTTTTGCTCTAGTCAAGTCTTCAAATGATTGGATTAGGTCCTTCCACATTAGGGATAGCAGTCTGCTTTACTCAGTCTACCAATTCAAATGTTAATCTTATCCAGAAAGACCCTCACAGACACACTCAGAATAATATCTGGCCAAATAGGCACTCTTTGGTCCAGTACAATTGACACATTAAAACTACCCATCACACAGTATTCCCTCATGTAATGAGTATACACTCAATGTGTTAAATGACTATTCTATGTACTTGAAATAAATCTTCCCATCAACATCCTTGTAGTAACTGAACTTTCATCTTTCATCAAGGAATTTTAAAAGTAAAGTCATCTTAGAAACTATGTCGTCCAACTGAATCATTTATACAGGTAAGAAAAATAAGGTTCAGAGATACTAAGTGACTTGCTCCAAGCAACATAATTTTACTGGTAAAGACAGAGGTAAGACTAGAGCCAAGATCAAGAGCAAATGTTCTTTCCATTATACTGTACAGTTCCACTTCTCCTTCTCAGTATTTGATTGTGAATCCCAATCCCAGAACAAAAAAGAAATTAAGAGACATACACATAGAAGTCTTGTGAAGTGTTTATCTTGCTGCAGACTTATACACACAAGCATTTGTGAACACAGGGAGAGATAAAAGCTTTATTATATCTTCCAAGCAATAGTAAAACACATTTTAGGTATAAAAGACAAGATTCTCATAGATAAAAATGCATCTTTTGTAGTTTTTCATCCATTAGAAAAAGATATATTAAAACATCCAATTTCTATTCCTGAATGGAATATTTCAGAAGCTTAATTTTTCTCAGTAACATGCAAGTAACCCAATGATGTTCATCTAAAAATGAGGGCAAAAGGTTTTAAATTCATCAGCATATAAATAACTTTTCTAGAATGTAAAGATGGATCACAGTGAAAGACATCCATGATTACAAATATTATTACTTACCAAGGAAAAATAAAAGCAAGTTTTTCATGCTATCATATACAAATTATTTCACTAAACTGTTCTTATATTATCACTTTACGTTTTATTATTTTCCCTCAGAGAAATTAACTATAAAATAATATGTATGACTCAATATTCTTCAAATCTTAACACATTTCTTCTCCCATTGTTTCCCTAAATGATCCTGTTAGTAAAAAAATAATAGGTAATTGACCCACACCAACTGAATATAAGTGGCACCAGCTCAGAGTGAATTTCAAAATGGCTATTATCTTGTTTCCATGCCACAGAAAACATGATGTAACCATGAAGAAAAGATAAGAATAAATGCCAGTGAATGCTTAAATACTCTAGTGTAATTTTAGTACATAGATAAATAGTTGAAGACTATTATTTTATGATCTCTTCTGAACTGTTTTTTTTTTTCCTAGATTTTTATTTATGAGAGACACAGGGAGGGGGAGAGAGAGAGAGAGAGAGAGAGAGAGAGAGAGAGAGAGAGAGGCAGAGACACAGGCAGAGGGAGAAGCAGGCTCCACACAGCCTGACATGGGACTCGATCCGGGGTCTCCAGGATCACGCCCTGGGCTGAAGGCAGTGCTAAACCCCTGAGTCACCCGGGCTGCCCTTTTCTGAACTATTAATAAAAATATATGTCCAATAAAAAATCTCTCATAAACTGACTAAAGTTCAATTGTGTATTTATCCATTCATCCATTTACTCAACAAATATGTCTTGTTAGGCTAATAAAAGTCATATGCTAAGTCTGGTACTATCAAATATTTTAGAAGCTGAATTCATAAATATAATAACTAATTGGATAGGAGTAGAAAAAGAAGAATTAGGGGATCCCTGGGTGGCTCGGCGGTTCAGCGCCTACCTTTGGCCCAGCGCTTGAACCTGGAGTCCCGGGGTCAAGTCCCACGGCCGGCTCCCTGCATGGAGCCTGCTTCTCTCTTTGCCTGTGTCTCTGCCTCTCTCCCTCTCTCTCTCTATCATGAATAAGTAATAAAATAAAAATCTTTAAAAAAAGAAAAGAAAAGAAAAGAAAAGAAAAAGAAGAATTATATGAATACAATATGGTTCCTACCTTTAAGGAGGGCAGAGTGTTTGGGGAATGCTAAGTAAATAATGGAGTCCAGGTATATTACAATATTCTATGGATGCAGAGTAAGAGGACAACTACCTCCTGATAAAGATTCAGGTGGCTACTCAGAGATGATATCTGAGACCTATCTTTATCCAGCAATGAAAAAGGATGAGATTATTACTGAGAGTGCGAAGAACATCAAAAGTCCTAGATGTATAAAACAGTAATATATTTTTTGTTGAACACTAAATAGTTCAAAAAGAAAGCAGTATGTGCTGGTATGAAAGATGGAACTGGAAAAGCAGGTTGGGGCTAATCTACATGCTATGCTAATATATTTAAATATATCCCTTCATGATTGGGGTTAACACTGAAAGTTTTTACACTGAAATGTGACCAGATTAATGATGAGTTTTAAAAAACAGTGGGCAGAGGAAATAGAGACCTGAGTCAATGATAATAGTTGGGCAAATATAAACCAGGAAAGAAAAGGTAAGCACCTGAAGCAAACAATGAAGGAGGTGTATTCAAATGTTCAAGTTGATCCTAAGGACCTGCAAGGTCTGTATTTGCAAATATTCCTACTTGCTAAAATTTTTTTGTAACCCTAAATCCCCTTTCATAGTCATTTGCAGGCACACACAGGTCAGAGAAAATTTTGAATTGCCCAATGTGCATATTCTCAGCTGAGATCAAACAAGGTGATGCTTTGCTTTCCTTTTTCAGTTTTGATATTGAAAACACACGTCCTTTTCAGAGTCTATGTAGTGCCATGTTTTCACATCTTTGTACTTTTTGTTGGTTATTTCACTGCTTAGAATGGTTCCCTAGCACAATGCTGTCTAGAGTACTTAAGTGCAAGATGACTGTGATGTGCCTTAAAGAGAAAATACATGTGTTGGATAATTTCATTCAGGCATGATTATAATGCTATTTGCTGGCCATGAGCTCAACATCAACAAATCAACAATATATCATAGTAAAGTTGTCTTTAAATAAAAACTCATGAATAAGGTTATCCATTATTTAGTGGACAAAAATGTTGTTACCGGAGGCTCACAGAAAACTAACTTTGTGTTTCCTCTAGGAGCAATGGTTCAGTATTCACTAATTCATTGTTCAAAGTGACTTTACAGAACATAACTACTATGAATAATAAAAATACATTTTATTTTAGAATTTATAAGATTCAGCTGTTGGCTAGATATGGAGGAGAAAGGAGAAGTCAAAAATATTACTTATCTTGCTTGAGTATCTGAGAAGATGGTAATGCTGTAACCTGCAACAGGCAGACAGGAGATGGTACAAATTTTAAGAACTGGCATTGGCTTAAATTTTGAATAGGCTGGATTTGAATATGTTCAATATAAAAGACATATAGGCAGAGAAATTTAGAAAGCTTGGGGTGTAAAAGTGTGAGACTTAGGGGTAGTGATATAGACTCGAAAGTCAACAGCATGGAGTTAAGGGAATAAACGGGGTCATAGTAGGAAAGATGTATAATAAGAGAAATTAGGCTGAAGAAGACCAATTTTCTTTGCAACAGTAAACAGAAAGAAGTCCAAAAAGGAGCTAATAAATATGCAATAACTTAGAAAGAGAGGCAGGGCATAGGGAAAAAATAAAAACCAAGGAAAAGGAGACAGGCTAAGAAGACTAATCCTCCAAGAGTCAAGTGAGAGAGAGACTAGAAGAGATGATTCAAACTTAAAATTGGGAGACTTGGTGACATTAGTAAGAGGAACTTTAGGAAAATGGTAGAAGAGAAGCCAGATTGAAATGGGAGGAGGAGGTAAAGAGGCTGACCTATCAGCAAAGGAGCAGAAACACTTGCTCCTGCAAAGACTTTGGCAGTAAAGGAGACATGAAAGGTAGGCACTCAGCTTGACAATAAGGTAACTTATTGGGGGGGGGGGGGGTGCGGGGAAGAGCAGTTCATGAAGTTTGCCTTCTGGAAATCTTAAATAAGATAAATGTACTCCTTTACCAATGGTATCTGGAAAACTGGATTTAAATTACTCTTTCAAGTCCAATTTTTTAAATTGCAACAATTTACCTGAAGCCTAAATTGTCATTTATCATTCATTCACTCAACTAATGTTATGGGAACCTACCACGTGCCCAGCATTATTCTAGACTGAGAATACAGTAGTGAATAAAATAGACAAAAGTCTTTGTCCCTACGAAGATTATATTCCAACATACCATGTCTTCTAGGAAGAGAAATGGCATTCTCCAAGTATAACATAAGCCAATGGATCATATATGAAAATCAGAATATTACAGAGAATGAAATAAAAAATAAAGAGCATGTCTCCTAGAATCGTGTTAAGGATAGGAAGGAGTTTCCAAAAAATCATAGTAAAGAATGACAAGAGTGGCCTGACCAATAAATATAGCAACTGAAGATCACTTCTGGCAGTTTTGTGGTGAATGGGATGGCAGGGAACATTGGAACTCTACTTGCTTATTTAAAAACCATAAAGTATAATTTTTCAACTGGCACACAAGCTTTTTGAAGTACCAACTAAGTATTATATTCCTTTTGCAAACCCCCAATAACCCTAGCATAGGGATGAATCCAATTCAATACCTCAAGGGCATCCTTAGATGCCCCTCAAGGATAGCTAAATAAGAAGATTCGTGATAGTTCTTGTTTCAAAATCAGAGAGATTCAGCCATCCTAGAGTGGTATGGCCCTGGGGTTGAATTCTAGTGTGAACATGAAAATGCATCTTCAACCTTTAAACTGCATGTCCTGTAAGTGACAGCTGAAGATAAATAGATACAATAAAACTGACAGACCTGATGGATTTCATAACATGCTTGAGTATCTAGAAATATATTATTAATAGTATAATACTTTTTTGTAGTTATAGCAATGCATAATGATGGTTAACTGATTTTTAGAAACTTATATGCACATGTTATCAAACTATATAAATAATTTGATATATAAATAATTGTTTTATTTGAATATAATTTTAATCCCAGGAATCCCTGAAGATCAAAGTATTACAAAAACATCTTATTAATTAATTCTTAATTTACTCATTTTGAAGTTATGATAGATCAGAAAAAAGCTAAAAGAAAAATGGTGTATTATTGGAATAGCAAATATATATGGTACTGCAGAGTTTATGTTTAACTCACTAGAAAAAAATTTGAGTGCCTAATTTTTTATCAATTAAGTAATATGCAAAAAAATCAAGTAATATGTTATGAATTCTTTTTCTTCACTTTTTAGGAACTTAGAAAATTTCTCAATGGCCTCTGACAAACACTTCAGTTACCAATTGAGGGGATTAAGTAGTGCAAACTTCCAATTATAAAATAAGTAAGTCGGGGATCCCTGGGTAGCTCAACGGTTTAGCACCTGCCTTTGGCCCAGGGCGCGATCCTGGAGTCCCGGGATTGAGTCCCACGTCAGGCTCCCAGCATGGAGCCTGCTTCTCCCTCTGCCTGTGTCTCTGCATCTCTCTTTCTCTCTACGTCTATCATGAATAAATAAATATAATCTTTTAAAATAAATAAAATAAGTAAGTCATGGAGATTAAAAGTACAGCTTAGGAGATATCAATAATACTGTAATATCTTTGGATGGTAACAGATTATGACTACAATTATGATGGTGAGCATTTCATAATGCTCATAATTGTTGAATTATGTTGCACACCTGAAATTAATATTTTATATCAATATACTTCAATTAAATATATATAATTCAAATTTAATATCTCTATGACTAGGTCTCAATTAATCTGAGTTAGTAAGATCTAATGCCATTCCTATTCAGCTGCTAGGTAAAAGGCCCAATTTTTCTACATATCCTGGATACTCATAAATAATTAACTTTTATTAGTTAATACCAGTAATTGTATGCATTTGAGATCTCAAACTATTTTGATTTCTCTTCTCCATAAAAGCAGGCTGCCCAAATTACCTACATCAGTAAAACAGTTGTCAAAATATTTCAAAAGCATTAAGCCAGATTTTTAACCTGCAGAGACAGCTATTAATTTATTCATACCAGGACATTGGAATTTTGATGCTACCAGTTGCCTTTTGAAGTGTTTGCCAAGAAAACAAAAGTGGAACCCAGACAAAAAACCCACTGTTTCATTTATGAGTAGATGATGTGAAATAAGAATTTAGATGTAAGGTAAAAGAATAAAGGGAGTATGTTGTTGTTTTTTTTAACCAGAGCATCAACTTAACATAAAGCAGAGACATCTAGGTATGTATAATAGAGGCAATTCAGAAGTCATTTTAAAAGTAATATGAATTTATATGGCTACCCTTCAGAAGTACTAAAATAAAAAGATAGAAAAAAAAACAAAATTGGCGAGGCAAGTAAGGATGCAAGGCAAATCAGAACTCACATGTACTGCTCGCGTTGTGTAAATGGATACAACCACTTTGGAAAATTGCTTGGCAATATCTACATCCCCTATAGCTTAGCAATTCTACTCCCAGGTATATACACTCAGCAGAAATGTACCATATGTGCACCAAAAATACACTACAATATTCATAGAAGCACACTTCATAATTGCCCAAAACAAGATACTCTTCAAATATCCATCAACTGTGAAGTGAATCAATAAATTACAGAATATTTTCACAATGAAATACTATGTGACAATGAATATAAACAATCTACAATTACAGGCAACAATATGGATGGACTTTTACAAACAAAACAGGTTAGTGAAAGAAATCAGATACAAGAGCATATACCGTACTATTCCATCTGTATCCAGTACCAAAAAAGGTGGCGGGGATCTATATTGTTAGAAGTTGATCGTGGCTAGTCATGGCAGGTGGGGCAAGTGGGTAGTGTTTAGAGAGAGCTACGTGGGGGTTCCTACTATGCAAGTATTGTTCTATTTATTTATTTGATTGTTGGTTACAAAAAGTTAGGTTCACGTTTATTAAAATCCACCAAGCTATATAATTATGCTCTGTGCAATTTTTTAAAATAGATATTTTTTAGAGTTTTAGTTTCACAGCAAAATTGAGAGGGGAGGTACAGAGATGTACCATACAATTCATGACCCCTTATAACCCCTCTGCATAGCCTCCCCTATTAACTTCCCTCACCACAGAGTAAATTTGTTATAATTGATGAACCTCCAGTGACATATCATTATTACTCAAGTCCACAGTTTGCATCAGGGTTCATTTTGGCCACATTCTATGAGGTTTGACAAATATCTGATGACAGTATCCACCATTATAATATCAGACAGAGTAGTTTCACTGCCTTAAAAATCCTCTGCTCCACCTGTTCATCTCTTTCTGTCCCCAGCCCTCAGCAACCAAACCACTGATTATTTTACTATATCCATAGTTTTGCTTCTTCTAAAATGTCATATAGTTATGATTCTTCTGAAAAGAAGCCTTTTCAGATTGGCTTCTTTCACTTAGTAATTTTTAGTTAAAGTTTCTCTGACTTTTCATGGCTTGACAGTTCATTTCTTTTCAGCACTGAATAATACTCTATTGTCTAGGTGTAGTAGTTTATCCATTCACCTACTGAAGGACATCTCGGTTTCTTCTAAGTCTTGGCAATTATGAATACAGATACTCCATGCATCCATCAATTGGCCTTTACGTGAATATAGGTTTTCCACAGCTTTAAGTAAATGCCAAAAAGCATATTTGCTGGATCATATGGTAAGAGTATGAGTAGTTTTATAAGAAATGGTCAAATTGTCTTTCATAGTGGCTGTACCATTTTGCATAACCACCAGCAATGAATAAGAGCTCTTATTGCTCCATATCCTTGCTAACATCTAATGTCAGAGTTCTGGATTTTGACCATTCTAATAGGTGTATGTGATATCTCATTTTTGTTTTAATTTGCATGCCCCTAATGACATGATGTGGAGCATCTTTTCATATGCTATTTGTCATCTTTATATCTTCTTGGGTGAGATGTCTTTTAAAATCTCTGGCCCATTTTTTAATTGAGTTGTTCATTCCCTTATTGTTGACTTTTAAGAGTTCTTTGTAGGGGCACCTGGGTGGCTCAGTTGGTAAAGTGTCTGCCTTTGGCTCAGGTCATGATCTCAGGGTCCTGGGATTGAGCCCCTTGTTAGGCTCCCTGTTTAGGAGGGAGCCTGCTTCTTCCTCTCCTTCTGCTCCTCCCCCTGCTAATGCTCTTTCTCTCTCTCTAATAAATAAAATTTTTTTCTTTTAAAAAAAGTTATTTGAATATTGTGTTAACAGTCCTTTTTATGTCTTTTGCAAATATTTTTCCCAGTTTATAACTTGTTTTTGAATCTGTGTACTTTTCACCTTTACATTTTATCATTATTTTGTATTAAGCAGTTTACCTTTGTTATTGTATATGTACATAATACAAAATTAACTGAATTTAATCATTTTAAGTGTACAGTTCAGTGGCATTAAGTACATTTATGCTGTTAAGCAATCATCACCACCACCTATCTCCAGAACTTTTCCACTATCTCATACTTAAACTCTGTCCATTAAACAGTAACTCTCCATCACCCTTTTTCCCCAGACCCTTAAAACTACCATTCTTTCTCTCTGGATTTGACTGTTCTAGGTATCTCATATAATTGCAATCATACCAAATTTGTCCTTTTGTGTCTTATTCCACTTAGCATAGTGATTTCAAGGTTTATCCATTATGCAGCATGTGTTAGACTTTCATTCCTTTTTAAGTACTGAATAACATTTCACAGCATGTCATCATTTAAAATGTCATATAAATGGTCATTACATCAAAGTCATGAAGCCAAACGTCCTTAGCCAACTAGCTGATATTTGTATAATACCATGAGAAAGTTGGCCAGAATCATATGTAAATGATGTACATGATCACTTCCATAGTATTATTTAAGGAAACTCAGAGTGTCCTTGTGCCCTCAAGTGTTTCCCTTCCTCACCTCTGATACGTTATTTAAAATTCTACACAGGGTATTTCTAAACTCAAATATTCCTGAAAAAGAGTAACTTATTAAACAATAACATCTTAGGATGGTTTAAATATACTGCTTTCTTTTATGACAGGAGAGATCTTAAGAGGGAAAGAAAGAAAACATTTCTTCTGTTTCAAGTACTCTGTGAAGTGTCATGTAATGCTCATATCAGCTCCATAAAGCAGGACTGATAATCCTCCTCTTGGAAATGAGGAAATAGAGACTCAGGTTCAACAACTGGGACCAGATGAACAACTGGCATATGGGAGACTAGATTTAATTTTCAGGTCCAATAATTTTCTACAATACCAATGCTGCCTACCAGGAAGAGAGAGGATTTATGAAAGAAGAAGAAGTTAAAGAAAGAAAATACCAAGAATAACTTTATCAGCTTCTAATTTTGTCTAAAACTAGCATAAATTGTTAATTCAACTGATCTATTTCACTAGAAGTTGCTTCTTATCATGAAATGATAAGAACTTAAATAATAAACTAACTTAAAATTTAGTCCGTACCAAACTTTCTCAGTCCCCTCCCCAAAAAAATGAGCAAGAGATGAAGAGGGAGAGAGAGGGAGGGATTGATTGATTGATTGATTGATTGATTGATTTACTGAGGGGAAAATAGTGTCTGGTTCATTGGATTCCAGGGAAGCCCTCTGCCTCTAACCATTATGTCCACAGTGGCTCCCATTGATTGCTTTTTTTCCTATGGATAAGAGAAAAAAAATGCCAGGCTTATGTTTGGCAAGTCATGTCAGTATTTGAAATCATTATTCTTAGGAATCTCTTCCTTAGACATTAACAAAAATCTTCTTGCTTTAAAACTATTTCTCAGGGTAGATGGAAACTCACTGGTCACTATTTTTTAAGATTCTATCCTAGAAGATTCTCAATGAGCTTCCTTTCCCTAGGTGAAATAATTTTAATGTTTTTCATCCTATCTCCTAAAATAATCAGAATTTTCTTAGACTTTAACAAGGGTGAAGACCGAGAAAGCAACAGTTCATCCATGGGTATTCAGCATCAGCCATGGTCCATAAATGCCAAGTGCATCTGCTAACAGCAAGCATAAACATGAAAGTGGTTTTATTAGTTTAGGCACTTTAAACTGAAATAACCTAAACTGATATTTATTAAAACATGGGAAGATGTAGCTATATCACCCAGATTTTAAAATGTATCTTACTTTAGTGTTGTAATTTTATAGACTGAGTTATATCAAGAGAGATACAAATATAGAGATAAAACGAGGTAGGGGTACAAGTAGAGATAGAAACAGAGATGAAGATTATGAAATTAGATTGCTTTAGATAAGACCTGAAAAAAAGTCACAAAATCTTTTGTACTAAAAATCTTTATAAAGCCCTAAATTCAATGGTAGAGGAATCACAAACATTCTCAACTCTGCAGAATAAAATAAAGTATTTAATGTGTCTCTTTGAAATGTAAACAAATCACATGGTATCTTTGTTATGATCTGTTACCCTACAGTATAGAAGTCAAGCAATATTAGATCATATAATAATCCAAGAAAAACCACTTCTCCCTTTGACCTAGTTCCAAAGCACTTTCCTCTGGCTTTGAAGATGAGTAAATATGCTTGTTAAAGTACTAGATCAGGCCATCCACTTTTAGTAATAGATTCTATTAACTATCAACTAGCCCCTATTAACGTGACTTTAAAATTGATTTGGAAAAAAGTCTTTATTGTATAAGTCTTCTAATTTCTCTTTTATTTACTAAATGTCTGCATATTAGTTGCTCAAGAGATTTCTAGCTATGCTTAGCCTTTGATTATCCCTTTTAATAGAAACAAACTTGAATGATATTCCCAATGCTATATAAGTATCATGATTAAGAAACTTAAAAGTAACCTTTCCTCTTAACCCCCTTAGTTATTCCATAAATGTTTAAATACTGGATCTACCATTTTCTTTAATAAAGACATTTCTACAAAAAAAAAAAACTCATTACTATCCATCATATTTCTTAAGCACCACTATGCCTGTTATATAAGCAAGATTTATAGAAGGTAAATTTTTGCCCAGAACAGCTAAAAGAAAAACATTAGCCCTAGCTTTTAGTTCTATTAAGATAGAAAATATTGGCAAAGAGATTGTGATTATTTCCTTTTCAAATTGGTTGACATTTCCTAGTTCCAGATGCACTAGAAATTTGAAACTGACTTTGGAGAATAAGTAATTTCATACTTTTTGTCTAACAAATGGTTTAGTAGTTGTCCCCTTTAGTATACGATAAGTTCATGTGCTAATTGAATAATACAAATTTTAAGATAAGAATACATTTACAAATATTGCTATCCCCATTGGTATTTAGCAATATATATAATTGGTTTTGGAAATGTTTAATTTACCAGTATCTATAAGGTTTTGCCTAAAGAAATCATCAAGTTTTTTATCCTCTCAGTATTTTAATAATGATAATTTTTAAAAATTAAGTTTACACTTAAGCAGTCAATACTTATTATTACTATGAATCTGAATGTTTGGAAACTTATCAGATTATTTACAATTAAAATAAAAATTAGAATACCTGAAGATTTGGTTGACTATTATCATTGGTTTCTTATGAAAGAGTAAACATTTATCACAGTGCATCTTTCTTTTGGTATATCATAGAACTAATTGTATTCTACAAAATATGTAGCAAAGAGGAATATTAAAACCAAGAAAAAATTATCTTTCACTTTAATAAACAATGATGATTTCTACTAGACTCTTTCAACCTATTGCCATTCTCCTACTATTATGTGTCTTTGTGGGTCATAAATTTGCAACTCCATAAAGAAAGGGTTTATGGAATAGAACACCTAAATTTTAGAGAAGTTATAGAAGAAGTTGATTGAGGTCACATTGCAAACAATGACAGAAGCTTGATTCAAGTTCAGGTAGATCTAACTCAAAAATTACATGGACCTTTTTTCATCTATTACATTATGCTTTTCTCTACAGTCAGCAGCAACCAATGCTATTCTCACCACCATTGCCATGATCTTGCCTCCTAATCCTTTGAACTGTATACATCTAAACCATCACAACAAAGTAGTATGCATGTTGTATGGCAATTTAAGGTAGAATTGGGGGTTTGAGGGAACAGAGTCTATCTTGAGGGTGACTTCAAATTTGGATATTAAAAAATGCTGCAAACAAAGAAGCCTGTTCTGCATAATAGAAGCCTCCAAGAACAATAGATGTCAGGGTAAAAGGGACAGAGAAAAGTACTGTAGTCCAGATATTCTCAAATGCACCAGCTTTGTGCTATCTCTGTGTCAGGTGTAGTTCTGCTATCTCACAGTTCTTCTAAAGAAGCCATCTACACCAAAGAACTTAGGAGCAGTGTAGATTTTACCGAAGATTTTATAGGGAAGATGGAGGAGGAGATTGATTGATTGATTTTTATGGAGGAGGAGATTTAAATTGCACACCTCTCCAAAACCTTTAAAGTCTTCCATTAGATGTTACATTTCTTTTCCAAATCACTACCAAGACTTTTTTTTTTTTTTTTTTTTTTTTTTTTTTTTTTTTTTGCCTCTTCTCTTTCTCAACATACTGGCCAATTTGTTTATTCTTCTCTTTCCTTCCCCCAATTCTCAGGACCTTCAAACACATCTCCCCTTCAGGATGCTGAAAATTTCAGCTCTGCCAGAGGGACTACCTCCAAAGTACACTCAATTCCCTTGGTATACACAAAAATAAAGGACTTTGATTTACATCACTCATCCTCCATAAGAAGCAATAAGAAATTACAGCATTTCCTGAAGTAAACTTGGTTCTCTGAAATCAGTGTCCATAAAAATTTATCCAGAATAACCATCCATGAACATTATGTGGACTGATGCTATTCTCTACATAAACTCTGTCTCTGTGTTCATTCTAGATGTCCTCACCTGAGTTTCATTCATCCTCACTTACTTCACATCCTGATCCTCAAGTCTGACTTTTGCCAAAAATCAGAATGGACCCTGCTTCCTGCTTCCAAAGATGTTCATCAACAAAAATCATCAATACCCAAAAAAAAAAATCATCAATACCCCATTTATTTAGCATTTCCTGTGCACTTGGTAGTGTGGTGAACACTTTAAAAATAAGTGAGTTAAACCTCCCAAGAAGTCTATGAAGTAGATATCACTGTTCACATCTGCCCCTTGGCCTTTCCCTTGCATTGAAACAAGACTTTTATCTTGGTGCTCACAATTTAGTGATAGAGTTTGAGAAGTAAGCAGCCAAGAACAGCACAGATAGTACAAAGTATTGACCTTGATCTCACATCTTAATGATTTAATGGGACAAAAATTTATGCCATTATTTAAATTTAATTCACTGAAGTTATGTAGTGCTTAATAATTTCTCAGATGGTGTTGCCTATATAATCTTCCCCAATCTTCACAGTAACATTGAGAAGTAAATATTGTTATGACCCCATTTTCACAGACCAGGGAAGGAGACTCATAGATGTTAAGCAACCTACACAAAAACCTATTAGCAAATGGCAACTGTAAGAGGTGTCTTACAGGTGAAGGTGGTGTCCCTTCAGATCCATGCACTTTGAATAATATAGTGACTCTATATAACTATATATACTAACTGTATAGATAGTTACCTATGTAACTAGATTAACACACACACATGGTAGCATGTGTTGTAGTGGTCAAGGCCAAGACGAGCCACTTTGGCATGAACACTATTTTGAGCTGAAGGCAATCAGGATCCTGCAGGCTCAAGAAAAACTTTTGCCCCTCCCTTAACTACTTAGTAGAATCTAAATTGGGCATCTTTCTCAGAATAAGAGTTATTGGCAAAGATAATTTTTATGTAAGTGACCCATTTGTATGGCAAGGTAACATCCAATTACTGAACATATGCTTTTCTTATTGCCCTGTGAATTGCATTCATTTCCTCTAAATTGCCTGACCCCACCCTCTTTTCCTTAATTCAGGATGATGTATATACCTCATTTTGCCTAACTAGCTTTGGAATTTTCATGTCTTTGTGGATTCCCCATGCATATGCTATTAAATTTGATTTTCTCCTATTAATTGATCCCATGTCAAATTGATTCTTAGTCCTGCTAAGAAGGACCTTTGACAGGACAAGAATTCTTGCTCACTGACAGTGTGTGTACGTATGCAATTGTGTGTGCCAAAGAAATGGCAACTGGCTTAACAAGGCTGACTTTTTAAATAGAGACTAATAGCTCAACATTTGCCCCTCTGAAAAAGTAAAAAGTTCAAGTACAGTGAATTGATTCAGAAATTTATAACCATAACATGAAAAATCTCCTTTAATCTCATTATTTAAATCTCATACTTTTCATCTGTAGACTAGAGATATTATTATAGGATTTTGTGTTATTTCAAAAAATACAATTTTAATTTATGTATGGATGGGTACTGGGGATGGGTGTACCACAGTGTTCTTAGAGCTGAGGTCTTCTAATATTCTGAACCCAGAGATGAAAATATAGAACATCCCTTCACACTATTCTACTGAGAGAAGAAAAAGAGGGTGGTAGCTAGAAGGAAAAATGTAGGTAAGGAGCAATCTGAATGAATAGGAAAACTGAAATCAAGACAACTTAACATATATTACATATATAACCAAGTGAATATGAACTGCAAAGCATAAATCAAGTTTCAAATACAAAAGAACTTCTGAGATAGGAGATGATGACAATCATTAAAATAGTTAACATTTCTCTCACACATGACAATTTGCCAAGAATATTATATGCATCATTTGTTTAAACCTCACATTGTTTCCATGAAGTATTACTATTATCATCTGCAGTCTGTAAACAAGAGAATAAGGCCTGAAAGGGTTTTGTAAGAGCTCTAAGTCACCCAGCTTGTGAATGGTATTAGCCACCATTTCCAAAGTGTGGCCACCTGCAGTGGCATTCTCTCAGGCAAAAGGGAAGGTGGTGTGGGAAATGTAAAATGTGTAGCTGCCAATCCACAAAATTTACAAAACAAAGAAATTAGAGTAATTTCAAACTCAGAATTTGAAAAAAAAAAAGTGGAGTAATTCATGGCAGCTTAAACATTAGAAACTGAGGAAGTTCTGTAGCAGCAGGGACCTAATAGAAAGAAAAAAAAAATAGACTCTAATAGATAAAATGTATAAATTAACAAATGTATTCAAGCTGTCTCTTCCTGTGGAGCAGCTATTAGGGGCAGAGAGGGAAGGCAGGGAAGAAGAGGGGAGATGGGGGGAAATCATGACTGAAAAAATACCAAAACATCAGAGACCCATCCTAAGAGTAATTCAAGGAATTCTCACTGAGAACAATGAAAAGAAAATAGAAAAAAGTTTCAATATCATAAAACTCAAACATTTGGGCAAGTATTTGAGTTAATTGCTTGAAATAAGGTTTGGAAATGATTCTCTAGCTAATGTCTTCTTAGAAAGAACAGAAGAACATTAAGTAATTTGATTACAATCATTACAAGGGAGGTTTATATAAAATTCTCTGTTTCTCAGAGCCTCACCTTAACTCTTGCTATTCACATCACCATTTTGATTCCAGAATACTGGAAACCAAGACTGTATAATCATGAATAGAAAGTAAACATGCCCTGGTGGGTTTGTTTTCCCTTACTCGGGGGGTTTTCTGTGAGGTGTATATAGTAGGAGTTACATCATGCATAGCCAATTGTATTCAGTTCATCAGCTGATTATAGACATCCCTTCCAGGAAAGCTTCCATCCCTGATATGCTCAACTCTATTACCCAACTCTGAGGCACAATGAAAGATTCATGAGGACAATGACAGTACAGATGTGTGAAATGCAAGATACCCAGGAGAAGATGAAATTCATTGCTCAATCACAGTGTGTTTTATATAATACATTGTGGCAAGCCGCATACATGATCAAAAATGTATCTTTATAAACTATGGCACCTCATACTTTACTTATCATCTCTGCAGATATACAAGTAATATCTCACACCTAGGCAGAATGCTAATGATGAGCAGAAGATGGTCATACCTCGGAATAGCTAGTACACTTACTTCCAAAGCTCATACCTAAAACATCCATATTTCATTCAGTGAAAAGTTCATTGGACTCTCACTTAGAACCTTTTTACTTTTATTTTACACACAATTCTAAGAAATTTAGTATAGCATAGGATTAATCTAAATCAAAATCACAGGCTCTCCCATAAATTAGTTCCCATGTCTTAGTTGGTGAGGGACTTAATCTTTGCTAGCTCCCACTTACCTGGAAAATGAGTATTTCACAGAATAGGTATGAAATGTAATCATGCTGTGTACAAATCAGCACAAAAAGCAAGTGTCCTAGAATTTAAATGCAGATATTTTTTCATAGAACCTGGTTACCACATTGTGAACCAACTATTTTATCTGAGCTTCTATCAGGGTAAAAAACAAGCCTTTCCAATGCCAAAGAAAAATGGGTTGGTCTGGAATTCTTGAGAGATTGATTATACATCCATCTCCACAGAGAAACTCCCTAGGAGATTTTCAAAGGTAACTATAATTTATAGGGTTGTCTTTTATTCCTAATGTTTATATCCCCCTAGGAATTCAAAATGCATAGCAATCTTAACTGGCACACAGGTAAACAGCTTTTCCTAACTTCATTGCACTGCCTTATATAGCACAGTATAATAATCAATGCTCCTGATGATGAATAAAGTCATCAAGAAAGGGTTAAGTATATGTTTCTTAATGTTCTGACAAGGAAGACAAAGTGAAGAGAAATGTTAAGATCAACCATTTAAAAACTTCTAATTTAAACAACATTTTTTCCCTAGGAAACTTAGAAATTTCAGTTGAGAAAACTCATTCATTCAAAACAAAGCTGATCACGATGCCAAAATATATAATCACTATCTTCCCACTCATGTATAAAGATGGTTTAATACTCTGTCTTCAGGACTTGGACTCAAGACTACCAAGGTAACTTTTTTTAGGTGGAAGGAAGTAGTTACCTAAACATATGCCCTTTCATGATCTTTGCTTACTATACCACGTTGTTTATCTATTTTTATTGATTTGTAGGAGCTCTTTACAAAGGCCCTTCATGATATTAAGGATATGAGCCTCAGCTTCTAAATTGTAAATAAATTTCTACAGTTTATCCTTTGCTTTATGGTTACTTTTTTGATAGAGATCTTACATTTTAGTGTAATGAAATGTGACATACTCTTCTCTTAGATCCCTGAATTGCTCTCATGGAAAGGGAAACTTTTTCCAACCCAAGATGGTTAAAATATTCTCCTATACTTTCTCCTATTCTCTATGTGGCTTTAGTTTCACATTCAAGTCATTAGTCCAGTTGTAGCTTATGTTTGCATTAGGCAAGGCAAACAAATTCTCAATAAAACATCTTCTTTGAAAATATAATTCTTTGCTTCTTAATCCATGTAGATAAAAGCGTGGATTTTTACATTATGCCTAAGAAAAATAAGTGGAATAGATTTTTCATGTTATTCTAAGTCATCAAACATTCATCTCTCTTAAGTAAACGTTTTGGTGTTATGATGAGAAGGAAAAGGGAACTAACACTTAGATAATGCCAAAAATGTGCCAAGCACTATCCTGGGTACACTATATCCACCATTTCATCTAATCCTAATGAAGCTGAGAATCAAAGGGGATAATAACTTACCTGCAGGTCATGTAGCTGGAAAACTGGAGAAATTGTTCAAAACCAGTTTGTTCTAACTTCAAAATGTATGTTCTTTCTGCACAACGACATAAAAATGTTACATACAACATGTCTAAGGGATGCATGATTATAATATTTAATGGTTAATGCTACTTTTCCCCAAATGCTATGTAGCCCATGTAATGCTTTGAATAACAGTTACTACCATCATGTTGCATCATAGTATATAAAGAGAAAAAATGATAATATAAATGGAACTCTATTCCTGGTCAGATGAGAGCTGGAAAATGGATTCTTACCTCTTTTTCTAATTCTGTGTGCTGAATTTCTAGCCTGGAACTTAGTACAGAGGTGACATGATATTCCACAAGAGTTCTAGGCAGTTGGGGAATTTTGTACTTCTAGGTATAGTCCCCAGCCTCTAACCACTCATCCAGAATGATTAAGGACCTAGGTATAAACTGCTTTGTGAAGTGAAATCAAAATAAAGTAGATTCTGTTGTTGGTACACATAGCCCAAAAGAAATATTTATGTTAATGTTATGCACTCTAATTTTCCTATTACTATCATGTCAATACAAAAGTTTTATAGCACTTTATTACATGAAAAACATCACCATGTACTTTATCATAATTGATTTCCACCATTACCACATAAAAGGAAAGCAGAACAGGTGTTATTTCCTCTGCTTTTATAAGGTGGGGTCTGGGCTACTTGCCTAGATCCCAAGGCAGGGAAATGGATGAATGAAGGAGCAGGGGCTACACTCACTCCTGGGATGCCTAATTCAGTTCTTCCCACCTTCTCCTTTAAGAAGAAAAGAAAAGAAAAACCTAGCTTTAATTTTAAAAGTCCATGAAAGTCTAATAAAATAGTTTTTAAATGATTTATCTTATTAACACATGCTCGGTAGCCCTATCCTTTTATAAAAAGAGATACCGTAATCTCTGTCCCTAGAGCTATTTGAGAAGTTAATAGGACAAGCATCTGTCCTTGAGGATTAAAAAAAAAAAGATAGGTAGACAAGAAAGTCCACTGGGTTTCACGCTGTGCCAATAATTAATATTCATAAGGGATTTACGACCACTTTCACATCTTTTTGGAAAAGTTCAATTCCTGACACACTGATAGACCTACTATGTACAGAGTTTCTGACGGGTACTAAGAAAATACAGTGGTAAATGAGATGCTTAAAACCAATATTTACTGTGGCTATCTCTGAGAGTGTGGGATTTCAGGGAATTCTTTGGCATAACTCCGTTTCCAAATTTTTACCTAATTTGTATGCATTTGTTTTGGAATAAGAAATAAATAGAAAATGTATGGAAAAGGGTATAGTGTAGTGAGATCTTATTTCTAATAGAATAGGTCTCCCATATTAAGCTCCTTTGAAAATGCTATCCTGCTGAGCGGAAAGAGAGAAAAGCCACACTGATTGCGCAATGACTATGTCCAGGCATTTTCTTGGATAGTTAGAAACATTAATCTTCCTTATTTCTCACCACAACTTCTCAAGGAAAATATTATCCTCGTTTCATAGATATATAAAATGGCTCTTACTGAGATTATATGACTTGCTTTTGGTCATGCAACAAGGTTTCTATATCCCCAGTACAGTACTCTTTTCACATTCCCATGATACCTTTCAATTGTATAGACAATAGGTCTGTCTATTGTGGGGAATACAGGTCTGACTTATGACTAAAACAGAAAATCATGCGTGAAGTTCCTAGGAGCACCATATTCATTTTGGTTTGTAGTTCTTTAATACACCAAATATCAATTCTTAATGAATTATTCCTAGTTCCGATAAACTATTGCACTGAGTCTATTATATCCAACCAATGGGTCTGCTTGTTGATCAAATTTTCCTGTTAGATAAAATGGAAAAAAAGTCAACTACTTCTTTTAAACTAATATAGTTCAAACAATTACCTGAAGTGTTCCATAATTGATATTAACTACACACTTATTACCTCCTTGAAATTTTAATTTGTACATTCCAAGGTTAGAAACAAAACATGGAGCAAAGAGAAATGTTTCGACTTGAATGTAGGAATTGTCACTCCGTGAAAGAAAAATTCTAACACCATAAATTAGCAAAACAAGAGTTTTTTAAAAGTCAGCATGTAGTCAGGAATGTTCAGATTAGATTAGTAAGATGCTAAAGATTCCAATATGTACAGAAAGAGTAATATTTATTAAAAAAATAAATGATTAGATGTTTTTGAGAAGTAAAATTACTTCTAGCCATCAGGAAAATGCTCTTTCTTGGAAAGTTTTAGTGACTGAAATTAGGGACAAACAGGATTTCTGGGGTATCAGTGAAGTTCTGTTGCTTATCTCAATACTGGTTAAATGTTACCCTCGGTTTGTATATTTTCTGGTTATATATCACACAGTTCAATAAACATTTCTAAGAAATGACTTCTAGGAGTGAGGACTAAAACCTTGACTGGTTTTTAATGATGCTTTTTGCATCTTCACACTATAGATTTTAAAAAAAGTCATTAGAAGAGCTTAGGTAGAGGGGATATCTATTCATTTGCAAAAGAAAAAGACAAAAGAGGGGTGCTTGGATGGTTTAGTCAGTTGGGTGTCTGCCTTGGGGTCCGGTCATGATCCTGGGGTCCTGGGATGGAGGACCCATGAATCAGAGACTGAAGCAGTTCCCTGCTTGGCAGGGAGTCTGCTTCTCCCTCTGCCTCTGCCCCTCCCTCTACTTGTGTGCATGTTCACTCTCTCTCTCTCAAATAAATAAATGAAATCTTTAAAAAAAAGAAAAAGACAAAAGAAAATTTCTTAAAACCATTTCACAAAAGGAAAAAAGATTAGTTCTTTTTAGTATTCCATAAGTATTTGATCTGGGATAAGACAGGGTGATCTAAAGTCCTCAGACATGACAGGCCCTGGTCCTACATATGCACATGTGCACAAGTACACTCATACACATACACACATATGCATGCGTTCCAAACCATGTAAATCCATCCCTGAAAATAAGTCTTTGGTCTATAAAGAGTCACTATTGAGCAAGACTCAGACACTTATATTTCTAAGGATTAAATTTAGGACAATTTTTCCTTAGTGTCAAATCTGACAAACCAGATTATTTCTAATTATTTCTAATCCTGACAAGTTCTGTGTTGTAGGACTATTGCTGATCCATGAAACTCTTATTTTTAAAGTCAATTATTTGAACCCCCAATTCTACTGAAAGCCCATTAGAAGGTAATGGTAAAAGAGCACACTTAACTTCAACAGAAGCTTATAGTTCTCTAACTTTAGAATTCATAAGAATCATCTGGAACATGTGTTGACAACATAGACTTTTAATCTGTATGTCAGAGACCTTGATTCAGTAGACCTGTAGGGGCAGTCCCAGAAATCTATGGTCTCCGGAAGCATGCCAGGTAATTCTGAAACAGATAACCAGCACACCACACTTCAAGAAACACTGCCACTATTACATCCTCAAATATTTAGTTCCTACCAAACTCTGCATGGGATTTAGAGAGATCACAATACAAGCAGTGTGCATGGACCTGAATAACCAGATGGCTTTCATCCTGAAAATATAATAGTCCATGATTTAACACCATGCTAGAGTAAAACAAGGGAGAAGAGCACAACAGGACAGGTGACTTCACCATGTTCTCTTGGTGAGTTTGACAAGATGTACCCTGGCTGAAGTATTGTACATTTGTAAACTTTGTTCTAGCACTTTCACAAACCTTCATCCTATTAGTCACAATAGCTTATGTGAGGGAAAAGGGTACAACTCAGTAAACTTTTATGACACCCTGACCCATGGTTGGCTAAGACCTAACAAAGATTTTGGCTAGCTAGCAGGCAAACTTTCCATTTGGAAACAAGTCCCATTCATGGAAGCTGTAACTCAACCTGTCACAGCAAGTATAAAAGCATTACATCTGGACTGTCCCGGGCTGTCAATCACAGGATGGCTCACTAATTTTCTCAACCCAGAACCTCATCATACTAGAAGCAGCAGCTACCTTGTTTACCCTCATTCTTAGGCAATCTATCTCTGCATTATCATTTTGATCATTAATGTGCTTATGTTGACAAGAGCCAAAGAAAATTCAAATGCAACCCAGAAACAACAGAAATGTGTCATCCTGGAACGGACATGTGGTCTGTCCAACCTAGGCACCTGCTTCTCATGATGAGTAATGCCAGATGTTTCAGGGAAAGATATAAGTCTCTATTACACATGTGCTTTATGCAATTGTGCAATGATACATCACAAGGGAGTTTTCTTTTTCTGACCCTGGGTTAACCATCAGTTGCAGCCTAATATTTCAAGACATCAGCCCTTGAACTCATTACCCCTACATCCCTTACAGTACTCTCCTAAGAAAGAAAAAAAAAGAAAAAAGAATATTTGAATATTTGTTCAATATGTTTCCTCAAAAACTCTGGACCAAAGCAATTATACTTGTAGACAACATTTTCTGGTTTCCATTACAGAGATGGCTGGATATTTGATATAAGGATAATATTTATTCGATAGAGTAGGTAAATGAGAACTAGCTCACATTTGCAAATAACTTGGAGACAAAAATTACTACTGATAATCTTTAAAGTTGGTATTAGGAAAACCTCCCAGAATCTGTATAACTAATAGCATAATTTAGGTAAAATGACAAAAAAATAACTAGTAACAATTGCAAGAATTATAAACACTAACCATTTCTCTATGATTATATACTCTTGAAAAAATTCAGTAAGAAACATAACAATGGTATGATTTATTCATTTGTTGAACAGATATTTATAGAGCACCTTCACTACTCACTGTGTTAAGGACTAGGGAAGTAGTCATGGGTTTTACCCTTATATGGTCCAAAAGGGGAAATGGACAGTTGTTAGAGAAATAAATAGATAATATAATGACAAACTGAGATATATGTTCTGAAGGAAATCAGCATGGTTATAATAGAGGATGGAGGAACCACTATAGAGTGGTCATATACATTTTCTTCAAGAGGTGACGTTTAAGCTGAAATGAAAGGTTAAGAAAACAAAGATCATGCCAGAAGCAGAAGGGGAGCATTTAGAGTAAAGGAAGCAATGACGAAAGCCTTACAGGTAAAACCAAGCTTGGTGTGTTTTAAGAACTGAAAGGAAGGGGCAGTCAGTGTGCCTAGTAGTTGGTAAGAATCACATCTTTTGTAGGACGATGTAGGTTATTATAAAGAATTGGATCTTTACAATAAGTGAGATGGGAAGCCATTAAAGGACTTCAAGTAGTGAAATGGTGTGAATGTATTTACATTTTTTGAAGATCACATTGGGTACAGGGGGAGAATTAATGGAGGAGGTTAAAGAGTGTGGTTTGTTTGTTAGAAAGTATATGGAAATACCTGTCAATCTGATTAAAATGCAGATTCTGGTTCTCCAAATTCAGGGTGGGGCATGAGATTCTGCATTTCTAACAAGCTCCCAATTGATGCAGATGCTACTGGTCTACAGACCACACTCTGAATAGCAAAATATGAGAATACTTTTACCAAAGTCCAAACTTTTGTCTCTTTCAAGATGGTGGATTGACTTAGGTTGGAAAATGTGGTAATGGAGGAAATTTGACAGATTTGAACTACCAGATTTGCTATAGCATGCTTCTTTACATTGTAGCAGTATAGTATTAAGAAAACCTCTGAAACCAAAATGTATGAAAGTAAAAGTTGATCCGGGAGTTTTTATCTCAACACTGGGTGTGGATGTAGATTACAGCTGAAGAATTAAAGGCAGAGGTGGAAACTTTCAATGAATAGGCCATAGCTTAGCTTTGGTGGGTAGCTTAGAGGGGGTTGAAGGAGGTGGTGAGTGGGATAGAGCTGTTGCTTGGGGCTCAGCCTGACAGCCAGGGAGTTATCATCAGTGCGTCAGTGAGAGCAGAAGACTACAGACGGACGAGAAAGAACCTTAAATTCAGAAACTTTGTTCTGCCACATTTTAGCTCTGTGTCTCTGAAAAAAAAAATCACCTGTCTCATATCTATTTCTTCATTTAATAAAATATGATGCAATGAGATCATGCACATGGAAACATTTAGCATGGCACCTATCATAATAACAAGGTATTAATAAATATCAACCAAGTAAGCTTATGCATTTCCATGGGGGACCACTTTTGGTTCTTCTGAACATATAAAAAGAAAAGTGTTTACAAAGCTATAGGAGGGTGTGATTTCATATCATGGAGTGTGTCCCTATGCAACCTATGTTGTTTCTGCTCTGGTAAAGATACTTTCTGACAACGAAGTTGGAAAGCCTTTTCTTAGTTAGAAGCAATAAATAAATATCACCTTTAAATTAAAAAACAGTCCATACTTCTGCAAATGCTTCAAAGGTAATTTCCAATTAATTATAATATTGTTAATACAGAACGTAAAAACTTATCCAGTCCCTTCACCATACCTGAAAAGCATCCCTAAAAGGTAACAGACTCTTATGTTATCAATACTCTTAGGAAGATTGGCAAAATTGAGACTGGCTCTTTCAGGTCACCACCCTGCCGTGGCCATCAAGATTTTTTCTTGATTCGATCTCAGTCTTTTGTTTGTTATATTACCTGTACTAAGAACAAAGCTTGCTGACTTTATCTTTCCTAGTTCAATTTAAAGTCATTTGTCAAAAAAAATAAAAAAATAAAAAAATAAAGTCATTTGTCTTACCCACACTTGCAGAGGGAATAGAAAATAGCTGACCCCTTTTCTCTATTACTCAGGTCTGGTGTGAAGTTAGACTGACTTCAATTAAGCTTCTTTTGTAATTAACAGCAAATATTTGCCTACAAGCAAAGTGCCAGAAGTCACCCCAAAGCCGTTTGATCTCTAAGTGGGTAAAACATGACCCCTGTAGACATACTCTGCATCATTAATTCATAGTGATTCTGGTTTTCCCAGTGATACAAAGGCAAACTCATTCTTTTCAAATTATAAATACAAAGCAATTAGCTTCTTTATAATCTTAAAAGTTATGGGCTTTATGGCTCTCTCAGGATAGGAAAGAATTTATAGAGTACAACTTGTATAGCCCTATGAGTTGATTTACCTGTTGAATCCTAGGCCTGAACTAAATGACCAGGGATCTTCTCCCCAGAACCATTCTATCTATTCCAGGCAACGCAGATGCAGCCTTAGTGCCCACACTCCTTTTATTTCCCTAGAATATTCTCAGACTCTGAAAAAGGGTCTCTTAAATTTCCATTGACAATCTACTCTGATAGAAAAGAAGTAAAAATTTTGGTCATTATCATTGTGCATGCTCCCTCAGGCAACAACTCTAGGCCTCTATAAGAACTTCTCACAAAACATTTCTAAGTCAATTCCTCAATTGCACAGAACCTCTCCAACACGGGAAACAATCAGGCATTTCCCACACCTGTGAAACAATCACTGTCCATTTTCACTCACAGGCAAGGCAACATCAAGGAACTAAATATTCTAGCCACACAAACTACCTGAATCCTATAAACCAATTCTTCCCTTCACTTTGTCTCATAATAAATAATGCTAGGGTGCCTGGGTGGTTCAGTGGTTGAGTGTCTGCCTTTGGCTCAGGTCATGATCCTGGGGTCCTGGGATTGAGTCCCACATTGGGCTCCCCACAGGGGCCCGGCTTCTCCCTCTGCCTATGTTTTTTTGCCTCTCTCTGTGTCTCACATGAATAAATAAATTAAAATATTATTTAATAAATAAATAAAGCCAAGTTTTTGGGTTTCAGAGATGAAAAAATCTTTCAAGAACTTATCTCACACCTATACCTCTGAAATGACCTTGATCGGGCTCTACTTCCAGTTCACCTCATTTAAATCCATCCTACACACTGACCCCAAAGAGAGAAATCTAAGAACAGATATGATCATGGTGCTCAGGCAATGGAAGAGCTTGTATTTAACACATCAAAACCATCAATATTCTTGTGACTCACTAAACTGTAAAACCTTTAAAGCAAGGAACAAATCACCTTCATCTCATTAATCCTACAAGCTAACACCAGGCATGGCACTCAATAGATACTTCATAAATGCTTACTGAATGAGTAAATGTTAGTTTTTAAAAATCACAGATTCCCAAAAATGGAGATCTCCAAAAAAGAAAGTGGGGGAATAAACATAGTAAATGACAAAGATGCCAAACTATAGACTTCCTGTCAATCTTTCTTTTGTTCCCCCAGAGCAGTTAGAGTAATATCTGAAATAAATACTTTATATCACAACCTTCTGCTACATCCAAAGATTCTGAGATCACCATCACCTCCCAAGTGATATGCAGGGAAATCACATTTCACACCAACAAATTATTACTGAAACAAAGCAAAGCGGTCCTCTAGGTTTTAAGTAGAATGGAATGGAATGATGTTTTCTGAACCCAGTTTCACTAAAATGGATTTCAGTCCAAATCCTCCAATAATTGTAACTCAATATCATCTGCCTGTTTATGCCCACCACACACACATACAGGTTTTTGATACGGTGAATCTTACTTAGATATATGGGGGGTGAAGTTTACTCACCCTTAACTACCATTCCTCCTCGGCTTCCCTAACTGCATTATAATCATAGTCATTACTGCCTTAATGATAGTAATAATGTTTTGTGCTTCTACAGCACTTTTCAGATGATCTCAAAGCATGACTGCATCGTGACTGTAAAAATTAAAAATGTGTGCCTCCTCTGGAATGGTGTTTATAATAAGGGCGGGAGCTCACAGACTTGTCTGACACCCACAAGTCAAAATTATGAGGAGGCTTGTACAGATTTGTTTCTTTTATTTAGCTAGGAAAGGGTGATTTTATGGACACAGGTCAAGACAAGTCTCCAGAGGAGCCCATCAAAGAAGAAAGACCTATTTCTTATCCAACACTCACTGACCTTATCAAACACATTTTATACTGACAAGGAGGAAGAAAAAATTTAATGCTTCCATAGTTTAAATCTGCAAAATGCCTTTCAAGTCATGACAACAAATTGACCAGATGCCCTGTGTAGTCTTGGTCTCCAATCTCAAGCCAAACCTGTATGACTTAAACTTCTCATCCTCATTTCATGTGATGCTTTCATAGTACCCCCCCCATCTATCATTGCAAGTTCTATATGGCCATTATTATAATTATCTTCCTATAATCTGAGGAAATCACTTAGAAAACACTAGAAAATATAGTGAATCCAATTTGCCCTTCATGAGGACCAGCCCATCGGTTAGAAGGGTCCTAAGTCATGAGAGGCTAAGACATTTCTGCCCCAGTCTAAGAAATTTCCCTCACCCACACTTACAGAATATACTTAGTAGTTACCAAGTACCCATGTAGTGCCAGGATAAGGCAAAGCAGTGGGAAGAATATGTAGAGATACAGTCTCTGCCCTTGAGGAGCTCATATTCTTTGTAGGCTAGATCCCATGAGAGGGGATAATTGGTCCTGCTTCCCCATGACTTCCCCAAGAAGTTTAGTCTCTACATGGCAACAGAAAGATGAATTTAAGATACAAATGAGATCATATTGCTCACCTGCTCAAAACCCTTTGTGTTGCTTAGCACAGTTAAAACGATATATAAAGTCTAACCATGACCGACAACAGAGATCCCTGGTTCTCTTGCTGCCTGCCTGTTTCTCCAGTCTCATTCTCTTCCCTGTGAACTTTCCAACTTAAGGCACCCTCACTTGCTTTCTGCTTCTCTAAAAATCTAAGCTTAATCACAGGATTCCACAATTACTGCTCCATCCTCTTATAACACTAGTCTAGACCATCATATGACTTGTTCCCTCATTTCATTCAGCTCTCTCCTCCAGCCTCAACTTCCCAGAGAAGCCTTCCTTAACCACTCCAACATGGCTATCCCAACTGTAATAGGTCCACTCTCTCTTTTTAGCCGACTTTATATTTATAATCCATATCCCTCTGTGGAATTATAATATATATGTTCATGTGATGGTCACCATTGCTCCTTTCCACTAGAATGTAAGTTTCACAGAGGCAGAGATTTTGTTGTGTTCATTACTGTAACCAAACCATCTAGAATAACACTCTTCACATAGTGCCTGCTCAATAAATATTGATGATAAATAAATTTGTCTATACCCACATTTCACCTAACAATACCACTGGATCATCTATTTTCTCCTAGTACCCTAGGGATTCTTTAAGGTCTTCAAGATGGGAAAAGAAAAGGAATGGATCTTTACCTTTTAAACCCAGACACAATGATGTGGGCTACAAGTTATATCTATGTTCCCGCAGTCATCCTTTACTGCCTATAATCCCAGTTCTCTCTTTCCTTTACACATTAGGCACTATAATTATGGTTTTATTATTGGGGACTGGCTGTCCAGTCATCAGGAAGCATCCTTCATTGACATGTATTGCCCCATGGACATAGATAGGCCTGATAATTGTGGCTTTTTGTCTACATCTACTCCTATTTCTTTTGAGCAGGCTAAATTTTGATGCATTCACCTATCCCAAGGTTTCCCCATAAGAGCAATAACAGGAACTAGATTGTTTTCATAAAGCTTCATGTTTATCTTGTTAGCCCGAAGGGGTCAATTTTTTTTTTTAAATCTTGATTTCTTATAGGGTATTTCAAACTATCAAAACAAGTTTGTTCAAAGAAAAAGCTACTTAGTTGAATTCACCAAGAGCCTAGCTGCCTACCTACAAACACATACAATTCTTTGTGCAAAATGTTAATGGACAAAATGCAAGGACACAAAAGCTCAAGTCTACCAAAATGAACACACAAATCTTAAGATATACCACATTGGTGCTTTTGAAATTCTGATGAGTTCAAATAAGTCTTGGAGCTTAGTGTAAATGTCTCATTCATAATTGCCCCAATTCTGTATAAAGCTGCCTCTCCAACAAAGATTATTCCCTCCTTTCCACCCCAGCGCCCAGTAAGGATATTGGTTTCCATTGCCAGCAGGCAGCACTCTGTGGCATGTGAGAAAACAGGCTGATGGCATTGTCTTTATACCTCTTTTCTGCTTTAATAATCACTTAGCAGTTGGCTTGATCTCATTGGCTGACAATAATACTAATTCAGAAAATGTTTCCTATCACAAAGAATAAGCCTTTTTTTCTCAGCAGTATTTCATGCCATCACCTGTCTTTCCAGAAAATGAGGTAAAACACTGCAGTGTTACCAAAATATTTAGTAAAAGTCACGATGTTGATTTTCTTTTAAAACTGTATTGAGCTGAGCTTAAGAGAATATCAAAAACTGCTTTTCCATTTCTGAACCTAAAAGTGAACCAGAGCTATGTAGCCACCCACCCATCTGTTCATCCATTCACCCATCCCTTTTAACAAGCACTAAACATCTACCCCAGGGCAGACCCTGCTGGAACTGGAACTTTAAGTATTAACAAGATATAGTCCTTGCTCTAAATCAATTATCTACCCTCAACCAAAACTTTTGTCTTCAACAATAACAATAGCTTTTAGGTCCAAACATATGTAGTCTGTGTAGCTTTACACCTACTAATTTTCCTTTCATGACTCTCTACCAAAGCTTTAATTGAATCCACACTACATATCTGTGATGTTGGGATTCTCCTATCTCCTTGTTTGATTATTCAGAGTACTTACAAAGTACTTGTTTCTTGGTTTGCCTATTTTTTCCCTTTGCTTTTCTGTTTTGTTTCTTAAATTCCACATATGTGAAATCATATGGTATTTGCCTTTCTCTGATTTATTTCACTTAGCGTAATACTCTCTAGCTCCATTCATGTTGTTGCAAATGGTAAGATTTCATTTGATATGACTGAATAATTTTCCTTTATATAAATCATGAACCTCATTTAACAGAAGCAGCAGCAGAACCTCAGGAATGCTGTGTCAGTTGTCCAAGGTTACATATGGTCTTCAGGGTAGAAATGGACATTTCTGAATCCACATAATTGCACTATGGCTTTCAGTTACCAACTGTATTATCTCCTTTTAGTCTTCTTTGGTTGCATACTCTATTGGCAAATATTTGTTAAACATGATGAACTAACTACATGCAAAATATTTGTATTCAATCCTTGCCTGCTTGGTAAATTTCTTCAATTCTGAAGTTGACCAGGTTGTTTATCTCTGATCCCTGAATCTAGAACTAGTTTCCTCTACAGTTTCTAGACTAATACTATTAAATATCATGCAGAATCTGACTTAAATAAATGTCTATTTCACCTCCATTTCAGAAAGGGTCAAAGCTTCCATTAGTCATATCATTTTTTAAGTTATTTTCTTATTTTGCATAGTAGTTTTTGGCTATAGCACGTTTTCTCCTTGTCCCACCTAGAGAAAAACATAAGTGGATTAGAGGAGAAAGGGCTAAGTCACGTTGCAATTCCTCGGCCGTACTTGAGAAACACAGGTGGATGAGCAGCTAGATGCACCAGGGCCCATGGCAAGTATAAATGGGAGCCGTGAATATAGATGACTACTCCAAAGCTCAGGTTACATAGATAGTTTTGTAATTTCTGCTGCTTTTTAACCAGAACCACTTCCCTCATTACCTTCATCTCTCACTTGCTGCTTGTAGAGCTACTTTAAACCCTAGTTCAGAAAGATGGCCCTTGAGATAGAAAGATGTAAAATCAAAAGCAGATGCTTTAATGTACTGGGGTCATGTCTGGGTCTGGAAATAGAAACAGGGACAGCAGGTTTTTATATTCTCTTGAGCAAATCCCAAGACATTCTTTAAAATTAAGCAGTCAAAAAATATAATTATTTCCATTAGTCAAAGGATACCAGGGCAAGATTTGTCAAATAAGGGACTGCAAGAATTTCTCCAAGTGGAAAGTACCGAGGCAATCACTGTTACCAAGGCATGAGTACCGAGGCAATCCTTGTTACCAAGAACTTTTGTGGGATGTATGCACCCTTCTCCCTCATTTCCAGATGTTATTGGATGAGATGTTAAAGAAAACAAGAATTAGGAACACCTGGGTGGCTCAGCAGTTGAGCGTCTGCCTTCGGCTCTGGGCATGATCTTGGGATCTGGGATCGAGTCCCACATCGGGTTCCTTGCAGGGAGCCTGCTTCTCCCTCTGTGTCTCTGCCTCTCTGTGTGTCTCTTATGCATAAATAAATAAAAGCTTTAAAAAAAGAAAGAAAACAAGAATTAAAAGACATAGACAATGAAAGAAAAAGGGTGGGATAGGTGAAAAGAGGGAGGATAGATGGCATAAAAAAGAACAAGTTTTTTTTAATAAAGATTTTATTTGTTTATTTGTTTGTTTGTTTGTTTATTTATTTATTTATGAGAGAGAGAGAGAGAATGCACACACGTGGAAGTTGGGGGGGAGAAGCAAGGGAGAGGGAGAGGGAAGGGAAAGCATCCCAAACAGACTTCATACTGAGCATGGAGCCTGACAAGGGGCTTTATCTCAGGGCCCTGAGATCATGACCTGAGCTAAAAACAAGAGTCAGATGCTTAATTAACTGAGCCACCAGGTGCCCCCAAAAGAAAAGTCTTGAAATCAGATAGGCATTAATTTAAATTCTGGCTTTTGCTATGTGTCCTTGCCCAAACTGGCTCATCTCTATAGTGGACACAGTTATATACCATAGGCCAAATGTAAACATTAAATGAGATGTTGAATGAAAAGAGCCAGCATGGTGTTTGACAGAGCAGACCCTCAATAAAGAGAGGTGGCAGTGACTGGTTTTGTTGTTGTAGTTGTTTGTTTGTTTTTTAGAGGAAAAGATTGAAGAAAGTGAGAGAAGAAAAGATGTTCTCATTGAATAGCATATGATTCTCAAACCAGATTTTTAAGAAATTTCTATTTCTAAAAGTCTACCTGGATAGTCTAGGATCTTTTAAATAAACTGTGATCTGAACTATTCTGATAATTCTATAGTGTATGGATACAAAGGTAAAGCTACCCAAAATAAAAACTGAAAAAGTTTTTGAGTGTACTGTTCATTTCAATCAGAATCACTTGTGGAGCTTCTGAAAGAAATCACATCCCCGATTATGACCTCCATCTAATTTGTTTTCAGTAAGTCTTGGGCAGGGCCTAGACATTTGTACTTTTTTAAAAGTTCCACATGTATTCCACACCCAAAAAATGTTGTTTTTGCTGTCATAAACACTACATAAAGTTGGGCATTTGAGCAATGTGAGGCTCCTCCTACCACTATCCTAAATCAATACAAAACATCAGTAAAGAAATAGGCATTCAACATTGCAATTTTCCTTATCAGATTAAAACCTACAGTTACAAAATATTTTATTTTCTGCATCTATTGGCTCAAACTTCCTCTGTGTTTAAATCTATCTATAAAATCAAGATGTGACCTACAAGAAAGACTATGGAAACACAATAAACTCTTCCTCTACAATGTACTCCAAGTATTCTTTGCAAGTACTCCATGTATTCTTTGAGGTTGTTAGATGTGTGTCCAAGTGTCATTTGACAATATGCTCCTGCTGTTTGCTATATGGGTCTATATAATGGGTCTATATAATGACATTAGTAACTTAATGACATCTACTTCAAATGTGTAGAGAAGCTCACCCTTGAAAATGGGGCAATGACTGTATGTAGCATGTCATGTTCTGAGGAGTAATCAGGATAACATTAAGTAATTTGACATTTTGTTTCAATTTTTTTGGATGCCTCCATCTGCACAAGTTATCGATTGGTGTATGGAAAATGAATTACTTCACTTCCGAATGGGTCATGAAAGAATTAAGACTATCAAGACTAAATGGCTAATAATGTACCAAGTTTCAGTAGAAAACACTTCATTGTCCATTGATACTTGTGGAGTACACTTTTTAATTCAAGATTACAGCTTTGATTGCTTAAAAAACCATTATTTCCACCATTCCAAAAGGAAAATAATTACAAGAACACAAAGTGTTTATTCTTATAAAGTTAACCATTTTGCAAAGCTTTGTTTGCAAAACCCAAATGAGCTTATAATGCATTTGTTTTTAAATAAGCAACAGAAAAATTGTTCCAAATAAATTTTAAAATGAAATGCCAGAAACTTGGGAAAATGTACTCAGTGGGCCAAGAAAACAAAAGAATGGATGGTGATGAGAATTTCCCTTCTCTTTCATCAGGTTCCACTTAGCTAAGGTCAGTCATGCAATTGCAGATAAACAAACAAAAGAATTTACATTTAAACATGGTACATTCCTAACAGGACTTCTCAGCACAGGGGAGAGAGGCCATCTCGTTGCTTTCCTACCTCATGTATGCACCAGCTGCTCCTCATCACTTGGGGAGCAAGTAGTGAAGTAGTGAACACTAGTGACTTATAATTAAAGTGAAGAAATTCCATTCAGATGTAATCATAAAGGGAAATGACAGAGACACAAAAGAAATGCAGAAATTAAAAAAAAAATTTAAACCCACTAAAACCTTAAAGGCCTGAAGTGACCCCACATTATTAAAAAAGAAAAACAAAATAATATATTGGCCTAAAAGAATTTTCCTTTTGATAGGAAAGCCACATCAATTGAGATGAATTCTGAGAAAAGGCAGCCTTGTTGGTATGAACGGATATCATTTTAACAGCTTAACAATGCAGATCAGCTGGTGAAAAAGGAAGGGTGGCCACTCATCAATCCTCTAATTATTTACCTTTTTTAGCACGCTGGAAGCTTTTACTGAACACTGAGTTTACTAGATATGCTTAGTCTTACCAAATAAGTTTAAGGAAAAATCACTTTGAGATACCCTGAATACCTTCTGTCTCTCATAAATGTTTAGACACAATGGAAATCTTTATTCAATAAGTTCATTTTATTCCATGGCTCATTTGTGCATTCTCTCTTTCTCTCCCCCAACATCTTCTGTCTTCTCTCTCTCTCCCTCTCTTCTTTGAATAAGGAGAAAGGGTCCAATGTCTTTTTCACTATGTTTCCAAGACACCTACGCAGAAACATACCTCTGTGGTGATGAAACAGATTAATCTTTCATTGAAATAGTCCCTCATATAATTTTTAACCTGAACAGAAATTACAGAAATAATCTAGCCTCATGGGCATAGAAATGGAGGCAACGGCACCATTCAATATTTGTGTGGGCCATCAGTTGAATTAGGACAGGATGGATATATGGCAAAAGAGTTGCCTAATATGGAAGAGTAGAAGAAAACAAAATGATGCATCAACGATATTTGCACGAATTGTTTGCCAAGTTACCAAAGTACTGATCTACTATAGGTATCAGAGCCAAATGCGACCCTTCAGCTCAATTTTTATATTCCCAGACCTGAGTCCCTGACTCTAAATTGACTTGTATCACTGAGGGTAACTTTACATCATAAACAGCTAGTTCTACTATTTGAATAGTTGGGAACCTAAAACAATATATTCAATGCACAGAAGTTAATGAAAGTCTGTTAAGACTTGCTTACCAGATTCCATCAGCTCTCTTTGTAAAAGCACATTCAGAAGCTTTACTCTTCAGAAACAGTGTGAAATAGAGGAAATCACATGAACTGAAGAGCAATGGAGACCCCATTTTAGAAGCTCCACCACAGGCCATGTGATTTAGAAATAATAACATTTACTGAGAAATTAGTATTTGCCAAAAACTGTTTTTGACACTTGACATGTATTAAGTGTAGTCTATATAACAACTGTATGAATTAGATGATGTTATTTTACTGATGTTGAAACAAATACAGAGAGTTTCAAATAGCTGATTAGTGAGAAAGCCAATATTTGATCTCCTGGTGCTAGTTGGTTAAGAATCATGCTCTTATCTACTCTAATGTTATACCATTCTTTAGCATTATTTAATTTGTCTGACTCTAATTTATGAGAAGGCAAGGATTGTGATGATTACATAATACATAAAATGTCCTTAATGTTTTATAGTTCTACCCTTAAGGGGACTTCTAATTCCAGTCATGAGGAGGTAACATAGACCAGATTTATTCTCCTGCCTTAATAAGAAAACTATCAGGGGGTGAAGGGATATGAAACAATGATATTCAAATATAAAACTGGTAGCATGGGCCCAGTGGTCCCTGAGAAAAATGAAACAAATAAAATGGCCTCTATGATTGCCTTCAGAGTTTCCAGGCTGCAGTACAGAAAAGGAGATCCCAAATAGAACCAGAGGTCTTCCTGAATTGAGGGTACAAGATGTTGGAGTTCAAGGAGGCTAAAAGATCTAGAATTAGTGGGGCAGAGTATCAGAGAGAGTTATGCAGAGAGCAGCCCCCAGAAATCTGAAAAGGGGTGCTATTGAGTTTTTGGCTGAATACTAACATGCATGTGTATGAAAGGAAATTATACAAAGGTAAGGAAGGAAGAGGTGAACAATTCCTGAAATTCATACAGGGCTGAGAATAGTTCTATTCCAACCACACTGATTAGAAGGATCTCCTTGTACATGGGGAATTGAGTCCTCAGTATGGCATTGCCTTAGAAGTGGGGATGAATTAGTCTTAGACTACATTGTGTCTGTCCTAATGAAACTTAAAAGCAAGGTTTAAAAGAATCAGACTGATTCCAAGAACTTTAACTGCAAACGAGAACAAAGCCAAACAAAAATCATCATTCAACTACACATAGTTTACAATGTTGACATCCCATCAAAAATTACTAGGCATGCAAATAAGGGGAAAACTATGACCCATTTTTAGGAGAAAAATCAATCAATATAAATAGACTCAGAAATAAAAATATGACAAAATTAGTAGATAAGGGTATTAAAACAGCTATGATAAATAAGTTCAAGAAGGGAGAGGGAAAAAACATGAACATGATAAAGAAAAATGGAATATACAAAAAGAACCAAATCTGACATGAAAGAAATGCACTGAATGCAATTGAAAATAGATTAGACATTGCAGAAGAAAAGATTAGTAAACTTGGAAACAGAATAGAAAATGCCCAAAATAAAACAAAGACAGGGGAAAAGACTAAAATATGAACAGACCATAAAGGTGGAACAATATCAAATGATTTAACATGCAAATAGAGAGATAAAATATTTGAAAAATATGACAAAAATTTTCTGAATTTAATAAGAACTATAAACTCACAGATCCTATAATCTCACCACACACCAAACCAGATAAACATTAAGAAAACCAATCTAATGTACATGATATTTAAATCGCTGAAACCAATAATCAAGAGAAAATCTTAAAAACATTCAGTGAAAAATGCATTACATATAGAATACTGGAGGTAATAATGACAGCAGACTTCTTTTGAGAAATTATGCAAGCAAGAAGACAATGTACTGACAGCTTTAAAATATTGAAACCAAAACTCTCAACCAAGAATTCTACAACCAGGAAAAATATATATCAAAAATGAAGGTGAATTTCAAACTTTGTCAAATAAAAGCTTTAAGAATTTATCACTAGAAATTCTTCAGAGGGAAAATAATACCAGATAAAAACTTGAATCTCCACAAAAACATGAAGAGCATTAGGAATAGTAATATATGAGTAAATTAAAAAAACATTTTTTGCATGTTAAATTTCTTTTTTTGAAAGATAATCACTATTTAGAATAAAATTAATAATAATGTAGTATGGACTTCAATATATATATAAAAGTAAAATGTATGATACTAATGTAAACAATTTGGTTTGGCAGGAGTCACTTAATTTCAGTTTAATGATATGCAAATGAGAGTATTTGTATTAATTCAATCACTTCACTTAAAACACTTAGCATAGGACCTAGCATATAGTCATTAAGGTTAACTATTGACGTTACATTTATTCCTGTATAATTTGGATTTTTACATGGAAGATAGGTGTATATTATTCAGCGCCATGACAAGCCATATTGAGGTTGCAGGAAAAGGGAAAATCAGAAATGCTGATCCTTTTTTATTTAAAATTTTGATATTGTGTCCATCATGGTCTTTTAACGTTATTTTTTATTTTTTTAAATATTATATTAACATATTATTAATGGGAGAGGGGTTGATGCCTAAGTCTAGTGACTCAATCTTTCTCCTCCCAGCCTTGTACCACTATATAAATAAAAGAAGTGGCAGAGAGGCTTATTCCTTGACTACAGTGCTCACCAATCAAATAGAGTTATATAGGTATGGCCTCCTACTCTGAAAGAATGGGAGTTGTTAGTAACCTGAAGGTGAAGTGTTTTTTCACTATTAAGGCATTTCCTATGCCTTCTTTCAAACACCTAGTTCTCCTAAAAGTATTTTTACAAAGAATTCAGTTTACTGAAAAGTTGTTTGCACAACACTTCATAAAAATGTTTTGCTGGCAAAATGACCTCAAACAAGAAAAGTAATTTGGTAACACTCATGTTCGGTTTGTGTCAGGTATTGTCCTAAACATTTTACATATGTCAAATGATTTACTTCTCTCCATAGCCATATGAAATAGGGACCATTTTAATCTCTATAGATGAGGAAATTGAGATCCTTTAATGTTACATGACTTTCTCAATATCACACAACTGGTAGTGGCAGTTAGGATTTGAAACTAGGTTTCTTGATCTGGGGCCTCACTCTTAACCACCACGCTACATGGCCTTTCACTCCCAAACTTAGGAGGCCGAGATCCAGAAAACCATAGGATTTCAGTAGGCAGCAAACACATCTAGGACCCTTTAATTCCTGCTTTTTATGTTCCCAGTCACTGACAGGCAAGTATCATGGGTGGGTAATCATATCAACAGATGATTCCACTGCCTAAATGTTCAGGAATATAAAAGAACATTCTCTATGATTTATAGTTATATTGGCTGTTCATTGGCAGAAAGAAACACAGAACACACACACACACACGGGAATTCATTCCACTTGTCAAGTGTAGAAAGCAAGCACACTTGGATCACTTAGGCCTGTGCCCCCTTTTTCTCATTATGATATCTTTGCAGTCATGAATTCCTCTGACAGCATGTCAATTTGGAAAATGGTATCTCTGTTGAAAGCTTGATGAGTACATCTTATTTTTAATGCTAACTAATTCCTGCTTACAGATAATCCTCCTCGAGTGATGTTTACATAAGATACACAGAAATGACAGGATAAAAATAGTTACTATGAAATTCTCCACAGGCTATAAACAGTTTTAACTTTTGGCAAAAGGACTTTATTATTTACATACTCAGACAAATATAGGTCATACTCTTCTCAGATTATTAATGTTCTTCTGCAAATAACTCAGTGCGTAAATATACCAATAGAACCCCTTACTGTGTCTTAATTAAATTCTAGCAATCTTGTTCAGAGTTTTGTATATTTGGTTTATCTTAGGATCATCATTAATATATATCAACAATATTGCAGTCGAGATCTTTTCTTGCCTTCTTTTTTAAAAAAACAAATACAGTCAGAAGTAATTTATTTCCACTGATAGATAATGTCTAACTCCAAAATCTCAAGATTCCAATCCCCTACTGTCCAAATGTCCATAAACTTCAAATAACATCAACCCAAATGCCATGCTTCTAGTAGAGAATGAAGTGGCAGATTCTGTAACTGAAGTAAAGAGCACACTGGTTTACATTAAAACAGTTATTTCTCTGTCAAATCCTCACAGCAAGAACAGAATCTCAGTTCAACTTTTTTAGGCCAAATGAAGCATCATGTTTATAAATAAAGCCTTCAGTCCTTTTCCTCTCTAAGCAGTAAATTCTTTGCAACCTCTGGCATCTGCAGTATGAACATCTGTCTGATTTAGTTGCAGGACAAAGTTACTCTGTTATGGAAAAAGCAAGCATTTCTCCACTCACCACCATATCCCAAAACATTCCTAAAATGTAGGTGTCCTATGGGGTCTGTGGTAGGTGGAATAATGATTCCCAAAGTATGTCCATATTCTCATCCCTGGAACCTGTGAATACTTAAATTATATGGCAAAAAGGGCTTTGCAGATATGATTAAAGTTAAGGACCTTAAGATGGTGCAATTGTCCTAGATGATTCAGGTTGGCCCAATTGATTACATGGGCATTTAAGATAGAAAACCTGAGGTGCTTGGGTGGCTCAGCCAATTAAGTGTCTGACTCTTGATTTCAGCTCAAGTCATGATCTCAGGGTCATGAGGTCAAGCCCCATGTCAGGCTCTGTGTTCAGCATGGTGTCTGCTTCGTATTCTCTCCCTCCCTCTTCCTCTGCCCCTCCCCCTGCTCCTGCAGGCAATCAATCAATCAAATCTTAAAATAAATAGGAAAATCTTTCTCAACTGGGTTTAGACTCAGAAAGAGAGATAGGAGAACAAATGGCCAGAGATGCAGTGTTGCTAGCTTTGAGATAGACAAGGGACTGGACTTGGGTCCCCTCAATTCTGACCATTAAATCCAGTATTCCTTGACAGCTGAAACCCTATGACCACTGAGTGGCATAACTTGCAGGAATGCAGAAGCAGGATGCTTACCAAAGGAGGGACTCAATTAGAAAGACTGGTGAAGATCCGACCTACCTAGTCTGCACCAAGGTGGACCCCCATGCTGATGTCTCACCCACTTTTTCTTTCATTTTAATGCTAAAAAAATCATGCCCAGGTGTGGGATTTAATATGCTAATGAGATAGGTACATGTTTTATCCACTGTGCCTATGTATCCAACTTAACTGTATCTCTTCCTGCCTCTCCATGCTTAGATGTCACTCCTTTCTTGGTATAGCCTCTTTAAAAACGGCTTGAGGTCTTTGTTCTGAGAATTGGCATGAAGGACTCTTTCCTTTGTGCTGCCTCCCTTGTGATCGAGCCTAAGCCCCTATAAACATCTTGCCTGGAAGTTCTCATCAGGCCCTCATTTGATTCCATTACTTGAGAACCCAAGGACCTGAGTCAGTAATAGCTTTAAAGTTAGAGAAGGGACCACAAGCTAAGGAACATGGAACAGTCTCTAGAAGCTGAAATAGGCAAGAAAATAGACTGTCCCCTACAGCTTTCAGAAAGAAATACAGTCAACACCTTGATTTTAGCACAATCACAACTGTGTCACACTTCTAACCCGCAGAACTGTAATAAATGTGTGTGTTTTAAACCACTAAGTTTGTAGTAATTTGTTACAGCCGCAATAGGAGACTAATACAAAATATATTCAAGAGGCAACTCAATCAGCTCCACAAGGAATATCATTGCATCTTTTAAAAGGGTATTTTTAGAATCTACTCCTTAAAGGAAATACATTGCGAAAATTAATTTTATGTGTCAGATGGACTAGCCATGGGGTTCCCAGAATAAACATATTTCTGGGTGTGTCTGTGAGGGTGTTTCCTGATGAGATTAGCATTTGAATCATAGATTCAGTAAAGCAGATTACCCTCCCAAATGGGCATCATCCAAACCATTGAGAGCCTACAAGAACAAAAGGTATATGAAGAGGTAGTTTTCCCCTTTTGCTTCCTGTCTGCCTACATTGGGACATCTGGTCTCATCTTTTCTGGCTCTCAGACTGGAATTTATACCCTTAGCTTCCCCAGTTCTCAGGCCTCAGAATAAATTATACCAGAGGCTGTCTTGTGTCACCAGCTTGTAGATGGTATATTATGGGACTTCTTTGCCTCCATAATCTTGTGAGCCAAGCCAGTTCCTCAAAACAAAAATATATATTAATTTATCTATATACATATAGATATCCATGTATCTTACTGTTTCTCTAGAGACCCCAAATACATGAACTTTCTCTTTTTTAAAAGATTTTATTTATTATTTATTTATTTGAGAGAGAGAATGAGCAGGGGGAGGAACAGAGGGAAAACCAGACTCCCTGCTGAGCATGGGGCATAACTCAGGACTCAATCCAAGGACCTGAGGTCAGGACCTGAGCTTAACCAGGTGAGCCACTCAGCCACTCCTGAACTTTATTCTCATCATGCAGAACCATGTATGCTATTAGGACATGAAAAATTTATTAATCTTCTATTCTCCAGGAAAAAAAACTAATAGAATGTTCTTAGGTACTGAAACCAGAACTACAGAACTGTAAACCTCAAGCTTCAACAATTTCTCATCCTTCATTAAGATGCAACATCCCCAGAATTTCCTAACAGCAGCTCTTGATTATTCATATCTTGGGTTTGCCACCAGGTTGTAAGGATAAGAGGTGTGGTGGGGAAGGACAGATAAGTGACACAGCCCTGACTCCTAGGTGATTTCCTTAGAGAACCAGAGTTTCACACCCACCTGGGGTGTGATCAATTTATCATTTACTCATTCCTTAAGCAAATAGTGTTTATCTACAATTTCCAATCACTGTGGTGGGTGCTGGGGATATAGTGGTGAATGTGACAGACAGTGCTTCAACCCAGAAGCTGGAATTTACTGAGTTTACAGAACAATGAGAGCTAATAGAACAATAAGAACTTCTCCCCAGCTCATAAGCACCTGGTTGAGAATTTTGCTCTGCAAATAGGAATAGAAATGACTTAGTAACTGATGTAGTTTCACAACATAGGTGAGCTGATTATATACTTGGGAGTTGGGAGACCAAAGGAAAAAGTGAGGCTTTCAAAATAATTTTCATATGCTAAAGAGGACCTATAAGACACTGGAGACCTTGCCATTGTTAAGTTAAGGTTATTTTTCCTTCTAGTAAAGCATTATTAACATTAAGACAGTTGGGAATTTCCTTCTGAAAGTTAGGTTATTGATAAGGATTTTTTTTTTCTGAAATCACTAAGACATTTGTAAAATGTACAGTTTACACTTGTAAGCTGTAATCTCTGTAAATTAATCATTTGTTTTTCCTTCCTTTAGCTTTAGGGAAGCCAAAAGTGACTGAGGAATCTCACACACATATTCCACCAGGACAGGAAGGAAGGGGTGTTGCCCTGTGTCTGGTGTGCTTTGTCCTTAGCTGGTCTTCTGCTCCTTCATCAGTAAATACTGAGACTTCACCCTCCAGGTGATTTCCAGCTTTACATCTAAACCCATTCCTGACCAGAAAGAACAGGACTGCAGAGGTCCAACTTTATTCTATTCTCTGCTCTACGAATGACTTTTCCTGTGCACAAGCTGAGCAAGCCCTTTTAACCTGGTTGTTCTCAAATTCTAGTGTGCAAAGGAACCACCTGGAGTGCTTGTTTAAAATACGAGTTCCTGGGATCCCTGGGTGGCGCAGCGGTTTGGCGCCTGCCTTTGGCCCAGGGCGCGATCCTGGACACTCGGGATCGAATCCCACGTCAGGCTCCCGGTGCATGGAGCCTGCTTCTCCCTCTGCCTGTGTCTCTGCCTCTCTCTCTCTCTCTCTCTCTCTCTCTGACTATCATGAATAAATAAATAAAATCTTTAAAAAATAAAATAAAATACGAGTTCCTGGGTGCTCATCAAGCTAGCCTGATTAGGTGGGTGTAACATGAGAGCCAAGAGTCAGAATTTTAAACAAATATCCAGGTGAAATCTGTTCAGATACTACAGATTGCACTATGACAAACACAGATTTAACTCCTACATTTTTTATATCCATAAGGCTATGATGTTATTACATTTATTAAAAAATAATTTTTGATTTATTCTGAATTTTAAAAGTTTACTCATGTTGAAGAAAAAAAATTATACAAAACAAATCAGCCCACCTTCAATTATACAAAGATAATCACTTAACATTTGGTAGATTTTCTCCCATCTGTTTCCTAAGTGGATTAGAAAAATATTTGAAGTCAGGCTGTATATAAAGGTCTGGGTCTTGCCAATTTCAAGTAAATATTATAAACAATTACCTATATGATTAAATCCTTCAAAACTGAAATAGCTTTTGATTGGTCTTCTTTTAGGTTGCTTAGTAAAGCTTATAAACTTTCTTTCTGTCAATATTATATACTTTGTGATAACTTTATTTAAATATTTTCTAATTTTGTGACTATTAAATTGTTTCTATTATACTTTCACATTTTAAAATAGTGTCAGATTCAAGAGTAAAATTATATAATTTCTGATTCCTAGTCCAAGTTTTGTCTTGGAATTTCTTCTTTGAGATGTCATTGTGCCTTGGTGTAAGGATGGAGTGGCTAGTCTGTGAGAACACATTCAGGGAGCATTGTAACATGTAGGAAATCTACTAATTCTCATGTGTTTAAGTTTTAGAAGGAGACCATATTTCATTCTCTTGCTAGTTCTAATTAACACTAAAGTTGATAATAACTTTCTGTATGATTTGTGAATTAATAACTGTCTCCTTCCTAATATTTATATTCATTGATTTTTCTTATTCCATCCATTAAAAAGCAATGCTAAAAATTACTGATAACTTATATACTTACTTTATTCCTGGTTTTGACATTATTCTAGCCTTTCACCTTTAAATGTCATACTATCTATTTATTTCAGGCTGATCATTTTAGTATTTTAAGCAAGTTTTCCCCTGTCATAGGTTACTAAGACTCTTGATTTTAAGATCAAGAGATGTGGCATTTTGGGTGCTTGGATGTCTCTATTGGTTAAGCCTCTGCCTTCAGCTCAGGTCATGATCCCAGTGTCCTGGAATAGAGCCCCCACATCAGGCTGTCTGCTCAGTGGGAAGTCTGCTTCTTCCTCTATCCCTCCTCCCTGCTCATGCCCTCTCTCTTTCTTATGCTCTAATAAATAAATAAAGTCTTCTTTAAAAAAAAAAAAAAGAGCTGTGGCATTTTGCCAAATAATTTTTAACATCTACTAAGAAAACAATATACATACATTTATTTTCTTTTCAGCTTAGTCTAGCTTAGTAAAACAAATTGAGAAGATGTCCATCTTATACTAAGCTTTGTTTCAGAGCATAGATTCATCTTTTCTTCAAAGATTTAAAAGAATTTGCATTTAAAAAACAAAATTGAATTTCTGAGAATTTCTTTTTGATGCCATGCATGTGAAAAATAGGTTGAGTATAAAATGCTTAAGTCATAGTTTTCCCTCAAAATCTAAAGACTATTGCATAGCATTTAATATTTTGAAAGATATATAATTCATAAATAGCTTGTTTCTTCCCACCTGCATGTTTGCAGGAATTTTTCTCTTTTTCCACCTAAATTTAAAATATGTTAAGTGTAGATGCAGTTTCTTTTTTATTTTGCCTGAATTTGATAATTGCTTACAAGGTGAAAACTTAAATACTCGTGGCAAATTTTCTCCTCTTAATATTTATTTATTTATCTGTCCTTTTTTCCTCATATTCCTAGATTTAATAGCCTGGGACTACTCTTCATATTTCTTATATGTTATCTTATAATTATTGTTTAAATTTTTCCACGAGTTTTGTGACAATTTCTCAAAATTGGTTGAAGATAGTCATAATAGATTCATCAATGTGTTTTCAAATTTGTCTTCCAGGTTTACAGCAGCATGCCTATAAATTAACTAGGCATATGATATTGCTTCCTGAACTGAGTTACTGTCCTTATAAAGTACCAACTCCAGATAGGTCTCTACTTCATTCAATAAACCGTTTCAATCAAGCACAAGCTATGAGCAGCATCATGGCAGTAACTCAAGGTCCACGAATCTCAGAGATTTTACTGAGATTGAGATGTGTGTGGCACTCCCTATATCTGCTAACTGCCTAATGATTAAACTGTCCCAAGTCTATGTCACTCTGAAGGAAGGACCAATCAGGCTGTGAGTCTCTACAAACAAAGAAAAGCCTGCTTGGTAAAATCCCTTTAATATTTGCCACCTCAAACAAATAAAGTCTCTCCTTTATCAGATCCTAAAAAACAAAAATTCTTTAATAAGATTCTTGATGGTATTCAGACCTAGTTTTCAGTTATGATAAGGGGTTCCCTTCTTATTATGGCCCTTTGTCAAACGGGCATGTGGGACAAAGTCTAAGGTGACAAACAGACTCAGACCATGTCATCATACAAGAACATCATCATTCTGATAAATACCTCAACATAAATACAAAAAAAAAAAAAAAAAAGAAAGAGTGGAGAGTTAAAATAAATCATTCAAAAACTATGTTGGACAATAGTAATGATTTAACATGAATATTACTAAACTCCAAGAAGAGAAAGAAAATAGAACATCAAAACATTTAGAGATAATGGCTAACAATTTTCTCAAACTGATGAAATACAGCACATCACAGATCTGATAAGCTCAGAGAATCCCATGCTGTATAAACATGAAAAGACACACATAGACACATGACGGTCAAATTTATAAAAATCAAAGACAGAGAAAATCTTGAAGATAAATATAAGAAATATACATAAAGAGAAACAAAGATATGAAATACACTAGATATTTTGTCAGAGATTACACAAATCCAAAGATAATAGACTTACATATTTAAAGAATTGAAGGAATAAAACAGTAACAAAAGAAAAAACAAACAAAATCTGCTGGCTCAGAATTGTATATTTAGCAAAAATATCTTTCAATAATGAAAGTCTTTTCATAAACCTAAAGCTGAAATAATTGTTAGATGTGTACTCAAAAAAATGTAAAGGAAAATCTTCCAACAAAAGTATGGCACCATTTAAAAATATGGATCTTACACAGAAAAATTAAGAGCAAGAGAAATGACTTTTTAAAAGGATGCTCTATGAAAAAGATATTGCTCTTACTTTAACTCCTTTAACAATAATTGTCTATAGCAAAAACAATGTCTTTTTTTAAAGATTTTATTTATTTCCAAATAAATACACAGAGAGAGAGACAGAGAGAGAGAAAGGCAGAGACACAGGCAGAGGGAGAAGCAAGCTCCCTTCAGGGAGCCCCATGCAGGACTCGATCCTGGGACTGAGGATTCTGTCCTGAGCTGAAGACAGACTCTCAATAGCTGAACCACCCAGGTGCCCCTGCAAAAACAATGTCTTGCCAGATTTATAATATGTAAAAGTGAAAATATGAAATAATATAAACTATAAGAGAAAGAAAATGAAAGAATATTGTTGAAAGCTTCTTATGCTATGTGTGAAATAGTGTAATATAATTTCAATGCCAACTATTTTAAGTGATATTTATTTCAACCTTAGAGCAATCTTGAAAAAATGTAAAAGAGGTATAGCTAATAATAAGCCCATAATGGAGAGAAAACAATCCAAAAAAGGGGAGAAAGGAGGAGAAGGAGAAATCAGGATAGGGCAAATAGAAGAGAAGCAACAATATGTTAAATGTAAACGTGTCAGTTACATTAATATAAATAGTCTAATACACCAATTAAAAGGCAAAGATTGTTAGATTGAATTTTTCAAAAAGCAAGACACAACTATATTCTATCTTTAAGAATCCTCTTTACCTATAAAAGCATAGTAAATAGCACATAAATAGTAAAAGGTTGAGAAAAGCTATACCATGCAGACACAAATCAGAAGAAGGTTGGAGTGGCTGTTATATCAGAAAGACCTCAGCACAAAGAATATTACCAGGAATATATAGGGACATTTCATAGTGAAATAACAACTGTAAATGTGATTGCACTCAAAAGCAGAACCTCAAAATACATGAAACAAAACTAAGAGAACTAAAAGAAAAAGTCAAATCCACAATTTTTGTTAGATATTTCCAACTATTCTTTTAGTAATTTGTAAAACAACAGAAAAATCAGTGAGGATCTAGAAGACCTGAACAACACTATCAACTAACTTCACCAGATTGCTATTTATTGGCTCTTCCATTCAATGACAGAATGGCATATTTTATTTTCTAGTGGTATGGAACATTCACCATGATAGGCTATACTCTGGGCCTGAAAATGAATCTCAACAAATTTTTAAAAAATTAAATAATGCAAAATACAACTTCTGACCACAATGAAATTAAACTATGTCAGTAACAGAAAGATACCTAGAAAATATGCCAATGTTTAGTAATTATGAAATTGGTTTCTCCTAAGTCTCTCAAATTTATCCTTTTTCTCCTTAAACCTAAGTCTGTTTGGGGGGTTTTGTCTCAGAGGGCATCCCCAGCTTCCCATGCTCTAAGACATTAAACATTCCTGCTTTTTTCTTTTTTAACACCCCAACCTCTCTAACACACACAGACTCATCTGTTGACAGGGTTGTGGTGCTACCTCTGAGAAGTCTCTATTTCACAATCCCCAGTTCAGGTTCTTATTACCTCCCCTGTGGCTATTCTATCAGCTTTCCAAACAATCTTCTTTCATTTACTCCTTCAATCCAGTCTTACAACAAGTGTTATCTTCCTAAAACAGGATTTCCAATGAAGTGTGCACAATGATCTGTTAATCCTTTTAGATACACTATCACAAAAGTATTTCTGTGACCAAAAATATTAGGAAAACATAGCTTATTACATTTGTCTCTTTGAGCCTTACAACACCTCTTGGCACATTAATATTATTTGAAGTATTGCAGTAAAAAAAACCTGTTTAACTTTGCTTAACCTAGCATGTCCCAAATTTGTTTGGAAATTAAGTTGTTGTTGGGTTTTCTTCATATAATACCTACCAATAATCTAAGGATAAGTGTTTAAAAAGAACATCCTTCAGCAAATACTTTCCTAAATCACAACAAAACTTCACTTTTCCCTTCCTTTGAAAAGCTGATGTTTAGACCTGGTTATGAAATGACACCCAAGTTCTGTGGCCTAGCTGCAAGGTCTTTCATGGTCTGGCTTCAATGTTCCCTTTTGAGCCGGTCTTCCTTATGCTCTCCATGCTCAGTCCACCAAACCTGTTCATGACTCAGCTATTCTGGACCAGCATCCATGACTCAAAAATACCTTGTACTTTCCTACTGCTCATCTTGTTCTTTCCCCGTGTTCACTGTTTAAGTCTACCTGTACTTCCATACACAGCACAAATACAACATCACCTGTGATGAGGTGTCATTTATTTATTCAGAAAACATTAATTAATATCTACTAAGTCGTAGGTACTGGGGTCTGTTCCAAGAGGGCTCCAGTTGGAAATAATCTCTTACCACAATAAGACAGCGAGCTCTTATTGACAGCGAGCTCTTCCTATGTTCCATCTCTGCTTATATTTTGTGTATATTAAAGCACTTATCAAAAGCTGATCCTCAAACACACTAGGTTCTCTTCTGCCAAAGGTTTACAATTGCTATTCCATCTCCTGGACTACTCTCCCACGTATCTGTATGGCCACTTCCTTACTTCTTAAAGTCTTGATACAAATTGGATCTTCTCTATGAGACCTTCTCATTCTTTACAATTATAGTGTCCCTTCTCTCTTTTTTACCTTACTTTCCTCCGTAATATATACCATGTGCTATAATTAACTTTTATATAGCTGTGTGTTGTAATCTCCACAATCACAGGGATCTTATCTATTTCATTCACTGCTCTATGCTTGTTACCAAGAACAATGCTCACTACTTAGTAGATGTGATGGCTAATTTTACATCTCGACTTGGCTAAACCACATAACTAGATATTCAGTCAAATACTAGTCTAGATGTCACTGTAAAGGCATTTTTACATGAGATTGATATTTAAATCAATAGATTTTTGAGTAAAGTAGATGAGCCTTCATAATGTGGGTGAGCCTCATTCAATCAGCTGAAGGCCATAAGAGAAAAAAAACCTGAGCTCCCCCAAAAAAGAAGGAATTCTGCCCTTAGACTGCTTTCCAGTGGTAGTGTTCTGTTCACTCTTTTCTGGATCTCCAGCCTGCTATCCTATACTTCACTGATTTCAGGCTTGCCAGAACTCACAATCTTGTGAGCCAATTCCTTAAAATAAATCTATCTATATATGGATATGGAAATAGGTATGTATATCATCTGTGTCTCTATCATCTATCTATCCTATCTATATATGGGTATAGATATTTATATCCGTGTATCTATCTTTCTATCTCTCCATCTATCCATCTGTCTACTGAGAGAGAAAAATTCTGATTCTCTTTTTCTGAGGAATTCTAATACAGTAGGCACTCAGTAAATATTTGAAGAATGAATAAATGACTTATTTGTAGTTATTAACAGCTTAGACTCTAAGCTTCTTGAAGGGAGTATAACTTACATACCCTTCTATTTGTTTGGTGCCTAATACCATTTTTCATTAATTCATTCAATATGTATTTTTTGATTACTGACCTAATACCAGGCATTAAGCCCATGCCATGTACATTCCTATACTTCTCTACCTCTGGTTGTGTCCTCTCCCCGACCCCATTCATTTATTTAATTCAACCTATCTTTCAAAATCCAGTTCAAATACGTCTTCTATGAATAGGAAGCCATTCATCTATTCAGCAAACATTAATTAAATGTCGACTATGTACCAAGTACTGGGTCATGTTTGTTGAATAAACATATGAGCTTCTAAAAAGAAAGTGTTACATAAGGAGAAAGTGGGCATGATTAAGAAAAACAAAGGTGAACGTGTTAGAGAGTCTATACATTAATAAGATCACAAGCAGCAAAAATACATAGATCAATTGATTGGAATCACTTTAGTCGCCCATGAAATGTAGTCACTGAACGGCCAAAGGACCACAGCCCTGAGCATTTAGTATAGGAAAGAAGCATATTCATATGAAATCAGAAAGTCAAGCAAATGTGGGAAGTAAGAAGTAGACAAGACCAAATAGTATAGCAGGTAGGGAGTAATAAAGAAGGAAAACGGTAAAGGGTTTTCAAAGGAACATCATTTTTGCACCTTATCCATATTTTTACCATCCATCAAAGGTGATCAGTCCAGGTTTAGCATCAGCACTAGCAAGCAAAAGCTTTATGTATGAGGTAAAGAGCAGTCTTCTTGGCTCCTGCCTTACACTGAAATGATATATTAGGATAACAGAGATTGACAGCTGGGAAAGGTCACTTCTCCAGTCAGCCCAGCACACCTTCTTATCTTGCCTCCATGTCATAATAAACTTCACTTGCAGACCCTGTCTGAAAGCACATCCATATGCCTTGGATGCTCTAGGAATGGAAAGGTCATGTTGGACCTGAGTGCCTCTTGGTCATGTGTGGGTGCTCGTGGTCTACCCTGACTTGCATATATTTGTATTTAAAGCCATAAGCAGGTAAGTTTCCATCTCCTGTTCAGCCTTTCAGCCTGAGTCTGAATCATAAATTATATATTTTTTTCTTTTTACAGTCAGAAAAATCTCCTCTTCAATGATAATAAAATCAGTGGACCAGCTTCTGCCCTTCGTTACTTATGTACTAATCCTGCTGAAGTCAGCAAAATTTAAGGGCATGCAACTTTGGGCAGAATGTATTCCAACTTTTTTTTTTTCCTTGCTGGATTTTTATTACCTGACATCTTTCTGATTCCTCTGGATTGCACAATAAGGGAAGGGTGGCCCAGTTTGGGTAAAATAAAAAATGACCCAAACCACTGACCTAAATCCTGTCTTTGAAATTTAAAATTACATTTACTAGGAAGGAAAATAGTTTTTTGAGTGTGGGTGGTTTTCTTTTTCAAAACCCATTTTCAAATGTTGACCTCCTGAATGTTATCATACCAGTTTGGATTGGAAAACAGAGGGGTAGGTAAACATTTTTTTAAGCTTGGTGGGGGGAGGTCATCCTTTCTGAATTCATTATCTGCAAAGAAGCAGGAAATACCAAGAACTTTTTTTTATTCCAAAAGATTTCCTGGTTGCCAGATTTGACTCCAAAAGTAAATTGTCCAATTTCGTGAAATATTGAGACTTTTTGTCTTTCCTTCTTTCAAAGGTGAATTCAGGTAGTGAAGAAGCAGAGGCAGGAAAGCTTTGCTTGAGGAAAGTGATAAGGGATGGAGATGAGGAATTCTCCTTTGCACAAATAAAGAGGCCACGTGCATAGTTGCCACACAGATGACAGCCCGCATGATTTGATGTAATGACTCAAAGACTATACCACCATAAACCTCACAGCTTTTCCCTTGAGATGCTTACCGATGTTAGTCTTTTATAGTAAGATCCCATCTCTAGAAGCACTCTGTAAGATATCTGGGCTATAGGACTCTTAACACATTATAACCGTACACTCAATTATTTACCAATTCCCTATCTGAGATTAGAGCTCTGACTTAATGGAACATGACACAGGAAAATTTTGATAAGAAAGAAGAAGGTTAAATGTGATAATGGAGGAAGGAAAGATTGGAGCAAAGCTCTCTGTACATTACGTTAACACTATGTTGTCATTCTTTGTATATAGAACTAGTCTCTGACCTAAATTGATCTCCTTAAAATTGGGGTCTCTGGCTCATTTACTTTTGTTTCACCAGGCAGCTGGCATAGGGCCTGATAATATGGATGCAGTTTAACATAGTGCTTTGGTTTTACAGTCCTGGGCTTGAGTTCAAATTTTGCCAATTACAAGTTATATGACTTCGGATAAGATATTGCACCTAGTTAAGCCTAAATCTATAAAACAGTCATAGTAATTCCTTCCTCATTCTTCTGAGGACAAAATAAGATATTCTTTTAATGCTTTTCACAATGCTTCACAGAGTTTTCATTTAATAAAAACTATAACTATTACTATACATTCAAAATGTTTATTGAATGAATGAATGACTCAATCAATGGATCAGCCCCAAATTAAAATTAACAAGGGAGTAGTGGGAGTATATGAGTGCTTTGTCATAGGAAGACATTTAAAGGGTCAGAGTGGGGAGTACCTAAAGAATGCATGAAGAAATTAACTTCAATTTTTGTTCTCAGCACATTTTCAAAAACTTATCACATTTGGTGGGACATTTGAGTAGAATAAAAGTCCCTGAATAGCACTAAAGTAACAATAATTTAGAATACCAGTGTTTCACAATGTCAATACCATGTGCTGATAATCTTTCAGCCCTGGGCAGCTATTTAAGTAAACTATCTCTGAGCTCTTTTAAATTCTTATGTGTGTGTGTGTTCTTTTAAATTCTTATAGAGCAAAGTCACCATGTGTTTTGGAAAACATGTATTCTTTCTTTCCTGCTGACATGTTTATTGGGCCTCTGACCTCATTCCAGTCATGTTGTGCCTCCTGCTACATCATAAAAAGTTAACATGGAGAGTTTACTCTGCACTCAGCACTTTTCTAAGTACTTTACATGAATCAATGCCTTCCATTCTTACAACTTCATAATGCTAAGTACTACCTATGTGGAGGTTACTAGTATCAACTTTATTTTACAGATGAGGAAACTAAGGCCCATGGAATCAAATAACTTGGCAAAGGTCACAGAAGTAGCAAGAGCTGCAGTGTATATTTGAAGCCAGACAGGTAGACTCCAGAGTTCTTTTCTTTTTTTTATTTTTAATTTTTTATAATTTAATTATGATAGTCACACAGAGAGAGAGAGACAGGCAGAGACATAGGCAGACAGAGAAGCAGGCTCCATGCACCGGGAGCCCGACGTGGGACTCGATCCCGGGTGTCCAGGATCGCGCCCTGGGCCAAAGGCAGGCGCTAAACCGCTGCACCACCCAGGGATCCCAGACTCCAGAGTTCTTAACCACTGTGTCATATGCCCCACAAGACACACCAGCTCCAATCGCCTAATTCAGGACCATCAGACCAGTGTTTATAAATTACATTGTAGCTAAATGAACTTTTTCCCATTGGTGGAAATACATCTGTATACCTGAAGAAGCTCTTTATACATGGTATAAGATCTGTTGGCAGAGGCACAGTGTCTTGGTGACAAATTCTGCTTAAATCACAAACATGCCAAGGGCCAACATGCCAAGCTGAGGAAGTGAGGCAAAAACTGACCATATTCTCAAGCATGTAATTCTTAGAGGAAACATGGCCCATCATGAGATCTCAGCAACAATCCCAGTTTCTACTGGAATGCTATTGAATGCCTGTTCAACCCACTTTCCAAATTTTCTGTCAATGGAGCAGACCTACAGATAGCAGCTGGGCAATTATGAGGCATAGCCAGAGCTGCTTAAGCCCTCCTAGCTTAACTTACAAATCATTAGCAATTCCTCGCTCATGATAATCTTGCTAAAAATAAACTTGAGCGTGACAATCACCAAAAGAAAGGACAACAATTACTGAAGACAGTAACCAGCATGGAAAATACAGAATCTTCCATTCAGTTTGTGTTTTGGGCCCAGGCCTGTGTGCCTGTATACTTGTAGGTCTTGGCAATGCTGCCATACACCAAATTACTGCCTTCAGAAACTTTGCTTGTGCATATTTTTATATCTGTGCATGAGCTGGTTAATAGAGCTCCCCACTTTGATTTGTTGCCCTTGGATTGATTGTATCTAGATACTAAGATTCAGCAATAGCATCCATTGTTAATTTTCTGTACAATAACAGGATTCAGTAACTTTGTCTAACTGAATATGTCAAAACCATTGCAATTGTACGCTGTATTGCATCCAAATAAAATGTTAGTTCTGTCCTAGAACAGGCAGATTGGATTGCATATTTATTAAAATTGGGAAAACAGGCCAAGGACTTTAGGGAACTCAACTTTGTTACCCCTGGGATCTTTACCATTGCAAGCTACCTTTCTCCTCAGCTGGAACAGTCATGACCAGTAATGGAGAACTGGTAAACTCCTTTGAGAGTCTCAGTTGAAAGGTTCTTAAATAGCCCTTAGAACACTTTTAATTTTGCATATCGCCTTTCATCTCTAGAGCTGTCCCTGCTGACTTATCTTCTCTGTTTGTCTCTATCTCAAAAGAGAGATGGCCCTTGAAAACAAGGAGCATTCCCACTTGGCAGATGGAGAAAACAGACACCTGATTGGCTGTACTCTATTCACATAATCAATATTCCAGAAAATCATGCAGCACACATAGAATCCATGGAATGATAGGAGTGCCAATTCAAAAGTAATCTTCACCCTTAGATCCCACTGAGGTTACCAAATAAATTGAGAAGAGTATTTCCAATTAAGATCAACACCGTAGAACTCTTAATGTTTGTCGTTAAGCTTCAAATATCCTGCACCCAAAGAGTGGCAACTGGACAAGAGGAACATCCACAGTCCGCTTCCCCTATTTCAGCTATATGCCTGTAACAGGAGCCAGCTAGGTAATCGGCATTGGGTAAATAAAGCTAGGGGAGGATGACATTAAATTCAAGTTACCGTCATACCTTACCTCAACAACTGTAATATCTTCTCTACCACCTTTCTCGCCCATCTCAACCTTTTCTTTTCATGTAGACTAGAATTATTTTCACAGATACTGTAGCAGGTCCTACCCTGCCCTAAAACTTTCAGCGGCTTCCCATTCCACAACGATAAAGTGCAAATTTCTTAACATGGCCAACAAAGTGCTTTATAAGCCAGCCCCTGCCTACCTGTGCAACCTCATCTTAAACACTTTTTCCCTCATATCATTTATTTCATCAATACTCACCTCCTTTAACTTCCCAAACCATGCCAAACCCTTCCCCCAACCCACAGCATATACTTTTCCCTCTTTGTGTAGCACATCCCTCCCAATCTCTTCCCCTCTCACAGACAACCAGCCTCCCTCTGACTTTTCTCATGATGGCTTCTTATTTTTCAGGTTTGCACTTTATTGACTTTCCTGAGGCAGACCTTTCTTTATTAACCTAGATAGATCTCACTCACTCTTCCCTATCATAATATCCTGTTCATTTTCTCATTCACCTAACAAAATTTGTGCACTTATGTGCCAATGACTGTTTTAAGCGCTATGGATTCAACAGTGAACAAAGCACACAAAAAATGCATGCAGTCATGAAGACAACATTTTAGAAAACCATACAGTGAGCAAAATAAGTAAGTGAATGAGTATCAAAAACATTTAGATATTCAATTATAGATACTGGAACTAGGGCATTTTTTTAAGATTTTATTTATTCATGAGAGACACAGAGAAAGAGAGAGAGGCAGAGACACAGGCAGAGAGAGAAGCAGGCTCCATGCAGGGAGCCTGACGTGGGACTCGATCCAAGGACCCCAGGATCAGGTCCTGGGCTGAAGGCAGTGCTAAACCGCTGAGCCACCTGGGCTGCCCTGGGGCATGTTTCACTGAGAGGGTAACATGTGAGAAGAGACTGCCAGAGGGGAGGGGCAAGTCTCCTTATGACTCCCCAAAGAGAAGGTACTCCAGGCACAGGGAGTATCAAGTGCAAAAGCCCTGAGGCAGGAAAGTACCTGGAATGTTTGAGGAAGGCAAGGAGTTACAATGGCTGAAATGGACTAAGGTAGAAGTCAGTTGTAAGAGATGATGCTGGAGAAGAAATGGTAGGGTCAGATACAGCAGGACCTTGGACATCAGAACAGGCTCCTTGGCATTTTCTCTGACTGAAATGGGAAGCCATTGGAAGGTTTAGAGTGAGGGCTGATATGATCTACCTTGCATTACAATAGGATCATCCCAGTTGCTCCTTGGGGGAATAATTCCAAGGACTTAACAAAGAAGGTTTGTGTCCCTCCAAAACTCACATATTGAAGCCGTACAACTCAGTGTATTTGTACTTGGAGATAAGGCCTGTGAGGAGGTGATAAAAGTTGAATGAGGTCATAAGAGTGAGACCCTAATCTGTTAAAGCTGGTATCCTTGTAAAATGAGGAAGAGTCACCAGAGCTTTCTCTCTTTGCATGCAGGCACCAAGGAAAGGCCATGTGAACACCTACTGAAAAGGAGGCCAGAACTGGACCAGGCTGGCACACTGATTTCAGACTTCTAGCCTCTAAAACTATAAGCAAATAGATTATTGCTTAAGCTAGAGCCGCAATATATTTTTATTGTTTATTTTTACCAAAGACAATGAGCAAGAATGGAAGACTTTGTTTCCTTTCTATCATTTAAAAGAATTTGTAATTTTAAAAAATCTGCCAGTGTGAGGATGCCTGGGTGGCTCAGTCAGTTAAAGGTGCCTTTGGCTCAGATCATAATCTTGGAGGCCCAGGGTTGAGCCCCACATCGGGCTCCTTGCTCAGTAGACAGTCTGCTTTTCCCTCTCCCTCTGCACCTCCCCCAACTCCTGCTCTCTCGTCTCTCTCTTGCTCGTTTTCTCTCAAATAAATTAATAAAATCTTTTTTAAAAAATCTGCCAATGTGTATTTGTTTCAAGCCTTCTTCAACTCAACTGCCAGCTTCAGGAGGCTTGGCTCTGAGTTTCTCTTATTCACCACTCTACCCTCACATCCCAGTACTGCACCTTGCAAGTCATGCATCCAGAATAAATATTGGCAGAATGAGTGATTTGATGCACTTAGGACTTGTCCTAAGAAAGTCCCATGAATTTAAGATATTTGCTTTTGTATTACAAATCTTTTGTTTGTGTTTGTTTCTTTAGAGCCTTCTCTGATGTGATACTGTGATGTGATATATCACATCTCTGATGTGATGCTTTATTTTAATCAACTTTCCTTTTTTGCATTCTTTTATTCCACAACCATTTCTTGGGTACCTACTATAAACTGCCAGGGCTGGGGTACAAATATGAGCCCTAATTGCTTATGAGGTTTACTAAGCTGTTAACAGATTTTTATGTTTTTTGTATTCAATACTTGTAGTATTAATAAGAGTTCAATATGTTAAAAAAAAAAGGATATATATATTTTTTTACCAGAACCAGGTCTCTTTAATTTCTGAAATGTTTTTTACTGGACTGCTTAGCAATCATCTGTTAGAACTTAGAGGGCACCTATTCAAAGTGTAACATTTTTATACAATAAACTGTAAGTTGAAAATTTGGAGCACTTAAAAAAATAAAAAAAACTCTTTTATTAGTTTCCTAGGGCTTCCATAACTACATATCACGAACTGGGTGGCTTACATAACAGAAATTCATTGTCCCATAGTTGGGAGCTAGGAGTCCAAAATCAAGGTGTTAGCAAAGCTGGTTCCCTCTGAGTTCTGTGAGGGAGAATCTGTACCATGCCTCTCCCCTAGCTCCGAGAGGTTTGCTGATAAACTTTGTCATTCCTTGGCTTGTGAAGCATCACCCAAGTCTCTGCCTTCACCTTTACATGGCATTCTTCTTTTGTATGTCTGTGTCCTAATTTCCCCTATTTTATATATATAGGATAACCAGTCATGCTGTATTAGGAGCTTATCCCACTTCTGTAAGACCCCATTTTAACCGTTACATCTACAATCTACATTTCTAAATAAAGTCACATTCTGCCTGGAATGTGGGGGTCACATTCTGAGTAGGGGAACACCATTCAGCTCATACCAACTCTTAACAAAGAAATAAATAAAATCTCTTCTCAAAGACTCCTCCGCCTTTCAGCCCTTAATAACTACTTGTCTTTGATCAGTGTGAGGGTTCAACGTTAAAAAAAAAAAATGGAATTCAGCATTCTACAACTTTTGTCAGAAAAGCACTAAGGGATAACAAAGAAAACACTTTAGCGGAGGCCACAAAGCCCTATTCCAGTCTCACATATCTGATTCAACTAATCTTATTGAGGATATCAGTGAGGTTCCTCATATATAAAAGGCAGGGTCAACTTTCATCATTACCAATATTTCAATCTGTCCCAAGAAGAAGGAAGTAAATGTTATTATTAGTGATAAGCAAAATTCAAAAATGACCCCCACGACCTTCACCTCCAGGCATTAGCCCTATGATTGCTACCTCAAGTGGTGAAAAGGATTTTGTGACTATAATTAAGGTTACCAATCAGTTAACTTATCTTGAGGAGATTAATCTATGTGGACCTACCCTAGACACAGGGGCCCTCTAAAAGCCGTGTTTTCTCCAATTGATAGCAGGAGACAAAGTGGATTCAAAGTACAAGAGGGATTCTTCTAAGTGAGGTTCTTCATTGAAAAGATGGAGGGGTTGGAGACAAGGACCCAAGAGAAGCCTCTAAGAGCTGGAAGAGGTATTGGCTAGCAGCCAGTGCGAAAGTGGGGGCCTCAGAACCACAGGGCATAAAATTCTACCAACAACTTGAATGAGCTTAGAAGCAAATTCTTCTCTGGAGACTACATATAAACCAAACTTTTGAGACTCTAAGCAGAGGACCCAATCAAGTACAGCTGGACACTGACCTATAGAATTGGGAGCTGCAAATGGGTGTTGTTTTAAGACACTGACTTTGCAGTAATATGCTACACAGCAGCAGAAAACAAATATATTACTACGTTATAGCGAGACAAGGAAGAGAGAAACCAGGAGGAAAGAGAAGAAAGAATGGAATGGGGAAAGAAACCAGGTAAAAACTGAGTAGGATGGAACACCATCAAAGAAAAAAAGCAAGGGAAGACATAGAGATAGAAAGAGATAAGATAGATGAAGTTTGCCTTAAATATTTCTACTTAGAGCTAAAACACGCTTATATTTGTTTCTTTAACTGTTCCCCTGCTTGCATGAGTGGGGACAGTGGATCTAACACATACCACTTTGAACAATGAAACTGAAATCATTATCCATACTATCTAGGAAATAATAATCTAATAATAAAAAAAAGACAAACTGTGCTCTTTGCACATGAGGAAAAGCATAGAGGAAAGGAAGAGACGAGAAGATGAAGAAAAGAGAAAGGATGGGGGAAGAAGAGAAAGAAACTGCAAAATAAATGGTTTCTGGAGAAATGTAAAATTCTGTATTGAAAATTGAATGAATGTGTGTCAGAGACAAGCAGGGTGGCATCAAACTTCTCTTGAAGTTCTCCAGGAGTAATAGAGAAATTGCCATTTCCATTCTGCCTTTCAGCCTTTTTGAGCTTCACTGAGTTGCCTGGCTGCTTAAACAGCCTTCAATGCCATCAAAGGAAGCAAAAACTCCACAGCCATGACATTAAAAAAAAAAAAAAAATGCCTTTACCTCATGTAGGTATTTCTGAATCCAATAATTATGAAAACACAAAATCACATCTGTTTGAAAGAGACGAGTAAGCCAATAGCAATGTTAGACATTTCCAATAAAATTCAGTAATTGAAAATAAGTTTTATTAGGAAAACATCATTTCTGGACTTTTCCTCAGCAAGGCAGAGAAATTACTCTGACATGGTCAAATCCCAAGGAGAATTTTTTTTCCTGTGTCCTTAATGGTTCTATGGCTCCTTTACAGTATGTGGAGACATTTCACCCCATGTTCAATGCCCAGCGATACAGACCAACCTCAGCGCATTGAAACAAAAACACAAAGACCAAGTGGGTGTAGAATTTACAGTAAAGAGAATTACAGAGCCAAAGTGGCCAGGCAATTAAAACAACAAGCACCAAAAAAATGAGCAAACTCTGTGTAGAGACAGCTAGTTTCATGTAAGAATTCTTTTTTTTTTTTTTTTTAATCGATCTATTAAACACTAAAAAACAAGAGCTGAAAACACAGGACAAAATTCAGCTATACAAGCTGGCACCCAAATAAGGAATAAGAAAGCAGATATTCATCTAGCAACTTCTGTTCAGGGTTCTAAGGAAATACCAACTCTATTTTCTTTGTCTATGACTACCATATTACTCGTAAAGCATTCTCAACAAGTTAGTTAAATCAGATCCTTTTTCCAGCAAGAACTAAAAGACCTCTAATGGAAGTATGCTTTCAATAGCTCCCCTTGCTGTGCTCAGGAAATTCTACATGATTATTGCCATTATTTCCTACATGGATGACTGTTATATAATTGTCTATTCTCTGTCTTGTGGCCTTGGGAGAACGATTAATGTGATGGTTGATGACCAGCCAAACCCCAAGATTGTCAAGTGACCCAAAGAGTTGTTTATGCCAATCTCAGGAAGGAAAAGTACTACATAATTACAAAATAACATATTTAGACCAAGGGTCAGCAAACTTCTTCTGTAAAGGCCCATAGAGTAAATATTTTAGAATTTGTGGACCATGTGATCTCTGTCACAACTACTCAACTCTGGCTGTAGTGTGAAAGCAGCCATAGATGATATATAAATGAATAAGTGTGGCTATGCTCCAATAAAACTTTATTTATGGACAAAAATTTTCTATTTCTTATGTCAGAAAATACTATTCTTATTTAGATCTCCTTCAACCACTTAAAAATGTAAGAACTGTCTTAGTATACATCCATACAAAAACAGGTGAAAGACTGGAATGGTCAGGAGAGCCATTGTTGCCCACTCTATATTTATACTATTTTATCTGTTTCCAGAATCCACCACATGATTATACTTTTAGATTGAACACATTATAAAAACAATAAAAATTGGTTAAAGTTATATACAGTGGGTACCAGGTTCACACTACTGAATTTTGTGAAATATTCATAGTTATTCACCTTTTCTAATACATTGTAATTCCATTTACTTGGTGGTCTTAGAGCTTCTAGTCCATGAAGAAAACGCAAGGCAGAAAATCTGAAAATCCCAACTAATTTGATTACCTAACAACTGCAATTTTTTTTGACACTGACATTCTATATAATGTCATAAAAACCCTGCGATTTATTTTTCAGCAGACAGGAATTATCTCAGAATTATTAGATGTTATTTATTTGGCTGGGTGATTATCTCAGAATTATTTTGTGATTTACCATGTATGATAGCACAATTACAAATGACCTATAGTCAACATCTGCCCTGCCCTCAGTCCTCTGACATCAGCAATAGTATTAAACAGATACAATCAAAGAATCAAGTTAAGGTAGACTCTAATGGCAGATCTTGGGGCAGCTCTAGTGGGAGTTTCAATGTGGCTTTACTATTATCCACATGGAGTGATTCATAGTTCAAGGCAACACTAGCCATTGCTGGTGTAGCACTGTTTGTATGTAAGTTGTCCAACGCATATAGCAGCATATTCTTCATATTAATGCAAAATAAGGTGATGGCTAAAGAGTTCTCTAACTTAATTCTGTCAATAAATCAACCACCTTTTTACCAACTCTGTGACTTCTTCAAAGCTTCACAAAATTCCCTTTATGTCTGCTTCCCTTCCACATACCAATGCAAGTTACCTTTTACAGTTCAGTAGATCTGGCAATTACTTTTCCCAAATTGTCATTTTTTTTTCCCTCACAATTGAATTTAAGTTTTAGGGATGTACTTAGGCTCCACTTCCAAGAAAAGATAAATCCTAGTTTTTTGTTTTTTTTTTTAAGCCCTTCTATTCTTTTTTAAATTTTTTCTTTAATAATAAATTTATGTTTTATTGGTGTTCAATTTACCAACATACAGAATAACACCCAGTGCTCATCCCATCAAGTGCCCCCCTCAGTGCCCGTCACCCATTCACCCCCACCCCCCACCCTCCTCCCCTTCCATCACCCCTAGTTCGTTTCCCAGAGTTAGGAGTCTTTATGTTCTGTCTCCCTTTCTGATATTTCCCTTCCATTCTCAACAGGAAAACATACTTTCTTCTTGGCCACACAGAAAAAAAATGCCACATCTTTTGTCTCTTCTTTAATTTAGCTCTGATTTATTCTCCTCTTCAAGTCTTCTTTGCTGTCATTTACTCCTTCCTCTTTCTTTTCTTCCCTTTTCACAGTCCCAGGTTTTTCTGGTTTCCTTTCATTTTTCTCAACCTTCCTTCCCACAAACACTGATTAGCTATCAGGATCTGTACTCAGCACCACGTGCACAAAGATCAATAAGACACAGATGTGGGAGGTAGAGGGAGGCATAAGAGGCATAAAGACTAAGATGTGGCATGGATCTCAGAGTCGACTCTTCTCTGAGCCTGAGACCCTATGTGCTTAATTTTCAAAAGGCCCATGTTTTATCCCCAATCTCTTCAGTGTCTTAAAATTCTCCTTCTTTCTTAGCACTAACTTCAAATAGAATTATGTCTCTCCAAACTGAAAAACAATCTTGACTTTCATGTTTTAATAAAATATTTCACAAATAAAGTAAAATAAGAAGACACCCACAACCTAAATGAATTCATTAGAGTTTTGTCTTATTTCATTCAGACTTAAAATTAAAAAAATAAAACATTTCAAGTGCATTTGAAATTTTCTTTGTTAGGATGCCTGGGTGGCTCAGTGGTTGAGCGTCTGCCTTCCGTTCAGGCTGGGATCCCGGGATCAAGTCCCACATAGGGCTCCCTACAGGGAGCCTGTTTCTTCCTCTAACTATGTGTCTGCCTCTCTCTGTGTGTCTCTCATGAATAAATAAGTAAAATCTTTAAAGAAAAAAAAAAAAGAAATTTTCTTTGTAGCTCTGGTTGGCCTCTTCCCAACTAACACCTCCACCAGCACTTTACCCCATCAAGTAACTACCATGATGAATCCTTCCCATTTAATATTTTATACTTTTGCTACATGTGCATGGGTCTATTTAGTTCTATGTATATGTAGTTTCTAAAATAGTGTTCCTTTGAGTGTTTTAAGTAAATGGTATCATACTTCATGTTCCATTCTGAAATTTGTTCATTAAATATATTTTGTATATTACTTATATACTTGAGATTTACCCATATTGATACATATTACTTCAATTTACTCATTTTACCTGATGAATAATATTCGTCATATAAATAAGGCACAAGTTATTTATCTTTTCCTTATGACAGATATTTACATTGCTTCCAGTTGTTCACTATCAAATATAATATTGACATTTTAGTACAGGTCTTTTTGTGGGCATGGGTAAAAGTTTCTTTACACTAATTAGCTAGATAGAGATTATCTGGACCTCAAGCCATGTGCATTTTCATCTTCACTAGATACTGTAGATAGAACCAATTCTCTCCAAAATAGTTGTTTCAATGTGCTCTCCCACTGTTAATGTTGGAGGCTTTCCCCCAGCCCTGCAGCAATGGGTGTTGTCAGATTTTTACATTTTATGCTGTCTGATGGGTTCAAATGTATCTTATCATTGCTTTCCAATCTGGTTTCCATCCTCATTTAGCTATAAAACTGTTCTTTCCATGGACATCTAATAATCACCTTCTTGCCAAATCACAAAGACTTCACTAGTACTCGTCATTCTGCTTGACCTCAATTGCATTTGGCATACTGGTCAACACCAAGTCCAAATTCTCTTCTCCCTTTGCTTCCATGTAACAGCATTCTGGAGAAGAGAAGGCAGAGAACAAGATGTCCCCTTAGAAGTTCAGGTGTAAATCTGGTAGATAAATCAGGGAATATTTTCTTCAAAGAAATATATTTAATAGAACTACAAACTTGAAAAATATTTTTAAAAATACAGGTAGCTTTCATAATACAAAATCCATAAAATTAATATCAAAACAAAGACTCCTAACTTTGGGTGCATAAAAAAACAGCCTGAGAACACATTCATAATAAGTACTATCCTTAATGCAACATAACATAATTTCTTAATTATATTTAATATAATTTTGTGATTTTTTGATAAGCTTATTTCTTAATGGAATAGAATGCTTTATGTTTTAAGAATTAACATATTTGAATCTATTGTAATATCAAAAGGGGGTAATTGGTGTCATGAAAGCTATTTATGATGATGCATCTTCCTTTTCCATGAGCTTATGGTTCATTTGGACTAAGGAAGTTAGAACACAGATTTAAAAATAAGATTGGGGTGCCTAGGTGGCTCAGTCAGTTATGCATCTGACTCTTGTTTTTGCTCAGATGATCATTTCAAGGTCATGAGATGAAGTCCATCCTCAGACTTCTTGCTCAGCGCAGTCTGCTGGAAATTCTCTCTCCTTCTTCCTTTCCCTCCCCTTCTATTCTTTTCATTCTCCAACCCCCCTACTCAGGCTCTTTCTCTAAAATAAAGAAAATCTTTTTAAAAAAATTAAAACACACATGCATACATTAAAGATCATTTGAATCTGGCTCTAGGAACCTTTCAATGGGTCTAAATGAGTAGCTATACATGGAAAAATTACCTAAAATACTGCTTATTGGAGCTCTTATATATCTGAAACAGCCAGCCCCACCATCCATTGCCCACCCTTGATGTCACTGATAACATTAAACAAATATTCATTATGAAATTTACTCAACAGATATTTTCGGAGTAATGACTCATCAACTCTTCTGGCCAAAGGTACTGAATAATGAATAAGAAAGCGTCTTCCCTCACACAACTTAGATTCTAGACTTCTGTTAAAGTAATACCAGTCTCTGATTAGTAACCCCTGTTTTTATAAGTTTTTCAAGTGATAGGGGATGAGGTGTTTCTACTTCGGGGGATAGTAGGGTAATTGTCAATGTTAGCAAAAATAAAACTCCAAAAATATTCTAAGACTGATATCAAGAGTCACAAACGTTTTAAAAGGATGATGTCCAGATTTCTCACTACAGTCCAAATCTCAATATATGGAGCAATGTACCAAATGACCTTTTTGAGTGGCATTGGAATAAAAATGTTTTAATAAAAATCACACAAGTCCTAAAAAAAAAACCCTCCAAACTATTATTTGGCAATTACTGAAACCTATAACCAAAAATCCTCAAAGACTGTGAAAATTTTATGTGAAATAGCCATTTTAATTGCAAAAAGTAATTCTGTAGTGACTTGTATTAAGCCTTGTATTCTGAATGTTTCCAAAACTCTTATTAAACAAACTTTACGGTGTTTCTATGGAAGAAATAGTATTCTTTATTAAAGAACATTATGATATTTCTTTGTATAGTTTCTGCATACTTCAATCAGTCAAAAAGTCAATTTTCTAAAAGATAACTCAGCAGAAAATACCATAACTCAAATTTGAAAAAAAAAAATCAGTTCTTATCTTTTATTTTCTTTGGTTCACTTGGTATGGTTCTATCACTGGGAAAGTCTATTCAAATATTAATTTATTCTGAATGCTTAAAGATTCTATGGAATAAAAATGCCTTTTTTTTTCACACCTTGGCAACTACCACAAAGATCTATTATCTTCATGATTCTATCAATTTTTTTTCTAAACAAAGGAGCAGAATTAGGGAGGAGAAAGATTATAATATATACTTTTCCTAATCTAGAAATATTGGGTTTGGTAATCTAGATTGCTAGCAAAAAAAAAAAAAAAAATTAAAGAGGAAGAAAAATCATCAGTTTAGATGCCCTGTGCCATTTGTCCCCAAGCAATGAATTTCCAAATGCTGTCAAATTCTCTTAGAGAAGAACTCATCTCACTATCAAGATAATTGATATGAGAATAACAGTATATGAAACCAGTTTTTTTCCTTTGCTTTGTGAAGATATGTATGTGGATCAAAAAATACTTGTGTTCCGTGTTGAGGTCCTTTGATTTTCAAAAGGAAATATGCTTGGCTAAATTTATGAGCTGAAAGACCAAGTGACCTATTTTTGGAACACCAGAGAAAAGACCAACTGTGTCAAACCTGAAAAAATTATAACTGTCAGTGGATCTTGGCTGTTTGGCAGATATACTTTAAGTATAGAGTATACTGCATCTGAAATTTCAAGAGAAAATTTCCAACCTTTCTCATTATAACAAATTTTAAGCATTTATAGCCAAAACCCATTATGGATACTACATATTAAAGCTAAAAAAAATCTAATTATTGTCTCAAGTTGGTGAAGATTTCAAGGACAATGTCTTAAAAATGATTTTAGGGCGGAAAAATTGAGTCTCATCTACTCCTACTGTAAAAAAAATATGGATGGTATTTTCTTGATGCTGTGGCTAAAAATCCCTTCTGGGGACTCACAAGAAATATTTTCTAGGATTGGACTATACACAACTCACTTGATGGAGCTTTTTTAAAGCATGCTTAATTCAGCTTCCAAAGTTAATTTTTCTACAGTCATAAGTGGAGTAAAATATCACCCCAGAGGAAGTAAACAGGCTTTCCTTGTCACTGTTCAATGTTCATCAAATTATACAATGTGACACCTATTTTCTTCACTTTCAGCAAACAAGAAAAATAATGGTACAACACATTTGATACTGAAGCACACCATTATGCCTTCGTTTTCCACATAGCTTACCAGAGAAAATTTTATAGCAGCCAAGAATATTCAATTCTCACATAATTGACTCTTAAAAAAAATCAATGTAGGATTAAGGGTAGTTTTTTCTTTTAAAACTACTGCTGAAGTGCTGGTTTTTGCCCATGTCTTTTAAATTAGAGAAAATTTATACATTGAAGCTATTGTCATTCTTATCTATACCATTTCTTTTGTGAGGTCCTTGTCTTGTTATATTTCCTCACTAGAAAACTGTCCCAAGACTTGGATCCTGGTCATTTTCTTCTTCCCCTGTCCTCCCTCCTACCTTCCCTTCCGTCTTCCTCCTTCCTTCATTTCCTTCCTTCTTCCCTTCCTTCCTTTTCTTCCTTCCTCCCTTCCTTTTTTTCTCCTTCCCTCCCTCCCTTACACTCATTCAAAAACCTTATCATTTCTCACAATTTGAACCAGGATCTCTGTGCAGATGACTTCCAAATCTTTGTTCTTGACACTTAATCAAATCACCATTATTATATATTTACTTCCTTCAGTCATTCCCCTAATATGTATAGGACACTTACTCTATACAGAGCTTGCCACAAGCATCTGGTATACAGCAAACAGTACAACATCCCAAAAAGCAGTCACTGTAGGTACCTTTGGATAACCTCCTTACATATGTACTCAACACGTTGCATTCAACATTCATTACCAAAACTCATCATCCTTTCCATTAGCTCTCCTTCTTGATTAATGTTTTTTTTTTTAAATCAAAGCTACAGTCACTCTCCTATTAATCCAGATGTGTAATTGTGGGGGTAACTTGAATATTAGAATGAAAGTGAAGAGAGGACATTTTTTAGTTTCCACTCCACACCTACCTACTTTCATTCCATGGTGTTTTTAAGTTCATTTTCCTAATGAACCCCTCAGTCTTTCTCTTCCAGTCCCTTCTCTATAAAGGTGGCACATTATTTTTGTAGTATCATCTGCATAATGTCACATCTCTGTTCAAAACCATCCTTGGTTCACTACTACTAAGTAATACTATCTAATCCTGTCATTCTAGCATTCAAGACAATCCACAAAGTACAAGACACTTTCCAACTTTATCTCCCATGACTCCCCAATATATATTTTCTGCTACAGACAGACCATTCTCCTCATTGTTCACAAAGCATATTTTAGCATTTGTACCTCCATATTTCATACCTCCCGGAATGCTTTCCCCAATCCCCACCCCCATTTTCCTCCCTAGATGGCCAGGTTTTACCCTATTAAAGAGAGATCTGTAGGGGTGCCTCAGTCAGTTAAGCATCTGCCTTTGACTCAGGTCATGATCCCAGGGTCCTGGGATCAAGCCCCACATCGGGGTCCCTGCTCAGCAGGAAACCTACTTCTCTCTCTCTCTCTGACTGCCGCCCCCCCCCCCTGCTTATACTCTCTCTCTCTGTCAGAAAAAGAGAAGGGAAGGGAAGGGAAGGGAAGGGAAGGGAAGGGAAGGGAAGGGAAGGGAAGGGAAGGGAAGGGAAGGGAAGGGAAGGGAAGGGAAGGGAAGGGAAGGGAAGGGAAGAAGGGAAGGGAAGGGAAGGGAAGGGAAGGGAAGGGAAGGGAAGGGAAGGGAAGGGAAGGGAAGGGAAGGGAAGGGAAGGGAAGGGAAGGGAAGGGAAGGGAAGGGAGAAAAGAAAAAAATCTTTTTAAAAGGGGTGAGGGGGAGGAAGGAAGGGGGGAGGGGGGTGAGAGAGAGAGAGAGAGAACCTGTAGTACTATCTCCTCCTGAATTTTTTCTTTAACTTCTCCACTCAACATTCAAGTTTCTCAAAAAGCATAAACTATTTTATCTTATCACTCATGTTTCGGTGATTTAGTTTTAAAAAGTGAACCTTTTTTCTCTCTGATACCAAATTCAATTTCCTTAAGTTGGGGACTTCATTTTTCACTTCTATAACCCCTAATATTGTGATTCTATTTGTCTGAAGGTTTACTTTATAAAATGACTTGGCCTTTTACAGGTTTAGATGTACTGCAATCTAATCACATCCTATAAAAACAGCACACATGTGGAATATCATGTAAGATAATTAACTATTTATAAAGAGCCCAGTGGCATCCCCTTATCGCAATGTTTTCATGGGATCTCCTGCATGACAGTGCTCCTTCTGTTTGTATTAGGTCTCAAGTCAAAGAATAGCCCAGTGCCTTCACATGTACCATTCACTATGATCCAACTGGCAAGGCTTTTGTGTCATTGTAGGAAATGAAACATTTCCCATCTTTTTTTACGTGACTGCAGAACAAGTGGCAAGAATCGGGTTTTGATGTTATGTTCTCCATGTGAACTAAACTTAGGCATTGGATTCTATTAACTGAATTAGTAAGTGGAAACGCTTGTGAAAGACTGGCTATCCAGACAAGTTTATAAACATCATTTGCTCTCTGCACAAAGGAGTAATGGTGAGAGATTACGGAGAGAATATCAGATGCATTTCCTGTGACTAACAGTACTAACACGGCCCCGTTCTTGCTCCATTACTGTTTATTACCTGCTTTTCAACAGTGCTCTGCTTTTTCTCCAAAGATTCTGATGCGGTGATGAGCAGAGCATTCCTCAAGCGAGAACATGCTCAATGTGCAGTACATCGATAGCAAAGTGCTGACGGATATTATTCACGAATTGCGATATGTCAGGAACTGTACCCCTGTGGCTCATAATGGGAATCAAGCGCAGCTATTAGATTTATTGGCCAAGGTCACACCACTTGGCTGACAGTGCCAGAAAAGACAGAGGTCCTCACCCAGTGCCTCCCAATTAATGTATTTATAATTCCTGTCATTCTACTAAACAGCTTGTGCCTGAAAGTCACAGATAATTCTGTGGTCAGAGTAGCCCCCATCTACCTCACTTCTTTCCAAGATAAATAAGTATGCAATTGGCCAGTAATGCTTCTGAATGGACTCCAAAGGATCTGTGAAAAATCATGGTGTTAAGATCAGTATAATCTGAAAGAAGAGAAATGTAGGCTGGACCAAAGCCAAGACAATTCCCAAAGATAGGAGTTTTCAACAGTTTTACAGGAAGAATAGGAAGCTTTATTAGCAGTTTTTTTTTCAACAGCTTTATTGAAGTATAATTGATATAGCATAAATTCAGCCTTTGTAGGTGTATAATTCAATGCTTTTTAGAAGATTTATAGAGTTGTGCACCATCACAATACAGTTTTAGAGCATTTCCATCACCTCCAAAAGTTCCCTTGTGCCCCTTATTTCTAGTCAATCTTTATTCCATCCCAGCCCCCTGCAACCACTGAACTGCTTTGTGTGTCTACAAATTTGTCTCTTCTCAGTGTTTTTATATACATGAAATTATAGAATACATAGTCCTATGCTTTGGGATTTTTTTCACTAAGTAAAATGTTTTTGAGGTAAAATTACATTGCAGCTTATATCAGAAATACACTCCTTCTATATTCCTTCTAGTATCCTACTATATGTTTGTCCATTCACCAACTGATGGTCATTTGGATTATTTCCAGTTCGGGGCTATGATGAATAACATTGCTATGAATATTCATGCACATGTCTTGTCTCTAAGTGGATGTAAGTTTCCACTAAAAATCGAAGTAATCCTGTACTCTTCAAAATTAGTTGTTTTTCCACCCTGCCAAAATTCTAAACTCCATTGAAATGGTCAAACTCCACAGAAAATACCAATACCAGCAAGATTTTAAAAGAATGAAAAGCCAGACCTGATTCATTTCAGTCTACTGAATGACTGACCCTTTCTCAATTTTATTCTGTGTCCAGGTAAATATATATAGAGAAATGACACAAGGTCAACTCAAAATGCTAGAAAAGGTAGCCTTTATCAGGGGTTATAGACTTTTTCTTCCAGGTGTACAATAGTCTAAAGAATATGATAAAACTTATTGGCACCAACTTATTGCCACAGATTTCTTGAGACAAACAGAATAATAATCTATTAAGACATAATTCTCAGTTTAATTAATGTTAATCCTAATATGTATTCAGCTATATACTCTATCTCAAAACAGAAAAATTTGCTACCAATTTAGATATGCACAGTACTTTCCTGGCAGGTAGACCATCCCTCTTACAGTCTGAAATGTGTCCCTCTAAAATTCATATGCTGAAATCGTAGCCCCCAGTGTGATGGTGGTAGGAGATGGAGCTCTAGGGAGGTAATCAGTTTTAGATGAGGTCATGAGGGTGGGATCCCCATGATGGGATTAGTGCCCATATAATAATAGTGCCATATGAGTCATACAGCAAAAGACAGACATCTACAAACTTGGAAGAGGACCCTCACTAGAATTCAACCACTCTGACATCCTGATTTCAGACTTTCAAACCCCAAAACTATAAGAAATAAATATCTTTTATTTAAGCCACCCAGTCTAAGATATTTTGTTATTACAGCCTGATCAGACTAAGACAATCCTTTGTTATGACCTTCATTCCACCCTAAGAAAACCTCTTCCTTTCTCAAAATTAAATACAAAAAAACCCTGTGGGAATTAAAATATTATTTTGTTGCTTATTTCTAGTGTAACATCTTATTTTAGAATTTTGTGAAATTAAGATCCAACAAGTCCATTTCACTTATTTCTGATATCTTGTGGATAATTTTTCAGAAGTTATTCTTTCTAAATAAATATGTTACAGCAGAGCTTTTTATATTAAAAAATGATTTTAATTTACCTTAGTACCAGTATTTTTAATGAGGGCACACATCCCTGAAGTTATAATGTAAATCACTACAAAATGTGCTTTTCTTTACAAAATGTGTTCAGAATAATTCTTGAGAAGCATAATCCTTGGTAAATTGGACTATGGCCAAAATATGCATAATCACTCCAGCGCATGTAGCTTTAACTGAAGTCTCTAACAAATGTCCTTGTTTAGCTGGCAGAGTGTATGAGGGAAGAATGTACCATCACCAAATGTTTTTTGGGACACTCTGCCTCATGAGCCCAGACTATATTAAGCATTGATAACACAGTAACCACAGCAATGACTTTGTGTGTAACAAAATAGATAAGCGTATACAAAATTCTGCACAATCAAAAAAGCATATAGAATATTATCAGAAGGATATGTCTCTGGTACAATCAATAAATAAGTAGAGACTATGGGATTATAAAGGCACATGGCCAGACAAAAAAAGATACTCTATAACTTCAGCCATAATCAGCATACTTATCTTTCAAAAACAAATCATTATATTTGTAAAAGGCTACTGTCTGCACTCAGGAAACATTTATCTGAGTAACAGGAGATTAAACAAGAGTTAAGGGGCACCTGGGAGGTTCAGTCAGTTGAGTGTCCAACTCTTGGTTTTAACTCAGGTCATGATCTCGTGGTCATGAGATTGAGCCCACATCAGGCTCTGCACTTAGCTCAGAGTCTGCTTGAAGATTATCTTATCTTCTACCTCTGCCCATCCCAGTTGTGTTCTCTCTTTCTCTAAAATGGACAAATCTTAAAAAAAAAAAAGAAAGAAAGAAAGAAAAAAGAAAAGAATAAATCAGGAGTTAAATCTTGCTTCCTTTACCATCTTCTTTGTTGTCAGAAAAAAGAATAGATGACATTCTTTTTATACTCTGCTGGTAGAGGAGCAACAGATGCTTAGGCCATACTGAAAGTAAAGTGGCCAAAGGATATCAACTCCAAGTATTCCATAGGTGGAAATACCAGCATGGGGCTCAGAAGAGAAATCTGGCTGGAGATTTATAATTGTACTTCATCAACATAAGGACTCCAATTGAAGCCATGGAAATGCATAAGTCAGTGAAAGGACAATTTGCAAACTGAGCAGAGAGCCGGGAAAAAAATCCCCCTAAGTGTCCACATATAAAGAACATGCAGAGGAGGAGGAGTCTGCAAACACTGGTAGGCTGTCTGAAAGCCAAAGGAAACGAATGTATAGAGTGCTTACGTGAGGACAGGTGCATCAGCCCTGCCAGAGCAGTTTGGGTAAGAAAGTCAGAGCTGTATCTTCTTCACCTTGCCTCAGAGGACTGCCTAGAGGTCAGCAACTCCTGGCACTCACAGTTGCTGACCCAACATGATGGCTTAAATAATAAAAACAATGAAATAAGGGCTTAGTTCATTTATGCAACCCTGCCCTGATCTGTTAACCCAAGTATATACTAAGTGCATATGGGAAAGAATGGTAGAAGTTCATGATGTTTAGTCTGTAAAAAAAAACCAAAAACACATTTTGCCCCAAGCATTTTTCCCCTTCATTTAAAAGTTAAATTGTGTATTTCAAAGATAAATCTAAGCCATGTGTCTCACTTCTTCCCTTTAACAGCAAACTGTTCTGAAAGAGCTCACTGTCATACCAAGGACTTCCAGAATGTCATTTTTATTCCAAATGAGAAAAATCACATTTTCCCTAAACACACAGCATTCAATCTCAAAAATACATAGTGTCTTAACTCATGTCTCATAAAATACAATAATAATCTATTTTCACCTGATCAACCTATATCATTTCTGCCAATATTTGCCATCTGATCAATGCCATCAGCAGTTTAACATTAATTAAGAGCCTACTAGACACCAGACCACATATTTTGCAAATATTAGTTCTAACCTCAATCACCCTGGTAGGAAAGTATTATTAATTAATTTAATAAAAATATTAAAGTTTCAAGAGGTTATATAACTTGTGAAGCAAATAAAAGGCTAACACAACTCCTGCCTAACACATAAGCCCACAGTCTTTCCATTTTTCCAGATGGCAATATGTTCCCTCACAGATAAGAAAAGCTAAATCATTCCTATTTTCTGTAAGTTGATAGTCTTAATAAAACACATAGACAAAAGCATATTGACACAGAGTTGACTAACCCATATTAGAGAACAATGCACTAAAATGGTACACATGCTTGGATCTAAAAAATCCATCTTTTATAAGAAATTAAGTTGTAGAATTCACCCAAAAAAAATCAGACTTCTTTTTAAGATGATGTATAATATATCCTATCTCCAGTAGTCACAGCTTTTTTTGGAGGGTTGTTAATTATATAGAGATTGTATTTTTCCGTATTATAAGGGTGGAAGAAAAGAGAAAGAACATTTTCAAAGTGTATGCATTAGAGAGCCATTCTGGATTCTGATGCTCTTGGGTTCCAAACCAAGTTCTGCAGCTTACTTGCCAATTATATGATTAGAGGCTCTTTGCTTAACTACTCTGTACCAGATTGTCCTCATCTATAAAATGGACATAATAATACCAATCTTAATAGGGATGATATAATAAATAAATATTTGGACAATAGTTGTCCTAGTGCCTGGGACAAAATAAACATCCTGAGAATGGTGGTTGGGTTATAGCTAAACCATCAAGCAGAAAACTTTGGCAGTCACAGTAAAGTCATGGAGGCCAGTGAGGCACTTTCAAACAATTATAGCCCATGCATAGGAAAAGGAGAAATCTAGCTATGTGATAGACAGCACTGGGAAGAAGAGAGGGGAAAGGTGACTGTCAGAACTGGCATATGCATGGATAAATCAGAAAAGAAAAAGAAAAAGAAAAAGAAAAAGAAAAAAAAAAAGAAAAAGAAAAGAAAAGAAGAAAACAGGAGTTAAATCTTGCTTCCTGTACCATCTTCTTTGTTGTCAAAGACACCAAAGGGCTTGGCAACAAGCATAGTAAATATAACAAAAACACGCTACTTATATTTTTAGCCATAAATTATCTCCCATTTGAATGTTTCACATGGCAAAAAAATAAGACATTAAGAGATTATTTTCATTGGATTAGGAGAAATAAAAAATTAAGGAAATTCAGAATTTCTATGGTTTAGCCTTAGAAGTAAGCATTCGCCCATGTGCTGCTTGCCTAAAAGTAACTCTACTATTACTAATGAGAATCATACATTGGGACTTTCAAAAGTGGAAGAGGCAATTTATTATCATTATTTTGTGTTTAATTAGTAATAGTGAAAATCTGCCTTTGAGAAAAAAACTGGATATATCTGTTTTGTTTTTTTGATGTTTTCATAGAGCAAGGGCCAGCAAACTACAGGCTGCGACCAAATTGCCCCATTGCCTATTTTTATAAATAAGGTTTTATGAGACCACAGCCTCATTTGCTTTTTTACATATTGCTTATAGCTGCTTCTGTGCTACAATGGTAGAGTTGAGTAGTTGCAAAAGATTCTAGGACCTGGGATCCCTGGGTGGCGCAGTGGTTTAGCGCCTGCCTTTGGCCCAGGGCGCGATCCTGGAGACCCGGGATCGAATCCCATGTCGGGCTCCCGGTGCATGGAGCTTGCTTCTCCCTCTGCCTATGTCTCTGCCTCTCTCTCTCTCTGTGTGTGACTATCATAAATAAATAAATAAATAAAATTTAAAAAAAAGTTTAAAAAAAAAAAGATTCTAGGACCTGAAAAGCCTAAAATATTTACTATATAGCCCTTTACAGCCACAGTGTGCTAACCTCTTTCTTAGAGCTAGAGGTAAGTATTTCATCTTAGTCATCTTGGACTGCCATAATAAAATACCCCACACCAGGAAGCTTAAACAATAGACATTTATCTTCTCACAGTTCTGAAGGTTGTAAGTCAGGGTGCCAGCAGGGTTTTAGTGAGAGCTTTCTTCCTGGCTCATAAGTGGCCACCATCTCACCATGACCACGCAGTTGGAGGAGAGGAGGAAGAGCAAGCAGTAGCTCTCTGTTGACTCTTCTTAAGGACACTAATCCTATCCTATCAGGGCCTCTCCTCATTATTTCTTTTAACCTTCATTACCTCCTAACAGGCCCTATCTTCAAGCACAGCCACAGTGAGGGTTAGGGCTTCAATGCATATGAATTTCAGTGAAACACAATTCAGTCTATAACATGTTTCAAACCTATAAAAATCTGATTTTGCCTTAAATATCCATCTTTCATTTCCAATATACCTTCCAATGTGTCTTTCTAAACACATCTGGAAAACAGGTTGAAAACAAAGTACAGTGGAAACTTCTCCTGCTGACTGAGAATAAAGAGCCCATCCTGAAATCTTATCCCAAATGTTACCCTTAGCAAAGCATTTGAGCTTGGAGAAAAATGGAGATGAAATGACTTCTGGAGGGCAGAACAAATTCCTCCATTGAGAGACTGAAGGGCACCTATTAATCTATCCCCCAAATGGTAGTTTCCATCATGTGGATGCTCTTTTTTATCTTACTGAGAAAAAGAGCAGCAAAAGAACTTGGGGATAATCTGTGACCAAGTGGGGTCAAAAGATTCAAATAAGCATTGATGGGTCAAAGTCAAGTTGTAGGCTTCATCATTCTTGCACTATTTGCAAAGAGGATATAACTTTATTTCTCTAACAACCACAGAGTATTTTAAGAGACACTACCTCATTCATCTCCTGAGTGCCCTTTGAAGTAAGTGTCCCATATTTTATTTCTATTTTATAAATGGAAAAACTAGGGCAGTGAGCAGTTGTGTGCTTCTCCCCAGAGTAAATCAATCACTAGAGATAGAAGAATTTTAAGTCTTTTGTTTTCTATGCATTCAACCACAGATTGATGTATTGAAGACCTCTCTATAAATAAAAAGTGTCTTATGCTTATTGAATACAGTATTACTCATACCACAATCATGGTGTGTATTTCCCGCCATGCCAATATGGTGGACGACTCTCTCATTTTGGGACTTTTAAGGACTTAATTATCAATTATAAGATAATTGAAACATGAACAATAGAAAAGAAATGTTAAACCAAAAATAGGTTACTGCCAAAGCACCAGAAGTAGTACTAGATTGAGATCCCCAGACCACATGCCTCATGGACATAGAAACAGGCTCTAGCACCATCTAGTGGGAGAACAAAATAACTCATGGATTATTAAGAGGGTTGTCATCCTGGGGGCTCCTTTTATCAAGAGGTTTGGATTTTTTCCAGTTTAAAGCTTCCTTGGGTTTACTCCTAAATAAGCAAGTATATCTTTTTTTGAAATAATTTTAGAAGTACACCAAGGGTTGGGCTTGGGTTACCTATTGTAGTTTATTTCCCAATGACACAAAGTAAAACGGGCAAAGACTAGAAGTAGATACACGAATTTAAGTATACTCCACCAGCAGCTCTTTGGTTTTACACAAATTACCCTATCTCTCCCAGGGCCCATTTCTTCACCAATATAATGAAGTTGATGCCCATTTAAAGGGTAGTTGTGATGATTAAGAAAGACCTTTAGTTTATCCCTATTTGTTTATACAATGACTGTCAACAAATAATTAGTTTCCTCTTTCCCCAAAAAGATTTCTGTGATATTTCCACGTAGCATACATCGGTTTCTTAGGGATACTCTAACAAAGCATCAGACTGGCTTAAACGATTGAAATTTATTTTCTCACAGTTCTGGAGGCTGGCGAGTTCTGACATTAAGGTGTAGCAGGGTTGGTTCCTTCTGAGGACATCAGAGAAAAATCTGTCCCAGGCCTCTCTCTGCTTATAGGCAGCTATCTTCTCCCTGTGTATTTTCCCACTATCTTCCCTCTGTACATGTCTATGTCCAAATTTCCTCTTCTTATAAGGACAGCAGTCACATTGGATTAGGGCCCATCCTAATGACATCATTTTAATTTAACTAGTTCTTTAAAGATTCTATCTCCAAGTACAGTTGCATTCAGAGGCACTAGGAGCTAGGACATCAACATATGAATTTGTGGAGGGAGCACAACATAGCCCATAGCAAGCACAATGAGCAGACAGCTACGCAGCAAGTAAATAGTTGAGGCAGGATAAATCCCAGCCCTAGACCAATGTGACATAGGCATGTTGCCTCCCTAGAGAGGGAAGTAGGAAAATACAATTTTATAGACCAAATGAAAGATCCCATTTACTTTTGTTTAAGGCAAACCGTAAGCTCTTTTTCCCCCAGGATCACAGGTTTCTGAGATAAAAGGGACTCTATGAGTGCAACGATGTATTGTTAATTATAGCAGCCCCCTCAGGTACCCTGGGCAAATAAGAAGGCAAAATAAAAACATTTGTTCTAGCCCCTAAATGGATTGAATCAATGGTTCCTGAGTTATTATGTTCCCCACCAGTGCTAAACCAACTTCGGAAAACTTCATTTCACTATTTAGCTGACTCAGGAAAGGCTTATTGTAACTTCTAGCTAATCTATAGTACAATTCAAAATCTTCAGCTGCTAAAAAAACTGCACTTTCCAGTTTCTATTCTAAAAAAAAAAGTGTCTGCCAGCATTTTCAAAATGTATTTTGTGAGGTGCACATATGTTAATATAAGTATAGCAAAGATTGTCCACCTCGTTGCTCTCCTATTAAGCAGATTTCCTTTTACAATCTCCAACATAGCCAGCCTCTGCACTTCAGGTTTAGAGAGAACAGAATTGCAATGCTTTCCTTGCCTGCTGTACCGTGACTTTTACACTGTTTTTCCCTTCCAATCTCTCCACCACAGCTATTTGCATGTCTGGTATCCAGTCTTTCTCTGCCTGGGACAAAATAAAAAGTCATAATAATAAAACACAAACAGGAGCTTCAGAATCCCAAACAACTGTACTCTCTAGTTATCATTATCATACCATTTATATTTTAAGTGACTATTTGAGTTTACCTCATAAAAAGAGAGAAAACACAGTGCAAAGAGAGCAATATCAAGCAGTTCTTGGTTTTGAGAACCTAAATGAAGCTGGGTTTGAGAGATCAGCTATGAATTTTTCTTCTACAATTGCATATTCTACTCAATTTCAAAGATGGCTTGTCATTTATTTACTTCATAGTCCCATCATCAATTTAAAATGCCTGGGTAGAGGCGCCATGCATCTTAATGTACAGTGTTTCAGGTGAGTAACCAACGGGCACCATGATTTACCTCCAGCTTCAAAACATCATTCAATCCTCAGCTATCATCCAACCCACTCCCTTCATTCTTAGTTTTTTCTCTTCTTTCTTCCCCTGGACAGATGAACCCTTCCTTTCCCTCAAGTTGACATTTTCCAGTATACAAACATACTGCCTTTACACCCAGCACCTAGATCTTGGTTTCTACTACATTCTCCAATAAAGAAAATGGAACTGGCTCTAGGTCTGCCATACCTAAGGGATATACAAAATGGGCCTGGAGTATTTTGTACTGTCAGGAAGTAAAGTGCTCAATGAAAAAAAAAAAAAAAGATTTTTAAAAAGGATGGAGCATGTCAAAGAAACAAAGGAACCTACTTGAAATAGCTCTAATGGCCAAAGCTGGGACAATTTGAACAACAAAATAACACAGAATTAGATTATAACACAAATATAAAATATACATGCATCCATATTGATATAAATGATTGAATAAATACGTGGACGAGAAGAGACAAATCTTTGATTCAGAAAAGTTACAAGTAATTTATGTAGATACTTCCCCACATTATGGACTGAGTATCTGTGTCCCTGCCAAAACTCATGCTGAAATCTCAGACCCCAGTGTGATGGTATCAGGAGATGAGCCATTAGCAGGTCATCAGATGGAGCTCTCATGAAAGGGATAGTGCTGTTATAAAAGAGATTGAGAGACCTCTCTCTGTTCTCCACCATGTGAGGATGCAACATGAAAATAGCTGCCTATGACATAGTCTATGAAAAAGGAAGTGAGCTCTCACTAGACACCCAATCTGCTGGCATCTTGAACTTGGATTTAGCAACCTCCAGAACTGTGAGAAATAAATTTGTTGTTTCTAAGTAAGTCATCCAGTCTATAGTATTCTGTTACAGTTGCCTGAACAGACTAAGACACCCTTCCAGAAGGTAGGGCTTAATCTCCCCACACCCTGCTCTGCATATGAGCTGGATTTATGGTTCACTTCCAAAAAATACAGTATGAAAAGGAAAAATCATAACTTATAGCCGATAAACCTAGTAAACATTAATTTAAGGAAGTAATTAAGCTTAATATCTCTAGTGCTAAGTCCTGTTGATACCATGTACTCACTCATATGATGTAATGAGAGGTATATTTGTAATATTTCTCCCCAAAAACCATAAGCCCAATCTAATCATGAGAAAAACATCAGACATACCTAAACTGAGGAGCATTTTATAAAATACCTGAACAATTCTCTTCAACACTGTCAAGGTCAAAGAAAAAAAAAAAAGAAAGAAAGAAAAAGAATGAGACAGTCACAGATCAGAGGAGGCTAAAGAGATGTGACAACTAAATGCAAAGTGGTGTCCTGGATGGGATCCTGGTACAGAAAAAGGACATTAGTGGAAAAACTGGTAAAATCTGAATAGAGTTGGAATTTATTTAACAGTAATGTATCAATGTTAACTTTCTTAGTTTTTAGTCTTGGTCCTGCAGTTGTATAAGCTGCTGACCTTAGGGGAAACTGAGTGAAGGACATAAAGGATTTCTCTGGGTAAAGGACATATAGGATATCTCTGTATCATCTTTACAACTTTTCCGTAAATCTAAAATTACTCTAAACTGAAAATCGTTTTAAAAATTAAAAAGCAAAAATAATTCTTCTCTTTAACATGTTGTTCATCTACAAATTTAGTTTACCACTACAGATTCTTCCTTTAGGAAAAGGTAGTACAAATTTAGACAAAGGAAGAAAATAACTAAAATGAAGATAGCAGTAAGTCTGGGGGATAGAAGCATGCTCACCTCTATCTATTTGAAACATAACTCATATGCCATAAAATTGACACTTTTAACATGGACAAAGCATTGGTTTCTAGTGTATTCACAAAGTTGTACAACTATTACCACTATCTAATTCCAGAACATTCTTTATCACCTCAAAGGAAACTTTATATACTCATTAGTAGTCATTCCCATTCCCCTCTCCCCATAGCCCCTGGCAACCACTAACTAATCTGTTTTGTTTATATAGAGATTTGCCTATTCTGGACATTTCATATAACTGAAATCAAATACTATTTGGTCTTTTGTGTCCATCTTCTTTCACTTAATATAATCTTTTCAAGATTCAGGTCGTAGTATAGTATAAATCAGTACTTCATTCCTTTGTATGGCTGAATAATATTTCATTGTACTAATAGGTTACATTTTGTATATCCACTTATCAGTTGATGACATTTGGCTTTCCATTTTTGGTTACTATGAATAGCCCTGCTATGAATATTCTTGTACAAATCTTTTTTGTGTGAACACACGCATTCTTTTCTCTCATATAGCTAGGAGTGGAATTGAAGTGGGTTTTTTAAAAGATTTTATTTATTTATTTGACAGCGAGAGAACAAGCAGGGGGAGTGGCAGGCAGAGGGGAAGGGAGAAGCAGGCTTCCCACTGAGGAGGGAGCCTGATGCTGTACATGGGCCCAGGACCCTGATCATGACCCGAGCTGAAGGCAGATGTTTAACCAACTGAGCCACCCAGACACCCCAGGAATTGATATTTTATATGATAACTTTATACTGAACCTTATGAGGAACTGCAATTGTTTTTCAAAGTGGCTGCACCATTTACATTCACACACCAGCCAAGCATGAGAACTCCAATTTTTTTTTTTTTACAATCCTAACCAATACTTGTTATTATTTGTCTTTTATATTATAACTACCCTAATGAATATGAAGTATCTCACTGGGGCTTTGATTTGCATTTCTTTGATGGCTAATAATGTTCAATAACTTTTTATGTGTTTATTGATCATTTCGAGATTTTCTTTGGAGAAATCTCTGTTCAAATCCTTTGCCCATTTTAATCAAGGTGTCTCTTTTCCTGCTAAGTTGTAATTATTGTTTATATGTGCTGGATACTAGACCCTTATCAGATATATGATTTGCAAATATTTTTCCCATTCTGTGGGTCATCTTTTCATCTGCTTGATAGTGTCCTTTGATGCACCAAAGTTTTTAATTTTGATGAAGTTCATTTCATTTATTTGTTCTTTGATTGTTGGTACTTTAGGTGCTATATCTAGGAAATTATTGCCTATTTATTCCAAGGATATGAATATTTACACCCATGTTTTCTAAGACTTCTATAGTTGGAGCTCTTACATTTAGGTCTCTTTATGTATATGATGGGAAGTAGGAGCCCTCTATATTTTTCTTTATGTCACATCATGCATAATTGTTGATCTTAGAATCAACAAAACTGAAATATTAGTTCCACCAGTTACTAGTGTAAAGATGTTTACCTTTTCTGAGATCCATTTTTTCACCAGTATTGGAGGGAATTAAATATGTTCTCTGGAACTTGTTTTGATTCTATTTGGGATTTTACTTACAATCACTAAAATTTCAGGGTACATTTAAGGAATTCATCCTTACTTTCTACAATTAAATGCTGAAATACTTATGTATCAAATATAAGATGAATTTCTTAAAAACAGAAAGAAGGAAGGAAAGGGACAAAAAGAAAAAAAGAAAAGAGGTGGATGAGCAGTGATATAGTCAGACAAAATAGAATTGACCATGACTTGTGCATTGTAGAATACACATGGGTTTGTTATACTTTTTATAAATGTGTGTGTGTGAATTTTAAATTTAATGAAAGAAACAGGACTGCTAATATTTTAGGTAGCCAAATAAAAATATTTTTAAAAATCTGTTATAATTATAAAACTAATATCATCAGAGTCATAATGAAAGAATGTTCTATGCCAAATAATAGGAGCAATACCATCTCTACATAAAGCGGATTTCTTTAATTTGGGGGTGGGGAAGCTTCATGAAAATTAGTTGCCTTGCCCTTTTGTTTTTCATTTGGCCATGGACCAGGATTGATACCTAGTCTGATGCTTGAGAAGCACTGAATCTGATTATAGTTCTGAGGAATTAAGCATAAAAGCTCAAGTTTATGATTCTGTCTACTTTTTGATAAAAATAAAGAATAGCATGGTGGTAGGAACTAGACATTGTCAAGTAGAATCGTGTTGATACCAAGCTTTCAATAAACCAGAGAGTGTTGAACTATAGGACACCAAGTGAAGCTCCATCTTTATTTACAATACAGTAAATTTTTCATGAAGTTCTCATGACTACAGACTAAATCAACATAACTGTGAGATAAGTGGAAAGTGAGAAGGGAAACTGTCGTATCCTTTCTTGGAGTTTGTTAATTTTTTTAATTATTGAAATTATGGATGAGTTCAAATACATTGCAGTAAGTTTTAAGTGTGTGGCTTTATTTAAAATTAATAAAATTCTAAGTAACATACAAAGGCTAAAATCTAGCAGTGGACATCACTCATTTATAAGATTCAATGTACTAGAAGTGTTTGTATTAGAAACCTCATTAATATGATAATGTTGCTTTCATAAATATTTTGAGGAAAAAACTATAATTTACAAATCAAAGAATAAAAAAGAAAAAATTGGACTTTCCCTTGGCCTCCAAATGCTATCTAGACAAACAGAAATTAGTGCATCCACTGACTCAATAAATTTTAGAGCCTTTATCCAAGCAAGGTCATGATAAGAGTTAACAATTCTGTAAAAATACAGGTGGGCATTTTCTGTTGTATACATCATTTGTACTCTGGAATGGCCATTAAACCTTTGAATTTACCTTAAATTTCTTTACATTAAGAAAAAAAAGGTGGGGGAATGCCTGGGTGGCTCAGTGGTTAAGCATCTGCCTTTGGCTCAGGTCATGAGCCCAGGATCCTGGGATCGCGTCCCGCATAGGGCTCCCCACAAGGAGCCTGCTTCTCCCTCTGCCTATGTCTCTGCCTTCCTTTGTGCCTCTCATGAATAAATAAATAAAATTGTTTTAAAAATTTATATATTTAGCATTTATTGTCAGCTATATATTATTGGGTGATACTCTAAGCTTTGAAATTATCTCCTCCATCACCTTTTTGGATATCAGGTATTACAATCTTTACAAAGGAATTTTGAATTTACAAAGTACTTATTTTTGAATAAGTGATTCCTCAGTATAGGCTTGTAAAATGGATTAGTCCTAACATGTATTTTATAGTCAAGAATTCTAGAATGTTGAAAATTTCAATGAGCTGCTTTCCCCAACTTCCTTCCTTTTCCAATCCCCGTGCACCACTTCCAGACAATTCTCCTTTACTAGGATCCTTTACTAGGATCTCTCCTTCAATTAGTCATTTAGCATTTATTGGGTACCTACCAAGTGCTAGACATGGTTTGCGTTAAATGGATATAGCTGTGAACGGCAGCAACAAAACAAAAAATGAAAATGGCACCTGTACACATGGAGCTTCCTCTATCTTTAAGGAGGGGAATATAAGTTAATTAATTCTAATTAATTAAGAAATTAATTAAGAAAGAAAGAGAATATAAGGAATCTTATTTCAGCAACTCTGCTCTAATTTAGCCTTCTAGTTAGCCCAAATGTGGCCTTCTAGCTTATATTTGTTTAATGAGCTTCTCTCTTATACCCTAATACAGGCTCATATCTTGTATCCTGACAAACTAGTTTGTCTCTTCATGACTTGATATTCCAAAAATGTGATGGAGGGGATAATATGAAAGTTCAAAGACTCACTCAGAAAATATATAACTAATATTAAATGCCAATGGTATAAATAAATTTAAGATAAGTTCAAAGTTATACTGATTTAATGCCCATTCCATTCTTGAGTGCAAAGTGATATATATAGAGCAGAAAATGTTTAACCTTACTTTTGTAGAATTTATGAATCTTACTATTACCTTGCTTGGAAAAAGGGTCTAAGATTTATTGAGTCAGTGGAGATACTAATTTGCTATTTGTCTAGAGATCATTAGGCAGCCAAGGAAAGATATGATTCTCAGATCCTGCAGGCAATACTTTTAAATATTGCATCTTTCCTTAATTTTTCTAGCCCATTCAAGGCTGCAGTCATGCTAACTAAATCCTCATCATTCAACTGGTGCCTGACACCTGTTGCAAGATCATGCCTCACTGGACCACTTTGGCACTGACTAGCAGCTGAATTGTTAAGTTCTATAAATAGCATGTTCCCTGCTTGTCTGGACTTCTTCCTCAACTATTTAGAATAGTTTTAAAAATACCACCTCTCCACCTCTCCATCCATTCAGCTGAGTGGATAGACTTTAGAGGTTGGAATTTCAGAGGTAAGCCCATTTTCCTGGTGCATAACCTTCCTGGTCTAGCTGCCAGACTATCTCCTAAGCACAAAACTTCCTTCTCAAATACAGCCAAAACCTACAGGCATAGGCAGAAAATCATAAGGAATTAGAAATTTAACTCAAGAATTCCCTAGATAAGTTCAATTACTGATCCTTTTCCAAAGTTTATAACATTTTACCCTGCAAATTCAGCATTATCTAAGTAGATGGTTATTAAACATAAGGAAGCTCCAGACATGGAGCTGGTATTTGGAGAAGGTAACTGACCTTGGCAAGGAGAGAGGATTCAGGAAGAATTTGATGTTTGAACAGAGAGGAAATACTAAGTCTGTATATCATCTTCAGTCATGAAAAGGAGTTTTTCCTCACACATGCTTCAGAGCCTGAAAAAATAATATGTAAATTGCTAAAGACATTGACTCTGAGCAAGACTCCTTAAGGTCAAAGTATTTAGAGGAGGATTGGTTACAAGAGGGCATGATGAGGCAGAAGGAAAGAAGAAGGGAGAAAAGGGATAGTCTGATAAAAAGTAAGATGCATTGCCTTTGTGGCCAATAAGTGAATATCTAAAGAGTAGGGTATTATTATGTTTATGTGACACCACTAAAAGCCATACAGAAAGAATTCTGCAATAAAGAAGAGCAAGCATTAAAAAAAAAAAAGATACTCTGCTCTTAGTGAGGCAAAAAACATGTAAAATAATTTTGTTTAGAGTAGTCATACTAACTAGAATTTAAAAATCTCCTCTTTGTTTTGAAAGCAGAAACTATAGCAGAGGAGCACATTTCTATATAACAATGATATTGCCTATCATACAGACAAGGTGAATGTATATGAGGAGTTTAATTTTTCAGTGTTTATTAATAATTAACCTGATCATTAGGTTTATTAGATAGAATTAATCCCTAATTGGAACAGAACAACCGCAAGGCAAATTATTAAAATAACTGATGGAACTTTCTTTCTTGACTTTAAAAGATAAAGTTTGGCAGCTCCAGATATTTATATGTCCAATATGAGAAAAGACAGAGTTTTTAGTCTTAAAGAACTGTAAAGAACAGTGATATATTTAAGTACAAACTGGATTCTTTGAGACTAAAGTAGGGTTTAATACAGACACTGTGAAAAGAGAAAATTTTAAACCTAGATATGCTTCTCTGGAAGGAAGGATAATGACAATGAAGGAGGTTATGCGTGTGTGTGTGTGTGTGTGTGTGTGTGTATGTGTGTGTGTGTGCGCACGCACGGGGATATATGGGAAGTCTTTGTACTTTCTTCCCAGTTTTGCTATGAACCTAAAACTGATCTAAAAATAAATAAAGCCTTAAAAAATAGATATGTTTCCATGTGTTGACATAGTAAGTCTTCTACTCAGCACATGAGGCTGGTCACTCACTATTGATGCCTTGTTTGGTAAGAAGACCACAGCAGTGTATGAATGTAGGAAAACATATATGCAAAATGATTTCTTAAAATTTTATCTGACATAGCTTTCATCTCATAAGGTTTTCCAGGATTTAATAAATAAGTGAAGTTCTCTTCAAAAAAACTCTGTACTTGAAATTTTATACTAGGAAACTCAGGAAGAATAAGGTCTGCCAAATATAAAAATAAGTGATAATAAAGATGACTGTATCTAATACTTTATCTTACTTTTTCATTCCCATCCCAAATATTACCAAATATTTTTAAAGACTTATGAACTATGTCTTTTTAGATTCTGGGATATCTTTGCTGATTTATGCCCTAGAATATTACAGATAAAAAAATCAAAATACTCTTTGAAAAATGCCTGGCTCCATTGATTTTGTGGAGAGGCTCTTGCTTGGCTGAATTTAATTTAAATGTAGTCTTTTGTTATTGCTTCAAGAGGACGACAGTCATTTCTAACAAGCACAAATTATTCAGAGCATGACCCTAAATGCTGTATTTCAAATAGCAAAAGAAAACAAGCTATCCTCTAACCTACTTCACTTTGCAGGAAGAGAAGCTGTGTGAAAGAGAGCTGCAAAAGGGCAACCTGACCCAGAGAGATTTGCCCTCACCGGGGCCCTCCTCCCAGCTTTCGTGGGTCTCTGGATGGGCCAGTTGCACAAATACAAGAAGATCAGGCCAGCATCCTGGAAGGGGGGAGGGGGCTTGGTATCACCCTCCTTGGGTAGCTCTTTGCCAAGTTCTAGTTAACCCAGTTACAGTAAAGCCATTGTGGACTCTTTAGTGGAGCAAGCCTCAAATCTACATGGCAAACACGATTTTTTGATGGCCATGGCCACAGCCAGTAACTGCAATTTAGTGGCTTACACATTGTCATGAAAGGGGGCGGGCAAAGGCTCAAGAGCAGTGGATTTTACGGCAATAGGAAATAGGACACATTTTGTGCAGTAGCCAACTCCTTTGCATTTCTGAGGATGAAATGCCCCCTAGATCAAAGTGACAAAGTAGTTAGGATATTCACGGGACAGAAGACAAAAGGAGTTCATTCACTGCCAAAAAACAGCCTTCTGTTAAGTATTTAGAAGTTTAATAACAGTACTTACATGAGAAGCAGAATGCAGAAGGGTAACTTGAAAGTGTGCATAACTTAACAGAAACCGGTCATTCTTCAGGAGAGTAGACAATCAGTAATTCACTTATTCACTCATCACACATATATCAAGTACCTTCTATGTGGGGCACTGACCTAGGTATTATAAGGAATATAAATATACACAACAAAAGTCTCTACCTTTAAGGAGTTTGTAGACCTATATAATAATATGCTATTACATATTATTATACATATAATCAAATTAATCACAATAATAAATGAAATTAAACCATTATATGTAATACATTGTATGTTATATATTACATATATACAAATACATATATATTACTTATATGATGTTATATAGTTGGCATTTATTTATATATATATATATATGCATTATATATATATATTATATATTACATATATAATACATATATATTATAATACATATATATTATATATGTTATATAATACATATAATACATATATATTATATATGTTATATAGTTGGCATTTATTTATATATATATATATATATATATGCATGCCCAACTCAAGGTGTCAGGCTATCTATACCACACTTGCAAAGCAGATGTACAAAAAATTACCTTGCAGTTTTACCCCAACATCCCCTTCAAGAGGAAAAAGAATTGTGGTTGAAGAGGCAAGAAGAGAAAGTCTGGAGCGATTTGCTGGAATACTGTGCATTTCCCTCTCCACATGTCCCCACCCTATTAATGGAAAAGTTGGAGAGAACTTCCTTACTTGATGCCAAATGAAAGCCATGTCAAGGGAACCACTTGGTGGGGGGGGGTTGGCTGTCTCTTTAGAGTTTGGGGAGTACAGGGTCTAATGTAAGACATATACGTGAAAGAAATCTCCAGGCAAGAAGCTGCCTGAGGCTGCCTATAGTATGTGATTTAAAAGTTGTACTGAGAGCAAATTGCGCTTCCCCTAATGGCAGAGGCAAGGATGCATAAATGTCTTCCAAGTACTATATGTGGTCCACAGCACATGGGGAAACAACTGTCCTAGAGCAGTTAAGGTCCTTTACCTAAGAAGGTGCCTAGAGGGACAATGGGTTTAAAGAAATGAAGGAAGAGTAAGGGAATGGAAAATGAAGTTGCCTTCTGCCTGCATCTGATGGAGATCAGCACACTTCATTCAGCAGCTATATTACATTAAGGTAGAACGTCTAAATCTCATTAAGATACTTGAAGATACAGTGTTATGGAGGAAAAAAAAATTTAAGTCACCTAAGACTTTTTATACTATTATGTCACTGAAGAAAGGCTGGATCTAAAAAGTTCATATTGATAAACCAAAGTAGTCAAAAGTGAAATTTTAAGTTATTATCCAGATATTTGGCTTGCATTACTCTAAATTTTTAGAAATGTATAGTTTTGAAGTTTGGAAACTACAATCTCCATCTACATGTCTAACATATCAGATAGGACACAAATAATAAATGCAGACTCAGTATAAATGTATTTGGTCCTTTGGCATAAAAAGCCCTTAGAGCAATGCCTCTTAAGAGTGAATCAAATAGGTAATTATGGAAGGTTTGCATCCTCTTTCCTGGAGGAGTTGAGATGGGATAGAAATAAGAGAGAGACAAAGCCAATTTCTTCAGGCTTATCCCTGCTCATTAGTATGGGGAGGTTAAGTCATTCAGAAAGCAAAGGACAATCCCTGCTTCCATACCCCAGCTTCCCTCCTTTTTTTATCCTATTAGAAAGTCCCTCTCCTCACTGCCTTGCTTCTCAACCCCCTTGACTGCTTAGTCAAACAGGCCATGCCTAGGAGTCCTTTCAAGGCTGAAGACTATGGTTTGCTGCAGTCCACAGACAGCTAAAATATAATCCAGAAGTCATATGGTCTACACCCCTCTGGGATTTAGAAAAATGTCCCACTTATCATAGTGTACAGGCTGATAGCAGTGACAGGAGAATCTTGATCTGCTGCTTCTGTAATAAGGCTCTTTAGACTACACTATACTAAAGGAAGGAGTGTGGCGTCACATGCACAGACACATACTATTGCCTTGCCCCATTCTACATAGCAGTTTGGGGCCATGATTTCAAGAAATTGCATTTGGTATTAGGCAGCAACCAAATGAGAAAAAAAGGCAGGAAGCAAGAAGGAAGAGGGAGGGAGGGAGGGAGGGAGGGAGGGAGGGAGGGAGGGAGGGAGGGTAGAAGGAAAAGTAGCAGCAGCAGTGGAAGTGGTAGTCATAGTAGTAATTTGGAAAACTCAAACTTACAGAATCACTTTACATAATATGAAATTGTACCATGTGTTGTGAGTCAAACAACCAATTAAATAAACTGGGAATGTCATGAAAATTCCATTAACACTCATGTCATCTTTGCCTAGAAAAATCATGAAATTAAGTAAATTCTGAAAAAAAAAATCTCTAATCTCCAATAACCTGCAATTCTCAGTATACAGACATTTACATTTTATGGGGTTGTTGTCCAGTCTACACAGATGTTTCAGGCAAAGGGCCATGGGGTTGTCTGCAGAGCCTGCAACAGAATTAATTTTGTTCCCTGCAGGGTTCCTGTTCCTGTGATGGTGCATGGGCCCACATCTTTCCAGGAACCATTCCTAGATAAGAGTCAATTTCAGCCAAGTCCTCACTCTACAGTGTTCGGGCCTCATATCGGTGACTGCAGGCCTTCACAGAGGGTCCTTGCTATAAAAAGCAAAAGGCTGAACAGCACTGGCTGCTAAGAGTCTCCTACATTTGGAGGTAAATTCCTTGATTTTATCATGGAGATAAAACCAAACAGCTCGAACAAAACACCTCAGTCTCATACACCAACTGTTCTTTCAATGGCAAAAAAGCAATTTTTTCCATAACATGAATAATAAAAAAGTATGTACTAATGAGATTTACGCAATATTGGAAAGAAGGATTATGAATGGGTAATGATACTTTTAGAAGATTTACAGATTTCAACCAGTTCAGTCCCATGGTATGATTATCTCATAGTCCTATGCACTCAGAATGAATATAGAATAGGCTGGGTGTGACCTGCGAACAACACTTTTTGCCAGAAACTAAAGAAGAAACTGTGGATTCAGTAGGATATGTACCAAGCATTACCTAAGTGGATTTCATGCTTATGAAAGGTGAGAAGCACCTGGCAGAGCAAGATCTCCATGGTCAGAGCCATTCACACCATCTGCCACATGGCCAGGATCCCAAATAAACTACATTATCTCAAAAACGTCCTGGGCCTCCCCTTCTCAGAGTACTCCATGTTCTTTCTATACCACACTCACTTCTCACCCATCCCTCCCTCAGGCCTTCTCTGTGGCTTGCTCTCCCAGCCCTGTCCCTGTAAATGAATTTATTTTCATCCACTCTTATTCCTAGGAGGCACATGTGAGTGCCTCTGGAGGTATGAACCTACTGCTTTGGCTTCAGTTAGATCCTACTCTAGAAGATTTCTCCTGAAGAGAGCAAGCTGGGAAGGGCACAGGTGTTCTGCTTGTGAGGAATGCTCATGACACAAAAAGAGAAGAAAAAGAAGTAGCAAATGGTTAGAAGAACAGTTTCATCAATGATGGCTAACATCAAATGAAACCCTACTATGTGTCAGGCACTATTCAAAGAGCTTTATCTGTGTCAACTCATCTAATTCTCTCAATAATTTCATGGGATAGGTGTTCCTAGAATCCCTAATTACAGAGTAGGAAATAGAAGTGCAGAGACATAAAAATTGATGAAGTTTAGAATGTTGGAACTGGACAGACCTGCTCAATCATTATACAATTAGTTGGACACTCAGTTGGTTTCATTAGTGTTAGTCATGTGCCAAGCACTGTGCTCTAGTTCTATGGGTTATTATCTCATTGAATCCCTACAACAATCTTATGAAGGAGGTACTAACATGATGCTCATTTATACATTGGCCTTATTTTACATCCAAAGCTCAGAAATTTTAAGCAACAGATGGAAACCAAGGTTTGAATAAAGAAAGATTTGGGTTTTTTTCTCCTCACTATTGCCTCTACAAAGTTATATCCAACTAATCCCTAGAGAAAGTGAGTGGGATGCTTAAGAAGACATGGACTGCCCTACTATTGGACATAGTCAAGGAGGGGGTTGACATTTACTCAAATGGGGTAAGCTTTTAAAGTTATTTCTATATTCCCCTGTACCTAGGGATATATGTTTATATTCATTCACATTGTTTTCATGTCTTTCTTGTATTCTTTTCCTCTATTGTTTCTATTTACTTATCTTGAGGTTGCAAACTACCTTTTCTTTTTCATTTTCTCACAACATCCGGGCCCCATCTTCAATAATTCTTGCTGCTACTGCTGCAGCTAAGAAGTTTGAGGTTATGGAAGGCCCTGAAAAACAAGTCTGAATTGTCTTCTTACAAAACAGACATTTCCTTGCACAGCATTTGTGCCAAAAGCAAGGATCACATTGTTCAGACTTGTAATGGACTGGGTGCTCTGAAGACGGCAGCACCACCACACCCAAGCATTACCTCAGGGGTGTTTTGTTTCTCTTCAGATCTGGGTCTACGAGGTAATGTTAGGTTCTGATACACTTGGAACTTTGTGATTAGTGACAGATTAAAAATCAAGTGATCCACATTGAGGAAAAGTCCATACGTTCTGAATCCATTATTGTAGTGGAGTCAGTTTCTCCAAGAAGGAGGATATCATGGTTTCACTCATACTTGGAATATAAGAAATGGTGAAAGGGATTATAAGGGAAAGGAGGGAAACTGAGCAGGAAAAATTAGAGAGGGAGACCAACCATGAGAGATTCCTAACTCTGGGAAACAAACAAAGCATTGCAGAAGGGGAGGTGGCGGTGGGCTGGGGGGTCGAGTAACTGGGTAAAGAGCACTGAGGAGGGCACTTGACGTTTGACTTTAGATGTTAGGTTTTAAGACTATATGTTGGCAAATCGAACTTAAATAAAAGCAAATAAATAAATAAATAAATAAATAAATAAATAAACAAACAAACAAACAAACAGCCAGTCAGCCCTGGCTTCAAAGCTGGAAAAAAAAGAGGATATCAGAAGTATAATAATTATTACTTAATATTTATTAATCATTTACTCTATGTCACTCTGCTGACCACTTTACATTTATAATTTCATTTATATCCTCACACATAAAAGAAAATTATGATAAGTATTAAGATTCATCATCCAGTAACGTAAGAAAACTGAGGCATTTGAAAATGAAACAGCTAACCAAGGGTCACACAGTTGTGAGAAGTGAAAATAGTATTTTAAAACAACCACAGAGCTCTGGAAAGCCTGCATCTTTGACCAGTACCCAACATGGCCTTCCACCTTCCCAATATAATCTATCAACACAGCATCACAAAGGCCAAAATGAGAGCATTTATGGATGCTGCTTACTAGAGCTTCTGTGAGGGCCTTCCATGTAGAGGTAAGTTCTCATAAATTCCTGCCACCTTGACTATCAGTTCAAAATGGCCTTCACTCAACTAGATACTTACTGAGTATATCCATTTACTATGGATTTAAATTCATAGTAAAGGGCTTAAAGCCTTTCCTCAGTAGGAACTTTGGCTCTCCTTGTATGCTTATTGGTGTACAACCATCCTAAGAAATATAGTTTGAAGAACTGGAGGCAGGATTGTGTATGTACATAGCTAGTCAGCTAAGCACCCAGCTCTTGATTCTGGCTCAGGTCATGATCTCAGGCTCCTAAAACGGAACCCCATGTGGGGCTCTGTGCTTAGCAGGGAGTCTGGTTCTGTTTCCATCCTTCTGCCCCTCCCCACTGATTGTGCATTGGTGCTCTCTCTCATACTCTCTATAAAATAAACAAATAAATCTTAAAGAAAAAAACACACCAAGGATCCTACTTTAGAACACACAGTTTTTCTTTGTTTCAGTTACTATTTGGTAGAGGGGATCTGATTTCACTTTTTGCCATTGAGGTTTATCTTTTTGAGGTACTTAGCTTTGAAAATGGCAATTTTTTTAAATTTTGGCCACTTGCTTCTTATAAAATAGTTTTAGAGTATATTTTTTTGGCACAGACACTCTAAAACCATGGACATAAAGGAAAATTATAAATAGTGTATATAAAAGAAAATGAACCAATCAGATGGAAGTTTAAACTATATAAAACGTTAAGACTATGGAGACACAGCATCATAGAAATACAAATCAAAACTACAATGAAGGGGATCCCTGGGTGGCGCAGCGGTTTGGCGCCTGCCTTTGGTCCAGGGTGCGATCCTGGAGACCAGGATCGAATCCCACGTCGGGCTCCCGGTGCATGGAGCCTGCTTCTCCCTCTGCCTGTGTCTCTGCCTCTCTCTCTCTATCTCTCTGTGACTATCATAAATAAATTAAAAAAAAAAAAAACTACAATGAAATACCACTTCACACCAGTCAGATGGCTAATATTAATAAGTTAGGAAACAACAAATGTTGGTGAGGATGTGGAGAAAGGAGAACCTTCTTACAATGTTGGTAGAAGTACAAGTTGATGCAGCCACTCTGGAAAACGGTAAGGAGGTTCCTCAAAAAGTTGAGAATTCCTACAACCCAGCAATGCACAACTAAATATTTATCCAAAGGTACAAACATAGTGATGCACATGTGAGCACATGCACCTCAACGTTTATAGCAGCAATGTCCACAATAACCAAACTATGAAAAGAGTCCAGATGTCTATCAACAAACAAATGGATATAGAAGATGTGACATACACACACACATACACACACACACAGACACACACACAGGAATATTACTCAGCCATCAGAAAAAAATGAAATCTGGCCATTTGCAAAGATGTGGATGGAACTAGAGGGTATTATGCTAAGTGAGATAAGTCAATAGACAAAGACAACATTATCATATGATTTTACTCATATGTAGAATTTAAGAAATAAAACAGAGGATCATAGGGGAAGGGAGAGAAAAATAAGACAAAATCAGAGCGGGAGACAAACCATAAGAGACTCTTAACTCTAGGAAATAAACTAAGGGTCACTGGAGGAGAGTGGGCAGGCGGATGGGATAACTGGGTGATGGACATTAAGGAGGGCATGTGATGTAATGAGCACTGGATTTTATATAGAGCTGATGAAAATCATTGAACTCTACCTCTGAAATAATAATACACTGATTCTGGAGGATCAGTGTTAATAAATTAAATTTTAATTTTAAATTAAAAAAAGACTATAGAGACAGATGTAGCTAACTAAAGATATAGGGAATTCAGATTCTAGATTGACTTGAAACAACATTATAGAAAGTTTACAGTAAAACTTCCTTAGAAATGAGATTTCCCAGTACCCTCACATCCAGATGAGGAAAGATAAGGCCTGTTTCATTGGGGTGCCTCATCTGAGACGACGTCAGGAGCTGAAGCAGGGCCACAGTGTGTAATCCTCTCTCGGAGTTGTCATTCATCCTTGCCACTGCATTTTTTTGTGTCTTATTTAGTTTTATCCCTTATCTTCTTTCCTCACTCTCTTCACCAGATATTTTTTATAAAGGAGCACTTTGTCCTATTCAGCGAAAGATCCATATTCAACTTCCACCTCTGCTACTAACTCACTGTGGACAAACCATTTACCATGGTGCTAGCCCCTTGCTGTAACTTTGCATCTCTCTCTCTCTTTCTCTTTCCCTCTCTCCCCCGTTTTTCTTCCCCCCGCTCTCTCTCCCTCTTTATTTCTCACTGATCCCAAAACAAAATCAATGACTGTACCCTAGAGCCCAGGCAGCATCAACAAGGACAACGGACTCTGAATTTTACAAATTGGGAAGCCCTTTATCTCAACCAGTTACTTTTTTAAGGACCTGGAAGCTACAAGCAAGTGATGTAACATGTTCTCTTGATAATAAGCCAAAGACAAGATTACATATTGGTCTTTCTCATGGACATTGAGCCAGAAGTCAAACATTACCTTCCCCCTTTACTATGGTGAAGTAAAATATTTGTGTCGGATGGTTCCAGGATATTTCATCACCCTAGTTTTCCCTTGATAGGAACTCTTCTGTCAGAACAGATCAATGATGTTCATCAACCAATGGTAGGGTTCTGAGTAGCCAACACCGCATACTATTCTAGAAACTTCTCTTGCCTTCTTCACACACTGGGTGGAGCAGAGGGGACTGCTATGCAAATGGCAGCAAGGAGGAATGGAGTTTGCCCCTCTGCAGACATCAGAAATCTTCTCATATTGTCTCACACAGTGTCCCTAACTGCCACTGGAGATGGCACACAGAGAAGTGCCAGCTGGCAATTCACCTGCTGGCTGGCTTTCTGAGACAGGTTCAACTCATTAAATCCAAGTTAATAGCCAAGCCAACATTATCCTGACCCTGCATCAGAAAAGGCTGAAACCCTGCCACTGAAAGGAGGTGGCAGGAAACATGGGGAGGCAGTTCTGGGTGCAGAGATTCTGGTTCAGCAGTTGTATCTTTTCTTCAATAGCTACATCTTGGATCATGTTATGGTTGAATTCTGTCCATCTGAAAATCATATGTTGAAATCCTAACCTCAAATACCTCAGAAAGTGACCTTATTTGGAAATAGGGTTGTTGCAGATGTTATTAGTTCAGATGAGGTCATCCTGGAGTGGGGCAGGCCCAAGCCAACATGACTGGTGTCCTTATAAGAAGACACAGCTTCACAGAGAGAACACCATGTGAACATGAAGGCAGAGCTCAAGGAGATGCTTCTACAAGCCAAGGGATGCCAAAGATGACCAAGAACCACAAGAAGCTAGGAGAGAGTCATGGAACAGATTCCCCTTCACAGTCCTCTGAAGTATCCAACCCTGCTGACACCTTGATCTCAGACTTCAAGTCTCCAAAACTGTGATACAATAAATTTTATCACACCCAGTCTGTGATAATTGTTACAATAACCTAGAAAAACTACTAAAAATCATACTTCCAAAGTTGTGAGAAACTTAATCTATAAAGCTCTAACAATCTATATATTCCAGTAATGATTTACTAGAATAGAAGAAAGTGGGTATAATACATCGTAGTTAGTGTTTCTTCTTACTGGGTGATACATTGTTCATCTATTTCCACCCAACAAATACCATCATTTCAATGTCCCTCAAAATAAACTGAAAAAACAAACAAACAAAAAACCTCAATGAAACTTAGATATTTCTGCATAATCCTTTCCAAAGCAGATTAGCATTCTCAAACTGTACTTAAGATTAGCTAAGGACATCCCATGATTCAACTGATACACTTGAGATGTGTATTCTTTTCTTCCCTACAAGTATCTTTTGGCTGCTCTGGGCCAGGCACTCTGATAGGCACTTGAGACCAAATAGTCTCAACAGCAAAATAGGTAGATGTTGTCTTCACAGTGGCCCATGTTCAGTAAGGAAGATAGATTTTGCTCAAATAGCCACTCAAATATATAGAACTGTTAACTGTGACAGGTGCAATGAAGGGGAAGTATCACCGCATTCTGCAGGCAGCTACTTTCCCTATTGACCTGTGGATAGGCAGGACGAGGCTTACTCTATTCTATGTGAAGGCTGGAATTTCTCCCATCAAAAGAGAATGCTGAATTTTACATTCAGGGGACCAAACCACCTGCCGAAAATAATCATCTTAATAAAATATAGGCCCAAAAAGAAGGTGGGGTTAGGTGCTGAAACTGGTAAAGAGAAGCAAAGAGGGAAGTGAGACCTGGAGAGAGTTCAAGAAATAGGAAACTCAGGACAAGATGCTGACATTGAGTACCCCTCCCCCACCCAGGATTCAAGAATCAGAGAGTGAAGACATATGCCCAGTGCTGTGAGCACGGCAATGGTGGTTGGCATGTGGTCGGGCGTGAGATTTTGTGCAGTTGAAAGGATGCTACCCCAAATAAAAGCCTACCTTTGTTTGCAGCTCTGTCCTTTTAAACTGGAACATCACTGTACAGCATGCTCCTTGCTCTGTGCAATTGTGAGCACTTTAGCCCGCTGCCAAACGACGTAGCTGGTCACCAAAGCTGCTGAATGCTGAAAACAGGGAAGAAAATCCATTGAACTAGTCCTGAACATTGCAAAAGCAACTGCCTCCCTCAATTACTTTGTCAAGTCCCATTATAATTGTAGCTCTGATCACATGCAAAGGTTCTCCCACGGGTGAGGATGGAGCCAGGATCCTCAAAGTACTGACATGTACTACCACCACCACCCCCGCCCCCGCCATCAGGCCACTGTGGACAGATCTGCAGCTGCTGCATTGCTTGCCCTTGGGGGAATTTGACAAGACACACTGCTTCCTTGGCATTTATATTACACTTAGCAAGGGTTATTGCCTATTGGTAGTGACCAACTTGAATGATCTACTTTGAGATCTCCTGAACAACTTATGCATAATTGATTTAAAAATACTTTGAAAATAAATGCATCACTGAATGAAAACATAGACCCCTCTGTTTTCTAAAATATTTATTTAGGGAATACCTGTACTGATAGCCGGGGCCTGGGTTGATGAGCAAACAATATCATTGGGGCAAAGAACTCCATCATTAAACAGAAATAAGCTTGCATCACAGCACAGAATTCTACTGTGACCCTTGCTTTGTCCTTGTCTGCTTGACTTACATAATTCAGGAGGTGGTCTGTGATAGTTGATGATGTCATATCATCCTTAGGTAACCAGTTGCAACACTAGAATGCCCGGATGAACAATGTGAGATGAAAACTACATATTTTGAGTGCTATTATATCAGATGGTAAGACCTAAACAAGTTCGGCATATTTAGCATCATATTTGAAAACCAATGGGGGGAGAAATGGTCTCAAAAGAGGAAAAAGAAAAATATATGACCTTCACACAACAGAAAAGTGGAATGTTCTGAGAATGGGCATTGATGGCTAGTTAGCACAATGGTTCTCCATGTGTGGTCCTGGGACCAGCAGCATCAGCCACACCTGGGAACTGTTGAGTACCCCAAATTCTCCGGAGTCAGAAATTCCAGAGTGGATGGGGATGTTGTGCTCAGCAAGCTGCCCAGTGGTTCAAATGTTCACATTTGAGAACCACTGGGTTAAGGCATGAAGACCAAAGCACAAGGAAGAGAAAATCAACATGGGGCAAATCATCTTCCCCAAAGGAGGATTATCAGGGCTGAATGTCAATGTCTCCAGGGAAAGACACTCTAATCCTGGAGTCCTGGAAACTCACAGGGTCTAGGAATCAGAATAATGATGATAAAGAGATGAAGAAAGTCATTAAAGAAGACTGACTGTTGAGCCATTTTTCAACTGAATGGTGACAGACCTGATCTCTGCCCTTGTGACATTTGCAGAATTCCTACCAGTTCCCTACAAACAGTATTTTCATCCCCAGATTCTTAAGTGACTAAAATCAGCCTTAAACCCAGGCTGCTGAAGTTTTTGTGGTCTGGCAAGTATTTGGTATGACTGCCTTCACCTGAATCTGAGCATTTTCCTTCTGAATCGTTCACTGAGTGAGAAGAATTTGAAAGGAATTAGTAGAACACATTCTTTGAGGTTGGAAAAATACAATCTGCCCTAATCATAGAATGGCTAGGTTGGTACAAGCAAATGACATACAGATAAGAAACACTATTTTTATTCTACATGGTATAGTCTTTCTAGTTATTATATATACACCTAGGGAAATTCCAGGCAGTGGTCACTGGTCAAAGGTAATGTAGAAAGGATTGAAAATTCAGGAAAGGAAAAATGTGCTACAATAAAAGTAGAGCTAATGTGGTTGGTTCCACCTAAAGCTGAATACCAGAGATATTTCTCCACTTTCCTCACCCTCCCAAATGTTACAAGCAACTCTTAGCTCTGGAATATTAACAAGAAAAAGATTTGTGTGAATGGAAGTTTCTTTTTCTTTTAAACGCCTTCATTTCATATATACCAAAAAGATATTCGTGTGCTTAGAAGTGCCATCCATTTGCTAGTTTCATTCCCCCAAGCTAGCAAAGTAAATGTATATTTTGGCAAAAGTCCTAACTAGCATTCAAATTTGGGTACACCAGTCATGCTTGGGAAACATTTTATTTATTCAGTGTTTTTCTAGAATAGCAGGTGGTGCAAGATTAATTTTGAAAATACTGGGAATATTCTAATGAAATCTCTTTTATGCTATGCCTAACTTTTTTTTTCCCCACATAGGATTGTGAGCCTCCTATCTCTACCACAAATTGACATTTCAAAAGATTCTTTAAAGAGGACACCCAAATGTGTAAGCTTCAGAGCCATCAAATCAGTTTAATTTCAGTTTATAGAAATTTTTTCACTGAAAAACTAACATTTGCTCATTCAAGTCCAACTCTATGAGTACAGATCATGAATTCAATTTTCTCTACTAAATTCTTCTCCATTTTTTGTACAGCCAGGGCAGCAGCATATAGTCCTATCTCTGCCAAAACTTTTGAGGGCACTAGGAAGTACAAAAATAGTAATTTAATATTTCCCACCTGTAGCTATAACTCTCCTTTAGTACTTACTGGTCTCATGCTGGCAAGACTCACATAATGCTTTTGACACACCTGAATTTTATAACTTTTCCTACTGTCTTTTACTCACCAATAAGAATAGTCTTGTTTATCTCTTGTTTTAGGACAATGCATTTTAGTTTGGGGTGCCTTACTGATCCTACAGATCATTAGCCCAAACCCTGATTTGTTCACCAGTGATCTTCAAAACTGAGATGGAGAGGGAACTAGTTCAAACCTCATGGCGACTACTAATGGGAAGAACCACTCTTAGAAGCACCAGCCCAGAGGGTTGTTCAAAGGATTTTAAAAGTTTGGCTGAAGCTAAATTTCCGTTGGGACCTAAAAAGCTGATACATGCCAGCTTTACTGTGATCTGTTCCTTACACTCCCTAAGCAAGTAGCTTTGTGAGGTTAAGGAAGCCAAATACCTCAAAGGACTCAGATATCCAATGAATCAAAATTCTCTCTCTCTCTCTCTCTCTCACACACACACACACACACACACACACACACACACAGGAGTCTAGGAACCCAAATTCCTGTAGTAGGGTGTTTCACAACCTCAGAAGCACAGTGCTCTCTTGTTTTGTTCCCCTTCTTTCCATGATCAACTAAATGGGGGTTGACACTAATTGAAGCCATGTGGATTGATGTGCTTCAGGTTTTGTTGATAGTGTAAAACTTACTTCCTATTCTTCACAGCTCCTAAACTTTCACTTATACCATGTACATAATATATGTCACACCTCATTACAATAGAAAACTTTGAAAGACATATTTCCAAACACCTTGGCCAAGATCATGTCTTTTTTTTTTTTTCAGACAATATGCAATACTATAGTTTTCCCTTATAACAAAATCTCATGGAAAGTCTTGGAGTTAATCTAAAAGAAATTGATAATTATAAGTAAATATAAATAATCTCAAAAAATAAAAATAAATGAATAACTAATCTCAGAAGAAACCAAAAATCACCATGACATAGCACTAGCTTTCTTAATATCATTCCATAAAATCTGATTATGATTTACTGATTTACATGGAGACAGAGTATACAATAATGCTTTCACGTATACCTCATTTGCCCTCCATACCATATCCTGGCTCCATCCCTGGTTTATAGAAGTTATTCAGTCTCCCTGGGGTAAAATGAGGCAGTTGGCCTATATAGTAACTAAATTCCTTTCTAAGCCCTCAAAGCCTCTGACTATCCTCGAAGAGGCTCAAAGATTCATATTTTTTTTCAGTATATTTCATGGACTTTCCTTACCAAGTCCAAACTACCCTACTTAATTAAATTCAAGTCAATTCATTCATTTACTCATTTAACACATATATATTGAATTTTGACTATGTTCTAGGCATTCTGCTAGACGCTGCCCTTAAGAACCTCGTAGTCTAGACTTATATTTTTCATACTTAGTAGGTATTTATTTTTAAAAGGGCTACATATGAGCACTGGGTGTTATGCTATATGTTGGCAAATTGAACTCTAATAAAAATTTTTAAATAAATAAATAAAATATAAAAGGGCTACATATACTCTTATGTCATACATTATCCATCTTATGTGTATCACTGCAGTCTAGTGCCCTTGAGACTATAGACATCTCCAAATTTAGGTGAATATTTTATCAACTTTGGCCCTGTAGACAAAGTAGTTAAGAGACAATCTACACATTTAGTATAAAAACAAAATAATAACAAGTAGTTTATTCAAACAAATTAAGGAAATACTATGGATATTTTCCTTTAAATTTCGATATAAGGTAGAAATCAATAATTCAAATCCCTGGTTGTGAAGACACTTGGGAGGAGATTCAAGTGAGATTTGAGGATTACATTTGCTAGTAAGTTCTTTTTCTCTAATTCTTAACTATTACCAATTATTACTTAAACTTGTACATAAATCCAGTATAAGGTTGTATCAGTTAGGCAAATAAATTCAAATTTTATTCTGATAACATTTTTTTTACATTCTAGTAATCTTCAAAGGTCATAAGTTAGATCTAGAATTTAATGCAAAGGCTGTGAAATCCTGCAAGTGAGCCTATGAGATAACTTATCAGCATTTGTAAGTATGCCAGAATATTATCTTTTCATTGTTCTTAATCCTAATATCTTAGGAAACATAGAGCTGTTCATAAGCATAGGAATTTTAACTACACCAGATTTGAGAAACACTAGATAAATCACCATGCCTCTGAATATCTCCCTAACTAACAAAAAATTATCTGAATTTCTCCATTAAAGGTGCCTTCTTTTGGGTTCAGATACTGCATTATCAAGAGTGGTCTGGTTACAATAATGCCCATTTATTAGTGCCCAGTCTATTCCAGACACCGTGATAAGTGCTTTACATACTCATTCCTAAAAACATCCCTGTAAAATAAGTATTATCTCTCATTGTTCCCTGCCCCCCATGACCTGCCCAGGAATAAGTGAAGTTAGGGTGGTCACCTAACCAATAAGTAATGTAACTAGCATTCAGCCCCTACACTCTTCTACTGTGCCACCTTAGGACATTGTGTTAAGCCATCATCACTTTTGGTGGCCCATCATAAAGAATTTTATTATATTATTCTTCCAGATGGCCAAAAATAATGAGGGAAATGTTTTCAATAGCAGAGAAGAAAAACAAATGACACATCTGAGGAATGGAGCATTTCTCAGGGTGACAGTCGAATTAGTCCCTTTAGTGAGGAGTGGTAGAAAAAGATACACAAGGCTGCAAAATTTGGAGGAAATAAACACGACATTAATTATTATAGCTAGCATTCACTAAGGACTTACTATGCACATTCCCTGTCTTAAGTGCCACACATATCTTACCTGATTTAAACTCCCAAGATCAGAGAAAGATCTCAATTTTGGAAAAATCTCAGAGGAACGCGCAGACAGGAAAAATAAAATATACCAAACAAATTTTGTCTGCATTAAGGATATTCCTTTGCATAGATAGCTATTTTGAAAGCAACCTTGTGGCTCTCTGGACACATCACACTTTCCTAATCTAATATCTACAATCTTTTAAGAAGTATTTATTATAATGAAGGAGACAGATCGAGGTTTGTTAGCTTTAAAGTTTATGAAATTTGGGGGTCCTTCTTTAAGAAAAAGGACACAAAATTGATTGTGAAAGTACACAGGCGGTTATAACTGATTTTCTTGCTAGATTATTTTATATTTTCAAATTTTACACAAATCTGATTGCATTACAAGAGCTCTTGCTAGAGACTTGGAAGGGGATCATGCAAGCAAGGGGTCTTAAAGCTTGAGCTTCATTTGATTCACGATAAACCTGTCTCTGACAATGAACAAGAGTGAGGTGTATACATTAAGCAGGAGGTTAAAAAAGAAGTCATCAGTGAAGTCACAAATTGAAGTTATCTTTCAAATTAACCACCAACGGCTCAAATATTTAACTGAAAGAACTTTATAACCAACTGCAAAATCTCAGTAACTGAGATAAATGTTGCAACTGATCATCAAACTGGAGACTGAGGCACATATAATCAGGCTCAAAAGCGAGGCTAAAGGTACTTGCCTGGCAGAATGATAAGAGTGGCATACTGTTACACTCCTTAAACCTCTTCTGGGAAGCAGCAACTACCTCTCCTCCTGAATGTGTCAAAACACATCAGAGCACTAGAAAACAACTGAGACATTTACCACATTTCCATTCTTGTATATTGACCCAAGAGATAGGGAGGGGCAAGTGAGGCAGTAAGCATCCTGTTACATATAATCCACCCAAGAGAACAGAATTCATTTCTTGAATCGCTATCACACCCTGGGCCCCTTTGTTTCAAAGTCCAAATAGATGGACTCATTTTTCCTTCCACCTTGTAAAATCCACTTAGAAGGAATTTAATGCAGTCAGAGAGCATTAAAAAAAATTCCTTAGTGGGACCACCCACTAATAACCTTACCCTAGAAGAGATAAAAAAATAATGAAGTATAGACACAAGGATCAAAGGGGCCAGGTGAACAGGATCCTAATGGCTCTCACAGAAGATGATCTAATAAAATGAACTGGATTGGTTTTCCTTTCAAAAGCAATCTTGAAATGAAAGAAAAATATCTTATGCAGAGTGAAACATACAGTTGTAGTTGATGGACACAGACTGACTTCCTTATTTGCACCCTTAGATTTTTCAGAAGGCTGAAGAGATTGAACCCTTCCCTGCTGTTTGTTTGATTTGGTCTGAGTTGAAGCCAAGAGATGTGGTGATGGAAGTTTGGAAAAACAATTAAAAAGAAATGTATGCGGTGGTTTTTCTGGGATCCTAATTAACTGACCCATTTCTAGGTAACATTAGGGAAGTTGTGGGCAGTGATTATTATCTCTTTAAAGTCCTAATTAAAATGTCAAACTGTAAGGTAGAATGTCTTCAAAGCTGCATGTAATTTGATTGTGTTGGCTTATTGGAAAAATGGCCTTGGAAATACAAATAAACCAGCCACTAAAAAGATCCCAGAAGTCCAGGCTTTATTCCAGAAGTATAATCTGTTGAACCAATAGCATTTTATAACTAACCACTCACCAAGTGGTAGACATCCAAATGTCAAAGCCAGTTTCATAACATGGTAACACATAACATGCTGCAAGAATGCCTTGCCATGGAATACTTAGGTTTGAAAAGGGTTTTGGCATTAGTTCACCTACAAAGGCTTATCACTCAGCTTTAAATGTTCTCATTTGATGAGCTTCAGAAATGGCTGGCATCCGACCCACTCTCTAAATTAGTCTGCTAGAGCTTTGGATTTCTAAAAAAATTCCTGCATCCTATGGCAGACTTCTGCTACTTTCAAGTATCAAAATCTCAGGCAGAAAGGATCCTTATTAAATTTATCCAGGACCATTAGTAAAGCTGTCCTTTGCTTAAGAAGATGGCGCATTTATGACACTTTGGGATGCAAGTGACAAAAAAAAGCCAGTCAAAAAATGGCTTAAACAATAAAGACATCTATTATACCACAAGTACAACATTTGATTAATACAGCATCACAATGATAACAACAATGGTACACTTTCTTTCCATGTTTTTCACAGTGCTACTCACTGTGCCAGCTGCTCCCCTCATTCTCACCCTTTGTTTGCATAAGCCCGAGGCATCACCTCCTCATATAATCACTTCCAAGGGAAAAGAACAGAAATGTTGCCTCCCATGCATCTCTTTTTGTCTTCTCCTATACACTCTCAGATTTGCCATCTCATTTCACTGCCCATAATTGTATCATATGCCAATCCCTAAACCAAACACTGTCGAAGGGAATTACTATAACTAGATTAGTCTAAACAAGACACATCCCTCATCCCCACACCTAATAGGAGACCCAGTCTCCCCTGACATACATATCATACTGATACTATAAAAAACAAATCACGATTCTATTTGCAAGGACAAAACGGAACAGTGGTTTCTGGATAGGGAACCAACAGTGCCTACCCTGGTAAATAATTTGTCTACCACACCACTGTCGGCTGGGTCTGAACACGCAATTGCTTTTCTAATGGTGGGCAGATTTGTATGGATGCATAAGTCACACTCTCTCTTCTATCTCCTCTCATGGCAACATTTATATAAAATACCTTGCTGAGAACTTTGGTCATGAGTACGAGAAAAAACTACTTCCACTTCGGAGTTCATGGTCTCTAATAACAGAGATCTTCTAGACTGTTGGGGAGAATACATAAAGGTAAATAGGCATTATAGTATCATAGTCCCTTAAAAGGGAAAGCACAGTACAGGAAAGTACTTAAGTAGCATATTTTTTATATTTTGATAGCAAGAGTACAGGATACTATATAGATGCATATAGAAGATGCACCTTACCCATTCTCCTAGAGATTCCTGGGATAAGAAATGAATAATGATATGAGGATAGGTTGTAAGTAGAAAAAGTTCAAAGGAGGATAAATGAGCTCCACAGCTTTGGCTCTCATCTAATTAAGTTTGACTTATCCAGCTAACTTCTCAAGAATACATACATGACTAAAACAGAGATTCTTAGTTTGAGATACATGGATGTGATTCAGATTACTGAACTAAGAGAAGAAAAAATACATCTTTACTTTTATTAACCACTAAGTGAAACTTAGCATTTCCTTCAATAATATATATGGGCAAAAAAAAAAACATAGTAGTATTATCATTACCAATTACTTTGTCAACAATAGAAATAATGGATATTTCATATTAGTTTACAATTGATGCAGGTATCTCAAGAAACTGTTCAAAATTATGACATATATAAGACCTACTGCTAGGTTTTGTTCTTTAAAGCATTCATTTCTTAAAAATATGTGTTTTAACATTTTGATTACTGTATTCCAATATTAGATTTCTTTTGATTCACTATATTTTTATTTTATGTATCTAGGAGCAATAGTCCAAAAGGGGCTCAATGATACAGATTTCACCAGACTAATAGGAATGCATTTCTTCCCAAATCAGACTCAGTGCCTATACAGGAGAGACCTGAAAAATTATGAATTTGACTTTTATTGTAATTGTGCATCCTGCCCAGTTGAAATTTTGTATCTGATTTTTTTTTCCAGCAATGTTAGCTCTATGGCTACAAAAAAATAAAATATTCTTTTAGCACTGAAACAGAGTCTCTTTGAGCATCTGAATTTGTTATATTCTTTCTGTATGAGCAATCAGGAAATCCATCCCACACCAAAGTCCTTGTCATCACCATTACTGTCATAAAGGTCAAGTTCAGTAGCTTCTTAGTCAGTCACTTTATCACAGTCAATCACAGATGATCATTTGATTAAACAAGATGCTACTGCATGACATGGATTACTAGCACCTAATTTCAGCATTGTGTTCAAGCCCAAGAACATGACCAAACCCCAAATCCCAATTTTCGGGTGTCCATTTCCTGGGACATTTGTGGAAGCAGTTTTTTTTTTTTAATCAGTCAGGGTCCAAGCAAGAAACAGAACCATTTGAGTTATTTGAACAGAGTGAATTTAATATGAAATTTTTAGATTCTAGTGTAAACGTGTTAAATCTTGCTGGGTGGCAAGACTAGAACACTGAGGCAGAGTTAAGTAAACTTCTTGTATAAAGGACAAGATGGACAATATTTTAATACAGTAATATGGTCTCCGTCACAAGAACTCAAGTCTTCTGTTATAGAACAGAAGGAGCAATAGTCAATATGTATGTGTATTTGCTTGCCACTGTACTAAAACATTATGGAAGTATCAACTGCAAGAGGCAAACCACACTCCTTGGCCTGGCAAAAAAAAGGGGAGAGGAAAGAGGGGGGAAGGTTGGCATTTTTTTTTTAATTTTTTTAAATTTTTTATTTATTTATGATAGTCACAGAGAGAGAGAGAGAGGCAGAAACACAGGCGGAGGGAGAAGCAGGCTCCATGCACCGGGAGCCCGATGTGGGATTCGATCCCGGGTCTCCAGGATCGCGCCCTGGGCCAAAGGCAGGCGCCAAACCGCTGCGCCACCCAGGGATCCCGAAGGTTGGCATTTTTAAACTTAGAGGAAAGAGCCTGTGGAGCTGAAATGCAGACTCCTGAGAAGGGAGTGCTAGCTGAGGCTGAGGTCTCTGAGGTGGTGCCATAACCCAATTCTATAAGTGTTTGAAAAGCTACAGAATGAATCCAGCTGTCATTATGCAAGTTCACTGTTAATGCTAAGGGGAACAAGTGTAGCAGTGATAGGAACCAGGCAGGAAACAAACAGGAAACCCATATAAAACAAACAGGAAAGAGAAAATCCTCCTTGCTCTCCCCCAGTCTTGTCATCTATCTATAGTGCCCCCATTGGCATAGCCTCGCAGGAAGCTGGGTGGCCGCGCTGAAATATGGTTTACAGAAATCTTATCCTCAGCGTCACAAAGAATTTAGAGGCGTGGGCTTGCAGCTAAGAAACAGTAGCTTTATAACTGGTACAGAGATGGTTCATAAGTTTCACCAGACTAGTAAAGGATAGACAGCACAGGAAAACAAGTAAAGAATGAACTGGCTTATATTTGATGAACTCTGATTACTGAATAAGCTCATTAAGCAGCCTGCATGAACTGTTTACTTCAGCAAACATTCATTTTCACTATGCCCTAAAAGAGTATTGAGAAGTATGATCCCCCTTGTTATCAGTGTGAAAGATAGAGAACTATAACTCATCAGTAAAGGCAATGACCCCATTCAGGTCTCTTTTAAAAAAAGAAAAGACTACCAGGGCTGAGGCAGGTTCTCCTGCTATTATGATTACTGCTTCTGGGCATATGCAGATGGTTCCATAATCTCTTCAAAATCTACTGGGAAATTAAAGGGAATAATAAATCAATCTAACATTTTTTAATAAAATAGTCATGTTTTTTAATGGAGTCTTTCATTGCTATGGGTGGCAGAAATGGACTGGAGACAGAAGAGATGATAATTAGTAAGCTATTTTATTTATGGAAACTAGTTCCTGGTCAAAAGGACCACACATTCTTTGCCCTTGGATAATTTCCACTATTAAAAATCACAGGGATTCTGAGTAATAAAAAAAATAATAAAGCACATTCCAGGTTGACATGTCATAATTGGAGGGTCCATCAAATATTCCAGGTTCCATTTTTTTCCTAGGATGTTTATACCAAACAACACAGAGGACCATAGAATATTTGGAATTTTTTTTTCTTTTCTATCCCCCATTCTAGGTCTTTGAAAAGAAACAAAACCCTTGCAAAATTATACTACCTTCTTTGGAAACTTTCTGACTAGTGATGTTGGATTCTCAATCACTTCCTTATGTTGTGCAACCTTCTGACATTTTTCAGCATGGCTTCCCCAGGCAACAAGCACACACTGTTAACTGCCTAATGCCCAACACTGCCTGAGGTACTACAGGATTCTCAGAACTTCCATTGTCAAAACGTTTACTACATGGTACGGAAAGTAGAATGGGACTATAGGAAACTCTTGGATTCACCAGAATGTGAAATGAGGCAATTTCTTTCCCAGCATCCTAGTTCATAGACTCATCCCTGGCAAAAAGAAAAGAAAACAAACATTCACGAGCTGACGTATGTAGCCTACAGTTGCAAGTTAAAAATAGGATTTAGACTGGGCCTTGGAGGGTCAGTAGAATCTAAACCAAGAAGACTAGGGCCAAGGAAATAGCTGAGCAAAAGTACAGAAGCAAAAATAAAAATTCTGACTTAGGAGAAGCAAGGGCTAAATATCTGGAGGGGAAAAAAACCTGTGAAATAAGTTCATAACAGTTTATGGAAGTACTTGAAAAATGATCAGTAAAGTGTGAACTTGAAGCAGAAACTTCAAGTTGGCAGGATCAGACATGCTGAAAGTGGGGGTTTGCAAAGATTGATCATTCGTATAAAGAATGGTTAGGCAAGAGGAGGGCAGGTCTTGAAAGGGTTGCCAAACAGGCATCTAGCACAGAGGCCCAGGCAGAGGTTGGTTAATAGTCCTACTAGAGAGCAGTAGCCATGAGAGGAAAGAGGACGGCTCCCAGACTATAGAAATTGAGGTCACACCAGTTGATCACTTTGACAGTGTCTTTTTCAGCACCCTGGATCCCCTTCTAGTACATCAACCTTTAGTGTGTCCCCTCCCAGCCGTCTGTATAGATTGCTCAAGGATCTAAACAAAGACAACATCATGCCCCCTGAAGGTGGTGATTATTGCTTTTGGGAGCCATGCTGACCACGCTGACCCACAGCTATCTGTGGGGTTTTTTTTTTTTTACTGCATTCCTCTGGTAGTTTTTAAGACCTCCTCTCATCTCCTGAAATCTTCTATTCTGTCCCCCTACACTGAGAGGATGAATGTGCTTCCTGCTCTGTAATTTGACTTTGGAATTAAGAATCATCAGAGATCCTATCTGACCACTTCATGTTATGATCTCAAGGCCCCATCTCATCCAGAACACTTGGCTTTTTACACAGAGGATACATTCTTGCTTTATCTGACTTCTCCAGCCTCTACCGCCATGTCTCCCCTAAAGCATATCAAGCATATGTTATATAGGTCCTCAGTGTGTTGGTTCCATCCTGGTCCAGTTCAGATATATAGGTCTGCACAGTAGAATTTTATACTATATCATCATCAGCTTGTTTTATTATATTTTTATCTCTATACTTGGAATCTACAATTTTCAAGCACAGGAACTTTGTCCTACCTAGGTTTAGAATAGCACTGTCATTCTGTATCTCAGTAAGTACTAGTAAATGAACTAATATTTTATTTTTAAAGATATATTTATTTATTTGAGAGAGAGAGGGCGCACACATGAGGTGGGGGGGTAGACAGGGAGAGAATTTCAAGCAGACTCAGCACTGAGCTCCAAGCCAAAGTGGGGCTCAATGTCACAATGCTGAGATCATGACCTGAGCTGAAATCAAGAGCCAGATGCTGAACTGACTGAGCTACCTAGGTGCCCAAATAGGCTATTTTAAATGTTTATAATCCTTGCCAAGGAGCCAGGGATACAGATGTAGATATTCTGACAAGCAAACCTAGAATTTCTAAACTTTAAAGGCACTATGCTAACATTTGAGTGAAATTTCATAAAAGCATCTTTCCCTTTAATATATGCTAAGAGACAAATTGTATATAGGCAAGAACCCTGTGTTTTGAAATGTCACATTTAAAAAGGGCTGTAAAGTCTTCCTTGGAAAACAACTTTAAAACAGAGCCCAATATGAGGGCTGTTTCCCCCTTTTTAAACAAAATATCATTTGTTCTTTGGCACAATGATCTCAAAATAGTAATTTATATTAAACTCTAATAGCATGAAAGCTCAGACTATTCACAGTTAATGGCCATTACCTTTTCCTGTTAGATTCACCAGGTACAGATTTTCATGCATTTTGTCTGCTCCTCACATTATTTCAGAGGACTCCTCCCTTCCCATTCTGTAAATCAGTTTCCATAGTCTCCCACCTTTGCAAAGTGTCTACTAAACATATCTAATTTCTCAGTCAATTCCTACCTAGCTGCAAACCAGTATTGTTACTCCTCTGATGACTATTTCTACCACCTAGGGATATCCATGCAGTCCAGCTATAAGCTTAAAAGAAAGTAAACTTTTTACTATTTATGTATCAAACCCTGCATTATTTAAACAATGTATTCTTCAGGGCCAAGTTTCTGATGCTCCCTTCTCTGCTTGGAATAGAAAGGAAAAGAAAGAAAAAAACACCTAGAAATATCTTCAATAATCAGATACCCCAAAAGGCAAAAATACACAATAAAGTTGAATAAAGAGCATATACAAAAATTTTTAACATTACCAAAAGTATGTGTCATATTTTAGAAGTAAAATATATAAAAGGAAAATAATTGAAACATCCTAGATATAATAAGGAAGTATAAGAATAAGTAATTTGTTACAAAGAGATATCTAGTCATTTAAATATTTTGCCCAAGCACTTTCAGACAAATGATCTTGTTTTAGGTCTCATGGAGCCTATACCAAAGTAAACATCAAACTCTGTTCTAAAAAATGACAATTCAGTTGGAGAGAAAACACAAGTAGAATAAGTATTACACTGAATTAGAAAAACCTATCACGGGTACATGCCTTTGAACCAGATATGCTATTTCTCATATTTTAGCCTAAATAAACAATCTACATGGGTTCATACTGGTTTGTAGAATAACTAACCGTAGAGAAATGACAAAAGAATTGGTTTTAAAGTTGTAACATAAAATAGACTAGCATGTAGCCATTACAGTCATGTATAAAAAACTATTTAATGATAGAAATGCTTATGGTATATTAAGTGAAAAATCAGGCTGATAATTACCAAACTTGGTATGATCCCCTTGGTGTTAAAAATATACACAGAAGCTTGTCTACAAAAAAAACTACAACATAATTAATGGTGAAAATTAGAAATAGATAAGGATGTCCACTCTTGCTGTCTCTATGCAACATAGTAGTAGAGGTCCTAGCCAGATAAATTATATGAGAAAATTAAATAAAATCTCTAGATTAGAAAGGAATAAGTAAAATTATCTCCATTTGCCAATGATATAACCTTATACATAGAAAATCCAGGAATCCACTAAAAAACTATTAGTGATAATGAGTTCAGCAAGGTTGCAAGATATATCAAAATATGAGTATTAACTGTATTTCTTTATAGTAGCAATAGCCAAATCAAAAATGAAATCAAGAAAATCATTCCATTTAAAATCGTATCAAAAATACTTATGAATAAATTAACTAAAGAAATGTAAAACTTTTACTCTGAGAACTACAAAACATCACGGAAAGAAATTAAAGGCCTAAACCAACAGAAAAACACCCTTGTTCATGCATCAGTATATTTAATGCTGTTACAACTGTAGAATTTTCCAAATTGATCTACAAATTCAAAGCAACCCCTACCAAACACCAGCTGTCTTTTTGCAGAAAAAAAAAAAAAAAAAAAGAAAGCAAATGGGATCCTAAAATTCATATGGAAATGCAAGGGATGAAAACAGCCAAAACAAGTTTGAAAAAGCAAAACAAAATTGGAAGACTCACATTTCCCAATTTCAAGAGCTACTATAAACTACAGTAATTAAGAAATGTAGTACTAGTAGAAGATAGACATTTAGACAAATAGAATGGAATTAAGAAAGCTGAAATCAAAACCCAACTGATTCTCAATAAGGATGCCAAAGGTTACACCCCTACCTCACATCATATACAAAAATTAACTCAAAATGGATCAGAGATCAAAGTGTAAAAGACTGAGGTATAAAATTCTTAGAAGAAGATATGTGTAAATCTGCATGAATTTAGATTAGACAATCAATATGATTATATATAAATATATATAATTATATAAATAATATATAATATATATAATTATATAATTATATAATAATCAATATACCAAAAGCACAAGCAACAACAAAGAATAAACTGGACACATGTCATTTTTTGTTTTCTGTTTGTTCCCTCTGCTTTTTGTTTGTTTTCTTTTTCTTGTCTTCCTGTAAGGTTTTTCATAACAGAATTCCATTTTAATTTATAACATTTTTTAGTTTCTCTCTTCGTTTAGCTTTTTAAGTGGTTGTTGTAGTTATTACATTATGTATACACACCTTATCAAGGGCTGCTGGTACTGTCGTTCTACCAGTTCAAGTAATGCGTAGAAACTTTACCTAGTTTATGTCCTTTTACCCTCCTGCACTTGTAATAGATACTTCCTCTAAATGTATTTAAAGCCATTGTAATAAATTTTTTTTTTAACCATCAAACATAACTTCTGTGTAAAGAACTTCCTTTAGTCACTCATTTATAGTAGATCTCCTGGCAACAAATTCTCTTAGTTTCCATTTATTTTAAAATGTCTTGGGGCACCTGGGTGTCTCAGTGGTTGAGCATCTGCCTTTGGCTCAGGGCGTGATCCTGGGGTCCTGGGATTGAGTTCCCCATTGGGCTCCCTGCAGGGAGTCTGCTTCTCCTTCTGCCTATGTCTCTGCCTCCCTCTGTGTCTCTAATGAATAAATAAAATCTTTAAATAAAGTAAAATGCCTTGATTTCTCCCTTCATTCTTGAAGTATGTTTTCTCCAGGTATATAATTTTGGGTTGACAGTTCAGATTCCTGTGCCCCAAGAGTTACATGGGAAAGAGCAACAGCACTTCTGGATTTCAAAGGATCATGGACATTTCAGAAGTAACCAGAAAGAAGTCCAGGTCTCTGGAAAACATACATGGCCCAAGATTTCTTCCTTGTGTTACACTTATAAATAGGGAAGGGGTCCCAATAATAACCCAGAGTGAATTTACCACTATCTCTGTAGTATAGAGGCTCTGGACCAAATTTAAGTTGATTTTAAAAAATAAAGTAACATGTCTTGCGCACTTAGCTTTGTAAAATACAGTCTAAGCCTCTTACATGGTTTTCATTTTTATCTAATTCTGGCAGGGGAATGGGAAATCTTGACCTTAGAATAATTTTACTTACCTCTCTTTTATTTTTTTTTTCTAATTTGCTCCTTTCTAGACATAGCCTTCTATGATGTTATGCTCTGTTATTTTTTTTTAAGATTTTATTTGTTTGAGGGGGAGGGAGAGGGGGAGAGAGTGGAGAGAAAGGGGGAAGGAAAGAAGGGAGAGAGAAGAGGAAGGGAGGGGAAGAGGGAGGGAAGGGAGGAGGGGAGAGGGAGGAGGAGAGAGACAGAGCAAGTGCACACAATCTAGGGCAGGGGCAGAGAAAAAGCAGGCTCCAGCCCCTGAGCAGGGAACCCCATGTGGGGCTCAATCCCTGGACCCCCGGGATCATGACCCAAGCTGAAGGCAGATGTGTAACTAACTGAAACACCCAGGTACCTCCTCAGTCCTGTTTCTTGTTTTTGGTGGGGTTTTTTTTTTTGTTGTTGTTGTTGTTGTTGTTGTTTTAAGAAAACATCTGAAACCAGTCACCTTGTCTTACAGAGCCAGCATTACACACTGTAGAATGACTTTAGCTTGGGCCTCAGCATTAAAAGAGAATCCATCAACGAGCACATGTAACGTTTTACTCACCTTGCACTGGAATGTCACCTGTAACTTTAAAGGTAAAAATGCCTTCTTTTATACTCTCTATTCCTTCTGTGGTCTGGGAATTGCAGACATTGCCTAGACAATGTGAGTCTACTTCTGTAGTTTTACAGACCTAGTGGACATTACTGGTTCTATTTAAGACTTCTGATGTACCATGTATTCTTCCTAAGGCTGCTTTTTTTCTATTACTGTTTTTTTTCTGTGTCCTCAAACCTCCATCCTCATCTTCTGCTTAAAATCTTTTTAAAGCTATTCCTTACTCTCATTTTTTCTAATTATTTTCTCAATTAGTAATTTAAAAACTAAATAGATAGAATAGTTGTAAATATACTGACTACCAAATAGTTATCTCAAGGCTAAGTCTGTCTGTGTCCCTGATGTCACATTTGTGTAACCTCCACTACTGCATATAGGAACTTCCCATGGAGCAGCAAATGCATTTCAAACACAAAATATACAAAACTAAACTACAACTTCCCCATTAAAATCAGCATCTCCTTGGGGCATGCCGGTGGCTCAATGGTTGAGCACCTGCCTTTGGCTCAGGTGGTGATCCCAGGGTCCTGGGATCCTGTCTTCCAACAGGCTCCCCACGAGAAGCCTGCTTCTCCTTCTGCCTCTGCCTCTCTCTCCATGTCTGTCATGACTAAATAAATAAAATCTAAAAAAAAAAAAAAATCAGCATCTCCTCCTGTGAGCTCTATCTCAGAAAATGGCATCACTGCATATCTAGCCAGGAGCCCAAGTTATATTCTCACCCACTTCGAAGTCCAAATGTTATCAAGACTTCACACCTAAATATCACACAAAATTATTTCCCTCTCCATCCCCAATGCTACTTTCCTTATTTAGCTTCCAATCCAGTCTCACCTAAACAGACTACTGCCATTACTACTGCTTTCTTTGTGCTACTTCTGCTGCTACTACTACTAACAATAATAATCATAAAACAGGAATAATAACAACCAACATTAAGCACTTTCTATGAGCCAGGCACTGTTCTAAGTACATAACAGTATTTGATTAATAACTTCTCACAAACTTAAGGAGTAAATTCTACCTTTAATCCCAATGTAAAGATAAGGAAACTGAGGGCACTGAGAAATTATACATTTTAACCAATGTATTAAAGCTTGTAAGAGGAAGATCAAGGATCCAGACCCAGCAAGTGTGACTCCAGAGCCAGGACTGTTAAGTACTAACCTGGTACCTCCAAACTGAATTCCCCTCTCCCCCAATCCCTCCTTCAGGCCACAGTGATGATTTTAAAATGGAAATCTGACCATGTTACTCACCCATTTAAAATCCTGAAGATAGCATGAAATGGCCACCTGTGTCACTGAAAAACTTTCATCATCCATACCATCCAGGCTCATCTCCCAGAGCACACACCCAGTTCCAGTCACATTAGCCACATATGGGGTCGTTTGCACAGATTCTTCTGACTTCACTTCTTCCCCCATCTTCTTCCCCTGCTGAAGCCTATTCTTACTCCAAGAAGTAAATAGGTAGGTGGTAACCTCTCGGCAATCTCCCGGGCAGGTGGTTTTCATTAGCTGGGGGCCATGAGCCAAAACAGGTGGCAGAAATAAGGCATTAGCTTAGCATTGGCAGCAGCTGAGGAAAAGGTGTACCAGCCAGGGAGTGGACATGTGGTAATAGCATCGTCTACAGCCTCTCTCACATTTACTGCTGTGGCTTGTAGATGTCTATTTGTTATCTTCCCTGCTACACAGGGAATTTCCGGAGGATGAGGACTATGGCTTTTACTTTGGATCTCTTATGCAAGCACACTGCCTGGTAAACTAATGAAAGAGTGACTGAATGACAATGCAGTCCCTCCCACCATAAGTGAGGAGATAGACAAATACTTACAAAGCAAAGTGAGTGGAGCATTAGAAACACAAAGGAGCGACTCACTGAGTCTTGGGTTCCAAAAGAACAGAAGCTCCACGAGAGCAGGGTTTTTGCCCACCTTATTCCCTACTGTATCCCCTGAACTTAATAGAGAACCCAGATGTTACTACGCACTCAACAAATACTTAACTAAATAAAAGAATTTGTGTGGACTAAATTCCTGAACTCAGGAATTGATTAGAAGTAGTTATACTTAATTTCTACTAGCTTGTATACATCAGAGGGTCAGCAACTCCTAAAATAGTTCTCAAAGTAAGACCCTGTCATAAGCATTACCTGGAGGCATGTTAGAAATGCTCCAATTATGGAGCCCCACACAAAACCTACAGAGTCAGAAACTCTGGGGGTGGTGCCCATCAATACATGTATTAACAAGTTCTCTAGGTGTCTTGTGGGTTTTTTAAAGATTTTATTTATTTATTCATGAGAGACACACAGAGAGAAAGAGAGGCAGAGACATAAGCAGGCTCCACACAGGGAGCCTGATGTGGGACTCCATCCTGGGACTCCAGTGTCACACCCTGGGCTGAAGGCGGGCACTTAACCACTGAGCCACCCAGCCATCCCTCTCCAGATGGTTTTAATGTACACTGTTCTAAAGCAATGGTTCACAACCTTGAAGGTACATTAGAATCACCTGGTGTGTGTGTGCATGCACATGTGTGTACACTATGGATGATTGTTTGTGTTTCCCCACAATGGGGGCTTCATATGTTGAAGCCCTAAGCCCCGCCGTGTGATGATATTTGGAAGTGGGGTCATTGGGAGATAATTTGGTCTGGATGAATTCATAAGGGTGGAGCCCAACCTTTTGATGAGATCAGTGTCCTTATGAGTTAGGGACAGATGGGTTAGGCAAGGAAAGATAAGGGAAAGGCCCAGAGTTAGGCTCCCATAAATCTCTGGACTCTCATAAATCCCAAACACATCAAAAGGCCCAGAGTCAGGCTCCTACCAATCCCAAGAAAACAGAGATAAATCACCAAACACAGAGAAAAAATAAAAAATAAATCTGGCTCCCTAGCTCCAAAATGTTAGAAAGTATCTCCCTTTGATGGCTACGAAGTAATCACAGAAACTCACCAGACCACAAGAAATAAGTCATTAAGGGTATTATCAATAGTCCTTGCACAAACCAAGACTGCATGAGAATCTCAAGGCCACCAGCTTCCCAGTCACTTCTCAATAAAAGTCTGCCACTAAAAGCCCTCGGTGGTAACCCTATTGGTAACCTCTCTTACTTCTGAGAGCTTTCTCTGTATCTTTGCTTAAAAAACTCTTAGCGCTTCACTTACACTGTCTTCGTGAGATTCATTCTACAACTCCATGAGACAAGAACTTCTTTCTAAGAGACAGAAAGACCAGAGCTCACTCTCTCTCCACTATGTGAGGACACGAAGAAAAGACAGGTGTCGCAAGCCAGGAAGAGGGTTCTCACCAGAACCTGACCATGCTGGCACACTTATCTTTGACTTTCAGCCTCCAGAACTGTGAAAAATAAATGTCTCTTGTTCAAGCCACCCTGTGGATGGTATTTTATTATAACATCCTAAGCCGACTAACATGGTGTTTATGAGCCCATACATGCACACTTACGTACACAGATACATACATATGTACTATACATCAATCCTTGGTCTGTCCTCAAGGAGCCTGATTTAATTGGCACTGTACGGACACTGGTGTTTCTCCAAATGTTTGAGACCAGGTCTCAGAACCCCTAGGTTTTCTCACTCTAAGGAGCAGACCTGTGTTCTGAATCTCACAGATGTTTACTATCCTCCAGAAGAGTACATCATTCTTCTCTCTCCTCTCACCCCGCCCTTATCCTTTGCTTCTTTATTTTTGGAGGCAGTGTATGCTGAGATAAAAAGAACATGACCTTCGAATCCCAAGACACAGATCCTGCTTTTATCCCAACTCTGCCAGTAATGGCTTTGTGAGCTTGAGCAAGTCAACCTTTCTTAGCCTCAGCTTTTCATATTAAAAAAAAAAAAAAAAGTAAGATAATGCCTACTCTCTGAATAGTGTCAAGATTAAGTGACATTAAAATAATGTATATAAAATTCTAGCATAGTTCATAAAGCTAGGCAAATGCCACTCATCTTTTAAAATAGCATTCTTCTCAAAGTCATATGATAAATTTAAAGGCTTCCCCAAACTTCATAATCATAACATCAAAATAAACAAGATGTATTTTCTTTATTTCTGACATATGCATATTGAAGCAATAGAATGGAGCATATATTTTTAGGAGAATTCCTCAATGACAATACACAGAAAATCTGCATATTCACTAATAAATGATGTTCCAGTTACAAAACATCAAGTGAAAAGAAACCCAACAATAATATTTTTAATAAGAGGTTTTGATAGTCTGAGACATGTTCCAAAAGCACACAAAAAAATCATGCTTGAAGATAGCCTTACTTCCTTGGAGAATGAACACAAGAAATTACAATTTCATGGTTATATTCCCCTAAGCTAAGGGGAAATGTGAGTTTCCTTGTCTTTCACCTTGCCTCCTAAGAAAGTAAGGATAGGTATGAAGCTGTATTCTTGTGAAAGTGTAAATTACTCTCACTTTCTTGAAAGACAATTTAGTTTTCTTTTGAGAATTTTTAAAAATCATCCTTTTGAGGTGCAATTTACATATGATAACATTCACCAATCTTAAATTAGCAATCTGATGAGAATGGATAAATGCACACAGTTGTAACAATGCCACACATAATCATGATACAGAATATTTCCATCACAACAAAAGGTTCTCCTCTTGCAGTTAATCCTCTCCCCCAAACTTTAGACCCTAAAAGCTACAGGTCTGCTTTCTATAGTTTTGACTTGTGTAGAATTTCATATAAATGCACTCATACAAGCATTTCATAAATGCTTGGCTTCTTTTATGTAGCCTAATGCTTTGGGGGGCATTTGATTTTTTTTTAGTTCTTAGCTATTATGGACAAAGTTTTTAGGAATATTTCCGTACAACTAATCGTGTGGAGATAGATTTTCATTTCTTTGGATACCTAGGAGTGGGATTGGTGAGTTATATGGTGGGTGTGTGTTTCATTTTATAGGAAACTGCGAAATTGTTTGCCAGAGCGGCTGTACCACTTTTCATTCTCATGAGCAATGTGTGAGGGTTTCAGGTGTTCCTCGTTCTTATCAACACTTGGTATTATCAGTATTTTTTATTTTAGCCATTATTTTGTACCTGTATAGTATTTACTTGTGGTTTTATTTTACATCCTCTGATAACAACTTTTTCATGAGACACAATATTTCCTATTAAAGAATATAATTTGTTATATTAAATATTAACATTATATTAATGTAAGTCTGATTAATTTAATAATATAAATAATTTAAAATTAACATTATGTTTAATACTCAGCAAATATTGTAGTTTATATTGTATCACAGTTTAAAGTGTGTGTCCTGCACATATTTTATAAATTTATTTCTAAGTATTTCAGACTTCCATTGCTATTACAAATGATACTTTTCACATATCAATTTCCAGTTGCTTATTGCTTATAAATAGAAATACAACTGATTTTTGTGCAATGGCCAAGCATCCTATGACATTGCTAAATTCACATTAGTAAACAATTTTATAGGATTTTCTTTAAGATTTTCAAGATAAACCAATTTGTGGCCTGAAAATAAGGCAGCTTTACTTTTTTCTTTCCAGGAGCCACAACTTAAATCTCAAGTGAAAACTTACCTTATATAATAACCATTCATTTAGCCACTCTTCACCATTATAGCTCTTGAAATGTCAAGCCACATTTTGAACACCTTCTTTGTTTTCAGAATAACATCTTTTTCACCCAAAAATATACTAAATAAATACACATAAAAGATGATATTTTGACACTACATACTCACTAATTTTCTTCACAGTTTCTTCTTAAGAAAGAAATTATGGAAACAAATTTAAATTGTGTGACCATAAGGATGAATCCAAATGTTTCGCTTGTATACATATGCATACATACAAATGTTTTGCTCTTACACATGCACACAAAGTGAGAGGGATGGAAAGGTAACATCTCCTACCATTCTTTTGTCTATATTGGATATGTACTATTTTCTCTTGCTTTTGAGAATTTAGTCTTTAGAGGCCCTAAGAGTGGTTTTCTATACTATCGGTTTTCTAGGTGTAGTTTTATTGCAAGTTAAGAATGAGCCTTAAATTATCTCAAATTATAGGATTTGTGTTTGCTTCCTGTGTGTTCTTACTTCCATGAGCATCCCCCTAGCAATGCTTTCACCTTGGTAGCAGCAGACCCAACCCGTCAGTTATAGCAGCTGAATCTAATTTTAATTATTCCAAGATTGGCAGAAATATCCTTATCGCTCCTCCTCCCATTAAATATATCAGCACCAGCTAAGCAGAGTCATTTAGTCAGAATGCTGATTTCTAGCACCATAGGCCCTTCCTCCCAGCTCCCAGGGGTTAAAATTTCCAACCTCTCCCTCTTGCTCTCTCCTAGCCCTAAAGGAATGGCTGCTTCCAACAACTGCTACCTCTGAGACACCCTAGTTTTCTCTCTCCCCCTCATTTAGTCTCCCTCATTGTGTCTCTCCATCATTCTCTCTTTTTCTCTCTTTTTTTCTTTTTCTGGTATATAGATACTAATTTTAGTCATATTTAATAATTCATTCAATCAATTCATTTATGTTCAAAACACCGCTATGCTTTTTTTTTTTGATGGACCCTGACATAAAGATATTATTAGCACCAGGAACAGACCTGTGAAACAGACTATCAAACATAGTATATTGGGGTTAATTTGGTCATTTTGTGGGCTTGCATGAGTGTTGAGCTCCTTGTTAACGGGAAATGGATTTTTGGTGATCCATGACATGCACTGGTATATGATTAATTAAAGCATTACTTGTGATTGATTGTGGTAAGATGCCCACTGAAGTAAGTCCTTTGGAAACCAAATGGCTATGGCCCTTCAGCTACTGTGACCATTACAAGTAACAAAGACTATGGTGAGATGGATTCTCTGAGTGCACTGGAACAATTACAGAGAGAAGATAGGAAATACTCCAAATGGATTCTAAAGATGTTAGATCAAGGAGGATGGAATAAAATTCTGGAAAGCACCAAATTTACTGATTTTGATGTATGTATCAGTGTTTATGGACGTAATGCGTTGATTGGAAGTGGTTCTAGTAGTTTATTCTGGTTGAGTGACCCTTGACTTTTTGATAGCTTACATTTAGTGACATCAAGATTCCAGAACATCCCTGGCAAAATGCAGAACAGATCCAAAAGCTTGAGGAGATAAGAATGTTAGAGCAGATTTATTAGATGTGACCTGAACTACATTCCTACCCCTCTACCACCCTCAACCTGTACCATGTTCACTGAGAGAGTTTAAAGGACACTCACTTTACATTGGTGAGGGGAGAACCAGAATCTTGGGAAAGCCCTCTGCTTGCTGTTTTCTACAGGAGAGGTATGAAAATGAAGATGCTGCCATCAAGATGTTCTGATTTTCAGTGGGATCCTACATTTGCAGAGGCCAAGTGTCAGTGCCTAACTGACAGAAGCAGTGTGAATACATTTACCGTAATGGGGCGAAGGAATAAACTGTTAATCAGTATGTTTTGTCTTGCAGATATCTTTGGCAGTGGCAACTTAATAACCATGTTTCTAGGAATGAAATATATACATAACTCACTAAAATGTTACTTGATCTATAAAATAATAATTTTCAGGCTGTTAGAAACCAGCCATGAGTTGACACAATTCCTCTTTCCCATTTTCCATACATAAGTCTAGAACTCCTACCTTAAACGGAGACTTACAGGGAGAGGCTAGTTTCATTTGAGGGTATAGCCTGCTCTACTGCTATCTATCTATCTATCTCTATATATATACTGTAAATCTTTCTTGAGCCTTTTACACTGTAGGCACTTATTAGTATGACTATACTATAGAAAAAAGAAATACCCAGATATTTCAGGAGTTGTTAGGCATGGGCTTTGAACTGGTTTTGGCTTCTAAAAACCCTAAATGCCACTATGTCCACCAGCCATATTGAAAGTTTATGGTGATCACATAGAAAGTGGAGTTAACAATGGTGTGCTGACAAACGATATAAGATGGAGATATAATTTTGGAGTCATTAGAATATAGATGATATTTTGAACCAAGATACTAGATGATATCACCAAAAAGTGCTATAGCAAAGGAAAGTGTGAAGTCCAAAGATTAAGCCATTTTAATCCAAGGGTTAAAATTTTAAACAGTGATGATATGAGAAGGAACTAGCAAAAGCAATTGAGAGGCAATAGCCAGAACTACAGTAGTGGTACCAGCTGAATGTGGTGTACTGGAAGCCAAGGGAAGAAAAGTGTTTCAAAGAAGAGAATAAGCTAGCTATGTCAGATGCTAGTAATCAGGCAAGTAAAAAAAAGGACCATGATGGCAAAAAGGTTTCAATGGTGTGGTGACCAGAAGAAAGGAGTCTCAGAGCAGTTATTGGTGTAGAAGTCTGATTTGACTGGGTTGAAGAAAAAAAAATGAGAAGACACATAAGAAAAAGCAAGCACTGACAGCTTTTTAAGAGTTTTGCTGCAGAAGAACCGAAATAGGGCAGAAGCTGGAAACAAAAACAGTGCAATCAAGAGTATGCTATTTGTTGTTATTGTAGTTGTAAGATGAAAAAATAATGGCATATTTCACATTGATATCAATGTTTCAATAACAAGGGGGAAATATGATGATTCATGAAAAGAAAGAAGAATTGTCAGGTCTTTGCCTTTGAGTAGGAGAAAGGAATACAATTTAATGCACAAATGAAGAAGTTACACTTAACTTTGAGCACAGTTCATCCATAATAATAGGAGAGAAGGCAAAAAATATTAGTACAGATTCAGAACATACATAAAATAGAAATAATATGCAAATAAAAAGTTACTTCTACAATTATAAAATTCTTATAAACTTAATTTTATGAATTCTTAAAAATTTATAAGACAAAAATAAGTTAAAAGTTTTTATAAATTTTTAAAATTGGTAAAACACTGTCAAGGTTTGTCAAGAACAAATATTTTCATAAGCAAAATTAGCAATAAAATAGACATAATTTAAAATGCTGGCAGATATTTCAAAAATAGTAAAAGATTTTCATGACCAACTTCATGCCAACAAATTTTAAAATAAATGCTAGGAAAATGTAACTTAGTAAAACTTCCTAGCAAAGAAACAGAAAATTAATAGTCCTATAACTTGTTAAAAATTGAATCTGTGATTTAAAATCTTCTTACAAAATAAACTCATACTTAGTGATAAAGTGCTGAAATCATTTCCTTTAAGATTAGGAATAAGAGTAAGAAGAAATTATCACCATTTATATTCATCATTGTATTAAAGAACAGCCCAAAATGTAAGGAAAGAAATAAGTCATGAGCATCAGCAAAAAATGTATAAATACTCTTGATATTCGCAAATGCTATCATTGGCTACATAGATAACCTGAAAGAATCAACAGAACCCAACGGGATTAAGAAAAGATTACTAGATTAAAAATCAGTGTATAAAAAACCAATTGCATTCTTATAAACTTTCAACAGAAAATTAAAAAAAATAATATCCTTTCAATAGTAATATAATTATAAATATTTAGAAACATACAAGACCTATGGAAAAAATTGTAAAACTGATGAAGGACAGTTCAAGGAGACCTAAATAAATAGAGATATACCATATTCATGGTTCATGATACTCAATATCATAAAAATGTCTTTTCTTCCAAAATAATGTATACTTTCAGAGCAGTTTATCAAAGTGTTAACAGGTTTGTGTGTTTATGTGTGTGGGGGTTGGAGGGTACAAATATGTGTATAAGTGAATAAGTGAAATCTGATAGCTAATTCTAACATCCATGCAGAAGTTTAAGGTTACCAAAAACCACAAAATTCTCCCAAAAAACCAACAACAGATCTAAAGGAAAAATACTGAAGTTACAATTGTAAATAAGAATCTTTTAAGGTATCCTGTGAAATTTTTTAAGCAGCTCTATTGAGGTTTACTTGAAGTATAATAAATGCATATTTAAAGTGTACAATTTGATAAGTTTTGGTAAGTTTTGATACACTTGTCAAACCATCACCCTCCAAAAATTTCTTTGTGCTTCTTTATAATGCTCCCCCTCACCCCACTCTGTATCAAGGCAACTACTGATCTACTTTGTGTCACTATAGATGAATTTTCATTTTTCTAGATTATATATATAAATGGAATCAGACAGAATTTCCTATTTTTGTCTGACTTCTTACACTGGGCATAATTATTTTTAAATTCATCCATACTGTAGCATGCATCAATAGTTCCTTCCTCTTTGCTGGTGAGCAGTATTTCTAAGTAAAATTTGAAACAATAACTTCCTAAACACATGGGAAAGCAAAGACAAGGCAGATGACCTCATATCCTAGAAATCCTCATAAGATGCACGTTCACAGGTTTTCATATGTTGGTCCTGATTTTGCTAACCCACTTTAGAAAGCTGTGGCCAGATACTTCTCCAAGAGCCTGTTGCTGAACCCCATTCTTTTAACAGGCTTTTTTTTTTTTTTTTTTTTTTGGCTGAAAACAGTATATTGTTATAAAACTGCCGCTCTGTATGTGGTTCTCTTATGGGCCATTTAGATTTTACTTTATTCTATTTTTATAACTGTAGCCCCACCCACCGGCTAGTTGATGTGAGCTTTTGATCCCAAAAAAGAGTTTGTGGCTAGGTAAGCCTTCTTACTGCAAGAAAAGCAGTTCAAAGTGCAAATTGGTGGATTATCAGGACAGACAACACAGCAGCAAAACTTCTAATAGATAGATTATTTACAGTGCAGTCGTGCAACTAACGTTTACTTGAGTATTTTCTAAGTACTTGGCACTGTTATCAGAATTTTACATGTATTGTCTCGTTGGATCCTTAAATCCCAGTGAGATTAATGCTATTAATTATTCTTGTTTTATACAGAGGAAACTGAGGCACAGAAACTCTAAGGTCACAGAGGAAATGATAGAATGTAGCAGAGCATAGACTCTAGAGACGAATATACCCCGGTATGAATTCTAGCCCGACCTTTAGTAGTGCCCAGTTTTCTTGCTAGTGAAACAAGACTTCTGTGAAGTCATTACCATAAAATAACAGTACCAGCGTATAAGGCTGTTGTGTGGCTTAGATGATACAGTGTAGGCAAAGTGCTTGCCACAGTGCCTTGCACAAAGTAAGTAATAAATGGTAGCTGTAATAATTATTATCATTACCATTTTATTATTACCATGACCAAGTAGTAATGCTTTCAACCATTATTACCTTGAGTCAATTACCTGAAAGTAAAATGTTTCCAAACCTCCTAATCAAAAATGAGCTTGTGTCACTTCTAAATACTGGGCATTTAAGAAGCACAGGAGATTAATATTAATTAAAATACATTCTGATTTTCCACCACATGTGTTGATTTATACCCTGTCACTAAGCAAGCCTCTTTACAACATTTTAAGACAACTAATTTTCTTTAAAATGCATAGAGAGAAAAATACACCTAATATTTTAATCCAGTGACAAACGCGTTCACCACATGGGTATTATCTTAGAGTTAGCAATTTGACTCCTTGATCAACAATCCCTGCTTTACTTTGTTCAGTTCAGCCAACTCCCATTTCTTTTACTTTTCTCAGCACATAATGTGATAAATGTTCCCACTGCAACGTGTCACAGGGTAACTGAGGTTGCCAAGGTACACACACACACAGTCTCACCAGGCGATGAGGAGGAGGGTAATTCAGCAAGGCTGCCATGGCATTCTGGAATTCTTTATGGCTAGGGAAACTTGAAGGCTTGCTCTTGAAGACAGTTAACTTCATGGTGATTTTTAGTGTGAGTGCTTCCTTCCCCATACATCTGATCATAACTAAGGATTATAGGCTCTTAGCCAAAATAAGGTGGGGACCACTGGCTTGCCACATGCCCTTGCATGCCACATGACAAAATTAGCCTTGCCAGTTGCATCTCTCCCTACCCCCATTCCAGTTTAGGATTAGTGCAATGACCTTTTCTAATTGGTTGGCACAAATTCCTGTCTGGAGTCTTACTCTGAATTGTAGTTACCAATCATATGACTGAAAGAAAATACTCCAAGCTGTTAGCACCAGGCAGCTGGAGGAGGAAACCAAGGTAGGAATTCTTGCTCGACAAAACTGTCCTTGGCTCTTTCTTTATAAAAGAACAGAACTGGAAATACTGTCTAGTCTTCTGTGAAAATAACAATGAACATTTGGCAGTTGTCACTCATAACCATCAAGTCCTTCTCAAATACTCCTATGGAAGATGATTTTTCTAATTATAGCCTCTTCTTGGAAACAAAAAAGAGTTGGAAGGGACCTTAGTCTAAACCCACCACCTCTTCATGTTAGGTTTATTGCCCTAGTCATCTGCATTCAGGATCCATCACATCACTTGCTTGTCTCTCCCTCAATAATCCCTTCCTGCACACACAAACAGCAAGCCCTCAATACCATCCAGCAATACTGTGATGTCTTTTGTTGACTCCCTCTTCCATTCATCGTAAGTAGTATACCCAACTCACTACTCTACCTAAATCCCCAGCTCCCCCTCACCTAACAACGTCTTTTCAATGTCCTCATCCTCCTGCTTCACAGAGAAAACCCAAGCCTTCATAAGTGACAAACCTAAAAGAATACATCAACACATGTTTTATCCTTCCACAATGAATGGACGATCTCTTTATTTAAGAAAATAATTATTTTACCTGTCCAACAGATCTTTTAAAAGTCATGCCTTCTTTTTTCCTTCTTTTTATTAGGGGGAGAGAGAAAGCACATGCAAGAAACAGTATGGCAGTAGGGAAGGGGCAGAGGGAGAAGGAAAGAGAGAATCTTAAGTAGGCTCATGTTCAGCGAGGAGCCCAGTGTGGCACTCGACATGGAGCTCAATCTCACAACTCTGGGATCATAACCTAGGCTGAAATCAAGAGTGAGATGGTTAACAGACTGAGCCACCCAAGCACCCCAACATTCCTACCTTCTTGAGAACCTAATCCTATAGATTGCCACACATCATTAATTAATCATCCTTTTTCTCCCTGTGGCCTCTTTGCTATCAACATTTAAACATTCTCAACTCTCTCTTCTTTTAAAAAGAAAATATATCCTCGAAATGTATTTCCCCCACTAGCTACCTCTCTCTGTTTTTATTCACACTACTTCTAATTTAGTCTGGGCAGCCCCGGTGGCCCAGCGGGTTAGCGCCACCTTCAGTCCAGGGTGTGATCCTGGAGACCTGGGATCCAGTCCCATGTCGGGCTCCCTACTGCTTGTGTCTCCACCTCTCTCTCTCTCTGTGTCTGTCATGAGTGAATACTTCTAATTTAGTCGCTTTCTCTGTTTTATTAGTTCTTCAGAATATTGTCCTCTACCCTACCATAAATCGCCTGAAATGGTTCTTCCCAAGGTCACCAAAGACCTCAATGTCATCAAATTTAATTGACCTTGGTATTCAGTACAGTCCTTCCTGCTGGAAAGATTCTCTACTCTTGATTTCAGGAGACTATAATCTCCCGTTTCCTCCTACCATAGACATCTCTATCTCTTCTCAACTTTCCCAACTCATCCTGTTCTACCTCTCCAGGAAATGATGGAATTCCCCAAAACTTAGTCTAGGCTCTCTTCTCACATCAAACTATAAATTGTCCCTAGGTGATTGAGACTGCTCTGCACATTTTTCATTTACCATTAATATGTTAATTAAGCTAAAATAACTTTGCCACTAACCTTCTATGAGGCCCATATCTATATATTTACCAACATATTCAGTTTGTGTACATATTTCAAAGGCATTTTAAAACTAGCTTGCCCAAAACTAATCTGAACTTTCCCAGAAGTAGTTCTTCTGAATCTTCCCCATCTAATAGTACTACTGTATATTCAAGCTCACATAAGAAACTGGGGAGTTATTCTTGACATATATTCTCTTTTAACCGTCACATCCAATCAATCATCAGGTTCTGTCTAATAAAGAGAATTCCTGTGTCCCTCTGGTCATATTGCTTAAAAGGAATTTCTGGTTCTAGAGGACAACAATTGTATTGAAATAACACTTCTATTTCTCTTTCCATCCCTTCTTTCCGCATCCTCCTTTTTCCTCCTCAGAGGAGATGACATGAATTGCCTTATTGGTGAATTTAGGACCATTTTGTATTTCCCTTTCGGCTGTTCATACTGTAACAGTGGGTGCATTCTAAAACATGTAGAAACAAACAACCCAAAAAGTACAAAACTTTTTTAGTTTGTACATTGCAAACTATAAAACATTATTGAAAGAAATTAAAGAAGATCTAAATAAACAGAAATATATCCCAAGTTCATGGATTGGAAGATTTAATATTATTAATATTTGTCCAAAAATGATCTACAGATTATCTGCCAACCCTATCAATATCCTGACTGGCTTCTTTGCAGAAATTGACAATTCGATACTAAAATTCATATGAAAATTTAAAAGAGACAGTATAATCAAAACAATATTGAGAAAGAACAAAGGTGGAAGACTCACACTTCTCAATTTCAAAACTTAGTAAAAAGCTACTGTAATCAAGACACGATATTGCTGGCATAGGATACACAAATCAATGGAATCTATCCATTCTAGTTAAGAATCCAGAAATAAAATCTTATTATTATGGTCATTTGATTTTCAACAAAGATATCAAACTTTCAATATAAGAAAGAATAGTCTTTCTAACAAATTGTTCTGGGACAACTGGATATCTGCATGCAAAATAATGAAGTTGAATATCTGCCTCATATTATACATAAAAATTAGCTCAAAGTGGACCAGAGATCAAAGTGGATCACATTACCTAAATGTAATAGACAACATAAAAATAGGTTTTGAAAACGATAAAACTCTTAGAGAAAAAAAAGGAATAAATTTCTATGACCTTGGGTTTGTGATAAGTAGATAGTACTTCACAAGCACAAGCAGCAAAAGAAAAAATGAATAAGTTGGATTTCATCACAATCAAAAACTTTCGTAATTTTCAAAGGATACCATCAAGGAAGTGAAAAAGACAACTCACATAATGGGAGAAAATATTTGCAAAGCATATATATTAAAAGAGATTTTTATCTAGAAGATATAAAAATGATCACTTACAATGAAACAACAAAAAGGTAAATAACCCGACTAACAAATAGCTAGGAATCTGAATAGTTCTTCAATCAAAGTACACAAGTAGCCAATAAACACATGAAAAGATGCTAAACATCATTAGTTATCAAAAAGATGCAAATCAAAATCACAAAGAGATACTACTTCACAACCAGTAGGATGAATGTAATTAAAAAAGACAGACAACAAGTCATGATGAGGATGTGGAGAAATTGGAGCCCTTATACATTGCTGGTAGAAATGTAAAATAGTACGGTGGCTTTGGAAAACCACTTTGGTAGCTCCTAAAATGTTAAACACAGAGTTATCATATAATCCAGAAATCCCATTCCTTGTTATGTCTAAAAGAAACAAAAACCAATTTCCACACAAAAACTTGTACACAAATATTCATAGTAGTATTATTGATAATAGCCTCAAAGTGGAAACAATCCCAAATGCTATCAACTGATGAATGGATAAACAAAATGTGGTATGTCTATCCAGTGGAATACTATTCAGCAATAAAAAGGAATGAAGTACTAATACAGGCTACAATATGGATGACCTTCAAAAAATTAGATTAATTGAAAGAAGCCACTCACAAAAACTACGTATGTATGACTTTGTTTATATTAAATGTCCAAAATAGGAAACACAATTATAGTATATGTAATTATGCTAAAAAGCACTGAATATTGAACTTTATACAGGGGAATTTTATGATAAATGAATTACTTTCCTACCACAATTATAAATTTAGTAAAGTAATATCTCTCTGACTCTTAATACACTGTCAAATATTTCTTTCTAACCTCACCAGAAAAGGTTTTCCATTTGGAAATATTCGCCATAGGATTGAGCCCACCTGGATAACCCAGAATACTATCCCCATTTCAAGGTCCCTAAAAATCTGCAAAATTAATTTTATCATGAAAGGTAACAAATTCACAGGTTCCAGTGTTATGATATCTTTGGGAGTCCATTATTTTGCTTTTTACAGTAGGTAAATTCTCTCTCTCTCTCTCTCTTTTTTTTTTTTTTTTTTTTTTTTTAAGAGTGGGTACATTCTGTTCTTCTCCTGCCAGGAGAATATCTACTAGATCAGATCCTAGGTTTGGCTTCCAGGGGCAGTTTGGAAGCCCTTCGTATCTCTGTCCCTGTGATAGGGCCTGCACATATATAAGACAGAGATCCTGGGAAAGTGGATCTACAGGGTAATACACTCCCTTAGTGGGCCATTCACATTCTAGACTTGGGCAGAGGCATTTGGAAAGAACTGGTCACATACCTAAGTTTCCTTTGAATGATGCAATTGTCTCATGTGTCAACTGTCTTCAATTTATTCCAAACTCAGAGGTTAGAGAAAAAGAATTACTGTCTCCAGAAGTTCAAGCATTGATTCTGTCTTCTAGATAATGTTCATAAACATCAATTTAACTCTATCTTTACTGTTACCACCTTACTTTAAGTCCCTATCATGGCTCAAGAAGATTATTAAAATAACTGCTTTGCATATTTTCTTTTTTGTCTTCTAATCCAGTCTCCTAGATACAGCCAAAGTGACCTTATTAAAATGCAAATCTTATCATGTGATTCTGCTGATTAAGCCTTCACTTTGTTTCCCATGACTGTTGGGATAAAAATTTTAAATGTCTCACATGCTCTACATTCCAACCACAGTGCCAGTCTCCACTTGAACCATGCTTCCCTGGATCATGGCATCTCAGAACCCTAGTATGCCACTTTTTTTCCAGGTGGCCCCCTTTCCCCTCAATCTTCACCTGGATGACTCCAGCATAGTTTATGATCCTAGATTAAACTTCTCTTTCCAGAGCTCTACTCAAAGTTAAAAATCTTGAATTATGCCACTTTACCTTTAGCACCTGTTCTTTTCCTTTGAGGCACTTACCACAACTTTTATTTAATATCAATATCAATGAATATTATCCACCCTTTCCAATCTCAACTGATACATTAACACACTATATTCAGTACATGAGAAACACAGTAACTATGGGGTTTCCGCTCTTCCCAGGCAGCCCTATTCCCACCAGAGTGACTATATAACTGAAAGAGAAATTCATCTTGGAGAAAATGGTACAATCCAATGACTTCTTATTCTAACATAATTTTATGTCATTTGTTGATGGTAGAATTAATGTGTGTAATAGGATTATGAACCCACACATAAAAATAGGTCTTTAATAAGCTCATGAAAAAAAAATAGCTATATAAGTGGTATACATATAAATGGAATATTGCTCAGCTATGAAAAAAGAATGAAATCTTTCAAGTTATGACAACATAGGCAGATCTCAAGGGTATTAGGCTAAATGAAATAGTCAGAGAAAGACAAACACCATATGATTTCACTTATATGAGGAATCTCACAAAACAAGCCAAACAAAACAAAACAGAAATACTTATAAGTATAGAGAACAATGTGGTGGTTGCCAGATGGAAGGGGATGGGGAGATGGGTGAAATAGGGGAAGGGAATTAAAACATACAAACTTTCAATTATAAGATAAAAAAGACATGGGGATACAATATACAGTATAGGGAATATGGTCAATAATATATAACAACTTCGTGTGGTGACAGATTGTGGCTAGATTTATCATGGTGACCACTCTGTTATGTATATAAATGTTGAATCACTATGTTGTATATCTAAAATTAATATAACATATGTTGACCATACTTCAATAAAAATAATAGGTACATCATAAAAGTGAATATTTTAATGACATATATTTGTTTCTTCTACCACTTTCATTATCTAGTGATAATCCTTTTTTTTTTAATGATTGGAATTATGGGGTTGGAAGGGACTTCAAAATATCGCTAATTTTGTAAAAGTAATTTTTATGGCAGTATTCAAGAAAGAGATAGAAAAAGTCTTTAAATTTTGAGTCTTGACTATTCCACCTACTAGCTGTGTGATTTCAGGTAAATTATTTGACCTCTTAGCCTCCGTTTCTTCATCTGTAAAAGAAAGGAGATAATAATACCTAACTCAAATGGCTGTGAATAGTAAATATCAATTACAGTGTTTGTGAAGTAAGTAGTACAGATTGTCAATATTAAACAGAAATTCTTGGACTTGTAGATTTCATGGAAATTTTATATATATCATGTACATGCATGTATATTCATATACACATATATTTGATTTAGGTAAGACTCACGGGATGTGATGTTGCTTTTATTTAGTCAAATATCATGAAAAAAATCTATAGGGATCCCTGGGTGGCTCAGCAGTTTAGCGCCTGCCTTTGGCCCAGGGCCCAATTCTGGAGTCCCAGGATCGAGTCCCGCGTCAGGCTCCCAGCATGGAGCCTGCTTCTCCCTCTGCCTGTGTCTCTGTCTCTGTTTCTGTCTCTCTCTCTCTCTCTGTCTCTGTCTCTCTCTCTCTCTCTCTCTCTATATATATATATATATATATACATATATATATGTCTATCATAGATAAATACATACATACATACATACATAAATATTTAAAAAAGAAAAAAATCTATAGAACATTATTTTACTAAAAGACATTTTAAAACAAAATTGGAAACATTAGACTCTATGTTATGCATTTCTCTATAGAAGGATGAAAACCTGATCTCAGACTATTACTAGTTTAGGGGCTGGATTTGGAGACCCACAGTTACAGCAGATATTTCATAAATAGGACTTAAACCTAAATCTGGTCTTGACTATCATTTCAGACAATTCAGTGTCTAAACCATTCAAGACCAATTCTTGCCTAGGCTCTTTTAAGTTCTCAGGAACAGACTCTCCGGTGACTCATGGCATGTACAAATCTATATATGCCACATAAGACTAATCTTTAAGGTACTTTCAAATAAACTCATGCCTATTTTTTTGATGGCAGAAAAGTATGATCCTAGTAGGAGTTTTTTTAATTAAAAAATGTTTATCCAATTTTAAGTTGTTTGGGAAAATTTCAGCTAGGATATTTCAGTCCACTTGTCTCTAAAATAGGTTTAACTTTTAAAATATGGGACTAAGATCCTAAATAATGAAATTACAGAGCTATCTAAAGAAGGGTTAAACTTCAGGACATTTGAAGAAGACTACTTAGGGCTCTTGTGAAATATAACTTGTACAGCTTTCTGGAAAACAAAGTGGTAACAATGTAATAAAAGTCTGAATTTATCTACACCCTCCAATTTGCATATAATCCATAATAGGAATCTTTATGAACAAAGGTGTTCATCTTAATCTTAAGGACTAAAGTTTGGAAAACTCCTTAAATATTCAAAAATAAAGAAAACCAACATACATACATGACACACACACTCACATAATGGAATATAATTATTGAAATGCTCATAAAGAGTTTTTAATTACATTGTATCATAGACATTTTCTCACCCATTAGTTTTAGACCAGTGGCCAGCAAATTATGATAGCCCATGAACTAAACATATTCTGCTGCTTAACTTTGTGTGACTCATGAGCTAAAAAGTGATTTTTTACATTTTTTAATGATTAAAAAGACCAAAGGAAAAATAACAAGCTGTGATACAAGAAAAACATATAAAATTCAAATTCCAATAGCCATAAATAAAGTTTTATTGGAACATAGCCAAGCTCATATGATTATGTATTGTTTATGGTTTATTTGGCACTACAACTACAGATTGAATAGTTGTGAAAGAAATTATATGGCTCACAGAGCATAAAATATGATGTGACCCTGTATAATAAAAATTTTGCTGAACCCTGTTCTAAGCAACAGTGCTATTTTAGGTTGGTTTGATTCCAAAGCTCCTTCCTCATGCCATGCTGCCTTCCCCCACACACACACACTCTCCTTCATTGCAAGTGAGATAGGGTGAAAGGCAACACAACAAAATGTTAAAAGTGGAAAATTATCTTTGAGAGAACAGCATCTGGCCCATGACAGACACTCAATGTTTTCTGAGTGAATAAATGTGTACATGAATACCAATGCATAAAGAGGGATTCACGTGGAATCAGAGTTCTTTCAAAGTCCTATGTCAGTCTGTCTCTTGCCATTATCTACAGAGAAGCTGCCACTCAATGAAAAAGCCAACAGTTGCTAAAAGGAGCTTTTGGGTCTTATTATGAAAAAATGTCCTGGCTTTTGAACTTCTAAAGTCATGAAATAATGGGGAAAGAGTCTTCTCCAATTCAAGTCTGATTTCTGAGGAGGCTCTTCTGATGCTATTGAGTGTGACAAGCTAGCATGGTCATTGGAATTGAACATGCTTACAACTGAGGCCATGATATAGGAACTTCTGGTACACTAACTTGTCTCTATAGACCTGTGTCACTAGCCACGTGTGGCTCTATTCATATTCAAATGATATAAAGTTAAATAAGATTAATATTTCAGTTCTTTGGTCATACTCGCCTCATTTCAAGTGTTCAATAACCACACACAGCTAGTGGCTTCTGTTTTGGACAGCTCAGAACAGATCATGTCCATCACCATTAAAAGTTCTATTGAACAACGGGATGATTCTTTTAAGGTAATTGGTGGTACAGTGTGGGGTTGAACATTTTTGTCCTGAGTCGTCTGTGGGAATTGTTATGCTAAGCTTCTCATCCCATTATTTTCCATAACAACACATCTCTAAATTTAGAAATCATTGGGAGACATTTGTCTCCCAAACTCCTGCTTTCCAAATTTTAGGAACTGATGTATATCTCTCTTTATGCTTGAGATCCAAAAATTAAGCATGCCTCCTTGTCTCACAGTAGAAACACAAAGACTGATTTTTCACAGCATATAATTCTTATTATGTAATTAAGATAGATCAAGCTCTGTGGATGCACATTGATAATCATTTCTTTCCCTTCTCTACTTCTCTGTGATGTGTTTAAAGCCTTGTGGGCTATAAATCAAGTAATTATTGAATGTGTACTGGCTTGCAACCTTACTTACAACACTGTTCTCTACTCCCAGGGCCTTTTATCCAAGCCTCTGAGAGTATTTTACATCTCTGTACTCAATAGAACATCTCATTCTCCTGGATGGGTGACAGGGATTAAATCTGCTCACAGATGGAGAGACCAAGGAAAAGAGAATTACAAGGTCACTATGTGACATTGACCATTCTAAGAACTGAATCCACTAAACCAACAATAACTGACCCAGTGCTAATAGTGATGATTTGACCTTTGAAGAACATTCCTCATCCAAAACTTCTTTACAGGCATTTTTATTTCTGGAACCATTTTCTGCATGTGGAAAAGAGCAACTTTTTTCCTTTTCTTTTTTTTCTTCTTTTAGTAATTGTAAAAGTAGTGATTTTTTTTTTTTTTTAGTTTAGCAAGTATAAAGGAGAAAGAGGAATCCAGAAGCCAATTGCTAATCAACTTTTTTCATTCAAGAAATATTTAGTAAATGCTTAGTACATGCCACATACCATTTTACTTGAAGACAACTTTCCACTTCATCTCTTGGTGCTTTATATAAATAAATAGAAGTCTGGGAGATAGCAGGGCATAGTAGAAAGAGCATGATCCTTAGCATCAAACCGTCTGTGTCCAAATCCTGGCTTTGACACTGACTATGTGAAGTTGGGCAAGTCACTTAAACTCTCTGAGTTCCATTTTCTTATATGTAAAACCAGTATATTAATAGCAGCTCTGCAGTTTTTCTAAGAATTCTAATAATCTCAGCTCTGTTGGAGAGTATCTAGGCTGTTTGGGACACAAGCCCATGAGTCTCAACCAGGTTTTTGCTCTGCACCAATCAGAAGCAACAAATGAGCAGGAATATATATATATATATTTTTGAATCATAAAAAGAATGTTGGAGCAGAGAATAAGGGGATATGGGCCACTGGGATAGTGGCCAAGTTTTTCCAAGATTCAGGGAGGGAAGACAGATTTTTTCCCTGGGCCAAGCTTGCAAATCCCCAAGTGTGTCACCAACTACAAAGCGCTCCATGTTAACACACCATTCAGAGTGAGAATTGTTAGGTTCTCAAGCAAAGTTGTAGACTCAACACAGAAGGGGATGTATGCAGGGCAAGTAGGGCTGTGTAATCTTAAATTATAGTGAGTTAAATGGGAGCCTTTGAGAAATGATTAGGTTTATCCATAGTATTTGCAGGTCTCTCTTGCCAGCTCACATACTTCTGCCACAATGGGAATGAAGGAATCATGGAACCTTCCATACAGCCTTGCCAATTCTTTTTTTTAGTAGGAAGCTGATTATTCAGTTTGGAAATTAACCCAGATTCCTTGTTTCTCTTTCTGCCTACTTTCCTCCACTGTTTTCTGATCTGTTCACTTATTAGAAGCTCTGCCAGAGGGTAGAAAGGAACATGTTCAGGAAGCATTGAGTCAATGTTTCATTGTTTTCTGGTTACACAGATAAAAGTTATTTGGAAGACTATACTCTTAAGACTGTCCTTTACTCCTGATTATGCAAATGACAGATCAATCAAAGCCTTGGTAGAATTATCTTGTTTTCTATACCAATACTCCATTCTTTAGAACTGGGCACTCAAGAGCTACCATCTCCTTTTCCCCTCATTACCATGGACAAATTAAAATCTGGGTGTACCAAAAATCTCCCAGAGGTTTTATATTTATTTTTGGCTCCACACATTGATCCAAAACTAGTTTAGAAAAAAAAAAAAAAGTGAATTTCATCTTTGAACTGATGAGAGCAATTTACAACATATTGAATAAGTTAGTTTCCAGTGTATAATAGCGTCAACAATTGATAGAGTTTAGTTTCCTGCCTTATAATCTGATTTTACGAAAAGTATAGTTGTTCAGAAAAATTTTAAGAACATAATTTTCTAACCATCTTGCCATCATGCAATATTTACTGTTACTGCAGAGAATTTTTTCCCCCCTTAGCCCCAGCTTGAGATCATTTTATGCCCTAAAGCACATCACAGTATGCCCTGGAGCATATCTTGGGAATCAGAAGTGAATCTTTAAATCACCTAATTTCACATCTCAGCAGCTATGGTTTGGTCAATATCTGTGCAAAGTACACACTGAGGCAGAGGTTAAAAACACAAAGACAAAACCTCAAACTGAGTGGAATAAAAAAGAACTTGTCTTCAGGTAGAAACAGTGTATTTCTGTTGATTTTTATCTTTCATAATACCCCTTTTGAAAAAGATTAGCACCTCAACATCCACAAAACAACATCCTCCTCCCACCAAAGTATTTTTAAAATAATTAGGCACTGTCTTTATTACATGTGAGTTGTCAAATAGGAGAGATATGCCTCTGGAGTCTGCTTCTAGGTGATATATCACTTCTGATCTTTATTTGTTCAATTTGAAGATTATTGCTTTTCATATTGCCTGTGAGCCCTTGGAAGCTAAAAATGAGATCCAGCTATCAAGACCTAGGCAAGCTATCTATTCAGAATGCTTTAGAAAGGCCCAGGTATCCAGATCCAACTATGGCCATAAATATACTTTTATTTTATTTTCAAAATTATAAAAGACTATACATAGACATTGGAGCCTGGCAAAAAAACTGCTGTATGACCTTCATCAATTTAATTAGGCCCAGCTTTTTGTTCTGGAAAATGGATTTAAAAATATCTACTTCATAGGACGGTTGTAAAGTCCAATGCAGTTCTCATTTGTAAGCTTCCCAGAGTATTACCTGTCACAGAAGAGACATTCAAATAATCACTCTCTTTATAAGCAAACTTGAAGTTACTTGGATATCTTCTTATTATATTACAGAAAGGAAAAACCTGTTTGGAAACAGAAATGCCTCCTGAGGAATATTGGTTTTTCTGAAGTGTCCAAAGAAGTTTCGGGGGGAACACAGTTGCTTTGTTTCGTTTTGGTTTAGTTTTGTTTGCAGTCTTGATGTATACCACACACGAGGATAGGCATTTGGTATTTATTTCTCTCTGGGCTACAGTAGTAGGGACTAACGCCCCATTATTCATACTATCCCCAAATCAATGGCCCAAGTAAATACTGACAATTTCACACCTGTCAGTAATAGGTTCAGGAGTACCCAATTCTGGTCAAAGAGGAGTGGCACAGACATTGTGACAGGACACTTGCTAACAAATTGCCCTACCATGTGCTAATTTCTCTCCTCCCTCAGACTTGGTCATCCTGGGACATAATGCTCAGAGCTACAGCAGCTATCTTAACCAGCATGAGGGAGAAATGAAAGCCAGGGATGGTAGAGGGCATCTCCTGACAACATCATGGAGTTGCTGAAATAACCAACCTTAGAGTCTACCTTGCTCATGGGTATCTTATATATGAAATAATCATGTCCTTGTATAAGCCAGTTTGGAGCACTTGGATTCAACAAAATAAAACACCATTCTAACTAAAAGGAGGAGCCACAAACTGGTCCTCTTGATTCTACTCTTCCCCTCATGTCTGTTCTCACACAGCAATCAAAGTGACCTTTTAACTCATATCTTACTATCCTCTGGCTCAGAATTACCTGATGGCCTCCTATAACCCATGGAATAAAATCCAAAATCAGTACCAAGGCTTAAACCCTTCATGAGTGAATCTGTAGGAACCTCCAGGACAATGGACAACAGCATCCTGTATGACCTGACTTCTTTCCACTTCTCCACTTTTCCTTTTACTATCCTTCTTACCCTCTCTAGCTCTGCTACAGCCACAGTGGCCTTTTTTCTGTTCCTTTAGCAGCTTTTTTCTCACCTCCAGGTCCACAATCTTACAGTTCTCTCAGCCCAGAATGCTCTTTTCCCGACCCTTATTTCATCCCATCCTCAGCTCAAAGTTACCTTCTCAGAGAGGCCTTCATCATCCTATCAAAAAAACTGCTTGCATTCTTAACTAAACCTAGCTCTTCACTCCATCATAATACATTGTTTTCTTCATAAATTCTGTCACTATCTGAAATTATATTATTTGTCTTCCACAATACAATGAAAAGTCCATGGGAACAGAGAGCCCATCTGCCTTGCCTTCTCTTACATCTCTAAGGCCATGTATATGGTATCATACAGCAGACATTCAGTAAGTATCTGTTGAATGAATGAAAAGCAGAATTATTATTGTAGGGATGGGAGTAACTAAGCCTAGGATGAACAGACAATACAGAACGAAGAATTAAAGGAAAGAGGGAAAAATATTCAAAGGAAATCTTTATAGGGTCATTAAAATGAAAAAATACAAAAAGCAACATGTAATACAAAACAAATGGCTCTAAATACCAACAGCCAGAGGTCTAGCTCTGAGGAAAAAAATAATACATGGATGCTGCCTTAGTATGACAATAAATCTGAAATGAAAAGGAAGGCATGGAACACAGATCCCAAGAAGAAGTAAGCCCCACTGACCCAGGAAGTCAAAAGGACCTGAGATCTAAATTGGAAGACCCCCTCAGAAGTAAATTTAGTTGTAGTTGTTTAAAACAAAAAGTTTGGAATTGCATATTCCCTCCTTTCTTTCTGGGGAAAAAATATGAAAAATTGGAAAGAGATATGAGCTCTGTCTCTAGGAAACTGCTAAAAATTTAGAGAAGTATGAAAACATAGGAGGGGCCCAACCTTTTAAAAGTACCTCTTTAAATAGTATTAGGATGACATGCTCTTTGGAATACACAAAGAAAAAGTTGGTGAATCAGGAAAATGAATGGATATACAAGGAAAGAGGTGGAGTTATGTGAAATTTAAAAAGCTTTCTTTTCTGTTCACACAACCATGAGGTTGAAATCATGTCTCCCAAAGCTTAGAAATTAGTTTATAATAGTGAAAAAAAAAAAAGTATCAGCTACAACAACAAATTAAAAGATGCTTAAAGGGAAGAGCAAGACATGAACACTTTGTAACATATATTTAAATATGTATAAAGAAGGTGTCAATGAAGAGGTAAATTTAAAAGCTTTAAAACAGAGATTTCCATCCACTTAAGCAATCAGAAAGAGAAAGGAAAAGAAGTAGAATTCTCATGGATTTCAAATAATATGAAAAAAGTAAAGTTGGTTTAAAGAAATTCATAATGGGGGCACCTGTGTGGCTCAGTAAGCTAAATGTCTGCCTTTGGCTCAGGCCGTTATCCCAGGGTTCTAGGATTGAGCCCTGCCTTGTTGGGTTCCCTGCTTAGTGAGGAGTCTATCTTCCTCTCTCTGCCCCTCCCCCCCCCCCCGTTTCTTCTCTCTCTGTCTCTCTCAAATAACTAAATTAAAAATTCAAAAGAAAAAGAAAAGAAATTCATAATAGTCTTTTTGAACAGTTGGGCCCCAACCAGGGCTTATGAGCTATGACTTTATTTTTACATAAAAGTCTACCATTGGGGATCCCTGGGTGGCGCAGCGGTTTGGCGCCTGCCTTTGGCCCAGGACGCGATCCTGGAGACCCGGGATCGAATCCCACATCAGGCTCCCGGTGCATGGAGCCTGCTTCTCCCTCCGCCTGTGTCTCTGCCTCTCTCTCTTTCTCTCTGTATGACTATCATAAAAAAAAAAAAAAAAAAAAAAAAAAAAAAGTCTACCATTAAGTCAAGTACAGCAGTGTGATTATAAACAGATGAAGGAAAAAATATATTAACAGTAGTCTTCAAAACCAAACAAACAAAAACTTAGAAAAATAATGTTTACCTGGCAGACATATGAAGAGTGGAAAATAATAAAACCATTTGTACTGACCAAAGGCCCTTAACTCAATCACTTGGAGCAGGACTCCTGGTTACCCTGGTTTTCCATCGGACTGAGACTGAGTTATAAAAGAAGGGTAAGGAAAGCATTGCTGCAGGTTGTACAGTCTCAAAAATTCTAATCTCTTTCTACTATATAAAATGCTTGAAGTTATTTTCACTAAAATAGTAGTTAATAGCTAACATTTTTTTAGTAGTTACTGACTACCAGATATTGTTCTAAGCATTTTATACATGGGATCTTATCTCTCATAACAATCCTGCAAACTAGGCTCTCCTCTTCTCCATTTTATGAGCCTGAAAAGTACTCATCTCTGACTTCTCAGCGTCTGGAAAATGATAGCCCACAAAATACCTATTGAAAAGATAAATTGGGGAATGTGTGAAAAGGATCAGAAGGTAAAAAAGAAAGGAGGGAGAGAGTGACAAAGCAAAAGAGGGAAGGATAAAAGAAAGGAGGGGAGAAGAAGAGGAATAATGGGTAATAGCAAAAACCAAACAACCTTAAGACAAACCAAAATACCACAAACAGTAGAGGAAGACAAAGGTCTGAGAAGATCTTCAGAAAAATAACAAAATGACACCACGAATAATTGCATAAAATGCACAGGAAATCTCAAGTGGCCATAAAAACATCTAGCAAGCCATACAGGATGTAAAAACAAGTCTAACCACTTGGTGCCACGCTGCATGCATCTTGAGCACAGTTAAACAAGAGAAGTAACTCAGCCTACCAGAGAAAATGGAAATTCTTCCCTTCGAGGTAAATAAAATACAAAAGAGAGAGGGAGAGAGAGAGAGAGGAGGGAGAAAGGGAGAATGGGAAGAAGAGAAGAAGGACAAGAGGAAGAAAGACAAACATCCTCATTATAGTTATACTGACTCCTGGGACCCGGATTTTCCACAGTATGAAATTCTGCTTTGAAGGAGGTGCCAAAAATAAAAGCACAATTCAACATCCTGAAGCATGCTTTTCTCTACCATAGAAACTTGTATGAAAATTAACAAGAAATATAGTCTATTGCACGATGCTTGTTCTGGAAGAAAAGATCATCATTTTTATCAGGACTTTAGTCTAATGAAACAACTCTTTATTGCAAGAGCAGGAAGGCTGAAATTCAGGGTCTGCCCCAGTGGTAAGTAGAAAGACAGTACAGAGTTACATAAGCTCCTGATTTGTGCAAAAAGGTACAGAAGAGTAGCCTGGGAGAGACTAGAGAATCATACCTCTGAGAACTTGGTAATGCATTGAAAAAGACCGTTTGGGTTTTTGTTGTTGTTGTTGTAGTTTTTAAGATTCTACTGATTCATTTTAGAGAAAGAGAGAGAGTGCAATCATGGGGAGAAGCAGAGGAAGAGAGAATCAGAATCAGACTCCATGCTGGACATGGAGCCTGACATGGGGCTCAATCCCATGACTGTGAGATCACAACCTGAGCTGAAATTGAGAGTCGGATGCTTAACCGACTGAGCCACCCAGGCACCCAGAAAGACAGTTTTTAAGACCACAAGGAAAGAAAATATTTAGAGTAGTACAGAGACTACAAGATACACTCAGAAGGTTGTTAGAGAGGGCACAGTGATGCTGACCATTCCATGCACTGGCTTGCAGCTAAAATTGGCCTGAGTACCATACAGTAGGGAAAAATATCACCTTACCTTTGAGACGTCTGTTGTCTAGCACCATTTCTGCCACCAACAAGTTGGGCAACTTACATAAACTCTCTAGGATTCAGTTTCCTTTGTATGAGGCAAAAATTATATTGGTTGATCAGAGAGATTGCTTCCAATTCAGTAAGCAATTCTATGGGGGCCTCCAGTAAGAACTGAAACAGGAACCACTGCAAGGAGGAACATGAAGCAGCAAATATGGCAAGTCTTCTTAAAATTTTTTAAAAAGTCAACCACTGTTGGAAGAAGATGGACAACTTCAATCTAAGAATCTCTCCATTACATAGTGGTCTTTTGCAAAAGTGACAAGTGGTGAATTTCAGAAATTTCTAAACTCTTAGGAGATGAAAATCATGGTCGTTATTTTGAGTGCCTGTGAATTTTAAGTTTTTTTTTCTTTTTTTTAAGATTTATTTATTTATTTATTTATTTATTTATTTATTTATTTGGAGAGAGCGAGAGAGAGGCAGAGACACAGGCAGAGGGAGAAGCAGGCTCCATGCAGGAAGCTCGACTTGGGACTCGATCCCGGGTCTCCAGGATCACACCCCGGGCTGCAGGTGGCGCTAAACCGCTGTGCCACTGGGGCTGCCCGAATTTTAAGTTTTTAATGATTTTAAGAATTATTCTCCGACCCCTGGTATCATTCTCCCTCAACCTGCCTCTGTCTCGAATTGTTCTGAATCTTTTTTCAGTGCCTGTAGTTCCACTTCATCTTCAAAATTACCCATAAAAGGTATGCTATTTACTTTGCACTTTAAATATTGTCACTCTATTTATTTTTGAAAACTATTTATTCATCTTTCATCAAATATCTTTTGAACCCCTACCATGTGAACAACGAAAGGAGCTAGGAATACAATGATGAAAACAGAAGGCATAATAATTTTGGACATAAGGACTTTACCGTCTGATAGGAACAACACACTAACAACTAACACTAACAAGAGGGGCAGGCACGAATGCTCTCATTTTTAAAATATCAGTCATGGATACATAATTAAATTTTAAGTTAGAGCAAAGAGTTAAGGGCAAGGATTATTTTGTTCGTCCTTGATCCCATTAGAGTACCAAGCTACAGAGATTTTCTAGAGTAAGTGGTCAATAAACACTTTATTATTTTGTTGTTAAAGGCCACTGTGTCATAACTGTCTTTGTGCTAGGCGTAGCAGCTGAGTCTTTCACCCACTGTTCCCAATTAAACATTTGTTGAATGGCTATTATGTGCCAAGCATTGTGCAAGGTCCAGGTGGTCCTGGCTGTCAAGGAGAGCGGTCTGGATGAGACAGGCATGTATACACATAATTATTATTGCATTTAAGATACACCAGAGTACTATGGGAGCAAAGAAGCATGACCAACTTCATTTGGGGAAGTAACTATAATTTTATATTATAATAGGATCTTTAAAGTGTGAAAGTTTTGCAGGCAGAGAAAAGTGGGAAAGGCCACTCTAGGTCACAAGAACATCATGTACCAAAGTACAGAGGCATGAAAAAGCAGATGGGTTTGGAGATTAGCAAAGCATTAAGTATGGATAGAATTGAGGTTGGGTGGGAATTGAGTGATGAGAGATGAGGCCGCAGCTGAACCGAGAAGAGCTTTGTATGCCAAAGTAATGAACCAAGATATTATTCTATGGAGATCAGAGAACAAATGGAACATTTTAAGAATGGAAGAATTGTGATTGGGTGCTTTTATTTATTTGGGAGTGACAATGTGGAGACTGGTATACGTAAGGATAACTTGTAGAAAGATTGTAGAAAGGCTGTTGAGGAGGGGCACCTGTGTGGCTCAGTGGGTTAAACATCCAACTCTTGATTTTGGCTCAGGTCATGATCTCAGGGCCGTGAGATCAAACCCCCTTCAGGCTCCATGCTGGGCATGTAGCCTGCTTAAGATTCTTTCACTCCCTCTACCTCTGTCCCACCTCTCCCCCTCTCTCCCTCTCTTAAAAAAAAAAAAAATCTGGCTAGGAAACAGTTCTGACCGAAAATTATAAAGGCCCAGCGAGGCTGGAGTGTGGATTGGAGATGTGTCTCCAACAGGGTTGACAGGATATGCCGAGTCAGTGGATGGGAAATACAGAGAGGGAGGTAAACAAGTCTGTATTGTGTCTAAGTTGGGAGACCCATGGGAGCAGTGACTTCATAAAATAGGAGGAAAGGCAAATTCTGAGTAAAAAGGCTACTACTGTAGATTTAAATCCTGCCTGGTGTACTCATTGTTCTGTAATTTGGGTAAGGTACTTCACTTTCCTGAGCCACACTGGTGTCATCTACAAAATGGAAAAATACTATCTACTTCATTGGATTTGTCATGAGGTGAAATAGGAGTAAAACATATGAAAACATCTACCTTACTGCCTAGACAGAGAAGGTGCTTGATAAATATTTGTCAAATGAGGAAAACTGACAGAAATAGAATAAATAGCAGAGACTAGGATCTAAAACTAGGCTTTGTTGTGTGACTTTAAGCATGTTACCTAACCTCCTTGACTCACATGTGAAATAGGGAAAACTTATCCTATCTCCCTGGCTTGTTGGAAAGATTGAATTGGAAACTTTATGCAGAGCCTGACCTAGTAGTCACTGGAACATAACTGGTGTTGAATAAATGTGCATTGAATAAAAATACAAATCAGCTCATCTGTGGTAGGTACATCTTTTTTAAGGAGGTAGAAAACTACTTCAGGTTCCTAAATACTACATACATGTTCAGACACATACCCACAAAAGAGAACGTTGACTCTATTTCATATTAGAATTTAAAATTGTAAGATACCGTTGTTTGAAAAGTTAACTTGCTTAGAAAAGGTTATTTTTCAATAATGTCAACAAAAGACATGCCTCTCTAATCTATTTGTATTATATAAAAATTAGAAACTACCTTCATATCTTATTAAAAACAAACAAAAAAACCCCAGCTAAATCTTTGTGCAGCGTGTAGATGACCTGCATAAATTGCTCCACAGAAGTGATACTGAGAAAAATCGAAAATCATTATTTTTTAATTTTTAATTACCCAAGTATGACCAGCATTACTTCATTTTTTTATTTGTTTGGATGCCTTTGATGGTTTGTTTGGATTTTGTTCCTGCCTGGATAAATGCAGTTCACTTTGTATATTGTGGCTGTGACAGCTAGATGATCCCCAATATACCTTCTTCTCCACTTTCTTTTAGTAGATGAACTCACCTCTCCAACCTCCAACCTTCTTCCTCCACCCCAGTTTTTTAGAAACATGGCCTCCCAATTACAGACTACATTTCCCAGCATATCCAGAAGTTAAATAAGTTCATGTGCTAAACTTCCGGGTAATGGAAGAGGAGTTGAAATCGATATGTTTCATTTCTGGGTCATCTCCTTAAACACTTGCCCTGTACTTTCCCCTGTGTCTTCTCTGTGGGCTGTAGCACAGGTTCAGTAACACTGAAGAGCATGACATCAGGGAATGGTAACGCAGAAGAAAGGAAGGAACTTGCGTCCTTTCATGACCTAGAGGAGTTAATCTACTTCACCACCTGGACCGGCGGGACTGTAATGTGAGAAATACATTTCTATCTACGTAAGCCACGACATTGGGTTTTTTTTTTAAATTGTTATTATTATAGCATCTCAATCACTACTCCAGGTATTGCAGGGTTTTACCTTATTTTTCAAGAAAAAAAAATGATTTCAACTGTGAAAATTGCCTTTAGGACTTCTGGAACAAACAGATTTTTAAAGACGAAAGTCTGATGTGTCATCAGGCTGAACTCTGAATATTCATTACCACACCAAGGTTATTACCAAGGGCTTTCCATTGCTCCTTATTTGATAATGGTATTCTGAGTTCTAATGGAGAATGCTTAATTGTCACCTTGGTCGGTTTTGATCATGATTATGCTGTTGTTTGCAATGAAGTAACATTTTTCCATTTTTTTTACCACTCCTGCCAGTGAGTAGTATTTGAATAAACTAAAGACCTTTCAATTAGTTTTAACCACAAATTAGATTAAAAACTGGGGGTCTCAAAAGAGAATGTCTAAAAAAAATGGCTCACTAAGTTTTAACCTTGAAATAACAGGGTCATTTTGTATACCATAACCACTGACTTCCATTAAGACTTTTTTTTTTTTTTTACTAATGGGTAGTCAATATTGGAAATACAATTCTATTATATTGTTTTGCCACTATTGTGGCAAATGAGGTAAAAGATGATTCAAAATTCTAGTTTTGCATAACTTTAGCATAAGGTATTTGCATCAGTATTTCTATTACTAGTGTAATGAATAGCTACAAGATGTCTTGTTTGTCAGAGAAAAAGTCAATTAAAAAGATAGGTAAGAAAAGAATTTTAGCATCGGGTGATGGTGGAATATAGCATAATATAAACAGAACATAACAAAGTTATCGTATATGGCCACCTACACAACTTAATTCCATCCCACATAGAATTGTCTTGGATCAACTGATTTGGAATACAATTGCACGACTGATATTTCAGTCACTTTCAATAACTCTGAACTTCAGAAAAGCCAAATCAGTTTCTTCCCCTCACCTTCCAAGTAACCAGTGACAGCTGTTGTAGCGGAAAGAACTCTTGGCTAAGAATCAGGAAACTTCATTGCTAGGCTTGGCTTTCCCACTTGGGAAGTGTGAATTTGGGCAGGTCATTTAACCTTTGTGCAGGGTGACTATGAATTTCAGAATAGGATCATCTATAAGAAGTATTTTGGAAAATAAAAAGCTTTATACAAATATGCAGTAGTATATTTGTGTGTCTAACATCATCAGTAGTAGAAAGCCACCTATTAATGTATTTGTCCATATGTATATATGAACACACATATATGGGTATATGCAGGTGTATATATAAAGATACTCATACACATACACACATATTAACTAAATTAAAAACTTCCACTATTTAGGATTTATGTCCTGGCTGCTTCTAAAATAAATCAAGGCAGTTATAGATTAACACACAATGCCAAGGTGCAATAAAGAGCTTTAAAAAAAGACAAAGTCCATGTAGATGACATTTAAGATGTATTTTTTTGTGTGGAGCCCCTTTGTTCTTCATTGATGGTTAAAAGCAAAGCAGATAAGGGGACTTCTGTTTTAGAACGACAGGTTACCAATAATTTATTGAACACCTGTGAATTCCCCCACCCGAAATTAAAGTTAGAATCTTAAAAATGACCTACATCTAATCATTAGGTTTCACCCATATCCTATTCTTCTGTCTCCCCTCTCTGGGTGATGAAGTTAATCGGTCACCTTTGCCAGAGTTTTCAGGAAGTAACATCTGAGAGGTATCAAGTTCCCATAGTGAATACAAGGCACACATTAGCCTTGTACCCTAAAGTCAGTAGGACTATTATTATAACAGTCTTTTGAACTTTTCTCCTTCTGATCGTCTAAGATTAAGGAACAGAATGACAATCATGAGAATAACTAATCTTCCTCTTGCCTGGTGCCATACCACCTGATAGTTGTTGAGGACCCAATAATCTCCTCTCCTAAAATAATTTTAAGTGAGCTATATTGCTTTTACATAAATATAGATGAATTAGGAATGAATTTCATTGTGAGGCAGAGGGTAATACAAACACCTTTGATTTGTGAGCTCAGACAATGTCATTCTATTTTGAAACCATCCATTAATTCCCTTTGATCTTTATTTCAAAATGACCAAGAATAAATCTGTGTTTTGAGTTTTATGGTCTCAGTCTTCAGTGTGAACAACAAATATATTAGACTGTATTTTTATTGGACAGGTTAGTATTGATGGTCATCTCTCTCAAATTGAAACTCACAGATTAATCACTGGGTTAATAGGACTAACCAAAAAAAAAATGGCATTTGAGGTTTTTCCCCATCTCCCCTACTCCTAGTAAAATGTAACGTGTAATATAGTTTAGATATCTCTGCATAGGTGGCATGGAGACAGAGAGCAAGGGCTGATCCTTGGCTACCATTCTGTACTTTATTCTACTGCTGTGGTTTGTTTGCCTCATCACTTCGCCAAAGCAATCACTCCAGGAGCATCTCTAGGCATTAAAAAATGCTCACAACTAGGACATAAGTCTTTCAGAAGTTGGAATTTCTTCTCCAGACTAATATTTCTATTTTCCGATTCTCATGAAAAACAGTTCCTAAGAAAGAATTTTGCAGCAATAGACTGGAAGCTTGCCACCTAAGACCCTTAATGCACCTTTCTTGTAAAGGAAACCTCCAAAAGCAGTGTCTCATGAAGTCTCATAGCGTACTTGCCAAAGAGGTGGCAAAAAGCACTGGTCGTGTTTTATAAATGGAGGCCTGAGTGCCAACCCAGCCTCTCTCCATGCAGAGAGAACAAGAGGAAGCAGTGACAGTCCCATATTCTACTCATTTCTTGAATGTGCATTTGTGAGCTCACATGTCAATGGCAGACTCCTTAAACTGATGCAGAGTAAACAAGTAGAAAACATTGGGAATGCTGGTCCTCGTGATTAGAATTTAATCTGTCTCATGAAGCAACTGCAAAGACACAAAATATATGCAAGTAAACATAGTCTAATTGATTCAGGACTCACCTGACCCCTCTTGTCCTCTTGGAGCTGTAAATACCTGCCCAGATTGGCAAAAGTCCCCTAGAACAGAGACAGTGGAGAGAGATATAAAGCCCCAAACCTTTAGTCTTTATATGCACCCCCCTCTCTGTTCAAACATTCTCTTCCCTCTGATTGGCTTCTGGTTTTCTCACTGCTCCTTGCCTTTGAAAAAATGTTCTCCACTCAGCAGCATGCAGGGTTAATGTCTCCAACTCCCCCAAAGCATCTACGCACGTTCTGGGCATGTATGTGTGTTTCCAGTGACCCAAAGTGACAGTCAGCGGGAAGGAGCTTCTTGTGATTCCTTTTCCTGGAGACTTGTTTCTTCCTTGCATGGCTTGTCTTGGCTCTTCTAAAAGGCTAAGGGAGGTTATCTACTCTCTTCACCCACAGGTTACAAACCATAATGTGGCTCTGTTTTAGAAGGATGGCCTGCATGACTAGTACATCCCTGCCAGAAAGAAAACTCAGGTTCTATATTTGAACCCCTACTCTGTCTTCTAAATCAAGCAAACCTCTAAAATTTAGATGAGCCCATTATTGCCTTTCTATTTGACATCTTCCTACCTAGGTTAAAAATATTTCTTTTCTTAATCTGATCCCCCCCCCCCCTTTTTCTTCTTGTTAAAGTTTTCTTTATATAGTTTCTTCTGACACAGGTGAAGCTATAGGTTGTTTTCTGAAAAGAAGAAAAGAAAAATTCTTTAATCCCTAGCTTCCCATACCATATTACAGTATAAATGTATGTGATTTTCAAGGAATTATAACCAGAATAATTTTGCTTGCCATTTCATCTTCATTTCTTGATTGTACAAAGAGACATTCAAGTCAAATTTTGCCATAATTACACAAGAGAGTTTCCAAGCCTTTTGGACTTTCACTATTCTGGGGTGAAATATTATTATACCTGTTATTGAGTGAAAGTGAAAGAGAAGTTTAAGAATCATTCAGCTCAGGGCACCTGGGTGGCTTAGTTGGTTAAGCATCTGATTCTGAATTTCAGCTCAAGTCATGATGTCAGGGTTGTGAGAACAAGCAACCTGGGTTTGACTGGGCTCCACATTGAGCATGGAGCCTGCTGCTTAAGACTCTCTCTCTGCTCCTCCATTCTCTCTCTTTCTCTTAAAAAAAAAATCATTCTGCTATGCATAGACTTTGCTATTATAATGATATTTGCTGAAATGGCAGATATCCAATATATCATTTTTGAATTTCATCATGACCAGTTTTGATGACCAGAATGTGATAGCATGATTACCTACATGTAACTTGAATTTTACAGCCCTGGCCTACACAGACACTGGAAGAATATCTTTTGAAAATCATGTTCAATTGAATTTAACTGGTTTCTACCAAATAGATAAATGTCAGCTTTCACTACAGTCTTTTTATTCCAGTGAAATTCAATTAGTAATGAGATTTAACATTTTCAACAATAAGTTTAATCTAAGTTTAATCTTTTGAAGTCTTGAAACAGACTAATGTACTCCTTCTTCCAAATTTCTCTGGGATGGAGGTGTACTGAATGTCCTCTCAGAATTCTCAATCATTGAGTTATTTTTGATTCAGAACATTTCCACTGGTTGCCCTTGGGAAGACATGCCATATTATCACATTACCTTTGGAATCTCTTTAAACTGTGACCCACATTCTTAGTAAGGCAACTAGATATGAACACCTTCTTTTCCACTGATTTTTTTTAAGGACATTTCCCTTGAGTAACTGGTCACCTTGCATGGTCTCAATTCATTGAGCTGAGTACATGTGATACATATTCCTATGAACTGCAGGGACTTTTTATTTTGCTTAACTTGGAAGCACCAAGAACTTTAATATTGCCCCACATACTTGAGTTGTAATGTTCACAATATTGTCCTAGGGAATTTCATTCCTCAGTATTTCTCATACTTTCTTCATACCCTGCACACCAATTGCACATATGTGTGTGCAGTCATATATCCAGTTAAAAATTTAAGTTTTAGGTGAAGTCCCACCAATGTAACTCACAATTCAGGTCTTTTGATAAAATATATTTATCATTACACTCTTAAAATTTATTATTGCTCTCTGTGGATACAGATCAGGGTATGCTATCTTTCACAATAATCTTTTTCACATGATCCATCTGAAAAAAATCTTGCAAAGTCATTGTCTCCTTTTCTTCATCTCCCCTCCCCAGGTGCCCAAGCCAGTCTTCAGAAGTATGTTTAACTAACACAGACTTCTGTCTTCTCCCCAGATATCTTCATTTTAATTAAGAATGAATCTTAATGAATTTCTAAGTGGCATGTTTCCAGATACCTTTAAAGGGGGTGGGGGAAATTGGGGTGGAAATACAGTCAGTGCTTTGAAAGGAGGATAGAGAAAAGTGGCAAAATGCGTACCTTGCAATTTTAATGAGCAAACTTGTACCAACTAATCACTGTATTTCCATATATTATTTCTGATATTTACCCTGCAGAGTGGGTATTATTATTATTAATCCCATGTTTACAAATAAGGAAGCTGAAGCTCCCAGTTGTTTTGTGATTTGCCTAGGGTTACATAGCACTGAAATGGCTGAGCCAGGATTCAAACCAGCTCTTTGGATGCCCATGCCCACCAACCTGTGGCTGCACATTTTACTAGACTTTATCAGAAAGCTTTGGGAAAGGGTAAGTGAGAGCTCAAAATCTTCAAATATCAGCTCCAAGTAATTTGGAATTTGTACATGAAAAGATGTTCAGACCAGAAGACACATATGGAGAATCTAAAAATGCACCTCCTCCCATCTCTTTAAACTGAAGATAGGTACAAAACAGAAAACATGGGCTTAAAGGGCATAAAGCACTGGGTCAAATTCTGTTTCTGCCTGTTTTTATACTGGTTCTTATCTTGGGTAAAATTAGTTGCTTGGAGCCAGGTTCTTCCATATGACAATGAACATGACAGTATCTACTCCACTGGTCTATTGTAAGGATGAAATAAAAATAACTTAGATGAAAGTCTCAGGGTTGAGTGTCTTGCTCCTAGTAGGACCTCAATAAATGGTCCTTCCCAAGAACCATTCTCTCATCCTTCCTTGAAAGGAAGGTATGGTCCTCTTTTCATCCATTGTCACAATTTATTTATAACCTTTAAATAGTTACAAAGGAAAATGTTTTTTAGGTCTATGGCAACATATTCTTAAATGATCACTGGACAGTAGCTACACTTCCATGGCTAAAAGTATAAATTCTAAATCCTGTCGGTTTAAATCCTGGGTCTATTCTTAAAGTTGTATATCTTAGCATATCTGTGCAATACTTCTGGGCCTCAATTTCCTTATCTGTAAAATAGGAATAATAATAATAGCACTTACCTGGTGAGATTTCATAAGATTTAAATTCATTAATATGAGTAAAGTGATTAGTACAGTGACTGACAAGTAAGTGCTTTATAAATGCTAGCTATTATTATTAACCAAGCAAATAATAGAGCTCAAAAAAATAAATATAATGTGCTCAAAGTATCTCTTACTTGGAGGCTGAGGGTCTCAGGTGAATTTACCAGGATCTCAAGATAGGAGGACTCCTTATCAATCCTATGACTTTCTTTAGATGTCCTCTAGCTTAGGTTGAAGAGAGCATGTTGGCAATCTAACCAGAACTAAGTAAGCCTAGAGAATGGCCTTTTCTTAGGAATAGCCTTCACACTCTGAGGAGGAACAAAGGAAGCTCTCCATCAGGAGCAGGGGCACACTAGATCCTGACTCCCATTATTTGGGATCTGATGGTTGGTACTCAAAAAGATACATTGGTACTAGAAAGATACAATGAGGTCTCTTCTTCTTCAAATCCCAGGCAGGGAGATCCTGCTCAAAGGCAAAACACTGTTCCAAGGAACAGAAGATACGTGAAGAGGTAGGACTCCTTTCTAATGCTTGTATGTGAGATCTACCAGAGGGGTTCATATCAGTATTGTCCACCATATAAAAGGAAGACTCTGTATCATTCTGATTATAGGGGGCTGAATAATAGTGCATAACTATGTAAGTCCTAATGCCCAGAACCTGTAAATGTTACCTTATTTGGAAAAAAGCTTCTTGCAGATATGACTAAATTGTGGCTCTTGAGATGGGGAGATTATCTGGCTCTTCTGGCTGGGCCTTAAAAGTAATCAGGAGGATGCTTAAGAGATATGAGAAGGAGGCAGAGGAAGATCTGAAACACAGAGAAGAGGAGACTATGTGACCGAGGAGGCAGAGACTGAAGGGACACAGCCACCAGAAGTTGGAAGGGGCAAGGGACGGACTTTCCCCGAAAACCTCTGAAGGGCAGCTCTGCCAATACCTTGGTTTCTGTTCAGCAAAAATAATTTTGGACTTTTGGCCTCCAGAACTGTGAGAAAATACACTTCTACTGTTTTAAGCCACCAGGTTGTGGTGATTTGTTTTCAGCAGCCACAGGACACTAATACAGCGGTTATGACTGGCTTCTCTTCTCACAGGCCTGCATTAGCCAAACCTAAGTGGGAAAAAGGAACTGAAGGAAGAGGAAGAAGAATGAAAAAACAGAGGCAATCAGGAGATAAAAGGTTGAACAGGAGAAGGAAAAGGAGAAGAAAGAAGAATCAGAAAAAAAAAAAGTGAAAGAGACATAATTCTTTGAATGGTATTGGTCACGTGTGAACAGTATTGGGGAGAAGTCCCTAAACTCCACTCTTACCTACAAGGTGGACATTGAGACTATGCCTTAGGCTTGAGCCACAAGAATTTTGTCTTTAAAACATCTTCATGATTCATCCAGTGGTTATATGCAGCTCACTAAAGTTTTTCTCATCAAGGTTACCAATGACCTCCCTTCAGGCAAAAGAGAGTAACCTCTTAGTCATCAAGCTCTTTAACCTGACTTGCCAACATTAAACATCCATCAAGATCTTGCTCATAACCCACTTCTTCCATAAAATTTCCCTTGATCTTTGTTTCTATTTTCTGATTTCCTATTACACTCACAGGATATGTGGCTTTTATTTCTGCCTCTCTACAAAAAGGCCAGGGAGGCTGCTAAGCATCCTACAATGCATGGCACGACTCCCTACAACAAAGAATTAGGATATTTTTATACCTCCTCCAGCACTTTGCACAGGACTGGTGTGGACTGGAGTCCCATGGTGACTACCTATTATTCTGTTCAATAATACAGATGGTCTTATCTCCTTCATCTTCTACCTATTTATCATATTGTACAATGATGATTGATATTGAGAATCGTGTCCCTGAGGCATGCTAGATCTAAATCATAAAAAATTAATTGACAAAATTCATTCGTTGTCTTGCTGGTTAAAAAAAATCGACTCATACATTTTAGAAAGATTTCCAACTGGAAGAGTTGAGGCCAGGAAGCATTACTCATTCAACCTAATTTAACTCCAAAATGCAATTAACAACAACTCCTCAAGTCCCAAATACTCACAGTATCTGAAGATTTACTTATTACCGGGAGAGTTACAGGTTTATCCTAAAATAGACCTGAGGGTACCAGCTTTCTGATATTTATTTCCCAATAGATGGCAACTCTTAGTATAAAAGTAAGTTTATTTTAAAATTGATTATATGTCCTGGCTTAAAATTTCCCAAAGGAGAGTCTGTATTTGGGAGACTGTTTATATTTTTCATATTGCTTGTTTGCATCCAGTGTAACTGAAATTCAAGTTCAGTTCAGCAAATCATCCCACAGTAAGTGATCAGATAACTGTCCACGTGCAAACTATTATGTACACACATGGCTGAAGAATCCAGTCAAGGACATACAACTGTTTGTGAGTATCCCTCATGATTTCACATTTTAATGTTTATTAATTTTTGTTTTTTTAAGCATAAAAAGACCTAAGACAGTGTAGCATTCCCATCATGTAAGAGCAGTTTATAAAAAACACATTACACAATTAAGAATCACAAACACACAGAGAATGGAAATAAATAAAACAAGTGAACTAATTAACAGACTTCTAAAACAGAAAACCAAAACCTAAAATATTGTACATCTTAGTGAAATAACAGCTGCTCTTATTAAAGACCATATTCCATTAGTACGGTATTTTGTAATTTATTGCCTTTCCCACCTTGGAAAAATTATGTTACAGTTATATGGCCCTGTATTAACATTTTTTTGGCCTTTTATAAGTAACCGCTTTGAAACTGGACATTTAGCTATCCATTAAGTCAGTTGCATGAGAAGAGCTTTCATTTTTTTTTCCTCTGGCTCTTTAGAATGCTTCAAAAGAATGATTCAGGGAAATCATAAAAGGATGAATTCAAAATGATAAAATGATGAAATTATAAAATGTAAATGTACCCTTCCACACAGGGCCACTCTGTTACCTATGTATCAATAGCATGATACAGTCTCGTTACCTGTATATAACACAGATTTCTATTTTCATGACATTCATTAGTCCAGAATAATGACCAAGGTCAAAAATCCCACACACCATAAGAAGTCAGGAGGCTTTTATGTAGAGAGAAGGGTCCTTGATGAGGCTGGTATTACCGTGCTTCTTTTCTCCACTTGCCAAAGAGAAATCCTATGGGTTGTCCTGTTTGTGAATGGTAAAATGCCTAGTATATTACCAGCACTTTCTGATACTCTTAAACTTCACTGTCTTCCTGAGAGAACTCTGCCCTGAAGGGAAAAATAGTTTTCTTCACCCAGAGCCTTTTTCCTTGTATTAGTATTAATATCCCATGAGAATATTAGCTCTGGAGGAAAGAATTTGGTGGCAAAATTCCATATTTACTCATGAAATCCACCCCCAACTTCCACTCACACATTTTAACAGGACAGTCAGAAGAAAAGCTCCCATTCCTACCGTCCTTTCTTCATGCTTCCCTTCCCTTCAGCTGCTGACACCCACTCAGGGTTTCTTTTCTGTTGATTTTTTGTTGTTGTTCTTCCTGCTGAACCAAAAGCCACTTTTACTAGCAGAGGCTCTTTTTTAGAGTATACCTTGTGTTTATTAGGGTAGAAAAATATTTAAGTTAAAAAAAAAAATGACTTCCTCGGCCCTGGCTAGAGTTTGAAGGGAGAACACGGTGTGTGTCCCATCCTAGCCAGGCTCTAACCCCTCTTGCTTGCCTCTCGTGGGTTGCAGGAAGTGTGCATCAAAGCCTTATGCATCAAATCTCAGTAAGATTTAAGCATTATACTGAGGCTCACAGCAGTTGCCTATCCTTCCTCTCCCACAAATGCTATTTAAAAGAATTGCTGAGGGATCCCTGGGTGGTGCAGTGGTTTAGTGCCTGCCTTTGGCCCAGGGCACGATCCTGGAGACCCGGGATCGAATCCCACGTCGGGCTCCCAGTGCATGGAGCCTGCTTCTCCCTCTGCCTATGTCTCTGTCTCTGTCTCTCTCTCTCTCTCTCTCTCTGTGACTATCATAAATAAATAAAAATTTAAAAAAATATTGCTGAAAGAAACTTCTTGGTGCTACCAAATCTTTAAAATGATTTTTAAATAGCTATTTGCATATATGGCTGAGTGACAAAGTGCATGAACTCTGGAGCCCCTCTCTGCACTCAAATGTGGGCTCCATACTTGACCTTAAGTAAGTTACTCTATCTCTCTGCGCCACAATTTTCTCATTTGAAATAGTCTCAAATGAAAATGGTAATATCAACCTTATAATGTTGTTGTGAGGCTTAAATAAGTTAAAATATGCAAAGTACTTCAGAATAGTGTTGGCATTGGTGCACAGTATGTGTTAGGGATAAAGCATCTCTCTTTTTCTCAGACACATATGAAGATTTGAAGACATGCTTGTAGCAATATAGTATTTTGACCTTTGAACAACAGTTGACCTTTGAACAACACGGGGGTTTGAGGCTCTGACCTCTCACTTAGTTGAAAATCTGCATGTAACTATTGACTTCCCCCCAATTTAACTACTAATAGTCTACTGTTAACTGTAAGCCTGGTAACATAAACAGTTGATTACATATATATAATGTAGCTGTACATTATATACATAAATGAACTGGCACTCAGCAAATAGTTGGGTGAATTAATACCATCTAACAGAGCAAGTGTATTATCTAGAGCGTAATTAGCTTTGTCATTGTTCTGTATTTGGCGTGACCCATTGCTGTTAATAAATGGAGACAAGCATGGCAGGGTTCAGGGTAGACTTGTATGGATGAAGGACCTCAGGCCTACATAATAAAGAAACATGCACAAAGAACCACCATGTGCCATGTTCTGAGCTTGGCATTTTTCATGTGCCATTATTTGTAACAGTTCTATTGTGTATATGTGGCAAATGAGCTCAGAAATGCTAAGTAAATTACCCCAAATCATACAGCTAGTAAGTTAGTGGTAGAAGTAGGACCCTAATCCTACACCACTTTTAAGCAACAAAACAAAACAAAACAAAACAAAAAACCATAACATGGGAAGAGGACAAAGATGGGTAATGCAAGGAAAGTGATTTTTTTTTTTAGAATATATACAGATATTTTTATTTTCTTTTTTTATAATAAATTTATTTTTTATTGGTGTTCAATTTGCCAACATACAGAATAACACCCAGTGCTCATCCCGTCAAGTGCTCCCCTCAGTGCCCATCACCCATTCACCCCCACCCCCAGCCCTCCTCCCCTTCCACCACCCCTAGTTCGTTTCCCAGAGTTAGGAGTCTTTATGTTCTGTCAAGGAAAGTGATTTTATGAAAGGGTCATTATTGAATAGATTACTGATAAACAAGGTTTATAATTTAAATTCAGTTTGGTATACCTTAGACTCAGCTTTGAGGTAGATATTCAGACTCCATAGTATCCACTTCTAATCCCATGAAGAAGGTCATTGTACATTTCAATTGTAGACTCAAACATAATTGGAGATGGAAAGTCACTTAGAAGACCTTTTAGTCCAACTTTCTCATTTAACAGCTAAGATACTTCAGAGGTGAAATGACAGGCTCAGTGTCATACAGGCAATCAGCAGCATAAGTAATAAGGATTCTTCTGGACTCAACACTCCTCCCCTCACAGCATGCAGAATAGCCAACAGAGACACCAGTTTTAAATCCATCCATATAGATGCATGTAAATTCTAGTGCATTTTAAATATTCCAATTCTTCCTTTAGCATCTAATCTAAAAAGAATATTAAGGTGATTCTTAAAATTCTTTGGGAAGATACAATAAATACAAATATTCTCTAGTGGAAAATAGAGTTTGTCTCTAGGAGCTTCTATTTTTATTTATTTTATTTTTTTAAAGATTATTTATTTATTTATTTATTTATTTATTTATTTATTTATGAAGCAGAGGGAGAAGCAGGCTCCATGCAAGGAGCCCGATGTGGGACTCGATCCTGGGACTCCAGGATCATGCCCTGGGCCAAAGGCAAATGCGCAACCGCTGAGCCACCCAGGCGTCCCAGAGCTTCTATTTTTAAAACAAAATTCTGGTACTGCTCTGTGCTGTCAAATGAGAACAAAATTTAAGCATTGTCTGCAGGGGCGGGGGGGAACATTCTTTTAAAAAGAAGGTGTTGTTTTTCTTCTGCAGAGAGGAATTAAAGGGATTTTTTTTTACTTTTGTTGTTGTTGTTGTTGTTGTTGTTATGCTGCATTCATTCAACAAATATTTAGAGTACCAGATGACAATAATAGTAGGAATCCTACCTTCCTTGCAATATTTTGTAGCTCTCATTACAGTGCTGGGTTTTTGATAGTCATTGATTGGTGGTACCTTTTGCTACATTCAGCGTATTACTGAGGTTACATCAGCTACTATGGAGGTAGAAGGAGATGGCTCTTGACTGATCCAGTGTTTGTGTTGTTTAGAACTATGAGGCACGGTGTGCAGTTTCTTTGTTATAATATCATCAGTAATGTGAAGTCCAAAGGCTTACTGTTTCTTTCATTGTGCATGTACCAGAAAGTTTATTAGTAGCATTATCTCTTATCATGTTGCCAAGTATGAGGCAGCATGATGGTATATATACTAAAAAAACTGTACCATCTAGCGATATCATAGTACAAACCTGTATCATAGAACCTAGCAAGCTGTGTTAATATGAATTATAAATTATAATTATAATGTGAAAAGCACCTTATCCACTACTTCAGAAATATTGCATTATTTTTTTTAAGATTTTATTTGAGAGAGATGGGGAGAGAAGGAAGGAAGGAGGGAGAAAGCATGAGCAGGAGCAGGGGCAGAGGAAGAGGGAGAAGCAGACCTCCTTTGAGCAAGAGGCCTGACACAGGGCTCAATCCCAAGATCCCGAGATCATGACCTGAGCCAAAGGCAGACACTTAAGCAACCATCCAGGTGCCCTGGGAATACTTCATTATAGCAAAGAGAACAGAACAGCTGAAGATGCCGGATCTTGGGAATCTCAAACTCTTCTACCTAAATTGCAAAACGTACCAAACACCATTTTGGTAGAAAGGATTGCAATGGTGATGTGGAAAGGAAGGAAACACTAGAGTAATGATACGGACAGAGAAGGATGGAAGCACACAATTCCAAGTGATTTTTATGGCAGACACATAGCCCAAGTCAGCAAATAAACTGCCAACTGACAAGAAACGGGCATACGAACTAAGCAAGTTTTTCAGGCCAAATGTCCAGAAATAAAGGAATGCTAGTGGAACTGAATAGACAAGGAAACCACAACAAGCCACAAATTAGCTGGATATCGTCAGACCTATAAGGCCAAGCAAAGGTTTACTTGCCATATCGTATAGAGGGTGAAGCCCCACTTCCTAAAGACGAGAATGAAAAGTCAACAATAGTGGAGCAACTGGTGTTAATTCATCATATGGGTCTATTTCTGTAAAATTCTATGTTGCAAAATCCATTTGGGATTTAAGGGACCAACATCACAATCTCAGGGATTTTGTTCCATATAAACCATCTGGTGGAAAAGTCCTGGTGAACTATGTGGTGATGACAGGAATCTCTATAAAAATCCACAAATATGATGGCCAGCACATACTCAGGCCTCAATAGCACACTTACACAAACACATGGGAGATGGTGCACACAATGATAACACAGATACTTTACTGATATCCATTATGGGAAAATCAGCACATTTCATGCTCAGTAAATTAGTCACTAATATTGGTGACATACGGATGTTATCTGATCATTGTGGTTTTCATGCCCTTCAAAGCACTGAAGGCATGATTTAAACCCTAAGGCAGAAATTCAAGAACAACACTGTGATTTGAATTTTCATGAATACAATCAGGCAACTGGTTTGTTAAGTGCTGAAAGCCGTTGCAGATTTGGCTATCAAGATTTTAATAAACACCTTTTGCTTAGTGTAGAGAAAGATGATTGAGAGTATTAGTGGTTGGTTCAGAGAGTGGATACATTTTGAACACTTACATTATGCCAGCTCCTGTGCTAGGCAAAACAGAGTGACTTTTTTCAAAGAGTCTAGTAAAGCATCTTGCAATTTAGAAATATAATTATATTGCTAGCATCTAAACATACTGCAACAAATAAAGATGCTTTCTGCGTACCCCTGGTTGATATGACAATTTTCTATATGGCTTTCAAAGATTCTGATTCTGGATCCATATTGATTTAAAGAATTAAGAAGATGTTCAATCTATGATGATATCAAAATAACAACAAAAAACTAAATCTTGGTTCCAATCATACATTTTTTTTTGGATGCTAGACAGACCTTTGGCTAATAATTAGAAGAATGAACTGCCAATAATAAAGTGGTGATTTACTTTGGTCTGACCTTCTAGATCTTACCTGGATTCCAAACATTTCCAAACGGCTCTTCCCGCAAGTTATGGGTAAGTTGGGAATTCACTTTTCTGATGCTACCAGCAAAAGGTAAGTAATTACTCTGAAGTAACATGAATGTTGCTTCTGTAAAATTGATCAAACATTTGTATAAAAATTGTGGTGTTGAGATCAGTATCAAAATAAGCTTGGATTTCACTCAGGTAGTTGCCACTTTGATGAGCTTCAGTTACCCTAACATTAGGAAAAGTTGGTAAGTTTCAAATTGTTGATTGCACGTGTGGAAGGACAAAATAAGATTCCTTTTGTATCCATGCTTTCAACCTATTACACGGGGGAGGGTAAAGGTTACAGACCCTGGAAAATACTCTTCTTTATATGCCTATTTTGTTTCCAGTTCACTCGTAATCACTCTCTGAGAACAATAAACACTAAATATTTACGGGTAATGAAAATTTAGGCTGAACATCTACTTGTATGAACAGTGCATGGGAAAGTTTTTCTCTAGCTGCTCTGTGGTACCAGTGTCTGCGACTGTACATCCCACTGAGATATAAAGAGTCCCAAAGGGTAAAATTAAGGGTAGAGAACATCTGACCTCAATCATGGACGTCAGGATAAGAAATGCATAACACATGGTCACAACTCAAAAGCAGCGATCTCAAGGTTACTGCAGACAGAAGATGGCAGCTGTTCAGTTGGACATCTGGATCTCAGTGGCTCCAGAACTGGATTGTTCTCACATGAGATCTATGAAAAGCTCCGCCCATCTTCGCTAATGGTTCTGAGACTCTGACCTAATCTTCATGTAGCGCCCAACAAACGGTAAATCTTCATACGTACACAAGATCCTCGTTTCTGGAAAGTAAAGGTTGTCTGAAAGCAAAATATTAAAACAAGAAGGATCATTGTGGGGTCGTATGGCTCTGTCCAAAACTGATCCTTCAAAGACCTTTAGTGTTTGTACTCAAAATAGCTGATGGATAATGTAAGGGTCTTGGCTGTCTTGCTGTATTATTTGATATCACCTAAATACCTATAACTTTTTACCTACTTTTTAAAAGTTCAATTTCATTCCCTCTTCTGAGAAGAGCAATAAATAGCAAAATGTTGGTGGGTAATGAAAGTTCAGCATACGCAAGTTTGGGTTAGTAATAAGGTTTAGCTGTATCATTTTCAAATGGTGTATTATAAACTATGATAATTGGTAACCAGGAATTATGAAGTATTTGTATATTGAAACATATATGTCCAACTAATTAAATTTATCACTGTACCAAATAAAGGAATTATATTTAAATTCTTAAAAATTACAAGGTTAAGACTGGCAATATATAGAGAAGACTTTTGGATAGACATCTGAATTAATGGAAAGAATTTATTGGGTGGAAGGCCACCAGTGTGAAGTAACTTATGAATTTAAGTATGTTGTTGGCATAGTCCCTGTTCAAGAGTAGAAAATTTTTCTAAAGCAGATCACAAAAGGTGTAGTAAACTGTATTTGTATACTAATGTAGGCATTTTTTGCTTGCTTTTGTTTTTAAATTATTTATATAACTAGTTGGTACAAATCTCAAACCATAAAATAGTTATTTTAAACACAGTTTGAAGGGTTAAGCAGTTTGCTCAATTTACTTGATATTGTTATTTATGTAAGAATTTTACATTTCAATTGCTGCAATTGGCTGGAATGGGGGCTTAGGCAAGGTTCAGAAAGGTTCACATTGTAGTTGCTCAATAAATAAGCACCCTTCCAGAAAAACACTCTTTCCTTAAAGTATGACATAGTGTAATATTTAAGTCAATTATTTAGAAAATGAGAGAAGCTCTTGAAAAGAGGTAGTGAAGATACTTTAAAATTGGAGAATTCTGTGTAGATTACAATTTAGACCTGTTCCTAAGCAAATGAGAAGGGGAAGCAACTTAATTTCAAACAAACACTTCAAATGATCAGTCATATATAATGGGGGTAGAGGTACAACATGTGAGACAAAGGGCCAAGACAAATTATATATGGCCATTAATCATCAGTTTTCCAAGGACAAAAAGATGCAATGATACAATAAATCCCCGATTGCTGTTGTAGACAGTGAGGCTTCAATGTTCAGTGGTCCTCCAACCACAATCTTTTTTAAGCTGACAATGTTAGAGTCTGGAAGCGTTACTCTGAAACACAGCATGGGATGGTGAGCTGCTGGTATAGACAGAACAACACAAAACTGCACGTGAAATGATAACACAGAACCAATGCCCCAAATCAGGTTGCTTCTAAGCAGGTGGGAGCAAGGAAAGATGGGATCAGAACTCAGCCCTAAAGAAGTTCACACCCTTTTGATAATCAAATGCCAGTCCTACACTTCAAACCAGAGAGGAGCACACCTAGAGGTCCTGATGTACTCGGATGCATCCTGATGAATGGGTGGAGTCCTGGTTAATAGTGGTCAGCCAGGCAGAGCCGATGTGGAAATATCCTCGAGTGGCAAATCAAGCATCTTTGGAAGCTGCTTTAAGTCCTCCACCTGGATGACCCTTGGGACTTGAGCACAGCTTGGACACCTGGGAGATCAAATTTTAAAAGGGTAGCTTTGCACATGCCGTGGAAAAGAAACCATGTTCTCATTTTGTTTTCGGGGAGTAGAAACTGAAGCTCAAAGGCGGCTGTAATCAGATGATCCTTGAAGGCACGGCTCTTGAACTTGAGCATCATCAGAATCTCGTAGAGGACTTGTTACAACACCTTGCTGGGCCCATCCCCAGAGTTTCTGAATCACTAAGTCTGGGGGGTGACCTGAGAGAATTTGTAGTTAACTGGCTCTCAGGTGCTACTGCCGCTGCTGGGTTGGGAACCATGTTCCCAACAGAAGGGTAAGTATCTTACAGAAAACTATGATTTGTTCTCAATGGAATCTAATCAGTAGGTTTACACGCAGTTAAAATTTTAAAAATGAGCAATGACCACCACAGTTAATTTGCAACAGTCAAACTAACCTCACAAAAGACTTCTCCAATGGAAAAAATGGGAAACTCTTTCCACGGTACACATTGGCTTTATTGGCTGTGGTCTTAGAGCACAGAATGAACCTTGGCCAGCAGCATGAGGTCTCTCAAGCTTGCAGCTGTTGGGAGGAGGCTGCTCTGCCAGTGACTCTGGGCAGGAAGTGCCTCGTTAGAACCGATGCATCTATTTTATTCAGCTCAGAATAAAAAAAAAAAAAAAAAAAGGCATAACTCCCTAGGTTTCTTCAAACTTCTTTTAAAGTGCCCAGCCTCCCCAAAGCCACCATGTTAGATGGCTTTACTACCACGGAGGCCTGACTTCTGGTAACTGACAGCTTGAGGTTCAGAATGATGGGAAGTTTTGAAAATGCTAAGCCATAAATCAAGCCTGTATCTTCACTCATGGTGGGCTTAATGATGGCATAAATAAAATAGAAATCCAAAATGACAGACAGAGCACAGGGCACTCAGACTGAAAAATATCTGAAAGGAGGCCACTTTCCACCCAGATCCAAACTGCCAGAAAGCAGTCCACAAAGAACATTAAAGATGAATGCAACTTGCATCAGAAGTAGGACTTAACAGTGCACAAGCTCACAGCACTTCTCGCAATGCGCCAGGACCCTGCATCAGATAAAGGATGCAGTGCTACCGCAGTTTTTTCTTTCAAGTAAACAGTTTAAAATGTGTGCTGTTGAAGGCAACCCAGCTTCCTCTGTGCTCATATCATTTTACAGAACTCCTGCCACCCTTCATTCCCTTATCCAGCTAAGTGCTCAGCAATAATGGACAAACAAAATCTAAAGTAGCATTACCACTACCCTAGGGATAACACTGAATAGGAGTTATGCAGGATGATCTGATAATAGCTGGCTTCAAGAGCTGGGGGGAGGGGGGAAACCTTGTATAGGGGATATATTAGAAACTTAGAGTTTAAATCCTATGTGTAACGTGACACACATTTTGGGAACTGCTCTTTCGGCTTTCAGATAAAAAAGGTGACATAAATAGGTTCTCCTGATATATGAAGTACATATAAATATTCCTCTAAAAAATAGCTGTGCATCACACACAATGGTGAAGAGAAACAATCTTGTTTTACCAAAAGGAGTGTTTCACCCCTCGTTATCAGAGCAGCCTACATCACTAGAAAAAAAATCAATTAATTACTAATTTCACTGACTCTTTATGGTGGTAATTATTCTGAGGTCTTGAAATGCAGGCACAGGACAAGCAAGCATGACTCTACTCTATAGGCTGGCCCAAGTAAAGGACGTAAAGCTGTGTCCAAAGATCCTTGAAGAAATGACTATGAATTCCAAAGAAAGAAATGAGAGAGACAGATACTTGGAGGAAATATTTCTAGTTGAAATAGAGTATTTCAAGAACAAAGAGAGATACATTCTCTCGAAGTACAGATTTTTACCTTGTCGACCAAGTGTTTTAAAAGCCATTTGAATTCCTGGGGCTTCAAAAATACACCTGACTTTAAAATGAAAAATTTGTAAGAAAAAGAAAGGAAACTAACTTGATAGAAAACCTGGTACTATAAAATTAGAATTGTTTCTTTAAAGTTAAAATATTAAATCAGAATTAAAAGAAGCCTGTCCATTAGTGACTAATGAGCATATACTATCATCTTTTCCCTCAAAATAAGATATTTTCTTACTTTTATAACATTGGAACTGTTGGTAGTTTAATATCCACTCATTTTGTTTTAAAAAAAATATTGCTTCAAGCCAGTATTCCAATCTTTTATTTCCTGTTAAGTATATAGCTAAGATGACACAGAGCTCCAATATTTAAGAATAAATTGTAACTTAAAAAATTTTTTTTTAAATAATGCCAGTCAAAATGCTTTACTAAAGAATAAAAATATGAGAGGATGTCAAGTCTTGGGGATCTATGGACAGATGATGGGATACAGTCTGGGCATGAATGTCCAGCATCTGCCAGTTTGAGAAAGACAGGGCATTCATTCTGGAACAGCAATTGTGTGACTTCAATGCCTTAAAACATAGCAAACTATTATTAGAATTATAGGCGACTAGTTTGGTATGGCTCTTTTTTTGGGTATGGTGGCATTTTTTTTTTCATGTTCCCACCTTTATGCCCAATGGTACAAGATTCTACATTTTGAAAGGTGGAGGTCATCGGATTATATATTGTTTTGACTATCCTCCTGAAAGGGAACTAACATGCTGCTATGTTTAGAAATCCAGTATTTTCCTGCAGAGAGCAAGGCAACAAGTTCTCATCCACAACTGTCACATGGCTTTGTACCATGTCAGAGTCAAGCTGTGTTACAGAAGATACCCAGCCACAGAAATATTCCTAGGCTGTCAGCCATGAAGAGTCAAAGACATTTGCCATTTAAATCCTTTTTCAGTTGGCTGGCCCTGAAAGACACGCAGGTGCTACAAACCTCTGACAGTCTGCCCCTTCATTGTAGGTTGTAGTTATTAGACTTCAAAGGTCAACAGTTGGGGCTGACCTGGTGAAACACTACGAGTGACCTGAGTTGGGTTTGGATTTCGGTAAGATGTGGGCCCGAGGTGTGGATAAAGCAGCAGAGGCTAAGCTGGGGGCAGATGAGGTTAGAATTTAAAAGTCTGCCTGGTTTCACCAGAGCAGAAAAATTGGTTTACTTTGTTACTAATCAAAAGCAAGGGAGACTTCTCTGAAATTTGTTTGGGGGCTTGGAATCTTAACATTCTGTTTCTAGATGTAAGCATTTCTCCTAGCCTTAAATTAGATGTGTCGTGTTTTGTACGGAAATGAAACTAAATGGAATCTTTCATGGTTTAAATTTCTTTTCTCAAATAGGGATAAGCTGATGTTTTTATTGCTAAACATTTGAGAACTTAAAAGTTGAAAGATGTAACTATTTTTATATCATACTTTGGTGCATGAAATGCTTTTATATACAAACTTTCCCAAATTTACTTTCCAGCTTACAGTTCATGGTTTAGTTTTGATCCAAGAAAACCAGATGCCTTCGTGAGGACAACTTCCTCATTTGAAGGCCATGAAAATCACAAATTTTCTTTCTTTTTCAAATTAAATGGAGACGAAACAGAGGGATAGTTTGAGGAGGGGGTGGTGTGAGAATCTTGGAAAAGGAATAATTTACTCAATGATCATTCCTATTCTTGGCTATTATATGATGTGCAGTTGGGTTTATAGTACAAATTCTGAGTAGGAACAATCGGAGATTCTTAAATCCTTCCTAAAGAAGGGTTTGCTAAGTAAATATACCATCTAATTATATGTAAGAATTTGGTTCCATTTTTTAAAAAAAATGTTTGCTATTTAACTGTAAGATTCAATCGAGGTTAAAGAAAATACAATTACTGTGACTCTAAGTACACTTTACATACCATTGATCAGAGCCTCAAAAGGAAAATGTCTTTACCTTAGTTGAAGGGATAGAAAAAAAAAAAAAAAGGACTTCTCTTTTAGCTAAGGAGGTAGGCACTTTTAACCCATGTAACCTTTAAATCTAAATGCTTTATGTGTACAGTTTTGGTAAGCTGTAGATTTTATCTTTTATGAGTAAAAATATGTAAACTATAACAATAAGAAAAGCTGGTGATTCTGGGAAACTGGATGCATAAGATGTTATATAACCAACTGGTTTCCAACCTTTAAATCAGACACTAGTCAAGGAAATAATAATAAGCTTCGCCAATGGGAAAAACATCCAGCCAGATTTCTCCCAGCTGTGTTTCTCTCCTCTGTGGCCTTCAGTAACTTCAGTGGAAGTTTAGTGTGTTTAGGGAGAAAGATGGCCAGAAGAATCAAAATTATTAAACCAAAAAGGTCAATCTTCAAATTAAGTCTTGGACCAGGCTCACTGCAAGAATAAGGTTAATCCTTTCCAGTGTCCCAGCACGATAAGCAATATGGCTGCTCAGCCACAACTCAAATGGGGCTGATATCACGAGTTATCCTGCCAAAGGGGTGAGTGAAGGAAAAACAGTTGCTGGCTTTGAAATCTACAAATCAAGCTATTAGTGTTTCCTTAGCATTCCTTTTGATTTCCAGCTTGAGCTTACGGTGACTGCAAGAGATAGGAAAAATCCTCGGAGAAGACAGGTCCTTGGATTTAATTCCATATAAACAGAGGGCCAAGGAATTTTACAAAATCGTTGCTCACAAAAAGTTGACTTTGCCTTTGAAGTTCTTGTGTGTTCCATATTTAAAGTCAGACACCTTCATTCATCCAACAGTAGCACAGGGCCTTCAATAATATGATATAATGGCTTTATTTTTTTCGGATTAAAAAAGGTCTTTCATAAGATCCTTCTCCATTCTGTTATAAAATCATCAGCTAATATGTTTTCAAGGATTTGCCAGGTAAATAATCTGTGTTACCTTCAACTTTCAGGTCTAACTGGCCTGATGTAATTTTTTTTTTTTTTTTTAATGGCCACAGATGTGTGAATAGTGGTTTAAATCAGTTCCTACTAAAAAGAATGGACTGCATGGAGTTCCTACTGACACATTAAGGGAAAAGCTGTTTAACTTTTATCCGTAGGACTTAAATGAAACATGTAAATATCCTCCCTTATTTTCTCCTCAGTTAGTCATTTAGATCCAAGGAGATAAAATATTATAGTGTTGGTCAAAACATCAATGAAAATACTGACATAATTTTGCAATAACCTCAATATTACTATAGCATGCTATAGGTTCTGAGAAGCATCAGGACTGTGAATCATTCCTTCAGAAAGGGCTACCCCACTGAACCTCCTAGTGTTCATTAGCACATTAACGGCTTTAAGTCCTGAGGTTAGACAAAACCAACCCAAACCTGTTTAATGTTGTCTAATGCAGAATTTCTCCAGCTAGCCTGAACACATTCCTTTTTTCATGGAATTCCAAACTTTGGGTCACGCACAGCTGGTATTGTGTCTCCTTTGTCCTCCTTAGCACAATGACTGGCCCATAGTAGGAACTCAGTAAAATATTTCTGTAATGGATAAATGATAAAATGCATGGTTGTACTCTCAAAGGTTATGTAGATTATGTACTTTTTTGAGATAAAAGATCTCTGTGTTCTGTAGTAACAATCCCAATCAAGTTCATAGACAAAGAGTGCCATTTCTTCTGGATATTCAAATAAAAAGTAAATTACCAAAACATATGGTAGTGGAAAGAGAAGCATCTTTACAAAATATGAGAAATCTAATAAGCAAGTATACTTTAACAAACACAACATGTAGTTAGGAAGGTATTGCTTTATTGTTCTTGTGCCTCTGAAGAATATTCCAACATGGCCCAGTGGGATTCAGTTCCTGGATGTTTTACTATTAGCATTTAATAGAAATCTTTCTCCATTGGTAGATTAGCATGTAAAGAGCAGAAGTTCTTAAAAACACTTTGATATTGAGAAAGGCTGAGATGCTGAAAGTATGTAGTGTCAGATTATACGAGAACTCTTGCAGAGCAGATCTTATAACACATGCGTTTGGTAACTGTGCATTTGGTCAGAGTAAACCCAAAGACAGTCCAGAATATGACTGAAGTGATTGCAGTGAGATAGTTGGCCACAGAAAGATAAATAAATAAATTGTGCTATGAATTCTTTACAGTGTTCTACAATTCAGGTATCACTTGTAAATTCTTTATTGCTATTAAAAATGGATGATTGGAAATAAAATTTTAAGATACTGCATGTAGTAACAGACTGCTGAGATGATGGATGTAACAATCCTGAGCATTTATAGAGTGGACTGCCTAATATTATATATGCATAACTCCATGACATGTTTTAACATGTGAAAATTAGGGAGAAAGCATTTTTAAAAAATCAATTGTATATAAACACTCTCTGAATCTAAAGTGCTGGCAACTTCGGCCTCAAGGAGAACTCATTTCTCTCCTTCTTAGCCAGTCATTTGTAAAAGATCCCAATTATAAATACAAATTATGGTTGGGAAAATGTGACTGATCACGCCTGAAAAAGGAAAATGCATAGTGAAAAGTATCTCTCTTTCTCTGCTGGTATAAATTGTCAATCAGTTAGCTGTATGTCATTCATGGGTTGATCTTACTTGGATTGATTTAACGTCTATCATTCCCAAAGACCAATATATTGTTATGTCAGTCAGTGTTTGGCAATGCTAAAGAGCAGAAGTTGCGGATTCGTCTGCTAGATAATCTGGGCCAAACTGCAACAAGGACAGATACTCTGTTACTTGTAAAACACTCATGTGAAACAATGGATTACATTTTGCTTTTTTCGTTTTCATATTCCTCCTTTTTAGACTGTGGACTCGTTCCATCCATTGGTAAACCTGCGGCATCTTCCTTGATTGAAGGTGATTCTGGAGCAACTGTTCTTTTGGCAAATGCTGGCAAGGTGAGAGAAAAGACAAAAATAAACCTAGATGAATAGAATCCTTGGACTCAAAATTGTAAGTAATCACAGTGTCTGATCCAGTTTTCTATAAACTTTATATGAAATGACAGACCTTCAGTATAGGAATAAACATACTAAGTTTACTATTTTTTGGAAAACATCTATTCACAGGATCTAATTTGGGAGGGATCTGAAGAGTATCTGAGAGTGGAAGATGCGTGTTTGGTCAATACACAATGATACAAAGCACATGGACAATTTTGGAGGGAGAAATCTTCAGGGCCTTCTTTTTACAGAATCTTCTTCGTTACACAAACAGACTAGATCTGGAATCTAGGTTTACTGTTTTTCTACAACCGCCTACCTCTCAACTGTGCTCCAGATGGGCACGTCCAACTACTTCCATGAAATACGCCTGCCTGATTTCTAATCTCTGATGCTTGCCCATTCCTTACTTTTTCCATCTTAGAAAGTGACACACTTATCTCCTTCAGCCTGAGTTTCTCCAACTTTGGTTTCCTCCTTCCTTTGTCCTATCTGCTCCACCCATCCCACTTAAGAGTCAATTCTGAAGGCTTTACTCACCCCAGGCCTCCGGCTCCACACCATCTCCATTCTATCAACTCAGCCTAAGCCATCGTGTTCTCTCTTCCTATTTTCACTGTGTCGCCTTCTCCACACCACAACCAGAATTATCTTTCTAAGAGGTAGATCCAATTATTTCACTCACTCTCCTACATAACCCCTCCCCGCATGCCCCAGTGGCCCCCCCAGGAAACCCAGAATAAAATTCAAACATCTGACTGGCTGAAAAGGCTCCCTTGGAACTTCACCTCTCTCCCTTTCTCTCCTCCTCTCTCTCTCCTTTTATCCTCGCCTGCCCCCTCCCTCAGAGCTCCATCTTTCTAGAAGGCCATACCCATTCTCCTGTGCAACCTTTGTACTTCCTACTCCCTCTATCAGGGAAACTATTCCCAACCAGTTTTAACTCTGCTGATTCTTGCCATCCAGGCTTCAGCTCAGTTGTAACCTCCTCAGAAAGGAATCTCCTGATCACTAATCTAAAGCAGTCTGTTCCAGGTATTTTGTCATTTTACCTTCATAGCACCAATCATCATTTAAAATCATCTGTTTACTTGCTTACTGCCTGTTTCTTCTCTGGGATAAGGTGACGTCTTCCATCTGGTTCACTTGCTATGCCCCTCTCCCCCACCTGGGTCTAACAGAGAGCCTCCTGTATAACCTCTTAGTAAATACTGTTTGAAGAAGTGAATATACTTATGGGATTCTTAAGAGATAGTCAACTGGGGACTTTCTAGCTGCCTTCTCGAAAGTATCTACAGCGTACCTTGCAAATCGAAATAATCAGAACTCAGTTATTTAAAAATTTCTGACATGGAACTGGTCAGTGAAAAGACTATCGTGCACACAAAAATCACTATCACATGAAATGAGCCTATAAAATGTTGTCCTTCTATGAAATAAATATATCCCTAAGGGATGAGAAACAATTTTTTTTTAACCTTTATCAGTATCCCTACATTTTGACTACCACAAATCTTTGGCATTTTATTCTGTGAGTCTGAGCAGACTACATATGAGGCAGTTCAGTGAGTCAGTGGATCCTGACATACAACATAGAAAAAAGTGTGTTGTTCTTGCTGTGGATAAATTATTTTTCACAGGAGGGACTTAAACCTTCACAAAAGGCACCTCAAAACACAAACAGAATAGTAACTTTTCTTTTCATAGCAATGTAAACTGATGTCAGAAAGCAAAAGAAAGTTCCTTTTAGTAACTTTCATTGATTTACTTTTTTTTTTTTTTTAAAGATTTTATTTATTTATTCATGAGAGAGAGAGAGAAAGAGAGGCAGAGACACAGGCAGAAGGAAAAGCAGGCTCCTTGCAGGGAGCCCAACGTGGGACTCGATCCCGGGTCTCCAGGATCAGGCCCTGGGCTGAAGGTGGCCCTAAACTGCTGAGCTACCAGGGCTGCTCAATTTACTTTTTTAATAATATCAAGTTAAATTAATATGTATGCTTCACATTCCAATCCTACAATAATCTGAAGAGAACATTTCCCCCCACCCCTTGAAAAATCACAGTCCTTTCTTTTTGGGTTTATTTTAATAAACATTATTGACAACAGTTTTAGAATTACAGAAAATTTGAAATCTGCATTCATTTCTAAAATTCAGTTTAGAGATACCAACTCCATAAACATTAGGGATTTTAATCTCAAAGGATTTGAGATTTCAAGAAGTCATGAGATTACTACAGCCCTCCCTCAAATCCAGTCTGTTTCTGGCCCCAAGGGTGAGGGCCCTGTCTTGGGGGTTGTGTTCCTTTAGCCTAAAAGGAGCTATACATGGAGACTAGTGGTCAGTCACTACTTATAAAAAGTAAAAATGACAGTTTCAAAAGCTGGCATTATAAGTCTCTCTTTCTAAGCCCCCACTGTCTAGAGGCTGAAGGTAATGGAATCCAAGCCTTCTAAAAGAGTGTCCTGAATCACGGCCATCACTTCTAGCCAGCCAGGATAAATTTGGTAGTAATCATGGCTCTAAATAATGGATTTCTGTGTTCCTATTTCCAATGGTAATATAAACTTACAATTTATACATTTCTTCCCTTCTTCCTGGCAGAAGGAATCTACCTTTTCTTGAATTGACCTGAACTACACAAAGCTGACATAAATTACTACTTAAAACAAACTTTCATTAATGCTGGATCATTTCAGAGACCACAAATTATGCAGTATTTTCCCATTTCCTTTGTTTTTTCCATGGTCAGTGATTCTACGCTTTAGTTTGGTCACAGTTTGACAGGGCACCTAAGTCAGCAGAATGAATGCCTTAGCATCTACAGCACAGACAAAAGGGCCAGTACAAATCCCAACTTGAGTGAGAAGAAGCCTGTTCTGTGGGCTCATAAACTCATGTCTGCCTCAGCACCTATAGTTATGTACTCTTCATGTCTCTGTACAGGTCTAAACTGCTCTAAACTCCAACTCCCAGCTTTCATGTTCCATTGAGAAGGCAACAAGAAAATCGAACACTTGCTAGTCAGACATAAAAGCTGGGGTTCTTAGCAGCATTTTATTTTTATAAGATGCCTTTTCAGCCAAAGTGTACATACACCTATCAAATAGTACCAAGGAGATATACAGAAAGGTAGCAGCTTCTACCCTATCCCTCCCAGTACCCCAATTCTGCACCCCAGAGTTAATCACAATCAACCCTTTTAGCCTTCTTTTCTGTATTTATTTCAATTTTTGTGAGAAAAAGCTGATATTGCTATTTTCTGATTTATCATTTTTAGACGTATTCACACCCATCCACTTCCCCGCACATCATCCTCCTTATATAGTTACATTTCAACTTCTAGTTGTGTCAATAATGAGTATTTATAATATTATGTAAATATGACTCACACAAACATAAGAAGCATACTATGACAACGCTTCTTTTCTTTTCTTGCCGATTTTTCCCCTGGAGTTATTAACTGACTGGTGTTTTTATTTTTGTTTTTTTGTTTGCTCTTTCTCTGTGACTATCCTTAATGATTTTTAATGACTCAGTGAGATCTGCCATATTCTAAGTGCTCAACTGAGTCAAATAACCTAACATCTTTATTTTCTAAAGATTTTCCTGATGAAATCTTTCCTTTCTTCTATCAATTTGAGAGAACTAAATATGAGTGTCCAGATTAAAGTGTTCACTCATCAAATAGCTGTTTGAAGAGCAAATAAAGTAAGATCCACAGGGAGGCAAATCATCACAAAACCCACTGGGGCTAAAGAGAAGATCCTCAAAGGTCCCAGGGCTGGGGGTAGGGGTAGTAGCGGTGGTGGAGAAGATTATTTCAAGGGAGTGGAGGTCAAAACAAAAAGACATAAACTTTTTCAATATTAGATTTTGGGAGAGAATAGTGCAATGACTTCAGAAGGACAGTTACTTTCAACCTAGATTTTTATAGTCAGCTGAAGTCTCATCCAGTGTGAGTAGTGGAAGAAATCTATTTGCAGAAATGCAAAGACTGGAAGCATTTACCTCTCTTTCTTTGGTGTGCTTACACAGAAGAAAGAACTAAGACAAACAAAGGAAGGCATGTGTTCTAGAAACTTGGGCATCAACATGGCGGGGGGTGAAGAAAAATCTCAGGATGACAGCCATGCAACAGGTATGGGCTGGGTTAGCCTTTCTGACCTGCCGACTCCTGGCCTTTGATTTGTTCTTTCACTAATCAAGTACTGTTTCTCTTGAATGGATTTCCTAAGTATCTTTTCTCTCCTATTGCCCCATTCTTTTTCTTCTATTTTCTTTGTGGCTTTCTCAACTTTGTCTCCCACCTTTCTAGTTTTTCATATTTTAAATTTCTGAGACCTTTTATATTGTGTTCCTTTCTCATAGCATCTTGCTCTTATTTTTAATGGATATAATATTTTCTTTTCAATTTCTGAGGACATTAATGATATTTTAAAAAGACATATTCTATTCCCCATATGATCAATTTACTGTAGGATCATTTTTCTGTTGGTTTTGACATTTCTCCTTCTTAATTTTGGAGGTTTAAAAGGAGGTTAAAGAAACATGACAGGATAATTTCTGTAACTAAGCTGGAATTGTTTGTGCTACAAGAATGGAGACATATTCAGGGTGATCCTGATCCACTTTTAAAATACCAAATTATGAAAAAACATATAGAAAGTTCAAGGTTCATCAGACAAGTAAATAAAAATAGCTATGATCTCTAGAAATAAGTTTTAATTCAATCACTTAAAATGATTAATAATAAGGTACCTATGATTAAATTTTTAAAAGTATCCTTGAAAGCATGGGGTTAGGTATGGAGGAAAATCATAAGGCAGACTTGTCAAAAAGAGGAATAGTAAAAAATAAGCTATGGATTAATAAATTATTTAACAATAAGTTAATGAAGAAGTTTCATTTTTAAGCTGAATCTTTCAGTTAGATCTTACAATATAGACTATACTAAGTATTTTCATATCCAAGTTATGTTCTCAATGATATTTTTTCCTATTCTTATTTAACTTTGTTTCCTTTTGAGCAAGTATTTATAAAGAAACTATGAGGAATAGATCTTAGAGAAATGACCACAGCTGGTCATGAAATGCTACTGAGTGGAAAGCTGGATATAGTTTCTTTCACTGCCTGTCATAATAATAATAAAAATTCTAAAAATCTTGATGTTTTCCCTCTAATGTCTCCTAACCATTATTTCCTAGGTGCCTTTTTTGGGAGCCTTATGAAAGTCATAATGGGAGAATGAAACAGCAGTAGAACCATGACCTCTGTGCTCATATCATGGTACTATTTACCTCCAGGTCCCTGAATGTCTTAATGGGTGGGATACTATGAGGTTTGGTGGTGTTTTGTCCCTACTCCCCACCTACATGTTTACATATGACCAACAGACCTGAGGAAGATTTTCCATTTCTTCATATGAAACACAAAACTTTTGTGTATGCATGTATCAGATTTTGAGGTACCATAATCAGCTTGAGATACAATCTACATTGAAGGGCAGCTGCCAGATTAGAATAGCAAGGGTTTTATGCAGAAATATAAAATCACTTGGCAAAATGGTTAGGACAGGAAAGAGAAAATTCTCAGCCTTTGGAATAAAATAATCATGATATAATGAAAACCAAACCATTTATCAGAAACTGATAAATATTTATTCAATGAATCCATGAATATAAATCAGCAAAAATGAGAGTTATCACTTTAGGATCTGACCTATTTCTTTGTGGCTTATTTTGGTATTTTATTTTATAGCAACCTACATTTTTAAAATGACAGAATTGTCAGATTTAATACACAAACTCTACGCCCATGGTAAATTGAGCATCTAAATGATTATTTAAATAAGTTATTAAATAACATTTGAGATCCAATGGTTTGGATAAAAGTGGACTTAAAAAATTCATATACTCATTCTATTAATTGAGAATTTACTATATGTTCTAAGTAGGACACTGAGGAAACACTAGTCAACAAAACAGACACTGCTTTCATCATGGAATTCACTCTTTGGTGAAGAGAATAATCATTAAACAAAAAGTCACTCAAAAAAAAATAACTCCATCGTTATTCTAAGAAGATATTTAAAGGAAAAATGCATGATGGGCATTCATAACGGACACCATATTTAAAACTGTAGGTTCCAAAGGCTTCTTTAAGGATACTATATACAAGTTGAGACTTGAAGAATAAGCATTGCAGGAAAGAAGAGAGGTAAATGGTGGGGGATGGTGTATCACTTGGTCAAAAAATTCATACCTTGTTCACACTGATAACATTTTATCAACATTTAAAGTATGTTCACAGAATGAAATCTAGCTACTAACAGTATTAGTATCCTTATTCTTTACATAAGATGATCTATACTGCCGAACAGTTCTATGAAAATATTTTCTACTCTTTGATGATTTAAATTTTACCATATCATCATCTAACTGACTTTACCCACTCATCCACAGTTACTAGAAACTTCTGTACAAAAAATTTGCTTAATTAAGATGATTACCTTGGGTGATTCATTTTAAGTTTTTCTGAGCAGTGTAAGGTCTAAAAAGGGATTCCATACACTTTTTAGTAAATCGGGTAATAGAAATGTATCTGGGGGGTGCTATAATTATGATTCATAATAACAATGTCTTCAAATTCCTAACATGAGTATTACTATTATGTACTTGCCTTACATTTTAACCTTTCCATGAGTTGTATTTCCTTAAATCCAATTTAAAGACTGGTATAGGACTTCATTACTTACAATTCAAGTGTGAAAATCGTGGACTAGACAGGAAGTGACTGTGATCATGCCAAGAGGATGAGTGCTCGAAACCATAAGTATGGGAACTTTCAGCAAAGAGTCTGTCATCCTAAAACAAAGAACACAGCACTTTAGTTCACTGATTACAAAATGTAAGGATCAGGATTCATTTAAATGTGCTGAAAATGAAATAATCTATGTTATATAGCAATTTAATTGTAAAAAAAAAAAAAACATGTGCATGCTAAAGAAAAATATTTTTAAAAAAAGGGGAGAGAGAGAAGGAAATCACCCGTGGTCATGACAGTATGACATATTTCTTTCTAGTCTTTTTTTCTTATGGATAGGTTTTACAAATTTGTTATAAAACTGTGTTCTTCACTTATTTACACTAATACTCTGAACACTTTTGAAGTCACTATATTATCTTAACCTTTAGCTTATGTGTTACTCATATACTATCTAGTGGATAAACTATGATTCCTTCAACTATTACTTTATTGGGCATTATGTGGTTTCCAATGTTTTACTCCTATAAATAACACTGTGAAAATATCTCTAAATACATACCCTTTTCTATATTTAGGGCTATTCCTTATGACAAATTCTTAGGTGGAAATACTGGGTCAAAAAAAAAACCAATTTGATGTTTTTAAATACACTTAGCTACACTGCATTCCATAACGATTATACCAATCCTCTTACTCATTCAACAAATATTTAATACATAAACAAAAATGAATACAGAAAAAGGCCCTTTCCTCATGGACTGTATGAATGAATGTGTTCTTATACCCAAATCTCAGTTGAAAATGGGGAATTAATTTTAACTATAAATAATTTATTAATTAGATTAAAACAAATGCTTTAATATATTTTTCTGTAATAAACAGTGAAATTGCTTTTTTTTTTTTTCCTCTTGGACATGTCCTAATTACTTATAGTACCCTTTATTTTTTCTTTTTTTCCCCCCAGTTATTTATTCATGCAACAATAATTTATTGGGCACTTAGTGTGTGCTGGTCAAAGAGCAAACAAAACATTGAGGTATACAGTTATGAAACTTTCAGGTTTGCAGAAGAGAAAGGCACCAAATAACTAACTCTGCAAAATATAATAAAGTGAAAAATTATGATGAGTGCTATAAGAACAGGAAATAATTAAATTTAGATTCAATGTCAAGAGAAGTCCCCTCTGGGATGTGATATTTAAAGTGATATTTGAATGCTGAGTGTGAATAGGCCGGCAAAAGCTTACCGGGTGGAGGATGAGAAAGAGGGAGCCAAGGAGGAGTAGGAGATGGTGGTCGGCGGACTTGTGTGAACGTGCTGAGGTGAGGATTTGGTGTCTGAAGAACTGAATTAAGGCCCCTTGGCTTTGGCCGCTATACTGGGGGGAAAGTGGTTATAGTGAGATCCAGAAGTGAGATTTGGATTTGGATTTTTTTTTTTAAGTTACAATCAGAAGGCAATCAAAGGTTTTATGGAGATTTCTATTTAAATTTTAAGTAGATTTAGATTTAAATTTCTCAAAGATACTTTGGGTCACTATGTGGAAAAGAGACTGAAGTGGCACAAGTGTTGAAGGGTGGGGGGGAACCAGTTTAAAAACCGTAATTGAGGGCACTTGGGTGGCTCAGTGCTTGACTGCCCAAATTTGGCTCAGGTCGTGATCCTGGGTCCTAGGTCGAGTCTTGCATCAGGCTCCTCACAGGGAGCCTGCTTCTTCCTCCGCCTGAGTCTCTGCCTCTCTCTGTGTGTGTCTCTTATAAATAAATAAATAAAATCTTAAAAAAAAAAAAAAAGAACTGTAATTGAGGATGACTAAGGAGTCAAGCGAGAGGAGGAGCTTGAGAATGCTATCAGAGTCTAGAAAAGATATCTGTAGGTCAGGTGCCCCCCATGGATTCCTCCAAACATGCCCACACAGTATAGGGCCTCGTGCCACAGGACCATTGGATGAATCAGCTGTCATTCTCTGTATCAAGTACCAAGTTTATATTTTATTTTTTGGTCACATATATATGCATGCAAGTATAAAAGAAAGGCCAAAGAGAACAAGTTTATGTATAATGATAAAAGGCCCATTTATTCTGAGGTAAAAGCATGAACATAATCCTCAGATTGTTCAAGATCATTAACCTTCATGTACCAAAAGGGAGCTTAGGTCTATTTAATATGAAGGCCCTGAGGTTTTTAACCAAGCAATTTATGGTTTTTACTAATTATGGGGATTTCATAAGAAATTAGAAGTCATTCACTGTAGGATCTCTGGAAAGAAAATGATATACTTTGTATCCCCAGTGCATTTCAATAACTACTTTAAACAAGCTGACTGGGGGCAACGAAAGACAGGGACAATAAAGCTAGCTTATCACAGTTCACACATGACATACTTTAGGCCTGGGTGGAGGTGGAAAATACACAAATGAAAAGATTTATGTTCTCACCAGTGCTAGAAATCTCCATTTAAGCACAGTTTCTATATGAAGCATGAAAGAGAAAAGCATAATAAATGGCTTCCCACTAACAGATGCTTTGATCATTGTGGGTCAATAAGAAAAAGAAAAAATAAGGGAAGCAAACACACATTTTTTGCCCACCGACACCTGGACTGCAAAAGACAGTGAGAGTGGAGCTGTAGGTCTGGGTGTCTTGCTCAATGAAACACAAGGCAAAGAGGGCCTCAAAATGGGCCTCCCAGAGGAAAGATAAAGCACCCCAAAACATTCAGATCCCATTCATCCTTCCCAAAAGACATGGTTTTAAATTTCTAAAACAAATCAACTGGCATCAAGACAATAAGTTGCATGTTTTCTGTTACAGAAAAAGAGTAATTTATATTTTCAATGACAAAGTCAGTTTATTGGCATATGACAATTAAAATATGGCACTGACATATTTCACTCTTAGCAAATTTGGAAAATACAGAAGAAACTAAGAATAATGCAATAAATTTAAAATAGCCTATTAGCCTAATTTAAGGACATGTTTTCTGATTCTTCTTTATAAATATCTGTGAACGGAGATTACTATTTATTGACAATTTTATTTTCTACTTTTTCATGTAGTATTATATATGGGAGTTTTTTCTATCATCATCATCATCATCATCATCATTATGGTTATTCCACAGTTTATTTGACTAATCTCCCATTGTTGGAAATGTTAAGGCTATTCTCAGTTCTTTTTTTCCTATTATAATTTGATAAACATCTTGGTGTGCAAAGCTTGGCCCACACTTTAAATTTGTCAATATAGATTTAATATGAGGTAACACATTTTAAGGGTGCTTTTTAATATACAATTCATCTAAATTGTCAAATTTATTGTCAGTATGCTGATACTCATAACATTTCCTAAATATCCTTTTATTGTCTATGAGAGTTTTAGTAATACCCCTCTTTCGTTCTTAATGTTAGCAATTTGTACGTTCTCTCCTTTTTCCTAGTCAATTTGGGCAGAGTTTTTAAAATTTTACTGATGTTTTCAGAAAACTTGGTTTTGCTTTTATGCCCTTTCCCCATTTTCCTGCTTTTTATTTCATTGATTTTTGCTCTTATCTTTATTATTCTTTTCCTTTTACTTTAGGTTTGTTATTTTTTTTAGTTTCAAACTTGGATTATTATCAACTTTTCTTCTTTTATAATGCACACATTTAATAATCTTCTCTCCAAGCACTATCTTAACTGAGTCCTACAAATTCTGATAAATTGTACTTTTATTTTTATACACTTAAAAATATTTTCTAATTTTCCTTTTGAACCCCCAATGGGTTATTTAGAAATATGTTGTCTATTTTCCATCTAGGAATCTTCCAGATATCTGTTATTGATTTCTAAGCTTCATTCCATTGTGGTTAGATGACATACTTCACATAATTTCAATCATCTTAAATTTATTGAGATTTGTTTTATTTCCCAGAATATAATCTATTTTGGAGAATGTTAAATGTGCACTTGAAAATTATATATAATCAGCTGTCGTTAGGTGGAGTATCCTACAAATGTCAATTAGGTCTAGTTGGCTGACAGTGTTGCTCAAGTTTCCATATCTTTACTGACTTTCTGCCTACTGCTTTATCAATTACTGAGAGAGGGATATTGAAATCTTCAACTATAGTTACAGATTTGTCTATTTTTTCCTTATGATTCTATCAAGTTTTGCTTCATATATTTTGATGCTCTGTTAACAGGTACATACGATTTAGGACTGTTAGTCTTCCCCTTTAAAAATGTTGATTTTTTTTCAAACCATTCACATTCCTTGTTTTCATGTATACAAGTGAGGAAGCTTACCTGTAATACATCTTAAAGTTGCAACAATTTATAGGTCTTCAAAAGACTGTTAGACTCCCTCATATTACCTTGAAATATAACTAATGAAATGAATCCTAAAAGAATACCCCCAAAGAAAAATATCTCACAATCTCTTTGAACAATCAACATACCAGAATGTGGAAAAAACAACCAACCAACCAACCAACCAACCCTCCATTTTCTCCAATTTTATATTGATATTTAATTTGTGGAATTTCTATAACAACTAAGTTTTACAAGGTAACCTTGAGATGAGTGTTTCTAATTCTTACCCATCTTTCAATCAAATACTTAAATATTTAAATGGAAATACTGGTTAAAAAGGAAGATTCTTTGCAATTTTAGGAATCCTAGCTTTTGCTTTTTACCAATTCTTATATCCTTAGCACAAGGACCTATTTTTATTGCTGTCTTAAGTCTCAACAAGCTAGTTAGCCAGAATTCCCTGCAAAAATTCCACTGGGTGAAGGGACTTGCATTTTCTAATATTTTCCCTGGGTTTCTTCCACTTCTCTTTCATAACCCACATTGTAATTGGTTTCTTAAAAGCTGTTCCAACCTGACTAAATCTCTTTGCTAAACTGATCTCTAATGATTAATATTTAATGACGCCCACCAAGTATTTTTCTCTCAGGAATATTGTAAGTTCAAAGTTTAGAAGACAGATGATACATGTGATTTTTCTTTTTAATTTTAATTTATCCAACCCTTCCCCTGGAGAGAAGGAAAAAACACTTACAGTGTTTCTGGATCTGTGGCAGCAATGTTTTCCTGAATTTGTCTCTTGCCTAACAACATACTGTACCTTCATCTCTTCCCCACTCTTAATTCCCAATTCTCCATCAGTGCTTGAAAAAGCTTGAAAAAGCTTAGCCTCTTCTTCAGTAAATTTTATTCCTATTTGGAAGTTCGACCTGGCAGATAGTTTACTTAAAGCCTGTCTTCTCTATCTTGATCTGCATGGCTGCAATTTTAGCTTTTAACTTCAATGAGGGTTAAGCTTTCCTTGTTTCAATCCTTCCATCTACCCATCCCAATATCCCAGAATTTAGCACAGTGCCATTTGCATTTAGGAACTTAAAAATGGTCCTATATGCTCATTTCTTGGCCAAAGAACAGCAATTAAAAGTTTGCTATGGCTAAACCAGGGAAATAGGAGACTGCCAGTCTCACATTAAAAAATGAGGGCACTGGAGCAGATCATGTCTAAGTCCTTTGGGCACTAACATTTTATGATTTTAATCTATCTGAATAGAACCACTGAAGAAACAGTATTCTAACTATGCAAACTATCTTTACTATAGGAAATGCAAATTTATACAATACTATAAATTCAAAGCCACACTTGTCCACAGATGAAGAGACTCACGAAAATACTGTGCCAGATCAGGCCATGTGATTAATTTCACTTTATCCAATTGATATTTTATTATATATAATTTAATATTCCCAGTGACTCACTCATGAAAAAGACTGTACTTTTTTTTTAATATACCTTAGATTTGGACCCATATGACTTTCATCTATTTTCAGAAGCCAAATCTTCCCACAATGGATAAAAATTTGCCATAAATAAGGATATTCAACAAAATGTGCCACTGACTTATGAAACAAAGGAAGATATCAAAGATGTTTTAATAATGGTGTCTCATTGGAATCAGTGCTTATTCTCTTAAGGGACTACTGTAAAGGAAACAATGATTGTTTGGATAAATATGTTACAACATTTAAAAAAAAGATTTTATTTATTTATTCATGAGAGACAGAGAGAGAGAGAGAGAGAGAGAGAGAGAGAGAGAGAGAGAGGCAGAGACACAGGCAGAGGGAGAAGCAGGCTCCATACAGGGATCCCAACATGGGACTCGATCCCGGGTCCCCAGGATCAGGCCCTGGGCTGAAGGCGGTGCTAAACCCCTAAGCCACCTGGGCTGCCCAGATATGACATTTTTTAAAATTAAGACTAATAAGACAAGTAATCAGTATTCTTTATGTTTTTTAGCATCTGGGATTTTGTATTTAAGGTGATTAAAAGTGTTATCTTTATAGGTGAATTTCTTCACAATCTTTCCTAATGTTCCTTTCAGTAAATTATTGGGAAAGGTGAAAGTATGATGCTTATTAAAGGTAAAGTTTGGTAGAGGGGAGCTCAAGTAGGTTAAAAAATTAATATGCTCATCTAAGTATCCATGTTGATTCCTAAATAAGCACCTTTGACTCACTGCAACAAAAAAGAACTCCAATTCATTTGGCAATCTTTCATTTTGCTTTAAAGAGGTAGATGAAATCAACTAAATATTATGGCTGGCAAGTTAGTATTGATCACTTCAAAAGAATAAAAATCTCTAAACTTCAGCATGATTTGATTGCTTAAAAAGTTTCAGATGTGTCATCTAAACATTACTAGAATAACAGTATTTAAATTTTTGTTAGAATTCCAGAAAGGCTGAAGTTAGGGGAAAAAAAAAATTACCAGGTTAGCATGTATAGTATCCACTGTGTATTCTGGAGTTAAAGATAAGGCAGACAGTGTCCTCATAAGTTATATAATCCAGTAGGACAGTATTTCCCAAATTTCAGTCATCACCTATAGATATACTATTTTTTTTAACGTTAACTTCAAGATTAGCCTTGTACCCTAAATCGCTATATGGGAGAGGCTTAAAGGATGGGAGATTGGTTGGGGATGGGGGGAGCCTGGAGCTGTATCTGCATAGCAGTTTATATATGATTTCTTATCAAAACATGGAGAGGGGTGGTTATAAGTGAGATACCCTGAGTATTATGGGGTTAAAGATCCTCAAATTTCCCATGGTTGCTACTATTGTTTCTAAGCAACATCTGTAAAATTATCCTCAATAATACACTGGTGATGCATTTTAATAGTTACTAAATAAAAATCACCTATAACTTGAATTGTGCCAGGAGTTATGTATAGGGCAGTAGCTACTATTGGAGAAGATTTAAGATATGTACAGAAATAGCTGACCTAAGAGAGGACGTGTTAACAGCCTTTAATTGCTATGAGCAAAGTATAAACAAATCATGGAGAGATTCAAGGAGGGAGAAACAGCTTCCAGGAGAAAAGCATGTACTTATATCATACACATGCTTACATTGAACAAATATGACAAAGGGCTTTGGCAGACTCTGCCTTCATAAACTGTGCTGAAAACCATTGTCAACACTTCCTCACCTACTTCATCTTATCCTGCAAAACATCTGCTTCTTTAAAAAGATGTTATGTACTAAGTCTTCAACTAGAAATTGAAAATCATGATTTTCCTTTCAGGAGGAAGGAAGGGAAAAAAAAACATGCCTTCTGTGATTTTACTATAAAATCCACTGCTAATTAAAACTATATATTTAGTATGGGTAGAGAGCAAAAAGGGAGGGCAGCATGGGGATTTTTTGGGGACAAAACCATGCTCCTCTTTGAATTCAGATTAGGAATGCTAGGTTGACTTTCAAACATTCTGTTCTATTTGAAACAGCTGGGATAGCAAGGAAGGGTGTATGTTCTACAGAAACCCAATTAGATGAAAAAGAGGCCATGAAATGCTTCTGTCGTCTACACACAGACAGGAAATGTTGTGTCAGGTTCAGCTTTGAATTGAATTCTAAACATAAACTTTTAGATCAGGCTTTGTCCTATTAACTTGGTCAGTTTAGTATATTATGCTTTCAGAAACTGGGGACATTGATCCTGCTGAAAATCTTGAAAGATTTTGGAAATATGATTTTTTTTTTTTTAGTTTTTATTTAAATTCCAGGTAGTTAACATACAGTATAACATTAGTTTTAGGTGTACAATATAGTGGCTCAACACTTCCGGACGTCACTAGGTACCCACCAGGATAAGTGCACTCCTTAATTGCCATCACCTATTTAACCCATCAGATTGCCACAGAAGTAAACAGCAGGAGGCTGCTGTAACCTAGACAGAAAGGGCACCTGATGTACACTTCCTGCTCACTGTTCTCTCCACCAGCAGTATGGTTACGCTGGACGTCTCGCTGCCTCCTTACAACAGCAACAAAATGAGAGAAGCCCGTTGCCAATATGGTTCAACTATTCCAACAGTTATCTGTCTGTCAACAAGAATGCAGTCAGGATTCTACAACTGTAATGCTAATAGCGATCCACTTCCAAACAAATGTGCATGAAACACTTCTCTGCCCTGTCATGACAAACAGCTTTTCAAAAGCCTTGGCATCTTTCTTTTCTTTAAACACTCACGGCAATTTATTGAGGCCTCCTCCATTATAGTATTTATCCCTTTCTCTTTTGGACTCTACTTTGTGTGAAGGCTTTTGAATTGCTAAGGGTTGGTTATGATTTTTCTTTTTATGCCATTGTCTCCAGCCCCTAGCAGAGTGCTTATATATAGTAGAAACTCAAATGTTTGTTGAATGTTGTATCGAAACAACACAAATGTCCTATAATTAGAATGGAGGCCCCCAAAAGGCAGGAAGCTTCATCTGTTTTGTTCACTGATGTGGGTCACATGCAACTAGTAAGTTCCTGGCACATAACTAACACTGAGTGAGTATTTGTTGAATGCATGGATAAGTATTATGACTTTTCAAAGAGCCTGGAAAGTACTTGATTAGTAAATAAAGAAGAGGACATACTGTATATATGTGCAGAGGAAGAAAGGCAAGGTTGGTAATTCCTCCTTTCTTTAGGCCAGGGGTTGGCAAACGTTTTCTTTCGAGGACCAGATAGTAAATATAGTAGGTGTTTTGAGTCATTCACTCTCTGCTGTACCTACTTGACTCTGCTGCTGAACATGAAGGCAGCCACAGACTATATGTGAATAAATGTGCGGCTGAACTTCAATAAAATTTTATTTACAAAAAACAGTTGGCAGGTAAGATTTGCCTCATGGGAGGTAGTTTGTTGACTCCTGCTCTAGCACACGGTGCAGGAATTAATCTCTTCAGAGAGACAAATAGGTAACTATTCCCTCTACAAAGACCATGCCTTCTGCATCTTTATATGTCCTGTATCCTCACCTCAATTAGGTAGTACAGAGCTTTGCAGTACGGTAGCTGTATGTTTGTCAAATTAAACTGAATCTTACAGTAAGTGATTTCCCAGAACCACAGTTATCAGGAGAACCAACAAATTCAAGTCACTGCATTGTGCCTTTTCTTTGAACTCTCCTACCAAAATACGAGGGAAGTTAATAGCTGTGGAAATAATATCATATAAAACTGGGACATCATCTCTCTTGATAGTGGACCAATGCCTTTTACTTGAAGCATATCCTTCAGGATGTCAATAATGAACCAGAGGTAGCTCTTCTGATTATCCATGAAGCCAAGAAATGATTAACAACTCTCTCATTGTCCATCTGAGCTCATGCTTCCTTTGAAACATTTTCAGTAAATTTTCATAAAAAGCATATAAGCAAATTGTTGTTGGCATCTACAATGGGCCAAAAGGTGCTCCCACATTTTCTTTTTCAATAACTACAAAAATATGATCTTGTGGGTGCTGAGTTAGATTACTGCATTATTTCAGGCCAGACATCTGTTACAAATGGTGCTAGTCTACATATTCATTACTGAAATGGATCAATTGTTTAAAATGTTTAAGTAGTATTAATGTGGAATGTCATCATAAAATGTGCTTTGCGGCCTTCTCTTGCACTACCTGTCTGCAAAATTTTCAACTTATTTCTCATTTTGCTAAGCGTTGTCCTCACTCACAAACCAGGCTTCAGCTGCAAATGTAATTTTAAAGAGAACTCCAACAAGATTACTTGCTGAACATGTTAAACATTCATAGCTTTGCCATATGCTGTTATGGAAATTACACTGATTTAAAGCAATCTGGGTGTCACTAGATAGTACTGAGTCACGTGGTATCAAATCTAACCATAGTGAAAACTAATGTTTTAAAGGTTTCATTTGTGTCTAGACTTCTGTTGAACTAAGAGGCATGTATTGTTTACGTATTTTTGGAGACAACGGATTTTCATGTGTTAAAAATACAGTCCTACATTTGGTGATTTCTAGAAAAATTAAGGTATATGAGGCCCAAATTTACACTATTAGAGCTTAGCAGTCAAGGACACAGATGACCGAAGCCAGGCAGATTTAGGCTGTAATCCTGGCTCAATCATTACTCTACAACCTTCAATATAAAAGAGGACAAATAATGGTGCCAACCTGACAGAGTTGCTGCAATAATTAAATGACATAATGCATGTAAAACATGACAACATGACACCTCCAAACAGCAACTTCATGTGGTCGGGTCAGCAATGAGTCGGTAGTGCTATTTGCTATGACTGCCTGACCCTCGTACTTCTGTTGAAGGTTAGCAGCAGCCCCTGTAAGTGGTAGAGAGATGCTTGAATATACAGGACCTGATTTGGGAGGTCAGAAGATGACTTAGTGAAATTAGGATCTGCTATATAAGGCAACACAGTCATTGTTATAGTCAAGAATACGAAATGATAAAAAACAAAGGGAAAAAGGCACAAAGTCAGAGGATGCCCTTTGCACAATAAGAGCATCGATAATGTGGTATAACTTGTTTTTATTTGGGATGGGGAAAGTGGAGAGCTCATTTTAAGCATGCTAGGGAAGGCCTTATGGAAATGAACACTGTCTTTATATTCACTGAGCATTCCATCCAATTACATTCAGAGGAGGGAAAGAGCTTCTTAGAAATAATTACATTTGGCTGTAATAAGTGGATATATACAGTGTAGGGAATATTCATACATATTGAAGTCTGTGAGAATATAAAAAAGACAGAAGAACCTTCACCTTTTTTTCCCCTTGACTTAGGAGTGTACATTCAAATATATAGATGGATTCTTTCTAGGTCAGTGTTCCGAATGGGGGTACAATTTTGTTTTCTAGGCAATGTTTGGCAGTGGCTGGAGACATGTTTTGATGTCATAACTTGCAATGCAGGACACCATTGGCATCTGGTGAGTAGAATCTAGGGATGCTGCTAAATGTTTGATAATGTGTAAGACAGCCTCCACAACAAAGAATTATCTGGTCCAAATGTTAATGCCAAGGTTGAGAAATGCTGCTCTAAGCTAATAACTGTTCAGGGCCAAATGGGTTTAAAATCACCCACACCCCAGGTGGATCTTGGGGATGCTAGAGAATGGTAGGCTTTTTTGTTAACATGGACAAATCTTCTGAGTCTCTTGAGTTAATTCCACACTAATGAACCATAAGCTGAAGTAGTTGTATGGAGTTCATATCCTGAGGAAAAGAATGATTATACATGCCAAGACTAGAGGTTACAAAGTATTATGTGTTACTTGACCTTCTGGAGCCTTTCCACATTGAGTAGCTGGACTGACACACAGTGGAGGGCAACCACCTATGCTGAGTCCCTGACCAACCAAGAGACCAGGGGTCTCCTGGCACATGATTTCTTAAGTGACATCAATGCCAAGAGACATGTTCAGCAATAATGGCCTAAAATTAAAGAGAGTTTCCAAGTAAAAAGTTACAGGTACAATCTCTGGAAATTGTACTCTCTACTCCCACAGATCTGAAGGTTAAGGAATATATTTCATTTTATAAGCACCCTTCCATGAATCCTGCAGGGACAGCTTTGAAGGCTCTAGTTATAAACACAGATAATGCTCAAAGACTGAAAATGTATATATAAAGGGCATTACTTTGAAGCTTCTGACTCTATACTTGATGTCATCTCGGTGCTGCTGTAGAGACTCTCTGTGAACTCTGTATTTAGAATATCTCCCATCAATTCTCTCTGCAGATAAACTGCGGAAATCCTGAAAAAACAAAAACAAAAACAAAAAAAACAATGTCAAAACTGGTAGATGAAAGTAAACACAGTACCTGAAATGAAAATAAGAAAGTATTGATAATTACAGGTGTTTAGAGAGATCTGAGGGAACCATAGGGTCCCACTTTGGTAATTTGCCTTCTTTTCACAAACCCTTATGCTAGTCTGAAATGACTGACACTTTACTTGAAGGGAAAAAGGTTAAAATAACAGTGGGTTGTCCTCAGATGGTCGTTAATGACACCATGCCAGTTTTGAATGTTGTGCACTCTCTCTTGGAGTAGTGCCTGACATCAAAATATTGTTTAAAAAAGAAAAAGTCACTGGGGCACCTGGGTGGCTCAGTTAAGCATCTGATTCTTGGTTTCAGCTGTGGTCATGATCTTGTGGGTGTGAGATTGAGCCCTGTGTGGGGCTCTGTGTCAGTGCAGAGTCTGCTCCAGGTTCTCTCTCCCTCTGCCCCTCCCCTCGCTTGCACATGTGTGTGCATGCACATGTACTCTCTCTCTCTCTCAAATAAAATATTTTTTAAATGTTACCTTTAAAACTAGAGTCCTCTTTTATCATTAATTCTTAAGCAACATTCTACCTGTTAACCAATATATCACGTAGATTTTTAAACTGAAGGATGCTTCATTTGCCCTCAAAAGTATAAAGAGCTTCAAGTTGTAAAGAAATTAAGAAAAATGCCACTCATTCATTCATTCATTCATTCATTCATTCTTCTTTCTCCCCCACCCTCCGCTTCCCTTCTTCCTTTCCTTCATTTTTTGGGGAGAGGATGGAACATAGCAATCATGATACTCAGTTATTTAGACATTTCTATTATGAATTAGGGAGAAATTAGAATAAAATGAGGGCAACTGATATGCATATGTAAGAAAAATTATCTATGGGATTTAGTTCCTCAAATAGTCCTAAGGAACTTATTGAATGTTCAAGCTAGAAGAGGTATTAGAATTCTAAAGTTCTCATTTTTATATATAAAAAGTTATAGCCTGGGGAAGTTAAGAATGATTTGCCCAAGACTAGGCAATTTGTGACAGATTGGGCTTGAAGCCCAAAGCTATTTCCCTTCTACCATACCAAATATGTAAAGTTTAAATATGGAATTGTAGAGTTGAACCACTTCTTTCAAAATAAGGTTAAAAAAAACAAGAGGGCCTATGACATTTTTAAAGAAAAAAACTATCTAAATAGGATGAGATTTGTATTTAATAGCTTATATTTACTGAGTCATAGACATAGGACTATCAAGAAACTTACATGTGAAATATATCTTCACATAGATGCTAGTGATGCCAGTATGAATAGGAACCATAGAGATAATATTGTTCAAGCCCCTCATTTTAGGGATGAGGAAGTACCTAAGATATTAAGTAATTCTGCCTGGTACATAAGCTCAGATCAGAGCTTAGTCTTTGGGCTCTTGTTGACAGCATCTTGGTTTTTAGAAAGTTTTAGAGGTTTGAGAAACAATCTACATCTCATAATCTAAAGGCTTTATGCATTTTTATTTAAGGCCATGTCTAGTTGTTTTCATTAAGTTGATGAAATAAGCTCTTTTTAATCACAGAGATGAATTCAGAGTATATGTAGAGTGGGTTTCAAGTTAGAGGCAGTTAAGGCAAAGAAAATGGGCTTTGTAGTTAATACAAGGAACTAGATCACAGTTCCAACTAATTTTTATACTCCAAGCTTCAGTTTCTTCAGAGATGGCGGGGGGGAAATAATGTCCATGGGTAGGGTATCTCTGAGGATCTGAAAATAATGTCATATAGGGTTAGAACATAGCTACTGCCTGCTCCATAATACTGCATAATACTGTGCAGAATACTCGCTATGAACTTGTTTCCATTTAAAGCTAAAGGTTTCAATTTTAATGATTAACATTGGAAAGTACAATTATGAACTTTGAAAAATACTCTCCCTAAAAACTTCACTATATAGGCATCTCCATATGTGTGTATATATATATATAAGCTAGACTTGTAGATAATCACTAGCCTATATGATGAAAAAATTATAAAACTTTTTGGTAATAGCAGAGAACTTTTTAATTGTACTTATGAATATTCTGTTCAGTGCAGGATCCTGGAGAAAAAGTGAGCTGTCACTGGAGGTTAAATTTTTTCTTTTTTATCCTGGCATAAGACAGACATCTGTTTTTCAGTGACAAATGCCACGTATTTACAACACCTTCTCTTGTCTGCCCTTCCTTCCCTCAAGATGACTTCTGTTAGCTACAGAGGAAAAAGTGGAAGGGATATGGGCATAACATATTGCCTGCTATCCACATTGGGTAGTAATGGGAGTCAAAATCACATCTCATTGGACACTGGTTTCGTAACCCTTTGGTAGACTGCAAATAAATAATCAAATTGGAACTTTAGCAAAATGTACTAGAAACACTTGGTTTGTTCTATTTGTGAAAGCCTAGATTTCTGGATGTGTCAGCTCAACCTTGGATCCTGTTCAATAATGTTTAGTTACTGAACTATCAAAATATGCTTAATGAAAGGTGATTTTAAGATAGTGTAGATCTTGAGAGCCACATTATATCAGTGCCTCTGATAATCAATATGTCATGATTAGATTGTATTTCCTACTCCTTGGATTCTCAAATAAGATTTAAATAAAACCTAACTGTAACATAAGTTATATTTTAAAGCCAATGTGAAATAAGAGGTTCATGGTTTTCAAAGAACACTCTCGCCATTGCTAGCTTTAGCCATATGGGGCCAAGATATCATAAATCACTACAGTTGTTCATTATTATGTGTCCCTAAAGGGATATGCAAGGTATTCTCCAGTCTGAACTTTGTCTGGCAGGATTGGTGGCAGAATGATTTGTTTTGCATGTCTCTTCTATGAGAACTTCAATAAGTTACAGTAGGTAAACCCACACATGTAATTAATTTCCTTGATAATGAAATGATTTGTGGTTAGAGTTCTATCAATAAACAGCATGGGATATAAAATCTATAACTCTGTGGATCTGAATTCAAATACCATAGCATAGAGATAACCTGTGTACTATCATATCTCTAAAACAAACAGCACTCTGAAAATTTGCAATTAAAAAAAGAAGATAGTCCATAAGTTAAATTTGCTTGTCAAAAACGTTATCTATTGTGAATGTAATGTGTAACTGGTTTTAAGTCTTAAGTTTTCCTAAATTAAAGTTAAAGCTTTCGGAAGCCAAATGAGCTTCTTGTGTGAGGGTAAATCTTTATTTTCCTCCATTGTGGTAATATAGAAGCTCCAATATTTTCGATCCTGACTTAACAACGTCAATAAACTCTGATAAGGTGGAGTATTAAGAATCCCCAATTTTTTTTTTTTTTTTTTTTTTGGTCTTTCTTCCCTCCCTACAATCTTCTTTGCACATCAGGAAGATGTCAAATGTTCTCACTCAAATAGGAATACTGAAAGAGACAAGCCAACTTTTTCTCACTCTGAAGTCTTTGAAATCTTCTAGTAAGCTCAGTTTCTCAGGCACAGACTCCAGATGGTCCAAGGCCAATCGGGTACTCTGAAAAAGAAAACATAAGGAAACCAAACATTATAAAAAATTGATCAATACTCTCAGAATCCAAGTACTAAAAATCACTTGTACTACGGTTAGAAGCAATTCAAGGCATAGATTTAGAGAGTCAAAAAAGAACAGATATAATAGTATTTCTAAGATAAACAGATCTTTCTAAGTCAGGAGAGTTATTTCCTTTCAGTGAGATGCATCTGCCAAACTGACTTACATATAAAAACTCTTCCTGGATAATTACTTTCAATTGATATGCTATAAAACTTCCTATAGAGCACTGCATATTAATATTAATTTACAAACCTGCTTCAGTGAACATCAGAAATAAAGCACAAAATAATACTGAGAAATAGATGAATTCACACTTTTCTATGGCACATATTATAGATCTTCACCTGCTGCCATTATAAAGAAGAAAAGAGTTTTCAACAATTGTTTTAGTTAAAAAAGAAGGTCTCATAAAACTTGGGAGAAACATCTGAAATTAAATATTTGCAACAGGGACAAAAAAAATCCCACTGATTACAAAAAAAAAAAAAATTAGTCTTTGATTAGCTGGCCACTGGTTTATACTCACTAATATAAACATTAAGGGGGAAAGATCTGAAAATTAGTTTAAAGGCAATATGAACTAGAAGTAGTAGCATAACAATGAGACTAGATAGTCCTGTCACAAGGCCAGCACCTCTTTATATTCTTAGTCAACAAAGATATTAGCTTTTAAATTTCAAATGAATTATAATTATTCAATGAAGTAAACCACAAACCCTGTGGCTGGTGCACAGGAAGAACATGGAGTGCCTTGTGAGAATAAGTTTGCACAGTGTTGTGGAAAAGTTAGTGGCCACCCAATACTCCATGTGTTGCTACCCTATGTCTCCCATGTGAATGGTCCTGAGTGCAAGTGACATGTCTCACTCATGAGCTGAGTCAGTTAAGAGCCTGTGTGTTTGTTCCTGCTTCCATTCCAGTCCTTGCTATGAGGACCCTGGAGATCACATACTTCTGATGACATAGCTACAAGAGAGAGGAGAGCCATTGGCCATATTGGACTTCATTTGAGTGAGACATCAACCTCTATTACGTTAAGCCATGAGAGTTCAGGATTTGTTAGTTATTACATAGCACAAATGCCTTAAATATTGAAAATAATGCCTGAGAAATACATAATTAGATATCATAAGCTAATCAATTGGTCAATTGGCTTTTTTTTTTTTTTTTTTTTTTTTGTAGGAGGCAGCTCCAAGTTTTGAGGCTATGAGGATTTCTTCCCCCAGAGGGAGTTCAGTTTTTCTGGAACCGGACACAGTTAGGAACTGGTTTTACCATCATTTGGTATACCCACTTACACTTAATTTTCCTATTTTAAATCCTCTATGTCACCCTACTGCTGTTGTCTGCCCTCAATCCAGAGCTTCTCCAGTACACATATACCCTTGCAGGGTTTGTGTTGGGGTAGGGATGGAGACAGAGAGTTGAAGGTCTAACTTCTCCTTGCAGACACTTTTAATATACTCATTTCCACCCTTTCCTTCTGTAGTAAATGGTACATCCAATTCAAAAGTTTCTCAAATTCTGCAGGGTGAATGACATTTCCTTCCCATGGGTATCCTTGTGACAGGCACCTGGGTTTTACCTTCTCTGTTTTGAATTCATTTTACCATTTTTCTTTCAGAGTTCTCCAACTTGGGAGTTGGACATGTCTTCTAGTTGTCAATGCATAAAATCAGTGTTTCTCTTTCTTCATATTCTTATTTTTCTAATGTGATTTTTGAGAGAGCAGAAACACCCTAACTTCACCTTTTTGAAACTGGGAGTTCTATGTGCTGTTTCTTCAAGTTCATAAAATCTTCCTTTGGAGTTCCATTTAAAGAATTTAGTATTTTCTTCCTTCTGCTTAACATTTATAGGCTTGTTAGGTTTTGTTCTGTTTTTTTTTTTTTTCTTTTTCCCTGCATGTGCTCACTTAAATGCCCATGCATTTTAAATGGCTTCATTTAATTTTTTCATGTGTAGGAAAGATTCACTAAAATGACATGTCTCTTAGTATAGGCCCCAACATGTAGGTTTAGGACAGCAAGTAGTTTTAGCCACCATATGTGCTATATTCATTTCAACAGTAAAATTAATAGATTTCCTCAAGAATTGTACTGGCTTTTTAACAACGAAATACAAATCCATGCCATGGTGATTTTAAAACAAAATTTTTTGCATCAAAAAAAAAAAATCTTCAAAAACAATGATTCCAATAGACTTGTAGTTTGGAAACTTTATTTCCCTTTCTTTAATCCCATAAATTTTCACATTCAGAAGTGACCCTCTGAACTGGGGAGAAGTATGTTAAACTTGTTTTGTTCTTAAAATAAGCAAATGATTTCTTTCCCTACTATAAAATTGGGCATGTTATGCAAATATTTTTGTTTAAATTTTTAAATCAACCAGGTGACTGCATGAAGACATTTTTTTCTTGCATATTTTCACATACTAGTTTATTTTGACTATTTGATAGTTTTTGGATGCATATTCGAAATGGCTATATATATATTTTTGAGTGAATCTTAAAAAAGTCTTTGGCTCCTACTTTCTTAAGTACAGTTATTTTTCTACTCTCCTCCCCCTTCCCCTAGATCTTCATCAATATCTTTAAAGTTTTTCATCATCCATTTTAGTTTGGCTTACTTTATACTTCTTTTATGTGTTGTTTTTAAGTATCTTCCTCAATATCAGAAATAATTTTGGTACACAAGCCTTTCCCTTCATCCTTACAGCCTTGTCAACCAGGTAACATCAAATATATATCTACATATCACAGAAAACTCTGCAAGACAGAGATGGCATACTTCCTGTTCTTTAGGAACTTTTACTGGGAGGAGAAATTTACATATGCAAAAGATGTAAGAATTATACAAAGAAAAAATTAATTGCACTTATTTTAAAGAAATTACATATACAGATGCTGAGATTTCTAAGGCATCTGCAACAATAAGATGAAATAATAAAGAAAATGAGTCCAGGACTGCAGGCATCTTATGTCTCATAATTTCATGATTAAGTGATATTTGAGGGAGTATATTTATTTTCTGTTGCTGTCTCTTTCTCTATGCATGTGAATGTGCTTAAACCCACCACTTTAGCATATAGACTTAAGAGTATGCACATTCACACTTTTTTTTTTTTTTTTTTTTATAACATGAGATTGTCTGAGGTTCTATGATTAGAGTCTGGTCACATTACATGTCACTTCAAGTTCACTTTTCCCCCAAAAATGAAAGTGCTAGAAAAATGGAACCATTAGCAGATGAATAATCTAAATAAGGAACTTGTTATTTTTAAATGCCATAAGGACCAATATAACATGTTAGTTCCTAGGGCAAAATACCTCATGCAGAGTCAGGGAAACTTTTTTTATTTTTTTAAGTCAGTTAATTGTTTCTACCTTACATAGTTTAATGCTTTACAGGGCACAGACAAGTCCCCACTGTTAGAATTAAGGGAATAATTTCTCCAGTTTATTTAGTAATGGCACCAGCAAATGACAGGTGCTTAACCTGTCTTTAATTTCCTTAGGTCAATTTTGTAGAACTAAATGAGACATTCACAAAAGAGTTTAAACACGATTTCTCTTTTGAAAATATTACAAGATACTAAATTTTATATGAAAATTGAAAATAAAGAAAAATTCACAATTAAGAATCCCTTTAATAAAGAACCAATACATTGTGAATACCTAGTTTATCTCAGAGGCTTAAGGACTGAACCTCCACTGAACTAAGAGCAGTGACAAAGCAAATGATCAATTACTTCTAATTCTGTTTAGCAGCACAATGAAGGACTGAACCACAAAAATTGTAACTCAATTTTGAATATACTTCTTAATCCTTATACCATCATATGACATAGATAGATCTGTTATTCCCATTATACAGATGAAGTAAATGAGAATCAAAGTGTAAATAAATCTCGTCAGTCATGTGGTAGCAAAACTGGGATATGAATCCAAGCAGTTAAGATGCAGAAATGTCAGTGTTCTTTTTTTTATTATTATTAAAGATTTCACTTATTTGAGAGAGAGAGAGAGAGAGAGAAAGGATGAGCAGGGGGGGTTGAGGGAGAAGCAGATCCCCACTGAGCAGGGAGCTTGATGTGGGGCTCAATCCGAGGACCCCGAGATCATGACTTGAGCTGAAGGCAGATGCTTAACCAACTGAGGCACCCAGAGCCCCAACAGTTTTTTATTATATAAATACTTTAATGGTAAATCACCAGAATTGTTTTATGTAAATTCCTAATCCCTCTCTAGCTATCAACTTTTGGCATCTAGAACTTTGGGGATATGTCCCCAATGGGCTTATTTATGGAAGAGAAGTTTCAAGATGAATGCAAGAAGAATTTCACTTTGCCAGTGCTGAAGGGTCTGTGCATCCAAGCACACACAAGCACAAAAGGGCTCAGGATTTTCCTTCTTTTGATTTGAGGAAGTTAAGTATGAGATTCAGTCTTATGAAACTAACACACCCTTTTCTTTTTTGTAACATTCTGTGATAGTATAGCTATCTGGCCACAAGAGGTGCTTTGATAAATGTTGGCTGAGGAAAGACAAAGGCAGAGTTACCACTCTCTGATTGACCCACCGAATCTTGGCTCAAAAAAAAAGAGAAGTGAAAGTTTGAGGTTTCATTTATTTTCTCTAGATGAAGGCAAGATCGAGCAGTAGAAACAACAGTGAAATTCAGAAATCCTGTCCATTAGGCTCTATGTATGGCTTTTGCACCTACAGGCAGGTTTGGCTGTCAATCTGTTGAAGAAAGCAAAGAATTAAGCTGGCAATTTTACTATTCCAAAATCTTCAACACACACCAAACTACCATGTAGTTGAGCAGTTTGTACCGGTCAACAGTATATTTTCCCTTGGTTGTTACTCTGTTTCAGACTACAGGGAAACTGAATAATGAATGTAGTATGACAACATAAGTAGCAGCAATTAGGAACTAGAAAGGGACTTCACTGCAGTTGTTAGTTTCCAGTCTCCTGTAGAGAAAGCTTAAAGGAACAGATTTAACCGTGGGTTAAAATTTGGTAGATATACTTCTCTTTGTAAAAATGCACGTGTTTATTTTATTCTGAGCATATAACAACTACCATTTTCTTAGAGTGCTATTGAAATCATATGTTTTCAGGTTTAGATGATAAATAAAGGAGATGCTATATTTTTATTTTAAAAATAAGTGTGTGCATTTTTGGCACTATACAGATGTTAAATAAACAAGGTTATGAAGCAGTTTATTTGGGTTCAAAAATGCAATTCTATTTCATTTGGAAAGAGATCCACTGCAAAACTTTCTTGACAAATGGCTGAAAGGTGGTAAGAGGACCTGAGTAAACAAATTTCAAGGGGAGGAAGGGTGAAATCATAAAAAGGATAGACTGTCTGCCTTTTTACGTGTGGGGACTCTATCCAGCACAGCTGTATCGGCTTCATAGGGCCCTCTTTTCATCCAAACTGTATCAGGCACTTATTGAAACCAAAACGGAACAGTAGCAGAGAATAGGCCAGCAAGTAATATTGTTCATGTACATCCTTCAAAGGGTCTCAGTGCTCAGAGGTGTGGGGATTTCTCAGAATATCAGAGGAGTCCTCCATTTCTAAATTGTGTACTTTAAGAGAGTTCTACAAATCAGATACCCACTTAGGTAAATGTATTTATGTGTCTCTTGAAGTATGAAGGTAAATAAGGCTTGTTACATAAAACTACCAGTTCACATGGCCAGATGACATCAGTGACTATATCTGAGCTAAAATCCAGAAGAACTGTCAACAACAAATTCTGTCTTCATATAACACCATTCTACTCAAATTAGATTTCCTTTAAAAAAGCATGCATCTATAAAATTTGAGAACAGGTGGCGCATCTTCATTGAAAAACTTGAATAAAGAAAGCTTTCTAGACCTTTACCAATTCTCATTCACAATAATTTTTAAGTGAAGAACTTTATGAAACATACAGAATTTGCCATTCCAGATTACCACTTTTTTTAGACATAACCAAATCATAAGTCATAGTCAATTCATGATCTTATTTTTAGATTACTTGGAGGAGTGTTTCAATAATACCAAGAATGAGTTGAAGGGGAAAGGAAGATAGAAGGAATAAGCAAAGATAACTCTTCCTCTTGAGATTCCCTTTACATTTTTTTCTTGCTGCTCCCTGATGTGAGGGGGGGGCGGAAAAACATGAAAAAAAGTGAGGCCTAGTTTACTGTTCTCTGTATGCCCTTACAACTAACTGGTCAACAGGCAGGTGGGTCTTGACATCCACATCTAATTTCTGTGAAATCACTTTATTTCTTAAAATTGAAAATAAAATTTAGTACCAAGGCAAAGAATTTTAAGAACGTTTGCCTCCAAGATGTGACTGCATGTTAACAAGGGACAAACAAAATATGCAAAGACTTCCTGGAAGAGATGGAGTTTAGCAATTTCTGCTATTGTGGCAGGTAAAGAAACCATACTTTTGATTTACTGGTCCCAGACGTGTATTTTATCCTGGCAGATGAACAGTGGGGAGGTGTAAGGCATGCTGAACCAGAAATCAGCATACCTGACCTGTGGATATCCACAGTTTCAGCAACGTTACTTGTATTTTGTGGTTTGGGGAATATTATTTTCCCCTGCCCTTCCAAGCTTCAGTCTTTTATTTTGCAAAATGGGAATAAATACTGATGGTCTTTATTGTCTCATACCCACAGGGTAGCTGTTATTATCAAGTAAGAGAGTGAATGTGAAAGTGCACTGAAGGTGGTCAGATACTTTCCAAACAGCAGGTATTTAAAAAAGGCGGGTTCTGTGAGGTACTGTCAACTCTGGTAATTCTCAAATGCAGAAGATGAGGTCAGTGACAGTCTAAACTTATAACTGATAAAATTAGTTACAGAGTTTGATGCAGAAACAAGGCAAAATTAATTAAAACTATATCCAATATTTAGAAATACATTTACTGTTCTACACACATTATCTGACAAACAAAAGAAATTGGAGTTTAATGGCACATAAATTACTTTTATACATACTGTGCCCTCAGTGGAGAATGTTCCCTCCAGTTTCCTTATCTGGTTAAAATTTTTCCCCCCAACATTACGAGCACTTTCGAGCATACTGGAAATCTGAAAGAAATTTACAGAGATCACCTACATACTCACCATCTAGATTCTGCTATTAACATTTCATTACATTTGCTTTATGATGTTAATCCATCTATCCATCCCTATGTATATCCAACAACCCAACTCATTTTTTGGATGCCTTACAAAGTAAATTATATATATTAGTACACTTTCCCCTAAAGACTTCAGCAGGCATATTAGCTCCACTTGGATTTTTAATTTTAAAATGTAAAATTTATGCCCAATGAAATGTACAAATCTTAAGTAAACTGGTTAAATTTTGTTATCTTTTATCATTTCCTTAGGGAAGGCTCCCCTGCCTTTACGGATTCCATCAAACAAGCTCTCCACTGCACCCTGAGCCTTTACAACACTCACCAGAATATTGTGTGATTATTTATTGACATTGGGAAATAAGTATCACAAGGGTAGGGCACATTTATCTTCCCTCACCACCATACCCCCAGCACTCCACCCAGTGCTTCTATAGAAGTGGTATTTAATAACTACTTCTTGAATGAATGTATGAATAAACAAATGAATGAATGAGTCTTATTCAGTGATGAAAAGGTTTTCATCCATTTATTCAACCTGCAAACATTTAGTGAGTGCCTCCTCTATATTGGGCACTGTTCTTTCGGAGTAAGCTGAGGAAGCACACAACAAGATGAAGCCAAAGATGCCTTTGGGGCAAGATCTTAAGAGGGCCTTTTTTTTGCCACAGTAAAGTTTTTATATTTAATTTGGAGTGAGATCGAAGGTCTTCTGAAGACTTTGAGCAGAGAAGTGATATGCTCTTATTTACAGCTCAAAGTAAAACCCTTTGATGTTGTTTTCAGATTGCTAGTTCCTCACCCATGCAGGAGAACTCCTAGAGCATGGGGAGAACTGTGAGAAGGCGAATTGGGCATCTCATTCCCAGGCTAGGGTCCTGCTGAACAGCAGAAACTCTGAGACCCACTTTATGGGCACCATGTAGGTAGAACTCCATAAGAAATTTGCTGAGAGAATATACCATATGCCTAGAAAGTGACTGGTGCTATATCAAAAGCCCTTGATTTACCCCAAAACATACTTTCTGACTGTAAGCATCTGAAAATGTCCTAAAATGTTGGAAAAAAAGATTTCTCTAAAATCTTATATTATTTATTTATTTAAAAAATTTTTTTTATTATTATTTATTTATGATAGTCACAGAGAGAGAGAGAGAGAGGCAGAGACACAGGCAGAGGGAGAAGCAGGCTCCATGCACCGGGAGCCCGATGCGGGATTCGATCCCGGGTCTCCAGGATCGCGCCCTGGGCCAAAGGCAGGCGCCAAACCGCTGCGCCACCCAGGGATCCCCTCTTATATTATTTAGAAGCATCAGATAACATTTTTATCATTGTAGTCTTCTGTCTGAAGTGAGGCAGCACAATAGAGTTAAAAAAAACACTGATTAGAAACCAGGAGATACAAAGTTCTATCTCAGCTTTGTCGTAACCAGTTGCATGACCTGGGAAAATCATTTAACCCGTGGGGCTTTGGCTTCCTAATCAGGAAAATGGGAATGTAGGATCTAAAAATCTCTAAAGGGACTTTCTGGCTGTAGCTTTAGTCACTGTACCTTTAACTTCTTTTCCAGATTAGGGTGGGATCTGGTTTTTAGGCTTAAGATGTTGTAAAGAGTATATAAAATGGTTTTATAAAGATAAAATAAGGAGAAAATCATATATGGGATTTTCAGAGTTAATCCATACCCAGGAATACCTGTGGGATGGGAAAACCTTCACTCCTTTATAGCAGAAAGCAAGGCTAATGATTACATAAGAAAAACAGGAAGAAAGACATTTTTGTGTTTGCCCCATCAAAAAACCCAGATATTTATCATTTTTTTTTAGAACAGATACTTCCAAAAGCAAAGAATTGCTTTCAATTTTTTTTAACTTTATAACTGCCCTTAGAAATACATAGATACTTCCCTCATCTAAATAGTGCTAATTAGCTTCCAGTTCTATTACTCCATATTTTTGCTTCTCTCCAAAAAGCTTCTGTGCAATCATGACTTTGCACATGAAGCCCATCTGTCTGAATGTTCTCTACACACTGCTTAAATTAGCACACTGATTCTCCTTCTGCAAGACTTGGCATGGTCACTACCTTCTCTAACATGGTAGTTAAACGTATGGGCTCTTGAGCTGGTCTGCCTGACTTGAAATCCTAGTTTAGTCACCTGTAGCTATGTGTCTCTAGGAAAGTTCCCAGATTTCTCTGCACTGGGACTCAGTTTCCTCATTTATAAATAGGAATGATAGCACTACTCATAGTGGAGAATTATTGTCATATGTTACCAAATATATTAGCACATGTAAGGTACTTAGAGCATGGAGGGACACTAGTGAGCACTCAGGAAGCTCTAGCTATTGTTACAATGGTGATCCTAGCTATTATTCTGGAAAAGGGTCCCCTAAAGTCTGGATTAGGTGCCCATCCTCAGTGCTTCCTATGCACATACGTCTCCTGTCTTGTGTCTAATCATTTTCTACCTCTGTGCTTGTCTCTTTTAGTAGACAGCAAATGCCTTAAAGGCAAGACTGTGTTTTTTCCCTATATTTCTAGTGGCAAGTACTTAGCATCACACACAATAGACTTTAGTTTTATGAAGAACAACAACAAAAAAAAGCACTCTCCTCAGCACAAAAATTATGAAAGGCACAATTACAACTCAGAAATGTGGGGAAGAAAAATCCACTAGAGATTTTTTAAAGGTGGAATTTGAAAAGCAATTGTTTTTGAGGTGCAGAGAATGTTTCTAAACAGACCCCAAATTAAAGAAATAACAAAAAACAGAACTGGAAGAAAAATGAGGGACTCTAAGTTGAGTTAAAAGGTGTAGACAAGAGTTAGAGACAAGAAGATGAGAAATAAGATGCTCTTCAGGACCTAATAAGCTGAAGCAGGAAGCCTGTGATACAGAGAACACCCTGCTTCCTGGGGATGAACTGGCAGGGGCTTAGCCATGCTAGGCCATGACGGGGACACCTGACACAGGGCAGATACTGAGAAATGCTAATCATTTCCCTGAATACTGCAAAGCCCTCGTCCCAAGGCCTCAAGACACACTAACGCAGGCAATCACAGTTGCCTCTTTCGTATTTAACATGGAACAGAGGGTCCTGACGTGAACACTGATAAGGAATAATAATTGTTCTGGTTGAGGCAGGGTCCAGGCTAATTTACTTAAAAGCGCCTCGGTGAGGTGAGTATAATTAATCTTCTCTGTTCTCAAAATAAAGGGTTATTTTCTTTTTAAGAGATGTCCTGTGTTCTCAAAGAGAATGACAAAACAAATTAATCATTTTCCATTACTCCACACATAGCACTTGGATTTTGAAAGAGCATGTGAACAGTTAATCCCCTATATGGATGAGTTTCTGGTGACAGGCAGATCAGATCTAAATAGAAATCAGGCAAGGTATTTTATTTTTATCATTGTGGCTTTGAGACTTAATTCAAAAATAACTGAGATCAACCTTGCCTATACTTTTAAAGTTTGCTTTCATAATTAATCCTTTTTTGAACACTTAGAAACACTCTTTTGGATCTTGTACAAAGCATTACCCTGGCCGACTGTTGCCAAAGCAGACAGAAGCAGAGACTATCTAGAATATTTTAAAACCATTGAAAATTCAACTGAACTATCTCTTAAGGCACCCCAACTGCCAGGCCATACTTAGTTCAAAATACCAATAATCTGATGTTAGAGCAATACATTTTAGCAGACAGCTCACGTAAGCAACTAAAGTTAAAGGTGAACACTAAGTATGTTTATGATACTCTGTTAAAGCTATGTCCTGAATGGTGAACAGAAGGGCAAGAGGGCACAGATGGAGCATATGTGAGCAAAAGTATTTATTTTTTAACTAAAGCCAGCCAGTTTCTGCATTTTCTGTCATGGGCTGAGAGAGATGGGCTATGAAAGCCGGTGGGCATAAAACAGCTGACAATATGATTTGGTGAGCAAATTCATCTGACATTTGCCACAACCAATTGTTTTCCTGAAATTTAAATTGCTAGAAAGTTTTTTTTTTTCCTTTTCCCAAATGAAAGCCATGCATTCATTTAACTGGACAACAATGAAGCTTTGTGGCCTCGTGGTTAGTATGAAAAGGAGTTGGTCTTGCCAAAACAATTTGAAATTTTGAACTTACTCTCCCTCCCCCCACTTCGTTTTAATATGCTCAACTAAAAAGAACAAGTTCTGCAGCCTCTACTGGACACATTTAAAAAAACAAAAATCAAAAGTAGCCAAAACCACATGACTTTGGACATTTAAAGTATGTTACAAAAATTTTAGAGAACATGCGATACTCTGGAAATTAGGCAAGATCTCACAGCATTTACCATACAGAAACTAGATGAAACATCAGTCTTCCCTTTATGCAATAAGAATTACTAAGCACTTACTATGTGCAAATCAAATTATAACATTAGTACATCAGACTTCACTCTATTAAAGCTGCCCAGATTTATTTCAAGTATATTCTTTGGTTCCTGAGTAAAAATAAATTATTAGGGCAATAGAAATATATATACATATATGTATATATAATATACATATATAATATATATATTAACTTAATTTTTCACCATTAAACTGGGAAATTTTAAGTATGGTGACAAACCTTACTATTCTTTGGATCTATGGCGTTAATACAGGATAGCTACTCAATAAATACTTATTAAAATTGGTGCTATAGTTGCTTCTCAGCCATCCAGTTAACTGTATACATGCAATGGTATTTTTAAAATACGATAACGTGAAAGATAATTTATTTTCGGTTTAGGATCTAATATGCTTTCCAGTGAATATGGGTATGCCAGGAGTTCTGGGTTACACTCTGAAATAAGGAAGTTGCCACAATAAATCAAATTATGTGAGAAAAGTATTCAACTTTTTCTTTGAGGATTCCTCCTCCTACATTTTCTTGGGATATATTAGGACAGGATACCCTTGAGAAGTACCAGTCAGAAAGACCAAATTTGAAGTATCTTATATTGCTTTATACTGCCTTTATGTACCCCGCCCCCCATCATCAGATTTAGTTGGAGGCCAAAGGTGAGAGGTTTGTTCTATATTATTTCTAAAAGGTGCAGACATAGATACATACTACAAAGTCATGTGGAGCATTTAAATATAAATATGCTGTTTCTCTAGTTCTCTTAGAGAGAATCCAATGATTTAAAGGAAGTTTCTGGAGATGTAAACATCTGGGTCTATCAAATTTACTATAATGTCATTTGAAGTCAGTTGCAATTTGCATGGGAACCATAGGAAATTGATTTGTAACAAAAACAACCAACCAAACAAAAAGGAAGGAATGGCACTTTGCTCCCAGATCCTGAAGACAATAATATATTTCTGCTTAATCTTTAGTATATCAGAAAAATTAGTCATCACTATTTACTCTTGTCCAGTGGGTGAAGTTTAAAAAAAATTAGTTTTATGATAAATAATTTAGAGAACGACAGTAAAGAATAACTTTATTAGATACTTAGTAAGAATTTAAGCATCTTACATATTCCCTAGTTTTAAAGGTATGAATGCAACTGACTACTGATGAACTATCATTCACAATTCTGGAAAATACCCATCTTATAAATATTGATTTCAGATTTCAAATGTATTTCTAATGAGTCCTAGTTTATCATTACTTCTGGCTCATTATTGCATTTGCATCTTCAAAACCCAATACTTCTAAAAATATGATAGCTCTTAACTTTTTTAAATTGATAAAGCTATCTTTTCACTATATAACTGTAATTTTTTTCATTTTCTAGATTTATAAGCATTAATTAGAATGGTCATTTTCCTTTGTCATCTTCTCCTTCTAATCACATTTCTGTACAACCTGCATTTGCCCACTTATGAACCATATCAAATAAATTTTGGTGAATTAACATAATAGAAGTTGAAAGAGTACTGACTACATTTCTTTAGCAAAATGGGCTGGTCCAGGTTCTTGCTGCAAATTACTGCAAGGAGAACTCCTTCTTGTTGAATAACTAACTTGATGAGAGTATCCTATTTCCTTTTACTCCTTAGAGATTTATTGTTTATTCATATATTCTTCAGTTTGCAAAAATCATCTAGGATAGTATCATTTGAAGACTCATAATCTGACTCTGCTTATACAATCAATTTCACCATCATCATTAGTTTCTAGAGTGCTGCTGTCTATCTCTTTATATTTGCCTTCTGATATATCATAACTGTGAAATGTCTTCCTCTGTCAGTTTCCTTCTCTTTGTCATTATGGGAGAAAATGAGAAATTCAGAATTCTCAACCACTGTTCAATAAAAGTAATAATACTAATGAAAAACACTACAGGGCAGCCTGGGTGGCTCAGCGGTTTAGCGCTGCCTTCAGCCCAGGGCCTGATCCTGGAAGACCTGGGATGGAGTCCTGCGTTGGGCTCCCTGCATAGAGCCTGCTTCTCCCTCTGCCTGTGTCTCTGCCTCTCTCTCTCTCTCTCTGTCTCTATGAATGAATAAATAAATAAATCTTTAAAAAAAAAAGGAAAACACTACAAAGCTTCTTCTTGAAAGGTAATACAACAACTTGGGAGGTACTTCTCCATGGCACTGCTAACATGGCTTGTGATAGCTTTTATCTCAGAATAGCTTTTCAAGGATGTTTGTATAGCAAATAGAGATAGTATCTCCCCCTAGTACAAAGGTAAGAGTTCTTGTAGCTCTCTTTATAAGACTGGGGTTGCACAACCTCAGGGTTCCTCACTATAACACAAATTCACTTTGTGTGCAACAATAATCTACACCCATGTCCACTGCCCCTATGAGACTTGAGAAGCAAAGGGAAGATGCAAACATGTAGGTAGCTCATGGGGCCTGCTGTGCTGTGAGTAATAGTCTTTTGTCTTGTGTCTTCTTCCAGCATCCATCAAAGTGTGTCAGGATAACCTGGTAAAGTGCAGGTAAGGTAAAATCTCTTCATTTCTTGATAGACTTTGGAAAACACAGTAAGAAAACTGAAATATTATGTAATAGTAATGATTTAGTCCACTTATTGCAAATCCTTCTGTATGATTTCATTATTCTTCCCCTTTCATACTATTTTAGTTTTTTCTAGCATAGTTGGAAACAATTGATGAATAACAATAAAATAATTCCTAGGATGGTGAAACAGGAAAATGTTTTGAGAAAATAAGCTCACCAAGATCCATTATGTATCTTAGATTTATAACATGGTACAATAGACCCATGTGGTATTTGCAAGACAGAATCAATTTTTTCTCTTTGAAATATGAGGAAAATTTCTCTTTATTCTTTGGAAGATATTTGAAAAAGAATAAAAGTAAAAACAACAACAAAAATCAATACTTACCAAAAGGAATGGAAAAACCAAGACTGGGTCCAATTGGTACAGTAAAGATTAAATCACCCTTTTAAAGCTCTCCACCTTTTATCATCTCAGAATCCTCTTTATCTGTTTAGTGCCAAATTTCTCTTCCCCTGGAGCCTTCCTGGGGGGTTGGGGGGGGGTGTCTGATGATGACAGTTCACGACACATGTACAGCACTGCCTTGTGAGAAGACTTGCTTCCCACTCAGCCCACACTTTGAATGGGGAGGTGACTGAATGGTAAAGAGCATGATGCTACAAAGGGGATTAACTCAAAAGTAGTACACGGAGAAACAAGAAATGAGGAAGGCAGGTAATCGACATAACCTTAGTCACTTTGCCAAAAGTAACTTGATTAAATAGCCAATTTTCCCAACATATTGATGTATAAAACAACTTGTTTTGTAACTGTTCATATAGTTTCCAAAAGTGTTGTTTTAATGAACTGGCCAGTTTGTTAAAATTTGTTAAAATCAGAGAATTAGCCATTTGGCAAATTCGTGACTGGGTAAATTTGCCCTTGAAGTTAAGTCTAGCAAATTTAAATTTTAGTAAGATTCTTGAAAAATTAAGGAAAACAGTGTCTGAGAAAGAATCTTATAACTGTTTAACTGTTTTAGTAGACTAGAAAGAAGAAATATTGGAGACAGAATACATAAAACTTTCGGTCAAAAAGGCATGAAATTAAGTCAGTGGAAATGAATAGGACTAAATCCAATAGGCATGAAGACAAAGTAGCACCAGGCTCTAAGAGATGGACCATAAGGCATGTGGACAATGGCCAAAATCAGTGATTTCTCAATCACAACTGCACATTAGACTTATCTGGGGAAGCTTTAAAAAAGACTGAGTCCTATACCACAGGTCAACCAAATCTGGGGGTTGAACTAAAATTACTAGGATTATTAAGTAAGATCTGTAAATCTGTATGTCTCAGAGCTACCATCTGAAACAAGTGAATTAAATTTTGTAGGTAAACTTCATATAACATAGAGTGTCTAGACACATAACTTTTGTGGTGAAACTCACACCAAAATTCAAATGTCCTGATTAATGAGCCTGAACTTTCTAGTCTATACACTGCTTCTGTGACTGCTGAAGGTAACATACACATAAAGGAGGAATATTTTTAAAAATTAGAAAAGGACTTTCCCTTCCGTTATCTCATTTGTTCCTCTCCACAAAACTGTGAGATAAACAGGAAAAGTACTGAGCTCATTTTATCGATAACAGAAAAATTAGGCTCAGAGAAGTTAAATGAGTTGCCACCGTAAAAGAGCCAGGGCTCACAACCAGATCTTCTAACTCCCAGTCCATCAAATTCTAATCATTCTCTCAGAAATTCAGAGGTCACCTGCCTTTTGCCTTTCCCTCTCACTCAACTGTGACCAAATACACTCTTCTCCAAGACTAAACCCATGTTTTAGTTTAAACCATGAGGAGCCTTGAGGTATCATAGAGCAAAACAAGTTTTGAGTTAGAAATGATAGAGAAATACAAATGATGAAAATAGGAAGTTTTCTGAAAATGTAAAGGGAGTACTTCAGAGACTCAAGATGTTTTGTCAGTGAATCTATACTTAATGTGTTTTAGACAGTCTGGTTAATATCTGATGACAATGAAACAAGTCAAGGATGTGTTTCAGTGGCCTTTGCTGTGGATAGGTAAATAGTGAGATGACAGTGAAAACACTAAATAAGCTCCAGAAAACCATTTATGTAATACAGCTATGCAAAATAATTAGGAACAGAGCCTGAAGAGAATAATGAGGGAAGGGCTATTTTGATGGTTTGGCCTTTTACTGTTTGATGTTCAAATATAATGTAATTGGGGGCAATGATAGGTTGAAATCATTCACTAATGTTAAATAATTAATGTAAGACCACTTTGGATATTTATATTAATAGTGCTAATAGTGACAATTTATGCTCTCTCCAGCCTTTCATCTGAGATCAAAGTTTATTAAAAGCCCTAAACAAACTTTATAAACACTTGTGTAAGTAGAATTAGGTTGGTATGCAGATGCAGAAAGTAAAACAGATCAACTGAGGCATTTAATATCACTGAGCAAGCTCAAGACAGAACTAGTAATGCAACCTAGGGGCACGGCAACTCTTTTCTTCAAAATTCAAAAAGAAGAAAATTATTCCAAAGTTGCTTTATAAAACTTTACCAATATATTGAGGGCATATTTTGACAATCCTACATATGGCCCATTAATGTCAATGTCCTTTTTATAAGTCCACCCTTCTTGCCCTACTCAAGGTAAATACAGGATCTGGCTGTTGATTTCCTTCCTCTTCATTGTGCACATTCACCAGACACTTATAAAGTGTTCTTTACTCATGTCTTCATTACTCTTACCAATCACAAGAGTATGTGGAATGGAAAGAACACAGTGTCACTCATCAGGACACTTGAATTCTAGCCCTGGTTTTATCACACTTGGCAATTCATAAACTTCTTTGGTCTCCTGACTGCTTGTCTGTAGGGAAAAGGTTCTGAAAAGGATCTTTAAGACTCCTTCCAGTTGTAATGTTACCTAAAATGTGGGATTCAGGACAGTTGGGACCTAACTTGCTGCACACTGAGAGGTATAAACATGGTAGAGATTCAACAAGTATCTGTTATATAATATTATGTGAGTAAATCAGGTACATTATTTGATAGCAACTATTGGTAAGTTTTTTTTGATAATTTTGATAATTTTGATAAAAATAATTTTGAAGACCAGATTTTTAATTCCTCCTAGACTAGACCAGAGCCTACTAAGGACGGGACCTTTCGCATATCACCTAGCCCAGCCCAATCATTAAAAAAATAAGAAAACTGAAATTTATTTATTTATTTATTTTTAGGAAACTGAAATTTAGAGAGATGAAACAACTTGTTCAGAATCATGTGTCTGGCCATGGTAGATATATGACCAGAACCTAGCTTTTCTCTGAATCAGATGCTATTTTTACCATATCACCATCATTTAAACCAGGCATGTAATAATTTTCAGCTGAAACTTAAAACTGGTTAAAACTAGATACACAAAATGAAAATACCCCAAATCAGCTAGCTTTCTATTTAAAGGCTACTTCAAAAATGTAACACACTATTCCCACCAAGCATATATTAAGGGTATAATACCAATATTTTGTTTTATGGTTAAGTTAGGATCTTAAAAAAAAGACTTAATACACTATTGTTCTGAGATTTCACCCCCATATGTTCTCTTCTAGAAAACAGGAAGTATTCCTTCTATGTATTATATTTTTTTCAGAAAGATACTTCTATTGAGTTTTGTAATATACTCTAGTATTATCTTCACAGTATAAAGCAAGAGTTTCTTATGGAGAGAATGCACTATGTTATTGATAGTAGTTAGAGCAGGGCTATGAAACACCCTGTCTAGCAAGGCAGTGAGATGGGCGGTATGACTACCTATCAGCATCAAATATGAAGCCATCAGTCTGGCCTCCAAACACTGAGCAATTCGATAATATCAAATCCATCTGCTGGTGAAGCTGTATTCATTATATAATTTCTCAATGACATTTTCCCTATGTCACCGTATTTATGAGAAACCTGACAGGGCTGTAAGAAACCATTTTTGCAGGCTGAAGGAAGTCTTACATTTTTAAATTGGTCATCACCTTTTGCCACAAGGTTGCAACTCTGAACACACAGCTTATTTGTCTGAATAGCATTTTCTTTGCTTGACCTTAAATACAGTCATGTTTTAGAAATTTAACCCTTTGAAGATGCCCCATTATTGGAAAACATACATATTTCAATACTGACGAATGTAGAAAACAGGCTCTGTGTTTCAGGACAAGGTGGTGAAAGGAGAATGTCTAGATTGTTTCAACCAAGATCCCTCATGAGAGATTCATGAGGATATTTCCGTTTGCCCTCAATGCGAATATACAGAAGGTAGACTAACATTAGAGCAGTGGGAAACTTGGCAGAACGGGCTAGGACAGGGTTTGTGCAAAAACTTTTTCCGGTTTCAGTTTGAATGGGTTCCCAGGAAGTGTCAAGTTCGAACAAATCCAAAATTTTACAATGTAGCTCAGCCAAAACTGCTGAGATTCACCTGATTCTGGGTCAAAACTGTACAGAGCACACTGCGTTTTATTTGGTGTAAAGCCAATTTGACTGAACCTTTCAGGCAACTTCAATGAGAGGCTCATAGCCTTGGCAAAACCAAAAATGAACCTAGCCTGATCTTTGGTTTTGAAACAGCAAGTTCTGGCTTTACAAAGAGATAAAGGCAAGTTTTACTTAGCTTTAAGATTCTTACAAATACTTAGAAGAAGCACTGCAAATAATTAACAGTTATTTGGCCAGATTTACATACTTGAGTCAGTTATTTCCTGAGCTTAACCAGGACACTTCGGGAAGTACATTAACTCTATTGGCACCATATACTCCTAAGTGCCATAAAGGAGAATTTGGTGTTCTCACAAAGAATGGTGGTCCTTCTTCAACAATGTATGTGCTTGAAGAGTGGATCACACATGTAGGAGGATGAAGCACAATTAGTGCTGGCTCAAGTGGGAAGGAAAGAATTAAAAATAAAAACTCCAACAGCAATTGTCTACTGTAATGGCAGACGTGTAAAGGAAGGATATATAGCGTGACTTGGTGATTTCCACAGAGACACACTGGCATTCTCTTGTACTCTTGGACACCAAGGTCTTGAAGATCTACTGGTGTGCATAGTTCAAATTTGTAGTATTAGTTGAATGAATCCTTTGGAGGTGTGCTAAAGGCCCCAACAGTTAAAAACAAAAAAATAAAAACCATATTTCTACGAGTTTTCCAGTGTTGTGCAATTTTTTCTCAATATAGGTAAATTTATGTATATATATCTCCATATTGCTACAGGTGAGATTTATCCTATCAGTTATACCATCTCTTTTAGTACACACTGAAAACAAGGGAGATTGGATTGTTTTAGGTCACTTGGCTTTGAAAAGTGCATTAAATAATGACAAATTACAGCTATATTATTATACATTTGCTCTAAGTCAATGATTTTCAAAATTTTGAGTAGATACTCCCTAAAATATTTTTTAAAGCTATGTATATCCCTTACCTTCCACCCCCACACATACATTTTTAAGTTTTCTAAATGTTTTTATCATAAATTTAGGTAGCTGCAAAGGATGAAATTTCTGGAATATTGTAAATACTGACATTTTCAAATAAAACTCTTATATTACTCATATAAACTTACCCAGGAAACTTTAAGTACCTCAGTAATTTGTTACCACCATTTATCCACTGACAAAATAACTAAATAAGATCCTCCTTAAAGGACAGAAATTTTATATTGTTCTTTTGCCCTTTGAATTTATTTCCCATCTATTTTTCCCAGCAGACTTTTAACCTAATATAAAAAATATTTATGCTTGAAAGTCCTTTTTATTGGCTATCCTATCATACTTCATCTTCTCTGTAACAAAAATGTATATATACAGAGAGAAAAATTAATTTCTAAAATGCCCCGTGACCATAATGCTCTGTTACATATTTTTATAGCTTGAATTATCATTACAATATTAGGTCTATTAATATTTTTTGAGAAAAATTATTAAATGTAAACTACATAAAGACCCCAAAGCTTCTAAAAGTATATCCCTTGATGGGATGGATACTGCTTTCTCTTCTCCTGTACTCAATTAGCTCATGTACCCAAGGGTAAGTGCTAACTTTTAAAAATAAGACAGGGTTATATTTCATTTGTATTTCTGGGTGTTTTTTTTTGTTGTTGTTGTTTCTATAGATTTAATCACTGAGAAATCTTGTTCACATAAAAAAGTACATGAGAATGAAAGTAGTTTGGTTATAACAATGTCACTCAATTTCTTGAATGCCTTCCTAGTTTTATGGCAAAGATTACATAGTGATCTGTCATCAAAAATTAATTTTAATGATCAGCTCGATTAGGTCCTCTTTCAATTTTGTTGAAAGCAAAGAATTAGAAACCACTTGACTCGCCAAAGGACTGTAATGTGGTTATTAAAGTCATCCACTTTCTGTTTTGGAAGGTATATGAAAGAGGCTTTATTTACCATGACTTGTCAAATGATTACAAGTGTTCTTCTTTTGCTTAGAGGAATTTCATTGAATTCTACATATGCAAAAAGTATTGAGAAAAGTAAAAATCTTGCTACTGTTAATACCATTCTAACAGCCTAAATTTTTAATACTTTCATTTTATATTAACATAACATTATATTTTCATCAAAACCTTAAGGGTTGCAGATTGGCAAAGCTAGTCCTTATTGTCAAACCAATCTGCCAGATCAGGCTTGCTTTTTGGCAGAAAAAAAAGTCTGACTTCATTTCTCAATTCTATAAAATGTGTAAATGTGCCCTCTGTTGACTGCCATTTGAATTATAATTCTAAGACAGATAAATAAATAAGACATGGAGCCAGGTCAAAGTTTGTCACCTGGATGAAATAAGACACTTTCAAGTATTTCTTCCCAACAATCAGTTTTGTTTTCTGGGGCTATACATTCTCTGATCATAGTAGGGTGGTAAAAGAGGTAAGGTCATATAATTGTCATTACTCTCCCTCAACATCAATCAACAATATATGTTGATTTCATAACACCCTCTTCTAATACCTCATATATCTAATAAAACTCTTTATCTTATAAAAAATATATGTATGACTAAGAGGAGCAAGGAGTGTTACCTTAGTGACTTGATTAAAGACGAAATGAAGTGTCCCTTAAGTGTCCCTCCTTTGGCACCCTGAAATGCCTTGGGGAATCTCCCATCATGGAACCCAGGAGAGGTGAAAGGTAGGCCATTCTTTTGTAAAGTGGAAAGAGATTGAATAGGAAAAGTTGGCTTTTTCAAGCAGTCATTTTAGGACTCTGCTCCAAATGCCTATAGAAGCTGAGGACTTAAAGATGAATTCTCTTAAAGCTTTTGGCATCTCAAGATCCCTTGGAAAATATTTGCATACTCTTAGGAGTGTACTGCTCCAGTTTGAAGACTCTAACTCACCAGCTATCTTTGAACATTACCCTCAGGGACAGCATGAATTATTTCATCATAAAATCAGGAAAAAAAAAAGTTCTGCTAACACATTTCCATTCCCTTTGTTTTGGCAAAACGTGTCACAGGCACAAAAGACTGTAAAATATATACATGAAATTTGAAGAAAATGACAATTCTTTGTCATTTTAATTAGCATTTCCCTGTTTATTAATGAACCTGAATATGTTCACATATTTCTTTTTCAACTGAAATTCTTGCTCATATATTTTAACCTCTGCTTTTTTTTGAAATCTGAGTTGTTTCTCTTTTTCTAATTGCTTTGTTGGCAATAAAATTTGGATGGATATAAATTGATTTGGATACAAATCGCTACTCAGCTATATATTTTGCCACAAATATAGTCTAAGTATGCTTTTCTTTTCCCTCTTTTTATGTTGCCTTTTGACTTACAGAAGTTCTTAATTTCAATGTGGTCACATCAGCTAAATCCTTTTGGATCTTTTTAGAGCTTTTTATATAGACAGTAACACTATTTAGAAAATAATGATAGTTTCACTGCTCTGGCATGCATAGTATCTAATAGAAGCTGTGGAATGGGGCATCCTTTTCTTGTTCTGGTCTCAAAGGAGGACTTTCAAAATGCTAAGGTAAGGTTGGCCATTGGGTTTTTTTCATATGATTTAAATTAGTAAATTCTCTTTTATTCTTAGTTTGCTAAAAGGTTTTTGAGGATGATAATGATATCATGGGAGTAAATGCTTCTTATTCATCTACTGGGATGACCATATTAAATTTATTTCTCCTTAATCTGTCACATGGTAAATTACATTGATTGATTTTCTAATATTAAACCAACTCTGAATTCCTGGAATAAACTCAGTTTATTCATGATGAATTATCCTTTTAATACATCCCGGATTTATTTTGCTAATATTTTGTGTATAATATTTTTGCATCCATGTTAATGCATGAAAAGTCCCTTAATTTCCCTTATTTATACTTTCTATGTCTGGTTTTGTCTCGAAGGTTATGCCAACTCATAATGAGTTTGGCATATTCCCTCTTTTTCTAGTTTCTGGAAGAGTTTTTATAAAATTAAAATCATCTGTTCCCATAACATTTGGTAGAACTTATCTAAAAATTTATTTAGGCTTGGTGGCCCTTCTGGAGAAAATTGTAATTGATTAAAAATTGTTGATGATACTTATTATTTTTAAAAATTTACTTATGCTATATTATTTCTTCTTAGTTCTGGAAAATTATATTTTTCTAGGAATTTAGTTATTTCTCCTAATTTGCAAATGTATAATTGCAAACTTATTCACAATACCCTTGTATGTGGTTAAATTCTCAATAGCTATAGTTACAACCACTTTTTCATTCTTGTAGTATTCATTTTCTTTTTAAAGATTTTATTTATTGATTCATGAGACACACACAGAAGCAGAGATGTAGGCAGAGGGAGAAGCAGGTTCCCCACACAGAGCCTGATGTGGGTACTCGATCCCAGGACTCTGGGATCACCGGGATCACGACCTGAGCCAAAGGCAGATGTTCAACCACTGAGCCACCCAGGCGCGCCCCGTATTATTCATTTGTATCTTTTTTTTTTCTTCATCAGTCATGCTGAATATTGGTCATTTTTGTTCTTTTTAAACAACCAGCTTTGCTTTATTGGCCCTGCATGTTGCATGTTTGTTTTCTATTCATTATAATCCTTTCTCTATCTTTTCCTGTCTTTTGCTCTTTTTTTTTTTAAAGGTGTTTGTGTCATGCTTTTAATTTCTTATGTTGGGTGATAAGCTCATTTTTAATCTTTCTTTTCTTATAGAAGCATATAAATCATTAAGTTTCCCCATAAATACTACTTTTGCTGTAGCATTCGTATTTTATAACACAGTGTTGCTATTATTCAGTTCTATGTATTTCATAATTTCTACTATAATTTACTTTCTGACCTTGAGTTGTTTAAAAATTTACTTTGAAATTTCCAAAAGTTGGGCAGCTTGGGTGGCTCAGTGGTTTAGCACTGCCTTCAGCCCAGGGCGTGATCCTGAGGACTCGGGATCAAGTCCCATGTCAGGCTCCCTACATGGAGCCTGCTTCTCCCTCTGCCTGTGTCTCTGCCTCTCTCTCTCTCTCTCCTCTCTGTGTTTCTCATGAATAAATAAAAATAAAATCTTTTTTTAAATAAAATCTTTAAAAAAAAAAGAAATTTCCAAAAGTCTATGGCTTATCTGATTCTTTTTTTGAATCTCAGAGCTAGTTACATAATTCTTATCACTGAATTCTGGCCCGGAAATGGATAGACATAAAATATGCAAATTCTAGTTTCTACTAAAGGGAAGTTATGTGCTCTCCCTTTCTTTCTTTTGTTCTCTTACAATGCAAATATAAGGGCTGGAGGTGGTATAGGCATCTTGGATCACAATGGGAAGCAGTATTTTGAGGAGAGATAGAGGAGCAAAAAGACAAAAGTAGCCTGTGTTTCTGACACCATGTCTGTCATAGAAACCATATATTTGGATTGTTAGACAAGAGAGAAATAAATTTCTATCTTGCTTAATCCACTATTACTTTTGGAGTTCTCTATTAACTAAAGTCACACCTAACTCTAATATGAAGGTGTGTGATTATCATAGTATTAATGAAAATGAAATTAAAGACAGATTTGAGAGTCGACATGAAAAACTCCATCTGTATCTCCAATCTGAATTGTCTTATATTCCTTTTGAGCTTCCTCAAATGACTTACTGCACTGTCTCTATCTCCTCTTCACCCTTGACCTCCTACTTAGCAAGTTCACTAGTTCCCTTCTCTAAACAAGAGCATCCATTTAACCCTGCCTTTTTGGCACCAAGTACCCAATCCCTAATTTTTGGAGCACATTTCTAAAGTTGCAATATCTCCAACATGCACTTTCCTCTATTCCTACCCACAGACTTTCTCCACTGCACTCTGCCCTGCACGGAACTACAACATTTGCATTCCTACACACCATATTTACTGCTCCACAAGCCCTGATTAGAAACCATTAGTGGCTCCCTATTGGCTAAATGGCCATGCTACCACTTTAACTCTTGTAGTAGTAGGTAACTGACAGAATGCAAATAATTTTTGTTCACAGACATGCAAAAAAATGTTGTCTGGGAGGTTCAATTGATTTTCTTCATTTGGAAGAAGCCAGTTTTGCATCAATTTTAAATTCACTTCAGCACTATAGTACCTACATCTGTGTGGCTCTTTGCTCCTTTAAGTCACTTGTAACATATTTCTCATTCTCTCATTAATTAATGAGTTAAACACATGTGTCATGATTTCATTTCATATTTGTGTAAGAACCATGATTTCATAATTTTACTTTTTTTTGAAAAATATTCTTTTAACAAACTGTTTATTCCTTACTATCTTCAAAGTTTGATTGCAGCCCCAACATGGGATGCTTTCTCTAGCTCTTTCTGCCTGCAACAACTAATTCTTCACATTTCAGAGATGAATCTAATCTCCTCCATCATGTCCTTGTTCCTACAAAATGCATCGTGTTTTATTCAGGTGGTGTAGACACTGTATTTTTATCTTATATAATTAATTTATTTACATGTAAGTAACTTCTCTCCTCAATGAAAGTACAGGTTCCTTGAGAGAACTGATCACAGATTTTTCTTTTCTTCCCTTCAGCGTCAACACAGTGCCTTATATAATATCAAATAAATATCCACTGCTATGTCTTATCCATGGCTCATCAACTGGGGCTATCAGTCTAGATTTTTTTTTCAGGTTTTATTTGGGGAATCAACCTGCTTTATTTTGGCTGAAAGCTGGTTCCTTCCTAAAAATTCACATTAAACTTTAATGAGGATCATAAGAGCTTTTGTGAAACATCAAATAAAGTATAATACTAATAGGAAAGGCTAGGGAAAGAAAATAAATTGATGGGCTTCTGGGGAATTTTTTCCCTCAACTACTGAACTGGTTCTGTATCTACCTCTATTCACAAAAAGTCTTATGTGAGGGTCATATATGCACAGTTTGGCCTTCATTCTCCCCTTCTACAAATGCTTATACATTGTCCAATGTATATAAGGAGTTTTTGATAGCCTCTGGGATGTTCTTGCAAATAAAATGGAATTTCTAATCCAAGAAGTTTACCTGCTAGTGAAGGAGAGGGAAAAGTTGAGGAAGAGGAGAAAAGTGGACACATGAACATGACATAAGCATTTGGATCACTGGTGACAAGCCAAAAAATCCGTGTTCATATTGAGGAAAAGACCATCTTATTTTCATGTATTGTAAGTACTGAACCTTTCAAATCTCCTAATGAAACAATGAAATTTCAAACTTTTACAAATTTCTAACACCATAACATACATCCTGCATTCAACACTTTTTATGTTAATACCAACCCAACCAAATGTAAACCACCAACACTTTTATATGGTTTAAGTGCTGAGTGGTGAGAGACAAATAAATGATCTTGAGATTACTTTCAGCATATTTGATTTTATGAACTATAAAACACTTTACCAGTTGAATAGTCTACCAAGTGTATTAAATATGCTGCTTATAGTGCCATATGAAGTCAAAGAACTTCATAATATTTGAACATTAACATTATTACTAAGCATTTTCATTTTTATGGTTTTACTTATGATAATTATTTCAAATTAAAACCATCTTGAGAAAACTGCTACTTTAAAAAACCTCGTCCATTTAATCAATTTTATTTTACTCATGATGATTTTTTATTTTTACCTTAATTCCTAAAGGAACCCTCAGAATAAGGCACTTAAAATCATACTCCATAGTACTTTCAGTAAAGAGATTATATAAATACAAGACTAACAAATGCTACTAAAATTTATAGGCTTCTGGTTGTTGTTTGTATAATTTTCAGTTTTGCACAGCATACTGGTATAATTAAAATGATTAAATAAGAAATAATAAGCAATCACATAATGATAACCTAACATTTGTTTGGCCCTAATTATTTTCACATATATTTTGCCTCTTAATTCTCACAATAACCTGACAAAGTAAGTTTAATTATTATTATCATTTTTACAGATGAAGGAATCAAGAAAGAAACGACTTGCTAAATGTTGTATAAGTGGCATTTTGTATGCTGAACCCAAGTCCTCAGTCTCAAAATTTCTGTTTTTGTTCATACTTTTAAAAAGACCATTTAATTCACAAGCCAAATTCTGTTGGCAAGACACCTCCTAAGGGTAAGTAAAATATATGTGGAAGAACACTAAACATTTTATTCACCTACAATGTCATCATACTGAAACTGAGAAGGTCAGTGTAATTTCCAAATGGCCCAGTTAAATCTAAGGAATAGATTATTTATCCACTAGAGTCTGGACACTGTCAATCAAAATCACTTGCTTACACAGGACTAAAATGTGCTCCATTAGCATCTTTCCATTTCTTACATTCACAAAATAAATATTTTATTCTTTATTGGCCACATTGTTTAAAGGTTTCTTATTTTTTTCCTGTTCATTAAAAACATAAAAAGAAAAATCACCACTAGTCCCAAGTCATTCTTAATATTTTGTGTGCTTGCTTTCTGAAAGTCTTTTTTAACACAAAATATTCAATATTTGTATCATACTGTTTATATACCTGTAGATTCGACTGCCCTCTCCCCCCATATAACAGCATGACAATATTTACTTTTGAAAAATATGACTTTTTATGGCCGAATAATCTTTCATCGTAAGGTGGTATCATAATTTATTTTATAATTCTTCCAATTCACGTGGTTTTTATTACAAAAAGGTTTATTTATAAAAGTAATATAGTATTTTATAAAACTTGAAAAAATAGAGAAAGGAATGAAATCACAGTCCTAACTTTGGTCTAACAAGTCACTTGCATGAGTTTTGCTCAGTCTCTTCTATTCTTTCATTTATTTACTTCTTTATTTGAGAGAGAGCATGCTAGGGAGCATGAGTGAGGAATAGAGGGAGAGGGAGAAACAGATTCCCCACTGAGCCGGCAGCCTGATGAGGGGCTAAATCCCAGGACCCTGATATCATGACCCAAGCGGAAGGCAAATGCTTAACCAACTAAGCCACCCAGGTACCCCAGTCTCTTCTACTCTTTATTCATATGCCTATCACTGAAATACACATGATTTTTTTTCCAATTTGTTTTCTATTATAAGCCTTTTCTATAATCATAGTGGCATGTTGGGTAGAAAGTCCACACTTTATCTAACCATTCATTACTATATTGTCAAACAATAAGCTGCCCCCATTTTTTCCTAAAATCATTTAAAATAAATAATTTCACAATAAATATTACAAGTGCATAGTCTTCACATTCATGCATCTTAACAAATTTATTCTCTAATGCTAGACTCCTACAAATAAGATTATTGAGAAAAGGCTGACCAGCTTTTAACATTATTTTGGTTATTTGGGTATTGGTGAAAACAATACACAAAAATACTGAGGTTGAATATCTGCACTTCAAAGTATAAACAGCATCCCAATCTCAGCTTTTGATCAACCAGTCCTTTTAGTGATTGGGAAATACAGATGCAAATATATAGTATATTGATTACATTTAAACTGATTACATTTTCCATAGATTAGTACATTTTAGGATCATCAGTCTTGAAAGAGCAGTGAACACTTAAATATGTACATTTTTGTTTTTTCTCTTTTTTCACTTCAAAAATCTGTATCCACATACCTTTCAGGTATAGTTTAGTTTATTTTCCCCTTTGAATCCTAAATGTAGTTTTAGAAATGCTTTCTGGAACTGCTTCTTTTGGGGAGTGATCTGAAATCCCCTCAGGACACAGCAGTAATTCTGACAGAAGGAGGAAAAAAAATGCCCCAACTTACCGTTTCTAATGCATTTACACGGTCCTGCAAATAAAGCATAATGCAGAATTATTAAAACAAAGCTATTAAAAATCACTTCAAGTTTACTCAACTTTCAGATTGTCTACTTATCCTCTATTAATAATAATGTTTTTGAAAATCTTAAAAAATGAAAACTCCTACTCAGGATGATATCTACATTAGAGTCATGAACGGATCACTGTACTTATCTCAGTTAGCATTAGGACCGCAAGGTTTAATGGTAAATATCATAAACTCAAGTACAGTAAATCACTTTTGCATTGGCAAAATTATCTACTTAAGGACTTATAAGTATTACATACATTTGAATATATGAACAACTAGATGATAGTAGTGACATAAAAAAAGACTTTAGCACACATACCAGCTCTCAGATACACACCACAAAACGTGATTTGGAAAGTAAAGTTCAGACATAAGAATAACTCAATCAATTAAAATTAAGAAGTAATTTTTTAAGTGAAATAAGGCAGGAAAAATAAACAAGAAAGATGTTACATGAAGCCAATCTTGAAGTCAGATGGACCTTCTTCATCTATAGTATCTTTGAAGGTTTCACAGAAATCTGGGTTTTAAAAAGGGTAACTGACAATATTGCTAAAAAGCTAAACGATTAAGTAATGGTTGCATTCTCAAAACGGATCGCTGGATTCTCAACTCCTTTCAGAGCTGACAGCTACATACAGGAAGTCTTTACCAATTAAAAGAGGCTGAATTTGACAGAGGTGAGTCTAAAGATTTAAGAAAATAGAAAGCCATCTTTTTTGAGAAGATCAAAGCCACTTTTCCTTCTCTTCCTTCATTTTAAGCAATGGGAGGAGATGTGTGAAATCTGGATTTGCTTTTTGTTTAATCAAAATAATCATTTGTCCTAAGAGGCAAACGGGGAAACTGCTAGAGAGAGCTATACTCAGCTCGGCTCTCTTGGAGTCTTACAGGGACTGAAGTGGACTCAGGACACTTAGGAGCAGCAAGAACTTGGCACTCACTGCCATACTCCCAGTCTTACCTAACATAGAGAGGCCTTGCCTTTGAGGACTTCCACAATCTGACCTCATACCCTCAGACTGGGAAACTGAGTTGAACATTTCTACCTTTTAAACATTTTGCTATCTGGGTACACGTTAAATGAATATATTATGCAAAATCAGCCCAAAGCAGACTGTTCTTAGCAATATAATCTGTTTAATTGCATACTCCCAGTCTTACCTAACACAGAGAGGCCTTGCCTTTGAGGACTTTCACAATCCAACCTCCTACCCTCAAACTGGGAAACTGAGTTGAACATTTCTACCCTTTAAACATTTTGCTATGTGGGTACAAGTTAAATGAATATATTATGCAAAATCAGCCCAAAGCAGACTGTTCCTAGCAATATAATCTGTTTAATTGCATTTTGTTGGCATACTTGAGAGAACTTCACCCGTGCCCCCATAATTTTCATGAAATAACTGCTGTTTTGTTGGTGACTTGTATACTGTCACTTTTGAATGCTTCATAATAAATGCATATAATAATGCCTCAAGGGGGCTTTGATCTATTGTTACCAGGCATCTAATTCACAGTCCATCTGGGACAAAACCATTCAGCAATGCTTTATCATCCTTTGCAGATTGAACAGAAGAACCTCATTAGATACCTTACAGAGACAGAAATAGCCTTTGGGCAGTATCACATTTATGTGAACCATCTTGGAAGGCTTAAAATATTTACAGCCACTTATTTGGGCCTTAAGTTTCCCCCATACTATATATTTATGGGCTCATATTATTTAGGATTAGCACATTCTCAAAGCAAACATACTAGTTTTAAAAGCACACATAAACTAGTTTGAAATCAGAGATTTCATATGATGTCAAAACAGCAGAATTAAATTTTGTCTGGCTTAATTCAGATCTCAGTGTTTGGCAAAGATAAACTGATATAATTTACGTATCAAGATCTTCATTTTACTTGAATATTTGTTACAATATTTTAAAAGAAATACACACCATTACAGACTGCATCTTCGTATGCTCACAGAATTTATGTAATGAAATCCTAATCCCCAATGTGAGGGCATTTTAGAGATCGGACCTTTGGGAGATAATTAGTTCATGAGGAGTCCTCATGATGGGATAAGTGCCCTTATAAGAAGTGACACAGAATGTCTGTTTCTCTTCTGCTCTCTGCCACGTATGGATATGATGAAAGAAGATGGCCATCCACAGCCAGGAAGAAGGCCCTCGCCAAGGACTGAATCTGCCAGCATCTTGATCTTGGACTCCTTCCTCAGCCTCCGCAACTGTGAGAAATGTTCGTTGTTTAAACTACCCAGTCCATGGTAATTTGTTGTAGCAATCCATGCTGACTAAGACATGTGCCTAGTCTTTAAGACTATGAACACAAATGATCAGAGAAAACTCCATTTTGTTAAAATATAAAGATGAAGAAATGATTTACTCCAATACAATTTACTTATATCGTTTCATCTATAACCTACTTCATTCCAAATTGGTACTGAGATAGCTTTCTATGAAAAATGTAATATGTTATCAAAATGAGGACATTAGGGCAGTAGGCAATTCAGTTCATTAACCTGAATTTCAATAATTCAATTTGCTAATCAACAGCAGCTAATAGAATACCAGCCATCGCTGCAAATTAGGGAGCTTCGTCTAACTTGTACAGTGTAGGCTATCGATACAGAAGAAAGGCTATCGATACAAAGAAACTACTCCTAGTCTTTATGAACTTAACTTGCTAACTTGCTTTTAAAAGTTAAGAAATGCTTTGAAAATTTAAATGGCTGACTTCCTTTTTGGCAGATAAGGTTATTATAATTCTGTATATAAAAGAATTAGGCTACTGCAAATATTTATTCTCAAACAAAATATCTCCACACTTCCTTTCTTGTTCTTCTTATTAAAATAAAGGTAACTTAAGCCAATACCGTGGCACTCATACAGCCCATGAAACAAATGCCAGTATATGCCTTAGAATGAACATATAAGTACATCACAGTAAATTATATTCTTCTTTACCTCTTCCACTCTAACCAGAAGTGCAGTGTTTTGTTGTTGTTGTTTAATCTCCAATTTTCATTTCAACAGATTTTATCTTCAAACTCAATCCAAAAGTTCAACACTCACCCACACCTCCTACTGTGAACACACACTCCCATGGAAAATAAGAAGACTGCATCAGACATTCTCTGAGGCTATTTTCTAATATTATTATCTACAAATTTTCTTTATTTTCCTTTTTAATTTTATTTCTGCTCTTGTTTTTGTTTTTGTTTTGTTTTGTTTTTTTAGCCCAAACTGTCTTCTGCCAGAACCCTCCTAATTACTTTCAAGTTTATCTCAACTCCTCTAATCTCCCCAGATCGCTAAGCATACAGTAAGAGCCCTGATTTGCAGTGATAGGAACTCATGCTCTGTGGTCAGTTTGGGTTCCCCTTATTGTCTGGTGACCTGTAGCAAAGGAAAAGAAGTGGAGTGAGAAGCCAAATTGAAGTCAATGCTTATGTGGTTGGAGTGGGAACTGAAGCATAAACTTTCAGATGAAAAAGAAGGTGTGCAAAATACTTCCATACTTGGATCCTGAACAAAACTGGGACATTAAAAGGGGGGTGGGAAGGTAGGAGGAGCCAAGAGGGCAGAGAGCCTCCAAAAATAGTGAAGATGCTCTCACTAAAGTCATGATATTTCAGGTGGTTTTAATACCAGTCATTCTTATTTTTTTAGTCAAGGACTTTGAGAGTCTGATGAGACTTGATCTTCTCCCCAGGAAAATGTACATTATCCACAATATACACATAATTCTGCAAACACTTTGAGGACAACTGCAGACTCTCAGAGGCCTTCGAGTCCTTTTACCACAAACAAAAACACTTGAAATAAGATGTTAGAATATTATATAAACAAATTATTTTGTTAAGCTGAATCTATTGATTTCTCCTATATGAAGTATTTCTGGATAAACAACACCTATAAGAAAGAAATAATTGGGAGTGGAAGGCTAAACAAAAATCAAAGGAAATGTAGCTTCAACGTTTTGGAGAAAAAAGTTCTTAGGGGGGAAAAACCTATTTTGTTGCTATTGACTTTTTATGACTGTTCTTTCATTTCATCTAAGGAGGGGAATGGTCTAAGAAACAGCTAAAATGGAAACAATTAATGTTTACTCTAAAAATTATATACATACTCACTGTACAGCCACTGAGTTCCAATGTAGAGTGTTAGCTATTCTTTACAATGTGAATATTACACACAATTTTTGAGTATCAATAATGCTGCTAAACAACACACTGTAATTCATTCTGTGCTTGGCAGATCAGGAAGGGAGAGGAATATTTTGGAAGAGGTCTACAACATATGTACTATAAAAGATGTATTTTAACTTTTTATGATGAGGTTAGTAACCTGCCTTGAGCTGTATATGTACCCCTCTTCTACTTGGTCACAAGGTTGTACATTGGAATTTATAACCGAACCGAGACAAATATATTAGCATCACTGGAGATGGGCAAATATTTGCAGGCTAAGTTAGGAAACGAGTGCTATATGGATTGCTGGTATCTGAATCCCTGATCATTAATGGTTTGATTCAGCCAAGCCAATCAATGAGACACATTGATTCATCCATCCCATCTAAGAGAGAAATCAGAGGCCTTATAGGTCTAAATAATCAGAGTTTTGCCTCTGGTAAGTATAGCTGAACAGGCCTGATGACTTCATCACAATAATACAGCATTTTCCACTGACCTATGAAAACATACAATACTGGTATGAGGATATAACAAGAATCACTCTTCCAAGTCTAAGGATCTTTAAGAGCACAGAATAATTCTGGAAATTTCTCTGGGACTGAAGATCAATGATAGACAAATAATTTTCAAATTATTGGGACTCCCTCCATTACCGTTCCAAAAATAAAAAACCTTTCTGGTGAAAGAAAAATCCACTTGGCTTCACCCAGAGATACCACTGTGTGGCATTTTGCCTGTCAAATGTTAACTCTGTTTAATCAATGCTCACACTTTATTTGCTACTTCCTATATAAATGATATAAAATGAAATACAAGTATGTGCAGTTTTTTCTCTATGAATTTCCACATGGCAATATTGTCAACCATTTTTTAATAATTAAAAGATCTGGAAATAATTCCAAATATATTCTTTTCTAAAATTCAAGATATTAAAGTGAAAGAAAGGAAAAGGCCTTTTATTAGTCATCACAAAAAATGAGTGTTTCACATAGTGATTTAAAATAAATTAAAACAACTGCAAACAACCTTAACATTGCAACACCAAGAAAAGTTTTAAAATATAGCATAAGTTGACTTTGAATACACCAAATTAATCAATAATCTATATGTAAAATTGTGTTATCTATTAAAAGGTAAAATTACACTTAAGACAAAATTGAGAACAAGTGGCATGAGAGCAGCATGCAGTGTTTTCCCAACCATCCAGAGTTCGTTTTACCCATCAGTTGATACCTGTAATCTATCCTTATTAATTTATTTCACTAGCTGCTTAAGTGTCCTTTTTAAATAATCCACTACAGGATTTGAAACAACAACACAGAAATACTGAAAACTACAGCAACACATCAAGATTTTGTCTAGAAAGCTGTCAATGACCAACCTCCCCTATCTCCACACTCCCCATCATTTTGACTTATCAAGAAAAGCCAGTTTAATGGGAGGTATCATTTCTTAGCCTAGAGGGAGTACCCAGTAACATTCCTTGTTGCACCTGCTTTTTACTTAGGGTATGGCAAATCCCTAATAGAATCAGAAGCAGGATTTATGAATAGAGTCAAAATATGTGCTCCATACTTCTGATCTGTTCTTTCATCCACTACCACTGTCATGATAGAGACTTAAGACAGCCACGCCTCTGTAGAGTTCCTCAGCAACACTCTCAGGTTGCATTTTTGCTTTGCAGTCTTGCTAGGAGGCAATCATCAACCCTTCTACTTTGACACTGTTTGTGTTATGGTTTGACCCTGTTCAGAGAATCTGAGATTGCACTTGCACCGAAGTGGGATGTGTGCATGTGTCTGTTGGGGCATTTAGTGGTGCAGGGAAAATGAAGAGAAAGACAGAGAAATGGGGCTCTGTTGTTTGTTTCAACAGATTTCCCACTGGAAAATGGATCCTGAGAGGCAAAGTAGGGTTTTGCTTTAAATCCCTGTAAACGCTTCCAGTCAACTGTATAAAACTAAAACCAAAAAAATCTCAGATTTATCCTTTATGTTTCAGATCACGGAGAAAAGCCATGAGGTTTCTTTTTTTTTTTTTCCTTTAAAATGAAGAATCACATTAAGACTCTTCTTTCATGCAATGTTATGTGGTGCACAGGTGCCTAGAGGGTAAGACTACAAACAAAACAAAGGGCAAAATATACAGAATCTTCCTCCTCCCAGAACTGTGCAATTCCACAGTGAACCTGTTGGTAACAGGTAACAAGAGTTCCGTGAATGACATCTAAACCAGCGAACAACCAAAAATTATTTGCAAATAACACAAAGGCTATGATGGTGGTTAGGGGCAATGCAAATAACAACCAGTGTCATTAAAGATGGACTGTCCCCCAAAAGAGATGTAGGCACAGAGTTGAATAGTAGGGGGAGAAAGGCAACAACCCAGAAACCAAAACACCGTATTTTTCCCCCAAAGATTTACATTTTCAAAAATAAAGTACATGTCTCCAGTGGTGAGGTTAGTCATATATCAGCTGAATATGCTCTGAACTCATATGCAAATCTTAGTGCAGCAGTGATTATGGCATAATTTATGAGTAGGTTTGTGTCATGAACAACTTGTGGAAAACAACAGAGTATGCTTTTTTTTTTCCCCTCAGGGTATGTATCTAACTGTCACCAAACATAGTTGGCCTAATGAGACTCCCTAAGAATAACATCTTCTTTGAATCCCTCAAGGGCACACATTTTCCAGACCTCTAGGAGAAGATTATTCACAGAGAAACCCACATAACCATGGAACCCACTATCCCAATCTCCTTCTTCCTGAATATTTGAATCACAGCACTTGGTTGGTGACCATCATGCATGTCACAAGCTGAGTCGTTAAATGGTACAAGCAAACAGTCCACTTTGGGAATTCAACTGCTAACCTTTGAGCAGTTCCAATAATTAACATCTCAAATTACATGTAGTCATTTATTCGGGTGTTTTCAGGAATTAAAGCACAAGGAACAAGTCTTAGAGGCTCTCTTACCCTTATTCCCATATTCCTCTGTGAGCTCCTATATAGTTACCTCTCACTGTTCTATATTAAAGACGATTGATAAGGATAATCAGACATAAGCAGACTATTGAAAAGGATAATCAGACATAAGCAGATGGTTTTAAAATAATGTAGTTGGCTGACATGAGTTAGGTTTTTCTTGCCTCCTACTCAGTTTGACTGAGATTAAATTATTATTAATCCCCATTTCCTGACATACAAGCACAGGTGGGAAGGGAAAGATAGTTAAAGGACTTAAAGCTAACCTCAAGTTATCTGTACTCTGGCCATCAATGGTGCACTATTCTTAGTATCCAAGAAAACTGAGGAAAACCCCCAAAAACCTAGTTTCTAGTTACACTTAGGAGATGCATACCTGAAGGCTGACTTACCCTGCATGTCCTAGAATAAAGTAGACATATTTTGACTTTCAGTTCTAAATACCCTAAATATTCCTACCTATGAAATACTTAACTGCTTTTTCTTCAAATTGAGCTTCATTCTGATTTTTCATTGCAGTCTGACTAGCATCTTCCCATGGTGGAATTTTAAACAGTTGCTTTGGCTGTTTAAAAGAGATGTGAGTAAAGAAAAAGTTGGAAAGCTCTATTGTCTTAAAATATTCAAAAGCACTATAGTCATAGCTATAAAAATAACACCAATTAGACTATAATAATTTCTACTTAATTTTTAATTTCTGTATTTAGAAAGTGATATCACACTGTATTCTTAAAATGTTTTCCCCAAATAATCCCTTACCCAACTTAAACACACAAATTTTAGGGAAATCATTACTTGAAATATAAAGGATTTTATTCTTCTATATTCTTAAAGGATTATAGAGCTACAATTCATTAGGATTTTAGAGCTCAAGTATCCTCAAACTGTCATGCTTTCTTTCACACATTCCTAGAAGTAACTAATCCTAAATTTCAAACAAAGTCTATACATATAATAAATAAGGTGGGAGCTCACTAACGGACATACCTAGGCAGTTTTAACTGGTCATGAAATCTAATTTTAGCCCTCACAACCTTACCTGTGGATAATGCAGTGCTGATGTAATATAATTTTAGGAGTTCAGGAAGGTCTGCTTACTCAAAATTATGCTTTCCTTCCATTTGCAAAATTATTAAAAATTCTACCAATAGAAATTTATTCTTTGCCTCTCCCTATTCCAGTTCATCTTTCAAAAGGCAAACAATCTTGGGATAGAAAGCCATTAAACTAGTTCATTCTAAGGCAGGGATCAGCAAAGTAGACCACTGTAACCTGTCACTTGTTTTTATAGGCCCACGAACTAAAAATGGTTTTTACACTTTTATTTGGCTAAAGAAAAATCAAAGTAAGAATAATATTTTATAACATGTGAAAATTACGTGGAATTCAAATTTTAGTTTCCCTAAATAATTTTTATTGGAACACAGCCCACTCATTTCTTTACATATTATCTATAGCTGCTTTCATTCTGTAATGGCAGAGGTGAGTGGTTGGGAGACAGCAGATAGCCTGTAAAATTGAAAATATTTAGAATCTGGCCCTTTACAAGAAGTTTGGCAACCCTTTGTTCTAAGGTGTCAGTATCCTATAAGAATTACTTCCTGCTTCACAGAGGGAGGTCATCCTATAGCAAAATAACCTCTGTCAGTTTCCAGAAGGAGAAGATAAGGTGAAACACACAGACAAGGGGCAAGAAAAGACAACAGGAACCAGAAAACTTTTACCCAATTTTTAAACTTAAAAATAACATTGTAAAGTTGTATATGTATAAATGCATATATCCAGAATATAAATCATTCCTCAGGCCATAAAGGTATTTTCTCTTTGTCCTTTATTCCTTTTATCTATCATTTTTTTCCTTCCTTCCTCCCTCTCTCTCTCTATCCCTCCCTCCCACTTATTTAATCCATCCACATTCATTCACATTTATTGAGGCAGACAGTTTGTTGAACATTGGTACATAGTTATCAACAAGAAAGATAAGGTCTCTCTGCCTTCATGTAGTTTACTTTCCATAGAAGACAAAGACATAAAAAGATATTCCAAAACCATGATGGGGGGGTCAGGGCAGAGATTTACTTTAGACAGGTTAGTCAGATATCCATGAAGAGGTGACATTTCAGCTGAAACTCAAAGGATGAAAATGAACCATCACTGAAAGAGCTAAGGGAAAAGCATTAGAGAGAGAGGAAGTAGCAAATGCAAAGGTCCTGGGACAGGAAAAGGGTTTGCTTAATTTCAGGAATAAAAGGGACACTAGTGTATGTGTTGTGACTGTTTACAAACAGTCCTTTTAAAGTACCAGTATCATAAAACCCAATACTATTCATTAAAAGTTTATTATTTGCTGAAAATATGTTTTCATTTAATGCTTCCCCAAACTCTGAATAGGTGAATATTATTAATTTCATTCATTTTAAAGTCAGAGAGATAGACTCAAAGATATTAAATGTATTGAATTCCACACTGGGATTGAGTTTAGACTGTAATCCAGGTCCACGTGACTCAAAGGAGTCCATACTAAATCTCAAAAACAAATTAAAATCCACATTTAAAAAACTATGTATATATTTGTCTATATAGATGATGCCTTTTTTTTATTACCACTAGGGCTGTATTTTGTGTGTGGTGAAGGTTAGGGTGTACACTGGAAAACTATTTTAGAGCCTCTTTCTTGAAATTACACATGCCAGAACCTTATGTTTAACAGGTATCAGGTGATGGTATAACAAAACATACTACATGACAATACAATTTAATGTTCATATAAAAACCATTATTTCTATACATTCTTATAGTAATTTCTCATATAATCAGAGGGATTATACTTTTGCCATACACCTTTTTCTTTTTAAAGATTTTATTTATTTATTCATGAGAGACACACAGAGAGAGGCAGAGACACAGGCAGAAGGAGAAGCAGGCTCCCTCCAGGGTGACTGATGCAGGACTCAGTCTGGAAACCCTGGGATCATGACCTGAGCCAAAGGCAGACACTCAACCACTGAGCAACCCAGGTGCCCCCATACACCTTTTTAAAGTAAGTTGCAACTGCTTCTGACTTCGTAGTCTGACATTAGGCCAGCTGAAGTACACACAGCCAATACCACTGAGGAACTATCAGAAAAAAAGATAAAGAAAAGCAAAGATCTAAACTTAATTAGCTGTAATGCTATACAGCTAACTGGCACCTCTATTGTACTGGTCTCCCAATTCTTTCAGGTCTGGGCTGCACAAGTTAGATTCATTACTAAGCTCATAAATGGCCTCTCCCCCCCTACCCTTGTTTTACTGGTGACAAATTTATTAGTTCTTTTCTAACAGAGAAATGAGAACTAGGGATTTCAATTACTCCCAGAATGTAGTAAAGGCATGGAACCTCTTGTAGGTAATATTTTTCTATTCCATTTTATGAGCAAATATGGAAGTACTGTTAATAGACATTAAATGTTATTTATTAGCATGCAAATAAGACTTCACACTTTTAAAAGTAAACATTAAACTTCTAGCAAACTACATTTAGAAGAATAAGTATAATGCAGATACTCTGGAAAAGGAATGCACTTCAGAATCAATTTTTAAAAGCCCATATCATCACTGATTATGATAAAAAGACAATGATATGAGGAGATGTTTATTACTCATTCTTTCAGCTCATTTTAGTTTTATCACTTTTTGCACAATTTAAAATTTATGCAAACGTTTTCAATGTTGCCTTTAATTTTTGCCAGAATATTTTGAACCTGGTTTAAAACTGAAATTGAAGAAGCCCACGGAGGGCTTTAATAACAACTTTCTTTGGTCTGTTTATTTAAAACATGATGAATAAGCAAAAAGAAAAGGTGCAGAATGGAAAAAGAAAAATGATCCCTTCTCCTTCCTAGAAGTGTTTGAGATTACTGGATTGTTCATAATCTTGCACCAGAATTAAAATCTTCCCCCCACATGCGAACCAAATACACACACACACACACACACACACACAAACACACACGACACTGCCCAATTACCATATGTGTAAGCTAACAGCCTAAGAGTTTGTAAATAGTTTTAAAGTTAATAGAAAGAAAAGCAGTAAGGAGTTTCACTAACATTAGTCCTAGTATTGCCTGATTTATTTAATGCACTTTCAACAAATCATTTAGCTTCTTATAGTCTGTTTCTTGAGAAGGTAAAGGGGTTAGTATTTTACCACATGAAATACTTAGTATGTTTTTTAATGAATTATTCTCCTAGAAGAAAAAGATGGAAGAAATTCAAAGAAGGAAAGGCCAAGAAGCTAAACAAACAAACAAAAGGTATGGAAACTACTTTCTCTATAAGCTCTGGAGGCATGTAAGTACAGTAGTACAGAAGACAGGCAGATTCAGGTATAAGTACTAGCCCTGCCAACTGCTGGCTGAACAAGCTATGAATCTCCTTTATTTGTAAAATGAAAATAGCAGTATTTATCTTATAGAAATGTTGCAAGGAATCAATAATATATATTTAGAAGTTTCAGCACAGTGTATGTCACAAAAGCATAGTCTGGCACCATGGGAGTGATCTTTTTTCTCTTTTGATACACAGACATCACCCTTTGGGATCGAGTTAGCAAAATCTTGACAGGAACTAACAAGTACTAGATCAGTATTTTGTAATTACTGAAACATACTATTAGAGAGTTTTTAAGAACCCAGTTCGGGGAAATCTTCTCTAGTGTTTCTTAACATTCTGGAAAATGTGCCAAATGGGGATGGGAGATAGCCCTAGAAGTGAGAACTCTAGTTTCTTTCAATGATGTTCTATGCTTCTATATAATGATCTATACAAAGATCTAATACTTAGAACCTCAGAGATTTGTTTTACAATCAATGGAAATGGTTTCAACCAGCAACGTATTATTGCTGAGCATCTGTTCCCAAATCTGTGGCACACTATAGTCATCCCTTAGAATATTCTTTTCACAACTGTCATTGTCATCAAGAGACAGAAGACAAAATGGAGAATGAGGTGTTAAGGCCTGAATGTTTGTGTCCCTCCCTCACAAAATTTACAGATTGAAATCCTAATCCCCAATTGTGGTATCTGGAGATGGGGCCTTTAGCACATGACTGGTCATGAGGGTAGATCCATCATGAACAGGATGGTGCCCTTAGAAAAGATTCAAGAGTGTTCCTTCTCCTCTTCTTCTCCTGCTACGATCAAGGAAGTGGGGCCAGATACTGCATCTAAATCTAACATAACTACTGAAAGCATGGACTGAATCTTCCTTGATCTTAAGACTTTCTAGCCTCCAGAACTGTCAGAAATAAATATTTCTAGTGTAAGCCACTCAGTCTATGGTAGTTTTGTTATAGCAGCCCCAATGGAAGACACACGATGATTTTTCCAAAGTTTAAGGCCTATCTAGGGGTGTGACCAAGAAGAATAAGCAGATACACATAATGGAGAATGGGTTTGAAGTGATTATTTAAATTGAAACCCAAATGAAACTGCCCCAAATTGTAAGGTGACAGTTGACTCTGGAAACATGGCAAAAACTCCCAGACAAGCTCAACACTGCAAAACATCATAATATGCTGAGATAGTTTTCATTTTTTTCATAAGAAAACATAAGCCGTTGTTTCATCAGCCCTAGTGCTCATGGAGCCCAGAATTCAGACTCTGACAAAGGCACTAAGGGATATTTTCCGGAAGTGTTGCTTTTCATGGAGTCAACTGCAAAGGGGTTGGTATATGGAGACACATAAAATAAATTCTCCCCTTGTGGGAACAATTTATAAAATTTATAACACACACTTGGCTCATCTACTCTACCAAGCTTTTAGAAAACTTTGTCAAAGTAAAATTTGGGCACTTGAATGAAAAAATTACACTTTATATTTGCATTTTTAAAATGTTTCCAAATGGCGTCTATTTCTTTAGAGGTTTTTGTAGAAACTTGACTCAAAGGAGACTGCTAAATCCTGTAGACTTGTGCTTTGCATCTCTCTGGATAAACAGAACCAGTCACATTATCATATTTCTTTTATTCTCCAAAGAAAATGATCTAGCCAATCAACTTCCATACCTTTGGACAAAGACTACTTCACTTTCAGGGTATTCAACTTTCCAGTTTTATTGCCATAATTTTGGAATTAAAGTTAAGTTGCTAATTTTAGGTAAAATAGAGCAATAAAATTTAATGGCCATTAAATTTTCAAGTGGAATTGATTTTACTGAGCTTGGTTCCCTGTTTTCCTGAGGCTTCTTGACATAGTAAATGGAAGTGTGCAAATCTAACAGGCTGAGACCTTGTTTGACCCTAATACAGACTGCTAACATTTCATCTCTGTTGAGACCCCATACCAAATTTAAGCTTGGTAAGCTTCTTCACCTTTTGAGAAAATAGAGATTTTAATAGGCCATTAAGTCAGCTAGTCCTGAGAGTGGCAAGTGTTGCCCAATCCTCCATCCCCCACAATTGCCCACATTTTGCTTGTTTATGTCATCACTTACAACACTTGTTATTTTTTTTTAAACACATATCAGAAAAAGAAATAGACATATAGTGATTTGCCTACATTTTTGCATCTTGGGAAGAGTATGTAGGTATGCATTATGTTTGATTTCTAGAATTATGGGAAGTTGCATTTTAAGTCTCATGGGTCATCCTAGGGAGGAGCAGAATACTGCATGTACCTTCTAGTTTAATAAACAGTCAATCATAATTTGTCAATTTATTCAAATTGGGACTTCTATAAATGTATCTTAGTATCTCCCAAGCAAATTAGAATTTCTGGGACAACTGAAGAATTGCTTTAAGGGATCCTTCAGTTCTAGAGAACCAGTGTTAGAGCACAGCATTAGACTTTACCCTTACTTCCCCTTCTAACTCAGGGACTGTTAGTAGCCCCTTTCTCCATTTTTTTTACCCATAATTCTTAAAATCCTCAAATCATTATGTGGTTTGAAAATACAGGCTATGGACATTCTATAGTCAGAAGAAGATGAAATGATTGACAGCAAAATTACAGAAATTATCCAGTTGGTTTGTTACTAGCCCAGTTTATCACATAGTTGTTTACCAGGGGGATTGGCCATCAATGGGTACTACTGAGATGTTAATGTACAATCCTCCACCAGGGCAATTTATTTATCCAGGTCAGATTTTTGTCTTTGGTGTGTTTCTTGCCTAGTTTATTCCCAAGGATGGTATCTGCTAACTCCATCCTGGAATTCTTTTTCACATAATAATACCCCTATATTAATATTAATTACACTTTCAAAAAAACTAAGAAATTCGAGTTTTATTTTTCCCTCAAACACTATGCTGTCATAGGTTACTCCATAAGTAGCTGAAATGAAGTAATGGCTGAGGAAAACATTATCTTCTCTTTCCACTCATTTCATATGCTTTTGTCTGAACACTATTGAGGCGACAAAAAACAAAATCAAACACCTGTCCTTCCACTCTAAAAACATTTCTAAAAAATCAAGTCCTTCAAATGGAAGGTTCCAGGCTATTTTTAAAGCTACCTGGGAGAAGAATTAAATATAATTATGGGTCATCTGAAAAACAGCATGTACGGTAATGCCACTTTAATATTCTTCAAGGGCATACATAGCTTCTGGAATGTCCCAGAAAAAAAAATATATACTTAAACAAAAAAACCAAACTACAAACCCGATGTTTTTAATTAAATGAAGGATTCAGTTCATTTCTAATGAAAATACTGATACTGAACAAAGTGTCCAGAAATACTTGTGACATTTCCAGATTCTACAAATGTTTCTTTTTTCCTCTTAAATAATAAGATTGATATTCAAATTCTTCCCATATAATCAATTTCATTATTGCCACATTGTAATTTTTTTCACTGTTTCACTATAGTTAGTAGCTAACCCAAGATGTAACACTTCTTTTAGCATAATCTGAACAAATCTGAATTTAAAATTATGGTTGCCCAGGTAAGGAGCAAGGAGGGTCAGATAGAGGGAGAGGGTGACTGTCGGAGGGCACAGGGACATTTACCACTTTATCCCAGTATGCAGCAGTCTAGTACCCAATAAGTGTAGCCAGTGTGTGAAATTAATATTTATGGAAGACCTGCCAGGTATCAAGGTTTGTTTCTGCGTTTCTTATCCCAATTAATCCTCTTAATAGTACTATAAAGTATTATTACCATCCCCAATTTATAGATATGGATATTACCTCAAAATGACCTGAATATGGCTTAGTAAAAGAGGAAGGTGAAAAGGAAAAATCATGTTCATAATCATCTAGTTTTATCTTGAGATAAAATGAAAAGTGAGATGACTGTAAGTCAGGAGAATGCAGGGGGCATATGCATTTTCCAGACACTCGGTTCAGTGATGGTCGTACATAGCAGTTTGAGGCTTTTCATGACTAAGCATCATACTCTTTTAGTGTAATTTTCACTCTGGGGTTCACAAAGCAAGGAACTGATGAAAGGTGAACCAGATAGGTTGGTACTTTAAAAAATGAAAACAAAACAAAACAAAAAAAACAGCAGCACCTACTATTACCAGTCATCACAAGTAAGGTTACAGTCACTGAATATTTCTAAACCAAATCAAGGAGAATGGGATCACCTTTTGTGTCTATTTAAAACGTTCCAGCTGATCTCAGAGTGGATTAAAGAAGGGATTTGCTTGTTTCAATGTACCTCAAACTCATATGCAAATAGGACTCTATCATGTATGTACTGTATATATGTACTATATCATACATTTAGAGTCAAAGACAATACTTTGTTTTTAAGAACAGCATACATGTAACTGCAAATGAAAGTCACACACACACACACACACACACACACACACACAACTGAGCCAGACAATATGAAGCTCCAGTGAAGAATTTTGGTAATTACCAACTGCTATAGAAATCGCGGTCAAATATGTTTGTCTTCATTTTTGTGATTCCTCTTAAGATTGAAAATACTCTTCTCACTGCTGCTTGCCTCCCTCACCACTACATTCTTTTCCTTTCCCACTGATTACTACAACTCATGCCAATTATGCACTTATTTACCTTTTGGTTCAATACTACATCCGAAGAAGTAGGGAGAAGAGAGAAGGATAGAGAAGAGGGGGGGTGAAAGCAGGTGTGTGTGGTATATACACAGGAATGCCAGAAATTAGGAGCCTTTCCCTCCTCCAAAATTTTTAAACAGAAAATGAACTCTAGGACAGGTATGGTAGTTGTTTTTTAATGGGTAGTGCTAAATAAATTTGAGTCCAGCAGGTAATACTTATTACTTTATTTGGTCAACAGAATAGTTATTGAGTACCTACTGTGGTGAGGCACTGTGCTAAACAGGTATCTGGGAACATGAAAGAGAAGAGTAGCTGCATAGGTATGATAGGAAATTATCACTTATTGTATGGTAAATTTTAATTTTAAAACATAAGCTCCTTAGCTTAGGGGATTCAATGATTTAACAAATATTTACTCAGTTTTATTATTTTTCCCTTGAAATATGCTTTGCCACATTTCATATTATTCCCTCCTGAAATTATTTTCTCTATGTCTTAGACCGCTTTGCAAGATTTCCATCCTTAGCTTGAAATTTAAGTGTGCGTGTTACCTATGCTTCTAGCCTAAATTTTCATCTTTTTATTCCACATACTTTCCCTGGGGGATCCTCATTGCTCCTATGATATTTTTTATTTTTTTTAAGTAAGGTTTACACCCAATATGGGGCTCAAACTTACAACCTTGAGATCAAGAGTTGTACACTTAACCTCCTGAGTCAGCCAGGCATCCCAATCCTATGACTTTTAGTATCATCTATATGATATGGAGACTAATTGGGTGACAACAAAATCTTCATGTCCAGTTCACAGGTTTTCTAAGCTCTAGACTCATGTACCAATCCTCTCTTGACACTGCCATCTGGATGTTTCAACGCACCCAAACAGAAAATATCAAAAACTGAACTAATCAGCTTCTGTTTCTCTTACTGACTAGAATGACCATCCATGAAGTGGCCCAATCAAGAAACCTAGGAGTCATTCTTAACCCTTCTCTTTTACTTCTTAACAACCAATCTCACAGTTCATGGAATTTTAGATCTTAAAATGTACTAAGAAACCACTCTTTGGGCAGCCCTGGTGGGGCAGCGGTTTGGCGCTGCCTACAGCCTGGGGTGTGATCCTGGAGACCTGGGATCGAGTCCCACATCGGGTTCCCTGCATGGAGCCTGCTTCTCCCTCTGCCTGTGTCTCTGGCTCTCTGTCTATGAATAAATAAATAAAATCTTAAAAAAAAAAAAAAAAGAAGCCACTCTTCATGCTCCCCACTACCACTCAATCCAGATCACTATCATCCCTTGCCAAGATCCCCACAAACGTCTGCTTAATTGGTATCCCTGGTTTCAATCTTACCTGCCCCCAATTATTTTGGACTTTACAGCCAGTTAGTTACCCATTAAAAATGAAGACTTGAGGGGTGCCTGGATGGTTCAGTCCATTAAGCTGCTGTGTCAGGCTTCCTGCTCAGTGGGGAGTCTGCTTCTCCTTCTCCCTCTACATTTCCCACTGCTTGTACATGTTCTTTCTCTCTCTCAAATAAATAAATAAAATCTTTTTAAAAAATTAAGATTTGATCATATTGTTCTCATGCTTCAAACTCTTAACTGGTTTCCCATATACTAAAGGTAAAATCCTAACTGCTTTATGAGGTCCTTTAAGCCTCTGTCTACCTAACAAACTCCTGTCTTGCCTCTCCTCTCTCAATGCTACATTCCAACATACCAAAAATGAAACTGATATTCTTTTACTTCAGGTCTTCCCATCTCCTTCACACTGCCTAAAACTTATCTTTACTCCAAACTTGCCAGGGCTAACTCCTGGTTATCATTTAAATATTAGCTTTTTGGGACACCTAGGTGGCTCAGATGGTTAAGTGTCTGCCTTTCGGCTCAGGTCATGATCCTGGGCTCCTGGGATCGAGCCCTGCATCATTTCTCTGTTGTTCACTCTCTCCTAAATAAATAAATAAAATCTAAATAAGGAAAGAAAGAAAGAAAGAAAGAAAGAAAGAAAGAAAGAAAGAAAGAAGGAAAGAAAGAAAGAAAGAAAGAAACTTCCTCTGGGAAGTCTACTTGGTTTGCCACTCTAACCTAGCTCCACCAAATAAAGGCAAGTGTTCTTATTATATGTTCCCAGAGTGACTTGTACATCCCTTCTAATATCATTTTTAAGTATTTCATTATAAATAGTTTATTATTATGTATCAGACACTTTCCCAGTGCAGGAAGGCATCCAGTAGAAGCAGCTTGCCTTTGGATCCCTAGCAGTCAGTACAGTGAGTGCCTTGCACAGAACCAGTGCTCAACAAGTATTTTTCAATGAGATATGAAACATCTTTTACTGGTAGAAAACTGGAAAGGGTATGGAAATATACAGACCCTTATCCTTAAGGGGGATGAAATTAAATGCAGAATGTCTGTTATACATAATTATATGATGATAACGAGTAAATAAAACTGACTCCAATTTGGATACATGGGGATTTGTTAACACTGTAAACTGGAATTAAATATTTAGCTCTCCCTTCTAGGATAATCTAATCCACACTAAACACTTCTAGAAGACAGTTTTATGATTTTATATTATAGATGAGAAAATGGGCATGGCAAAGTTAATTGAGTACTCAAAGTTGCCCAGAAGTAGAGCCAGTATTGAAATTCAAAGTTATCAATTTCCAATCTTTTGCTTTAAAAAAAAAAAAACTGTTTTGTCTTTGACTTCTCAAGGTTCTGTGTGATTATAGGACTTCAATCTAAATACTTTAGTAGTCTTCTGAAAACTATCAGCTGTGATATTTATAATTTGAATACAGAAATTCAGGAATATAGGTCTTTTCAGTGAATTTTCCTCTAGTGTTAAAATGAAAGGTTTTCTGTGATGTGTCTCTGTACTCTTATGCACTCTAAGAGGTGTCAGTTTCTTTGTTCTTAATAAGATGTTACTTCTAGGCACTAATTGCCACTACACAGTGCCAGCATTGAACTTTCCTGCTGCTGGACATTATACTGGATACTCTAAATCTATAAATGTCCATAGTTAGTTCGCTGGTACATTCTATTGCTCTTGCTGGACATTTTGGTAGAAAATGCTGCCAGTTCTTAATAAATATTTGAGAGGCAACAGAGGCTATTAAATTTAACAGGGTTAGTGGTTCCAACATTTGTATTTGAGAAAAATAAACTCAAAAAGGGTTGTACTATCATTTCAAAAGGCCATATATGTACTATCTACTCAATAAATGTGTTTATGTGTTATTCTGGCAAACATACAATGTATAACCAAAGTGCCTCAAAAAAGACGTTATTACTTTTTCAATATATACATTTAGTATACATGGACGCTTTGCTCTTCATAACTCTGATATTAATTTCTCAGACATAGACAGGGTGAGTATACATTTGAGATTTTTCCTAGCCCCAGACAGGACCAACAAGGCTGTTTCTTTTTAACTTGACTCTGACTCAAGATGTTAAAAGCATTTAATCTGTACAGAATTATGGCCAACACATGCCATTTTTATTAGGGATATAGAGCTATCTTCTTCTTCATTTTTAGATCAATAATATAATTTTCTTTTAACAAAGACACCATTTAATAGAAGAATCCCCAATTATAGAACATTTTCCTTGCTCTTTGGGCTTCGCTTGACCCATCCTTCATTTGCCAGAAGCAAACATCTTTACCTCTAAAGCATTCAAGCCAGCTCATTAGATCACTCTTCAGTCCTGCCTTGCAGCTTCCAGGCCCAGAGAGAACTCTAAATGTCCAAAGTATTTACTGTTCTTTATCCCCAGCATGATGTTAAGTGAATTGGTTCTGTCATGTGAGTATAACTGATTATGTTTCCCCTAATAAAGACAGACACTTGAGTTACCCATCTGCAAGTTAGCCCAATGTAAAAGGAAGAGAGAACTACCACTGTCAGATGCCAAGTTAACATCAATTGCTCATACTATGGAACTGTCAATTAAAATTCTAGAGTAATCTTTCAAACACGATTTTCCAGTCCAAGAGCCATGTATAAATCCATAGTGAATTAAGAGATATACAAGGTATAAGTCTTAAGCTCCATATATGAGTTAATATTCTTGGTTGGTCATTGGGGGATGACATTCATGGACTCAGAATCCTCTGGACTTTCACTCCAAATGTAGATTCCATGAATTCATCCTCATTCATCAGGCCTGTTTTGGGGGGAAATGACTGTGCAAAGATACTGCTTCATTTCAGTTCCTATTAAGCTATACCAAAGAATAAAGGTTCCTTTCAAGAGTAGCACCGGGACTAGGAGATTATAAATATTCTCAAACACTTCTAAGAGGAAGCAAATTCTAACTTGGGCTTTAAAATTCTGACGTATTTTTCACTCTATTTGTCAGTGGTCTGAATGTGATAACAATAAAGTCTATCAGCGTAAAAACAAATGTTTTTATCCCAAGGATACCTGCTCTATTGGAGAATTTACTTTACCTGCAGAGACTCCATTTCTTCATCTTTTCTGTGGGTCTCCTCCAGGAGATCTATAATAAGAAAGCAAAATACCCATCAAGATAATGTGAAAAAGAGTTGCCTCTTATTATCAAACCCAATTCAGGAAGGAGCTTATAAAAACTGTTGCCTGGAAAGAGAACTTGATGTTTAAGTGTGAATGTAAAAGAAATGCCCTCTGATCCTAGCTGATGAGATGGGACAGAACTCTGGACTCTGCCCATCCTGAGCTAGCTGAGAAGCCCTGGGAGGTCTTGACTCTGGTGAAGGTACCAGAGAATAAGGCCAACTAATTTACAAATCCAAAATCATATCAATATTTTAGGAATTTGGTCAACTGTTTATATAACTCTAAAGTAATACAAAATTTTCTTTAAAAAAAAAAAACTTTTTTCTTTTTAACAAAAAATTAGAAACAAACCATTTGTTCTTAACATAAGCTCCCAAGCCAAGTTCCACCTCCAGAGTCAATTTTTATGATCAAATTAAAACATCCCAGAATAATGGGTGTTATTAATGGAAGTAGAACACCACCTTAACTATAAAGTCATATTAATTATCATTTCACACTAAGAAGGTGGGAAGCATTGAAGCTACATCTGACCAAGAGCTTGGCATCATCTCAGAGAAATTAGTGGCTGGAAGGGAAGGTAGTCAACTGAAAACAGTTCTGTCTAAATACATGCATATAACCAGGGTATCTCAGCACCCTACATTAATTTACAAACTTGCTATAAAGGAAAATATATTTGGCAAGCAGAATTTTCTGCCTGCAGCTATACCACCCTGTGCTATGATCTTATTAGATCTCACAAACCTAAAGAGGGCTGGGCTGAGTCAGAAGTTGGATGAAAACAGGCAAGAAACACCTACAGCAGTGCACATTAATATTAGCATTTGCCTTGCTCTGTGATTGATATAGCTTACCAAGAGGGTGTGCTGCATAAAAGGAGAATATAACTCACAGAAATTCAATATATATCCTAGAAAGGCAAATGCAAATGTTTTTAGCAAGTGCTATACTACATACAGCAGGAAGCAAAACTATAGTGAGTAGCCGAGTCACACTGGTATATGTCATAACTGAACAAGCAATACGCTGCAACTTCAGGAGACCTGGCAGACGATATAACCGAGGGTGAGACTACATGGCTAATTAAGCTACAGAGGAATTGCAAACAATCCCCTCAAGATACAATGTACTGGGGGATCCCTGGGTGGCTCAGCGGTTAAGCATCTGCCTTCCACCCAGGGCATGATCCCAGAGTCCTGGGATCGAGTCCCAGGATGGAGTCCCACATTGGGCTCTACATGGAGCCTGCTTCTCCCTCTGCCTGTCTCTCTGCTTCTCTCTCTCTGTGTGTCTCTCATGAATAAATAAATAAAATCTTTTTATTTAAAAAAAAGATACAATGTACTGGAATTCAGAAGAACAGGTAATTTTTGCTCTGTATCCCATTGAGGAGCTGACTTTGGCTCTCACACCTTCCATAATCAGAGTTATGTCAATAAAGTGAGAGGAGAAAGTCAATGCATTCGGTTGTATTTTTAGAGGGGGTTTCTTGTTAGCACATCAGGTTCTTTAGCTATACAGAGATGAACTTGGAGGTGGCAGATTGTTTAAGTGTCTTCAAAAATTTCTCATCCTGAATCCTTATTCATTTGCATTGTGACACTGCAGCTGCTACTATCGGGAGGGAGGCCACACGCATCTACTATCTACATCTCACATCTGTGCTGTCCTCTTGACTTGACTTGCTAAATAGAATACAGCAGAATCTGTGCCAATCTGCACTGAGAGTTCTCACACATTTTCTTTTTTTTTTAAAGATTTTATTTATTTATTCATGAGAGAGAGAGAGAGAGAGAGAGAGAGAGAGAGAGACAGGCGGAGGGAGAAGCAGGCTCCAGACAGGAAGCCTGATGTGGGACTTGATCCCAGGTCTCCAGGATCACGCCCCTGGCCGAAGGCAGGCACCAAACCACTGAGCCACCCAGGGATCCCCTCACATTTTCACTTTTCCACATGGAACTCTGTCACCACTGTATGAACAAGCCCAGGACAACCTGCTGGATGACAAGGGTCCAGGACACTTCTCACCTAAGACACCCTGCAGGTTGCCTTAACTGGCATCCAACAAATGCCCAAGAGCATAGCTGTCCACTGGCCTGAAGATGACTACAGACAATTCAGAAGGGGAGCCCAACTGAGACCAGACAAACTGCCTAGTGAGTCAGGGCCAACCCCAACTCACAGAATCGTGACCTACTTCCATGGAATTGGGGGGTGGTTTGGTACACAACATTTGCTAACATACAGCAACCATTTGTTAACTATAAAAGAAACATTCAGAATTTATTAGAAGAATATCCAGACTCTACAGAGAATAACTGCTGGTCTGGGATGGTAGGGATATAAGCAGTATGAACTAATGGGCATTTTATCCTGGGTGTCTCTAGTCTTTGTGCCACTCCACTCCAGATGAGATTCTATAAAGAGTAAAGCTAATGAGCCTCACTCAGATCTCCTGCCTACTGCTTGGCTAGGTAAAAGGATAGAGCACCTCCACTGATAATCCCAAAAGGATTAGATGAAGAACAAAAAGGACAGTTTCTAAAAGAAAGATCAGGGTTCTGTTAAGAGAAGGAAGAATGGGTTATCAGGCTAAAAACAATAGTTTCAGTAAATTGTGTCTTCAGCACGACTCTTTTGAACAGTCACAATATATAAGTTCATACTGTGTTCCTATGTGAACCTGGCCATTTTGATACACAACTTCTGGATATTAGAAGGTTCTCTGAGCTAGACCCTTTGTAGTGAATTACACTGTTTAATGGTACATTGGACCCAGAGTGATGGATAGTGCGGGTCCATCAACCATTAAAGAAAACTGATCATGTTCCTCCAAAGTCAACTTGGTACAGCAAACACCAAACACCTTAGCTAAAACATAGCTGATAACTAATTGCTATTGGATCTGGTTATTTTTAAATTTCCAGGTGTTAAGTGCCATCAATTGTAAGAACTCCTGAAATTGTATGCCTCTCATTTTCAAAGTCAAAAGTCCAGGAGTTCTATATTTTAAATGCTCATTGTAGGAATCTTCTTGTAGTTTGTTGTTGTTGTTGTTCAGCTGTCCAAACTCAAGCATTCTAATTGGTATCAGCTTTGTTGGAAAAGCAGCATAACCTCTATGTATTGAAAACAGAGAACATAATTTTTAAATTGCAATAGTTCTATGAAGTTCTAAGAGTGACTGAACATCTTTAAATTTATAATTTTATCAGATTTGTGAGTTGAGTTTGATTATACAGGAGATCCAATACCTGCTCTTTCCCCTCTCTGTGCCCATGGTGTCCCTCCCTGTTTACAGATGTTTAGCTCCCAACAGCATCTAAGTTCTTCTCATCCTCTTCCACATGGCCTCTTCTCTACATTTAACTGTGAAATGTCTGTTCTGCCAGTCTTTGAATCATGTTCTGGGTTATTTACACTGATAAGGGTATTATCTGGTTGTATCCATTGGATGCGGGGAGCTCAGGGAAAAAGATCCTCACCCCAGGCACCTTAGGCATAGGGAACCGGAACAGGAAAGAGGAAAGAGGAATCCCTCTAACATTTGACTTTGAAAACAAGAGGCACACAATTTCAGGACTTCTTACAGTCAGTGGCACTTAACACCTGGAAACTTAAAAATAACCAGGCTGGGCTCTAGGAGAACCAGGAGAGTCAGAGGAAACTGAATTCCGATCCTTAGAGAGACAGCACAACAAAGAGCCTTGTGGAGATACAGCATAGAAGCAACAGTCCGCAAAATGCCTGGGGCATATGGGAAAGAAATTTGTTTACTAATCAAGAGTATGTTCTGGAGGGGCGGGGATCATTGGGCGACTTCTCTAAGAATAAAACAGCTAAACAGCTGGCCGGCACCACTCCCCCCCCCGCCCCCCGCCCCGCTACTCCCAGCCTAGACACACGTGGACACCTGTGGGAACCAGCGAGGTGTTGATGCCTGCTACCTGACTTGCTAACAGCATGCCCTGCCAGTGTTCTCTGGCCCCTCCAGCTAGGCCTCAACTCAAGCCCAGAATGGCTCCAGACGGGCCCACTAACAACACAGGGACCACACACTATCCACAACAGGCAAAAATTGGTAGAATTTCTCTCTGTCTAAAGCCACAAGCTTATATTGGCCTGGTGCTTTCAAGGCTGTATCTTCCACTACGCCAAAGCAACTTGTACAACAGCAAAGCTGGTAAAGAAGAAAGCAGAACCAAGAGACAGAAATAACAGGCTGAGGACAAGATCACCCTTGTCTGAAGCCCACATAATCTTGAACTTCGAACTCTCCTCGCTCCCTCCCATCATCTCTCTTTCTCTTCTCCACTTCCTTCCTTCTTTCTCTTCCTTCCCTTCTTGTTTGTACTTAAATTAGGTTTAGCTGGATTGCTGTCAGTTTTAAGTCTCTGGTTGTATGGCTATACTGAACCTTCTTATCTTTATTCAGAAAGTTGGGAGAACTAAGATTTGGCAAGAATGTTCTATTCTGCAGTGAGCACTTCATTTTACAATAAATAAAGACATGAGGCTCAAAGAAGGCAAATGATTTGCTTAAGATTACCTAGTTAATCTAAAGCCACAGCTAAAGCTTTGCCTTCCTTGCATTCCTAGAGCAATCTTCTACGGTATGTATCATACGTTCACTTGTACCACTCAGTACTTAATTGTATCTTTCTTAATACTGTTATTTTTAAAGATGCACATGTTTTGTATTCCTTTGATTTCCTTTAGGAGTTCTCTGATGTCAACAATCAAGGCTCCGATGTCTTCATACTCATATCCTAACTACTTCCTTTTTACCTTTATTGCTTAACTTGGATCCCCAAAATTGTCTTCTCCACCTACATCACTGCTCTGTGCAATTGCTCACTTGTTAGGTTCTTTGTTCAAGTACATGCATTTGGGATGATGAATAGGATTATTAACCTGTGCTGATAAAATATGGTCACTGGGCTTTGCTGAGAAGCAACTACTCTGCTGTGACCACAAGATGAGAGAATACAGGTGAGACCTTTGGACAGCTGACGTGACATATGCTGTGACAACAGAGTGTGATCAGTGCACCTCGTTATAATGAGCAATCTTGTTGTTGTCTGATCTTAGCAGCTTTAGAACGAATGATCATCATGGAAAAAGTTGAAGGGCTGCCCTGCTCCCTTGCTCACCACTGGCATGTTCATGTTTTGCTTTATTATTCTCTGGTTTGCTGTTCAATATAAATAGCAATTCAACTGCCATGCAAATTGCTGTGGCTAAATGTGCTTCCATCAACATTAGTTAATGAAAGTTTTTTTGTTGTTGTTGTTTTGTTTTGTTTTTGTGTGTGTGTATGTGTGTGTGTGTGTGTGTGAAAAGGGCAGCAGTCCTGTGTATTTTCCTTGGACTGGCTTCAACTCTTTAAATGAGCTGATACTAACTCATTATGACATACAGTCATTAGAGGGGGCAAAATCCTATTTAAAAAGCAGGCCATCATGGATAAAAATTGGAGAATCTGGCTGTGTTTTGTTTTGTTCCACTTTGCATTTCTCTGACCCATCCAGGGTAATATATCATGACCGTGTTTTTGGCTAAGACAGTCTTGTACTACTTCCTTCACAGTTTTCCCAACTAGTGGTCTGGCTGTTTAAGGAGGTTTGACACTTTTTTATGTTGATTCTGGTTCCTGGTAGCTGAAGGATCAGAAAGGTTGTTTGTTTGTTTATTTGTTTTTAAAAGGAGAATCATGTTCAGCTGTACATAAGCAATCCATCTATCTAGCAAGTTGACCCTTCACAGAAAAGTTAGAGATCAAGTTTAGAAAGGAGTAGATTTTTTCCCCTTAACCTTTACTATAAGATATCCATATTATATAACTCTACCCAGCTGGTAATGGACAGAAGGTTATAGAAGCAAGGGCTTCAGACACAGCAACATTTATAACAGCAACACTGGACAGAGGAGCACTGACAGCAGAATTTAGCAAATTAATGGTTGCAGAGAAAAGCATCTAGCTTCTGGCCTCTATACCTCACTTAGTAATCTATGCTTCTGTTCAGTATTACTCTATGTGCTGACATTTACCTAAAACAATAGATAAGTAAATTCTCAAAAGAATGTAAGCTTTTTAAAAAATAAATTTGTGTCATTTGTCTTTGTGGGTGGCAGTTGCGGTCTAATAAAATTAAATAAAAGAGCACCTTACAACCCTTCAGAGGTCATAAATGAAGGACAGAGCCTCCCACAGTTGTATACTAGATATTTGAGACACTAGCTACATGCTAAAGACAACGGCCAATTTCTGTTTTTCTTCTTTGGCTCCCCAGTTATTAGAATCACTAATATTTTAGGGACAGAAGGGACCATTGGAATAGCCTAATCCCAGGGTTTTCACTCTTTTTTAAAACCTTTTTAAAAACAAGTAGAATTGTGTCTTATGAATGAAATCATACACTTTCAAATGTATATTATAAATAAATACAGTACTTTAAAAAGCTGAAACGAGGCTTCTTAGGTAAAAGCAGAAGGGAGGACCTGGGGGCCGGCCTATTGGGGCTTCATTCCAATCCTGGGCTTAACCTCTGTGGTGCTATGGTGGAGCTACAAAGCTCCAAACTACGTCATTTAAAAACCAATGATCTAATCCAACTTCCTCACATTTTGTGGATGAGGACTGAGTTCCCAAGGAGCAAAAGCCTTTGTCAATGTAACACAGCTAGTTACAAAAGTAACACTTTTGTGCAGGAACCTGAGCCCAGGGCTTCTAAACTGGATGTGGGTCCAGTACTTTTTCCCCGCAAAAAACCAACTATTCTCCTTTGCCTTTCAAGATGTATTGAAATGACATACTATTCTAAACTCTATCACACATGCTTATCCATCATCCAGTGCCTCCCCAAACTGAAATGAAACTCTGCTAAAGCAAATTGTAGAACAACGGTTTATGAGAAGACCTATATAGTTAATATAGTTAATTGCTGTCCAAAATGAAATCCCTCAACCCTGGGAGAGGACATCAAAAGATGTGGCTTTGATGGAAAGCAAATACTTAAAACATTTGAAAAGGCAGCTGTTTTTGGCAAGGTGTGCTCCACAGAATGTGCAGAATATCTCACAAAATAAAACAACCACCAAAAATCGGGTTAAATGAATGGCTGGCAGCTGAATAGTTCCTCTGCTTAACATAATATGTATCAGCAAATGCTTTTTCTGTTCTGTTATACTAGTATAGGTAAACAGGATAAATGAATAATAATACAACGTTACATTCGCCAAAATACCTTGAAAACAACCAAATGTGTGTTGCAAGTGTGTGTTTAATTAATATATGTAAAACACTTAAAATTGTGCCTGGTACTATATATGTTAGCTATTATTATTATTTTTTAAATTACCATTCAGTATGCCTGCCAAAGTCAGGAAAATGTGTGAAAAATAATCAGCTGCATTTTAAAACAAATAAGCAAAAAAAGCCCTCAAGTATACTGCTTTTAGACTCTATCTATGATGGGTAGCTATATTACTTAGCACTCCGACATATCTACTGCCACCCACTGGTACATATCTGGATATACCACAACAAGTTAAGAGTTTTCTCATCAGGACTGACCACAGAAAACACACAGATTAAAATGAAGAACAACATTCAAAAAGTATGGCTATCCTCTGTGGTTTGTCTCAGACGCTGAAACAACATACTGGTCTACAGATGGAGCCCAAATAGTCCAATAAATGAAAGGTTTATAATCCACTGTCTGTCTTGGGTATGTGGTGAAACATCCAAATACAGGTACTCATGTTTTATTTGATGTCAATTCATTTCTGGTGAAACTTTCCATCTTGACAACTTTAGAGATTTAAAACCTCTTCTCCGCAAAACTGCTACCCTACAGAAAACAACACAGTAATCTACCCCATTCCATCTCATTCTTGGCTCTGGCTTTGGAGAAACACCAAAATGTAGAACAAAACATTGAGACGCAGGCAACTGTTAAGATTTTTTGTCATTTATTAGCAACACAAGCATAGAAAGTAAGAACATATTCATTAGCAAGTAAGTCACTGTTCTATATTGGTCTGAGGGCTGCTTTGGTCAATGAGACTACATGTGACAATTAGCAAAACGAGCAAGAGAAGCTTATTATAATCTGTTGTAAACACCACTCTATGAATAAGTTTCATATGCTCACATCTAGCCATAAAACCATGCTTCTTCCTGCATATATTACCTCTAAAATTGGGTTCACCTAATAGGAAGTTTGGCTTTTATTTAAATTCCTTAAGTTGGAAGGCAGTTTATTTTAGATTGTGTTCTGGCTCTAGGCTCATAAGATGTAATTGAGTATGTATTTTTGGGCTCAGAGAAATTCTAGGTATATGACTTTGTTCTTCAATCATACCCTGTTTACGGAAGTTACAAAAAGTTTGTGGTGGTTTCTTGATGCACTTACCACTAAACTGGGCATTTCAGATTTCTGGGTCTACCCTACACCTACTCTAAATATCACAAAGTTCTAAAAACCAAATACTCTTGAAAGCAGTGAGAGAGAAATAATACTTTAGTTTAAGGGGGAAAACAATTAGAATGCTAGTGAATTTCTCATTAGAAGCCATAGAGGTTATAATACATTTTTTAAATGCTGAAACAAAAGAACAGATAACTCAGTATCCTGCAAGCACTAAAAATATCCTTCAAGAATTAAGGAGAAGTTGAGACATTCCCAGGAAGAAAAATTAAAGTACTTTGTTCTCAGCAGATCTACACTAAAACAGTGACTATGGAAAGTTATCTAAAAAGAGAAGAAATGATAAAAAAAAAAAAAAAAGAAACTTAGAAGATGAGGAAGAGAGAACACAGTAATAAAAAAATATAGAAAAATCCAATAAATTTCCCTTCTCCTATTGAGCTTTAAAATTATGTTTGATGTTGAGACAAAAAATTGAAACACTATCTGACAAGGTTCTAAAGGCATATAGAGGAAATAGTTCGATTACAAACATTTTTAAAAATTTATTCTTTTTTTAAGAGGCTGCATATCCAATGTGGAGCTTGAACTCACAATGCTGAGATCAATAGCTGCATGCTATACTGACTGAGCCAACCAGGGCAAAAAAACATAAAGAAAGAAATTTGCTACACTTTAGTTAGATGACAATACCAGTAGACTGTGACAGCTGTGTATGTACAATGCAATGCTCACAGCAAGCACTTAAAAAGCTACACAAAGAGATAAGCTAAAAAATATAACTGATAAAATGAGATTCTAGAAAAGTTCTGCTCAAATAACCAACAATAATGGTGGGGGAGGGATGCCTGGGTGGCTCAGTGGTTTAGCGCCACCTTTGGCCCAGGGCATGATCTCAGAGTTCCAGGATCCAGTCCCACATCGGGCTCCCTGCTTGGAGCCTGCTTCTCCCTCTGCCTATATCTCTGCCTCTCTCTTTGTGTGTCTCTCATGAATAAATAAATAAAATCTTAAAAAAAAAAATAACGGTGAGGGAAAAAAACTACAGAGAAATAAAAAACACAGAAAACAAAAAAAAAGGCAGACTTAAGTCCTAACATTTCAATAATTATCTTATATGAAAATGGTCTAAATATACCAACTAAAAGACAGAAATTACTAGATTCGATTATGACTTCTCTGCCATTAATCTATGACATGATCCAGGGACTCAACTATATGCTGTCTATAAGAAACTCACTTCAAATATAATGATTTGGCAGGATGAAAGTAAAAACTAAAAAAGGTTATATCATGTAATCACTAATGAAAAAAATTAGGAATGATATATCAATATGAGACAAAGCAGATTTCAGAGCAAAGAAAATCAATGGAAACAAGAAAAGGACATTATATAATAAGAGCTAATCTACTCAGAAGACAGAACAGTTCTATATGTGTACATACTAAATAACAAATCTGCAAAAAAATGATGTAAAAATTGATATAACTAAAAGAAAAAATAAAAAATTCAAAATTAGAGTTAGAGATTTCAACATTCCTCTCCCAAAAAGTGATTGTACAACTAGACAAAATTATCAAGGATATATAAAAGCACATAGAGGATATATTTAAGCATAAATATAACAGGAAAATCTCTAAACATTGGAAATTAAACAATATTAAAAAATCAACAGGACAAAGAGAATGTCTTAAGGGAGATTAAAAAAAAATCATGATGAATAAAAACAATTGTGAGACACAGCCAAAGCAGTACTGAGAGGTATACCTATGGCATTAAATGCATGCATCAGAAAAGAGAAAAGGTCTTAAATGAATACTCTATACCTCAAGAACTGAAGAAGAGAACATAATAAATTCCAAGCAGCAGAAGAAAGGAAATAAGAAATAACAGAAATCAATGAAATTAAGAATAGGAAAACAAAAGAAAAAAAATTAATGAAGCAAAGAGCTGCTTCCTCACACAACTCAAAAAAATTGACAAACTTTTAGCAAGACTGACCAAAGAAAGAAGGACTGTGACAGAAAGAAAGGGGTGGGGGAAAATGACCGATATGAGGAATGAAACATGGGATATCCCTACAAATCCTGCAGATATCAAAAGGATATTAAGGGAAGACTATGAGCAACTCTCCATATATAAATGTGGAACATGGATGAAATGAATCACTTGTTTAAAAAGCACAAAGTACCATAACTTACCCATACAAAATACATAATCTGAATAGCGTGTAAGTATTAAGGAAATTGGATTTGTAAGTGTAAAAAAAAAAAACTCCCAGAAGAAAAATATTCAAAGCAGAAGGTTTCACTGGTGAATTCTACCAAATATTTAAAAAAGAATTAGCACCAAATTTATAAAATCTGTTCAGAAAACAAACAAACAAAAAAAAAGGGAATATTTCCCAATTCATTCTATCAAGCTAGTATTACCTCACTACCAAAAATGCGCAGTTAAAAAAAAAGGTAAAGTAAAAAATTGCAGCTCTCTCCTAAAATACAAGATGCAGAAATCCACAACAAATATTAGCAAATAGAATTTAACAACATATAAAAAGAATTATATATCATGACTAACATTTATTCTAAGGGTGCAAGATTGTCTCAATAGTCAAAAATCAGTCAATATAATCCATCATTTTAACAGAAGAATTACATAATCATATCAGTGTATAAAAACCACTTGGCAAAATTCATAACACATTCAAAATTTTTTAAAAATCAGAAAAAAAAATACAAGGGAATTTTCTCAACCCGATTAAGATTGCCTACAAAAAAGCCTACAACGAGCATTATACTTATGGTGAAGGATGGAAAGTTTTCCCCTCAAGATCAGAAATAAGGCAAGAATGCTCTTTCTCAGGGAATTTTCTCAACCCGATTAAGATTGCCTACAAAAAAGCCTACAACAAGCGTTATACTTATGGTGAAGGATGGAAAGTTTTCCCCTCAAGATCAGAAATAAGGCAAGAATGCTCTTTCTCATAATTCTTATTCATCATGGTTTGAGAAGATCTTTCTAATGCAATAAAGCAAAGAAATAAAAGGTATACGAATCAGAAGTGCTAAAATAAAAGTGCCTCTATTTGCAGATGATATGATAGTTTTCACAGAAAATCCCAAAGAATTTATCTAAACAAAAACAAAAAAACAAAACCATCTTTTTGAATCAATAAGTTGAGTTTAGTGGAGTCACAAGATTCAAGATAAACATATACAAATTGATTATATTTCATCATATTAGGAATGAACATGTGAAGAACAAAATTAAAAATTACAATACCAGTTGAAAAGACCTCCCCCCAATGAAATACTTAAGTGTAAACTTAGCAGTATATGTAAAGGACTTACTTACACATGCTGAATATTACAAAACAATGGTAAGACATCTTGTGTTCATGGACTGGAAGACTCACATCATAAAGATATCAATTCTCTCTAAATTGATATAAAAGTTCAATACAGTTTCTATAAAAAATCCAGCAATATGTTTTGCAGCTAAAAACAAAATTCTAAAACCTTTATGGAAAAAAATGGAACCAGAATAACTGAAACAGTTTTTAAAAAGAAGATAAATTGGGAGGAATCAGTATTCAATTTCTAGGTTTATTATACAACTACAGTAATCAAGACTGTGGTCTTTGTGGAAGTAAATACACACAGATTAATGGAACAGATAGAGAACTCAATTAAAGAAACAGAGAACAGATCAGTGGTTGCCAGGAATTAAGTGGTTGCCAGTGAGGGTGGAAGGGAAGTCAGTGTGGCTATAAGAGGCAACAAAAGGGATCTTCACATGGTTGGATATGTTCTGTATCTTGACTGTATCAATGTCAATATCCTGGTTGTGCTATTATACAACCATTTTGCAAGTTATTTTTTTAGGGGGAAAAATGGGTAAGGAGATCTTTATATATTATAGGATCTCTTGAGACTCTCACAACTTTATGTGAATGGAAAATTATCCTCAAAATAAAAAACTCAATGAAACTACTGTTATTTAACATAGTACTGGAAGTCCTAGCCACAGCAATGAGACAACAAAAAGAAATAAAAGGCATCCAAATCAGCAAGGAAGTAGAACTTTCACTCTCTGTAGATGATATAATAACATATGTAGAAAGAACAAAAGACTCCACCATGTAACTGCTAAAACAGATAAATGAATTCAGTAAAGTCACAGGATAAAAAAAATCAATGTACAGAAATCTTTTGCATTTCTATACACCAATGATGAAACAGCAGAAAGAGAAATTAGGGAATCAATCCCATTCTCAATTGCACCAAACACAGTAAGATACCTAGGAATAAACCTACCCAAATTGGTGAAAGACTTGTACTCTGAAAACCTATAAAACAATGATGAAAGAAATGGTATATGACATAAAGAAATGGAAAAACATCCCATGTTCACGGACTGGAAGAACAAATATTGTTAAAATGTCTATATTACCCAAAACAGTCTACACATTTAACGCAATCTCTATCAAAATACCAACAGTATTTTTCACAGAGCTAAAACAAACAATCCTAAAACTTGTATGGAACCACAGAAGACCCCAAATAGCCAAAGCAACCTTGCAAAAGTAAAGTAAAGCTGAAGGCATAACATTTCCAGAATTTAAGTTATATTACAAAGTTGTAGTGATCATAACAATAGAGTACTGGCACAGAAATAGACATACAGATCAAGGGAGCAGAACAGAAAACCCAGAAATGAGCTCAGAGTTATAAGGTCAATTAATCTTCGACAAAGCAGGTAAGAATACTCAATGGGGAAAAAGGCAGTCCCTTCAACAAATGATGTTGAGAAAACTGGACAGCAACATGCAAAAGAATGAAACTGGATCATTTTCTTATACCACACACAAAAATAAATTCAAAATGGATTGAAGATCTAGCTGTGAGACTTGACACCATAAGAATTCTAAAATAGCACAAGCAATAACTTCTTCAACATGTGCTATAGCACATTCTTTCTAGATATGTCTCTGGAGGCAAGGGAAACAAAAGCAAAAGAAACTGTTGGGACTTCATCAAAATTAAAAGCTTCTGTACAATGAAGGAAACAATAAACAAAACTAAAAAAGAATCTAGAGAATGGGAGAAGATATTTGCAAATGACATATCTGATAAAGGATTAGTATCCAAAATACATAAAGAACTTATAAGACCCAACATCCAAAACAAACAATCCAATTAAAAAATGGGCAGAAGATATGAATAGACACTTTCCCAAAGAAGACATCCAGATGGTCAACAGACACATGAAAAGATATTCAACATCACAGATCATCAGGGAGAAACAAATCAAAACCACAATGAGATCATATCACACCTGTTAGAATGACTAAAATGAAAAACACAAGAAACAAGTATTGGTGAAGATGTGGAGAAAAAGGAACCCCTGCACACTGCTGGTGGGAATACAAACTGGTGCAGCCATGGTGGGAAGTAGTATGGAGGTCCCTTAAAAAATTAAAAACAGAACTACCATATGATCCAATAATTCTATTATTGGGTATTTATTCAATGAATATGAAAACACTAACTCAAAAAGATAATATGCATCCCTATGTTTACTGTAGCATCATTATTATTTATAATAGCTAAATTATGGAAGCAGCCCAAGTGTCCATCAATAAATGAATGAATAAAGAAGTAGTTATATAGGGGCACTCAGGTGACTCAGTGGTTGAGTGTCTGCTTTTGGATCAGGTTGTGATCCTGGGCTCCTGGGATTGAGTACTGCAAGCAGGCTCATCAGGCCTGCTTCTCCCTCTGCGCCTATGTCTCTGACTCTCTCTGTGTCTCTCATAAATAAAGCCTTAAAAATAAATAAATAAATAAATAAATAAATAAATAAATAAATAAAGCCTTAAAAAAAAAAAGAGGGGTAGTTATATATACTATGGAATATTACTCAGCCTTAGAAAAAAAATCTAATTTTGTCATTTGCAGTGACATGGATAGAGCTAGAGAGTATAATGCTAAGTGAAATAAGTCAGTCATAGAAAGACAAATACCACATGATTTCACTCCTATGTGAAATGTAAGAAACAACATAAATGAGCAAAGGGGAGAAAAAAGAGAGAGAGAAGTAAACCAAGAAACAGACTCTTAACTATAGAGAACAAACTAATGGGTCCCTAAAGGAAGGAGGGTGAGGGATGGGTGAAATAGGTGATGGAGAAAGAAGTACAGAGTGCACTTGTGATGAGCACCAGGTGATGTATGGAAGTGCTGAATTATTATACTGCCCACTTGAAACTAATATTATACTGTCTGTTAACTAACTGAAATTTAAATAAAAACTTATATTAAGTTCAGAATGGCTTTAGACAGAATAACAGATAATGGATATTAAAGATAATTGATTAATTATTTCTTGAGGTCAGTACCTCAACATCTGCCCTTTCCTGTCCATCCTCACTGCAACTGCCTTAGTCCACATAGCCATCTTCTCTTTTCTAGACATCTATGATGACACATATTTCTAAAGCAAAGTATATGGGCTCCATATTGTTCTACCACTAAAATAAAAGAAACAAAAAATAAGAATAAAACTCTGAACGTGCGAGGGAATACAGAGCATGAGCTTTGGGGTCAGCATCACTTGGATATATAATCTTATCCACCTACTCCTCTTTCCTTCACTCTAAAACGGGGACAAAAATACAACATTATGTAACTGCCAAATAATTATATGAAATAAGGTACATAACTTTTCCAATTAATAGTAATTATCATCATTATTTCATCACATCTGTATAAAGATATCACAATAATTATTAATTATGAATATAAACTGTGTTTATTATTAGATAGCCCTGCTTTTGCAAGAGAGAAAATAATTAGGTAAAACTGCACATTGATAAAGATCTTCAGTATTTTCTTGGCTACTGTATTCTGTTCTGAAGAGAGACTATACAATATTATTCCCTCCCCTTCTCATATCTTGTAAATTAGAAATTAAGTCCTTTGTTGATCTGAATTTATTCCCATAAATCTATATAGTAGAATGCTGTGAAATATACTATGTAGTTTTTATTAAATCCAAAATGGATGCTATAGAGGGAAAGTTTTACTAAAACTTTGAGAAGAGCAGTGATACCTTCAAGTTCCATAAATTTCACGTCAAAAGCGTGTTCTGAAATTCTCATTTGAATTACTACAATAGTGTTTTGGCTATGTTCTCTACCCTCAGTGTCTTATCACTCAATCTTTCTCTTAGACTGCCCTGAATGATGAATCTAAAACAGATATGCTTATGTCACTCTTTGTTCAGACATACTGGGGGCTCTGAACTACTTACACTGTTGGATTCTATCTGTGCTGCCATGAGTGATTGATTGGCCATGACTTCCTAGAGTGTATATGGTCAACTATTCTAAGGTTATGCCTGAGCTCAGTGGAAAGAAGGTCTTAAATTCAGTTTTGATGTCTTCCATGAATATACAGGTAGGGGAGAATAGTAAAATGTATATGTCTAGTATTTCCCATGCAGAGATAAAGTCCAAACTCCTTAGTACATTTTTTTATAAAGGATCCCTCCACAGTTTACTTCCAAGACCATTATCTTTTGTCATCACTTCATTATCTCCTTTATATTATCTATAATGCCCTTCCTGAACATCACTAATTAGAAAATATCTAACCATTCTTCAAATCCCAGCTTAACAAATATCCTCTGCTTGACTTTCACAAACCGTCCCATGTCCAAACAAAACTCATATTCCTGGAAATACTGCTTTGGCTTGTGTGTTTCCAGAGTACTACTTTTAAAATTATTTATTCTATTATAGTTAATAGTTACACACCTGGATCTGTTACCAAATTCAAACTCTTTAAGTACCATTCATTATCAGGAGCTTTAGCTCAGAATAGAGTATATGCTACAGAAAAATTTGTTGAGTAAATGATTTTTAAGAAAACCATAAAAGTTGAATTTCTTACGAACATTCATAGAGTAAGTAGAGAAGACAGAAGAAATATTTAATCCTACTTTGCTGTATTCTGGTCTTCACGTTTATATACGATGATATCTGGAAAGCTGGAGAGGTCAAGGGTTCACTATCTTGGGCTAATATAAAAACATAACAGACTTGATATATGTTCCTCAAGATAGGAATATCAGATGACAAACCAGATGATACAAAATAGGGAAATACTATTGGCATTTCAAAATAATTATTCTGAAGTTATAACTAGAATTTACTTCATTAAATTTTATATTATTCTTCTATATTTTATCTTTTTCTACTATCTCTGAGACAAAAGGGATTTCCTATTCCTGGCAAATCTAGTCATCTCTGCAATTGGGATAACTTGACAATTAAGATAATAATGGTAAAACCCATGATAAGCCAATCAGCAATGTTCAAGTTCATGGCCAAGTTTCTATTAAGCCCATTCAAAGAAGGTATGGTTTAGTCAATATGGTGGAAAATACCAGAATGACAATCAGGAGATCTGGGTTCTAGTTCTCCTCCTGCTGTTAGTTAATAGATTTATTAGAATGACCACTTAATCTTTCTTGGCCACAGTGATTACATCAATAAAATAAATAGAGTAACCTAGATTATTGCAAAGATCCCTCCAGTAATTAAACTTTAAGCCCTGTACTTAGGTAAATTGCTGCATGGTCTCCACATATTAGTTGTTGTCTCTTAGTTGAGTAACGATTATTCAGAATTAATATAGATGACAATCATCTCACCAAAACTTTTTAGAAACCCAAACAGATTCTTCACTTAGTTAAGTAACTATTCATATTGTTAGGACTGTTTATATATAATGAACATGTGACAAATTCATTTTCATTTACCTCTAATATCTATCTGTTTTCTTTTATACCAAGGTAAATACACTTCAGATAATTACAAATCTTCCATTTTTGTTCTTCAAATCCTCACAATTATAATAATTCTTCTATATCTTCTTATTCAGAGTCTTTTATACAATTCCAATAAACAAATTAAATCAACCATTTTATCTGGAAGTAGAAAAACATCACAAAGTGGATTTTGAGACAAATGAAGATTTGTAACACAAATATTTTCATTTGCCAGATCAGTTTCTTTCCTTGTCAGTGTCAAGGCAAAAAAGCAAAAAACCAAAAACCAAAAAACCCCAAAAAGACCAAGAATGTCTTCAACAGCATTTGACAGGCATTAGACCTTCTAGAGGGCACTTGAGCATACCAAACCTGGTTCATGAATTGGTAGGACTGGGATTTTAGTTGTTCTAATCCTTTATTATTAATGAGAATTTTAAATGTATGTTTCATTTAAATAGAAGGGATTAAGAAATACTCAACTAACTGCTAACAGAAAAAGTGAAAAGTAAACTAAAACAGTCTCCAATGTAAGATTATACCATAAGAAAAATCTTAAATAAGTGTTTTCTTTGGTGTTATATTCAGATAGCAAATAATTTTCATGGATAATCTTACATACAGGTCATTGCTTCCTTTAATTAGTAACTTTTGTTAAACATAAAGAAAGCTTTAAGTTATTTTTAAAACCGATTACAATTGCCTAGTCCATTAACAAATTGTCATATTAATTTTGGCCACATTGTACTGCCTATCCTTAAAGGTTACTCAATTCATTTTCATAGATTTTAATTAAATTTTCTTTTCCAATTAGGGTTGATCATGAAACAGTGACAGAGGCATTCTGTCTTTTTTGCTTCTGTCATTTTGACGGAAAAAAAGGACCAGAAAATGCAAAAGATGTGGATCCCAAATTAGACAGTGATGACTTGTAGATATATTCAAAGAATCCAGGCTCTGTGAACTCCACCAGCAAACTGACTGAATCAATTTCACATTGCCACCATACTTCTGGAAGTCTCTTTAAAATTCCTATTTCCATCAGCAGCTTCTCTTACTTGCATTAGCTGGGAACTGTACATATAATCATAACTGACAGGCTAGAGGGAGTTTAGGCTTATAAAACAGAGAAAGGAAAGGAAAATGCTCATTGTTTAGATTCCCTAAAGTAGAAACTGTTATCTTTGTTTCGGAAATAGAATGTACTATACTTGCAGTCCAATCCATAAGGTTTAGGCAAGTCTACAAAGCTTGTAACAGACTCAAGGGTTCTACTCTCAAACAATGACCTCTTTTCCTAGCATTTTCATATGTTTAGGGACCACATATATACAGAGAGACCAGAATAACTTGGCTCTTGAACACTGTTATTATGTATATATTTGTAACACACAAACACACCTGTAAAAATATACATATATACATTCATTCATTGTCAATATACATATACATATGTGTATACATGTACATACACATATACACATGAATACGTGTAGGGATGTGTGCATGTGTATGATCTCTGTTCAAATGCCATCTTGTCAGAGAGGACTCTCCTGATCTAAAAAGATCTAAAACAGCACTTATATTCTTCTCTGCCTTCATAACTCCCTATACTCTTACCTGGCTTTGATACTGATATATATATATATATTCATTAATATGAAAGGCTGTATCTAAATACAAACACATGTAGCTCATTTTAAAAATAAATAGGTGCTATAAAGAAAATAACTATATACCAAGAAAAGACTGAAATTGCATAATAAATATGACCAGTTACAGGGTAACCAAAATAACACAAAATTAGAGAAAGAGGAGGAGGAAGGAGACAGAATGAGAGACAACAGCAAAAGATAGATGGGAAGGACTGCTATTCCTATAGCATTTCCCCCTTTTCCCAAAGTAGATCTCATTTTTAAGTCCTGTCCTCACATATGCAACCATTTAACATGTCCACTGGCTCTCTCTCTCTTCTGTTACAGCTCTCCTCCCTGTAGTCTCAGCTCCAGTCCTACTTGCTTCTCTGCTCTTGTATATGCCATTTACTCTGCCTCAGGGTCTTTGCCAAAACAGATTCTTCAGCCTAGAACAATTTTTCCAGTCTCCTTCATTTCATTTAGATTCCTGCTCTTATTGGAAAGGACTTCCCTGATCTAAAAAGATCTGAAACAGTACACACATCTATCTCTTCCAACTTTTCCTGTTTTGATTTCTCCTTAGTCCTTTTTGACATACAGAATATTATCTGTATGTCCTTTAACTGTTTATTGTCTTTATCTCTCCACCCTCCAATAGGATATACGTGCTGTTAATAAAATGGATTTTGTCCGTTTGTGTCACTATCTTAGTGCAGTCTAGAGCAGTGCCAGACACAAAGAGGGTACTCAGCAAATACTGGTTGAATTAATGACACTAATTCTAGCTTTCCTACTAATGTAAAATTGGATTTTATACAACACAAATTACATCTCATTTCACATCTTCATTTTCCTCCAACACCAACCTAACATTGCTTAAAATACTTTAATCAGATCCCTATGCTTTCAGACTATCATCCACATCCCCCTTATGAATTGAACTCCATTTAATTTTCCAGTCTTATTTTTCACCATCCCTTTTCACATTCTAAATTCTACTCATACTAAACCCTTTACAGATCTAAAATGTAGTATGCTCCCTTCAATTTCTAAGTCCAAGTTTGTTTTTTTCTGCCTAGAGTACCCTATCTACCTCATTTACCCTGGCTGACTCTTAATTGTCCATTTAGGGTTAGATACCCTTCATAATTGCTCTCACAGTCACTCTTCTGTGCTTTGCTTTCACATACCACTTTCACACTATTTTTAAAAATAATAATGGTCTCCTGATTTATCTGCTTAACCTCCCTCATCATGTAAATCTCTATAGGGACTGCAAAATGTCTCTTTGCACTTATTCAACATAGTACCTGGACTCAGTCAACACTTAATAAATATCGGCTAATGGAAATATAAATTTGTATTTAAAACTAAAGTATTCTGGGACACCTGGGTGGCTCAGTGATTGGGCATCTGCCTTGGGCTCGGGGTGTGATCCCAGAGTCGTGGAATTGAGTTCCGCATCAGGCTCCCTGCATGCAGCCTGCTTCTCCCCCTGCCTGTGTCTCTGCCTCTTTCTCTCTGTGTCTCTCGTGAATAAATAAATAAAAATCTTAAAAAAAAAAAGTATTCTGGTTTTTGAGATTTGAGAGCTTGCTGAAGCATAACCTGAGAATACTGGAGACAAACTATGATACTGCATAGACTTACTAAGATCACAAATCTCTTCATTAGAACCTTTATTTACAATAAACTACATAAACAAATATTTGTTATATGTAACTTCAAATATACAGCTGAGATATTTTAAACTTGGTAAAGCATTCGGATAAGTAAATATTATGTAATTGGGAAGGGCTAGGCATGACTCATTTTTTTTTTCAAAATGCAATCTTGGTTAATACTTCAAGATTTGCCTATAAACTGAACTTCCTTGCCTGTAACTGACTTTAAACCTTTAAAAACCAAAACATTAAATCATATATCTTGAACTTTATAGCATAAATAATACAAATTTAAGATGGGAACTTAGAGATTCCACTACGACAATACCCCTCAATCACCGCCCCCCTCTCCATCAGCTGGGTGAGCATTTGGGTGTCCATTTTCCCACATGGTGATAGATTTGCACTTTGCTTCATCAGGTCTCCCTTGGGCCAAGAACACATTTTAGACATAATTATGGGAGCAGTCTGTGGCAGTGGAAAACCAAAGTTAACTGAACCACATGGAAATAAAACCCATGTCACTGGTGTCATTACCAGTACACTCTAACCAACAGAGTTAACCTCAATGTAAATACCAGGCAAAAATAGCACAACACTCTGTCCTCTGGAGAAATCAGTCCCTTTGGAAAGAATGCAATAAGGAGGAAACACCTGGACTCATATTTTTTGGACCAAAAGAGGACACAAGTAGTGATTTTTTGGAAGATTTAATTTATTTATTTGAGAGAGAGAGAGCACATGCACGAACAGTGGGGAACAGTGGGGCAGAGGGAGAAGTAGACTCCTCACTGAACAGGGAGCCCAATGTGGGGCTCAATCCCAGGACCCCAGGACCCCAGGATCATTACCTGAGCTGAAGGCAGATGATTAACTAACTAAGCCACCCAGGCGCCCCTTGATTTTGTTTGTTTGTTTGTTTAAGTTAACATGTAAAAAAAAAAAAAAAAGCAAAACAGCTGAAAAAAAGTTTATAGTGAAAATTTTCATGATCTATGTAAAGAAAGAAAAAGGACCGAAGAAGGTATAAGTGAAGGTAAAATAAAAACTTTTATTTTTTCACTCTTAACCTACCAGATAACAATTTGTTCAAAATGATAATAGCAACAAATATTAAATTATGTATGCTTATGTATCTTATATACACATGTATGTGTATATACATGTACATATATCTCCATTTACATAGGCTTATGTAAATAAGTGAAATAAGTAATAATAATGATATAAAAGATGAGAAGGAGAAAAATTAGGATTATTTTGTAATTATAAGGTACTTAGACTACCAGTGAGGTGGTATAGTGTTACCTGAAAGTGGACTTGTTGGTACACCTGGGTGGCTCAGCGGTTGAGTATCTGCCTTTGGCTCAGGGCATGATCCTGGAGTCCCAGGATCAAGTCCCACATTGGGCTCCCTGCATGGAACCTGCTTCTCCCTCTGCTTATGTCTCCTGCCCCTGCTCTCTCCCTGTCTCTCATGATAAATAAATAAAATCTTTTTTAAAAAACATGAAAGTGGACGTGTATTAGTTGTAAATATATATTATAAACTCTAGGGCAAACACTACAAAAAGAAAAGAAGAAAAAGTATAACTAATATACTAAGAAAGAAAATGGAATCATATAAAATCTTAACAACCACAAAAGGCAGAAAACTAGGAACAAAGAACAGGAGCAACAAATAGAAAACAGTAACAAATACGGTAGGTATTAATCCAACTATATCAAAATCACTTTGAATGTCAATTGTCTAAATGTATGCAGAGGTTTTTAGAGCACATCAAAAAACATTGTGACTCCCAACTATGTTATTTACAAGGAATCTAAGTATAAAGACATATATAGATTCCAAGTAAATGGATGGACAAAAATAAACCATTCTAATAGTAATCAAAGATACAGGAATAGCTATATTAATTTCAAACAGAGCAGACTTCAAAGCAAGGAAAGTTATTAGGAATAAAGAAAGGCATTATATAATGATGAAGGGATCAATTTTCCAAGAAGATATAACAATCATTAACATGTATATACCTAACAACAAAGCATCAGCCTATTTGAGGCAAAACTGATAGACCCACAAAGATAAATAGATGATGCATCCACTATAATAGGTGGAGACTTCAAAAAACCTCTATCAAAAATAGATCCAGCAGGTAGAAAATCAGTAAGGATGTAGTTGAACTCAACACCATCAATGAACTAGATATAACTGACATTTATTGACTACATCTAACAACAGCAGAATACATAATCTTCTCAAGCTAACACAGAACATGCACCAAGATGGACCACATTCTAGGCCATAAAAGATACCTTAACAAGTTTAAAAGAATGGAACATACAGTATCTGCTCTCAGACCACAATGGAATTAAACTAGAAATAGATAATGGAAAGATAACTTGAAAATACCCCCATATGTAGGTATAAAACAACACACTTATAAATAACACACAGGTCAAGGAGAAGTATCAAGAGAAATTAAGAAATATTTTGAACCAAGTGAAAAAAGAAACACCACTTATCAAAATTTCTGGGATGCTGTGAAAGCATTGCTTACAGGGAAATTTACAGTATTAAATGCCTGTATTAGGAAAGAAGAAAGATAAAAAAAATCAATAATCTAACTTTCCACCTTAGAAATCTAGAAAAAAAAGGCAAATTAAATCCAAAGTAAGCCTAAGAAAAGAAATAATAAGAAACAGAGCAGATATAAATGAAATTGAAACAAGGAATCAATAGAGAAAATCAATGAAACCAAAAGCTGGTTCTCAATAAAGTTTAATAAAACCGATAAATCTGTAGCCAGGATAAGAAAAAAAAGGAGGGCACAAATTATTAATATGAAACTGAAAGAAGGGGTAACACCACAGATCCCATGGAAATAAAAATAATAATAAAGAAATACCATGAATAGCTCCATGCCCACAAATTTGAGAACCTAGATGAAATAGACCAATTCCTTAAAAGAATTGCCCAAACTCACACAAGAGTGAACAGAAAGTATGAATAAGTCTATATCTATTAAAGAAATTGAATCAATAATGAATACCCTCTTCTCCTGGCAAAACAAACAAACAAACAAACAAACAACTAAAGTATCAGGCCCAGATGAGTTCACAAGTGAACTTAATTCTAAGGAGGAAATTATACCAACATTCTACAACCACTTTCAGAGGATAAAAGCAGAGGGAGTACTTTCTAACTCATAATATGAGACCAGAATTACCATAATGCGCAGGATAGGCAAATATAGTACAAGAAAACTACAGACCAATATTTCATATGAACATAGATGCAGAAACTCCCAACAAAATATTCAGAAAATGAATCCAAGAATATCTAAAACTAATTATATGTCACAACCAAGTGGGATTCATACCAGGTATGTGAGACTAGTGTAGCATTTAAAAATCAACTATTGTGGGACACCTGGGTGGCTCAGTGGTTGAGTGTCTGCCTTTGACTCAGGGCATGATCCCAGAGTCCTGGGAACAAGTCCCACATCGGGCTCTCCAAAGGGAGCCTGCTTCTCCCTCTACCTATGTCTCTGCCTCTCTGTGTCTCTCATCTTTAAAAAAATAAAAATAAAAATCAACTATGTAAGCTATCCCATCAACAGATTAAAAAGAATCACATGAGTACACCAATAGATTAAAAAAGCACGTGACAAAATCCAATACCTCTTCATGATAAAACTCTCAGTAAACTAGGAATAGAGGGGAACTTTCTCAATTTGACACACAAAAAAATTATAGCTAATATCATACTTAAAGGTGAGACTTGAAGCTTCCTTCCTATTCAGGATGTCCCTTCTCACCATTCCTTTTCAACATCATTCTGCATCCTGGCTGATGCAAAAATGCTAGAAAAAGAAATAAAAAGTATGCAGATTGAGAAAGAAGGAACAAAACTGTTCACAGATGACATGATTGTATACATAGAAAATCTGAAAGAACAGACAAGAAAAACAAAAACAAAAACTACTTTCTGGAACAAGTAACTATAGGTAAGGTTGCAGGATACAAGGTTATTACACAGAAGTCAGTGACTTTCTATATACTAGTAATGAATAAGTAGAATTTGAAATTTAAAACATAATACTATTTACATTAGCATCCTTAAAATGAAATACTTAGGTATAAATCTAATGAAAGATGTACAAAATCTATTTGAAGAAAATGACAAAACCCTGATGAACAAAATCAAAGAAAAACTAGATAAATGGAGAAATATTCCATGTTCACAGATAGGAAGACTCAAATTATCAAGATGTCAGTTCTTCCCAACTTGATCTATAGATTCAGTGATATCCCAATCAAAATCCCAGCATTAAGATTTATTTTACGGATTTTGACAAACTTATTCTAAAGTTTCTATGAAGAAGCAAAAGGTCCAGAATAGCCAACACAATAATAAAGTAGAAGAACAAAGTAGGAAGACTGATGCTACCTGACTTTGAGACTTAACTACAGAGCTACCACACTGTAATCAGTGTGGTATTGGTACAAGAACAGATCAATAAAATATTAAATTGAGAAATAACCCACATAAATATAGTCAACTTATCTTGGACAAAGGAGCAAAGACAATAAGATGGAACAAAGATAGTCTCCTCAGCAATAGTGCTAAATAACTGGGTTTCCATATGCAAAAAAAAAAAAAAAAAAAAAGTGAATCTAGACACAGACCTTACATCCTTCACAAAAGTTAACTCAAAATGGATCACAGCCCTATATGTAAAATGCAAAACTATGAAATCCCTAGAAGATAACATAGGAGAAAATCTAGATGGCTCTTGGTCTGGTGATGGTTTTTTAGATACAACACCAAAGACAGGACCCATGAAATAAGTAATTGATAAGATGGACTTCATTAAAGTTAAAAACTACTTCTCTGTGACAGAAAACATGAAGATTATGAGAAGACAAGCGACAGACTGGGAGAAAATATCTGCAAAAGACACATCTGATAGATGACAGCTACCCAAATTACACAAAGAACTCTTAAAACTCATAATGAGAAAACAAACATGATTCAGAAATGGGCCAATGACCTTAACAGATAGCTCACCACAGAAGATATAGAGCATATGGACAGATGCTTCATAATATACCATCAAGGAAATACAAATTAAAACAATAATGATATTCCACTACGTACGTACTGGAACAACCAAGGTCTGGAACACTGGACAGAAAATGCTGGACAGGATGTAGAGCAATAGGAATGGTAATGAACTGCTGGTGGGAATGCAAAATGGTACTGCAACTTTTGACGACAGTTTGGCAGTTTCTTACAAAACTAAACATACTCTTGCCATACAATTCAGTAATAGCACTCCTTGGTACTGACCCAAAGGAGCTGAGAACTTATGCCCACAAGAAATGGATGTTTACAGTAGCTCTATTCATTACTGCCAAAACTTGGAAGCAACCAAGATGCCCTTCAGCAGGTGAAATGGATAAATCATGGTACTATCCAGACAATAGAATATTACTCAGCATTAAAAAGAAATGAGGTATGAAGCCACAGAAACACACGAGAGAATTCTAGATGCATTCACAAAAGTGAAAAAGTGCCAATCTGAAAAAGCTGCCTTACCATATCATTCCAACTATATGAACAACATTCTGGAAAAGGCAAAACTATGGAGACAGTAAAAAGATCTGTGGCACCAGCAGATTGGGGGTGGGGATGAAAAAAAAGGGGATGAAAAAAAAGGGCAGAACACAGAGGACTTTTAGCACAGTGAAAATACTCTGTATGGTATTACAGTTGATACATGTTATTATACATTTGTCCAAATTTACAGAATGTGCACTTCATAGAACCCTAACATAAACTATGGACTTTGGGTGATTATGTGTGTCAATGTAGGCTCATCAAACATAACAAACATAGGACTTTGGTGGAGAAGGATGATAATGCAGGAGGCTTGGGTGGGGATAGATGGGATACTGGAAATCCCTGTAGCTTCCCATCACTTTTGCTGTGAATCTAAAACTGCCCTAATTTTTTCTTTCAAAAGTAACCTTCATTCCCCAATACTCAAATATTGATTCCTCATCCCTTAGGTAACCACATATCAACTTCTATTACTGCTTTCTAAATTTCATCTCCAGCTCATTGTATTGGCATGTGTGTATGTGATGTGGTGTGTGTAATGGGCACAGTCCTCTTCCTTTTTTTTTTTTTTTTAACAATGTTGCAAGTTATATACCTGTTGGTTTGTTGTTGTTTTCTTTAATGCTTAAATCCTTTTGATCCATCTGGCATTATCTCTTTTCTTTTTTTTTGACATAAATGGCTAGTTGACTTAAAACCATTTATAAAATCACCAAAATTTTACCCACTTGTTTGAAATGCAAACTTATTGGGAACTAAATTCTGTATGTATTTGAGCATATGCCCAGGAATAACACTGTTCTTAATATCTGTTTGCATTAGTTATTTGCAACTACCATTAATTTAATGTTGCTTTATGTCTTAATAACTCAGAAGAGGTGTAAGAATCTAACAACATAGAATGGTAGATGTGGCATTATGATATGAATGCTCGAAACTATAATTTATGGGGTACTTTCATCAATTCTGAATCTCAAATATTTACATAAAATAGGGATAAAATCTTTGGTTTAACAATCAAGTAAAAAGTATGAACACATTATTGTTACATGAATGAGGAAACACATATTTTTACTCATTCCTAGGGGAGTGGAAATTGGTATAACCCTGCAGAAAGAAATTATACAAACACTACCAGAATGATCAATCCACATACTCTTTGACTTAACAATTCTATTTCTGGGAATTTATTCCACAGCCATACTTTTACTTGTGCAAATGACATATATATGTTTTTATTCACTGCAGCATTGCAGCAAAAACTGAGAATATATTAAATTCATATCGGCAGGGAAACTTGTTAAATAAAGTATGGTATATTCACCCAATGGAATTTCTACACAGTTGCTACAAAGAATGGAGTTCATCATACATTAATATGGAAAGATCTCAAAAGCATATTAAGTGAAAAGCATGATGTGGAACAGTCTATAGGATGTTGCCAATTGGGTAAAAATTAATAGAAAAATATGATGTATTTTATTTGCTCTTATTTGCAATAATTATTCCTGGCAGAATATATAACAAAATAGGGGTGTGAAAATGTGTGGCAAAGGAACAGAACTAACAGTAAGATTTTTAAATAAATCTTCTAATGTACCATTTTAGTTTTAAACCTTGGAATCAATGGTAAACAAAGTATTTAATGAAAATCTATTTTGTTACAAGAATCACAAGAAATTCTCCCTTTCGTTATTAAATCTATTCAATGCATGTTTATTAAATATTAAAAGCCTAAAGAGAAAATATTAATAGAACTTTACACTGCTGTGCATTATTGAGGGAAAAAAAAAGAATTAGATACCGGTATTAAGCAACAAACAAGCAAAAAAAGTAATTAATTTTTATCTAAAGTAAATTTTAGGAATGAGAAAGTTGTTTATGAATTATGGCCATGTAAATCAACAGAGAAATCTAGTGAAAAGTGTCTCAATAAAATATATGGATAATTCAATTTAACACTAATGTCATAGCATCTTAGATTATGGTTCTTTTAAAATATAAACATTTTGACAAAATTAAAGCTTAAATTTCAAGTATTCCTCAAAGTTAAAAGATAAAATATGAAGCATTTTAAATATAATAAAAATCAGTAAATAATGCTCTTAAAAACTCAGGTTTTTAAGGTTTAAGGTTTTACCTGCTAACCTAATGGCTACAATCTTGCTGTTTTACGTGGTATAAGCCTATACCACAAAAACAGAGTCTCACTTTTAACTATTCTTTAAATAATGATAAGCATTTCTTGTCCAATATACTTGATTTAAGGGTTGTTTTACTGGCTTCTATGAAATTATATTATATTAAATAAATACATTGTTAAATAATCTAAAATATCTCAAAATGACTTGGTGAAAGAAGTCAAAGAGTAAACAAAGAAAATTTAGAGCTATGTACACATATACACTGAAAGAATGAAAAGGAATGCTAAATTCTAAGATTAGGAAGAGCATGGACAAAGAGAATAATCATTAATTTGATCAATGTGCTTCTCGTGTTATATATAGTGGCCTTGGTTATTACCACATTAGATCATACTAGATTAGGGCATCATGATTCTTATCTACTTAAAAAAGTACCATGAATTTTCATTTGAGATTTACTCAGAATTCAAATTTCAAAAATATCAAAGGATAATCATATTCTTTGAGAGTCTGTGAATTGCTTAATAATGCTGTATCTTGGAAACTGAAAGCAAAATGGTATATCAAAATACTAGTAATCAAAACTAGCCTGAAGAGGAAAAATGGACCTAGTAAAATGTAGATACCTTCATAATAGTGAAGGTATAGTGAAAATTAAAGTAGCACATCCAGAGTTACGGTTGACAACACTGAATTCAACTGAAATTAGGAAAGCTTAATAGATCCAATTACATTTTGAAAGTAATTTCTAAAATTCTTAAACATCAGAAAAACCAGAAATGCTGTCTTAAAGGCTTAGAAGTAAAAATAACTGCTAGGTAATGATGGCTATGATCTTACAGTTATATGTAACACAAACTACGTACAGAAACTGCCATTTGCTTCAAAACTATTCTGAAACAATAAAAGTCACCTTTAAAAAGTATTTTCCAAAATTGTTATCCAAATGACCCTTTTTAAGAGATGATCTGTCTCACTTTCTATGTATGTATGTGTGTATATGCATGTATGTAATATGTAACATATTTCTAAATACAAATTCTAAATGACCTCATTATATTTTGATTAAAAACCACTGTTTACATAAATTGTTTACATAAAAAGCTAATCTCATTTAATAAAGAAAAATTGATTATAGAAAATATTTTATACATAAATTTCCATAATAAAATAATCTCTTTCATATTTAACAAGATAAAGTTTCTAAATAATAGTGGGAAGGAGTTATAAAGAGAAAGAGATATAAGAATTAATGAGTAAGATATATAAAATACAAATAAAATGGGAAGGAAAAAATTGATGTGGTTAAAAAAAGGATAAAAAAAAAGGGCACGGGATCCCTGGGTGGCTAGCGGTTTAGCGCCTGCCTTTGGCCCAGGGTGAAATCCTGGAGTCCCAGGATCGAATCCTACACTGGGCTCCTTGCATGGAGCATGCTTCTCTTTCTGCCTGTGTCTCTGCCTCAATCTCTCTCTCTCTCTCTCTCTCTCTCATGAATAAATAAAATCTTTAAAAAAAAAAAAAAAGAGGACAAGTAACAAAATGACTTACTTGGAAATAATATAGTTTATTTTATTCTATATAATTATAGTACCATTACATCACCTCCTATATTTGCTGAAGCCAATGGATACCTTTCTATTTCTACCTTATTTAGGATCTTTGCAACATCTCACACTACTGATCACATGCCCATCCTGGAGATTCACCTTTGGCTGATATAACACTGCTCTCCAGGAGTCTCTCCTATCCTTTTGTCACACACTCTCAGTATCTTTTGAGAATTCCCTTTGCCATGGTTAAACCTTAATTATTACTATTTAATCGTTCTGTCTTTAAACTCTTCAGGGTAACATCCAGGGTCCCTGCAGATTGTGTTCAATATAATAATTTTAGCTCTCATAACCCCCCTCCAACCATACAAGCACCCCATCCCATTCAGGTAGGCTGCTCCATGAGATACTGTTTTCTAATGCTGCTCCTTCTCTTCTGAATGGCTTTCTTTGCATGAATAACTACTACCTAACCTTTAAAACTATGGTATTGTATCATCTCTTCTAAGAATTTTCTCATAAATTCCTAGTATAGGTGACTTTTCTCTGTGCTTTCACAGAAATCTGCTCATGTAATAGCGTTAATCACTGCTTAAAAATCACTAATTTACATGTCTGCTTTCCTACTAGACTATAAAATACCTTGAGGTCAGACCACATCTTTTTTAACTTTTTTACTAAGAAGTATAAAGTACACAAAGAAAAGGTTATCAAATGGACAGTTCAATGAATTATCACCAAGTGTGCACCTGTGTAACTAATCCCAAAAAGATCAAAAGATCATATATCTTACTTGAATTTGCATCCTCAGTGAGTAGTGAATAATAAACAATAAATATATGATAAGTAGTAATTAATGACATTAATTAGTTTTGGAGTAAATTTGCATAAAATTTGCAAGAAATCGTCCCAGTACTATGATCCAAAAATCAGATTTTAGATACAAAGATTAAATACCACTTATAATGCAGAACGTCTGTAGTCACATAAACTAGCAATAGCATAGAACTACAATTTGCAATTCAACAATATGAGGTCAAATAATAACCTTGCCAGGAAACTAAAAATGTAGAAAGCTTGGCATCAAAATCCAAGGGATAATCAGGGTCCAAGGGATGATCAGGATCAATCAAATACTGTTCTTTTTCAGCATTCGCTATTCTGGGTTAACCAGTTATAGGGCATAGCCTTATAAGATCTCTACTAGTAAAACCCAGAGATATGCAATCAGCCAACAGCTAAACAACCTGGCTTCTTAGCAATGAACATGTCAAAAGGATTGATGAAAATGGAATAGCTAGCCATTGGCCCCATGGTGAGTAGATGTGGGAAATTGTGAGAAAAGTGGCCAGGAGAAATGCTTTTGGGACATGAAAGCACAACTTCAAGTGTCAGTTGCTTAGAAATGACAGCAGCAGGCAGGCCCACTGGTGTACAGGACTGAGACAGATTATCTCAATGTATATAAGAACACTCTGCAGCCTGGGAGGCTAAACAGCACAAGCTTAGATACAGAAAGCCTATATAGTTGACCTCTGAATGACAAGAGGGTTAGGGGCACTGATCCCTGAACAGTCAAAAATCCACGTATAAGTGGACCCACGTTGTTCAAGGGTCACTGACTGTGTAAGCACCAGCAGCAGCTGCTAACCAATGGGTCTGACTACAAATGTATTTCACTTAGAGTGGGTCTCCTGTGGCCTGCTAAACTTTACTCTTGCTGATGAGAACAGCATAGGAGCTAGACTCAAATAATTCTTAACGCAACTAAAAAATTCACATCAATTTCCGTATTCCATTTTTACTTCTCTGATAGTTCATCCAGTGAGAGCTATAATATAAAGGAAAGATGCTTAATAGGAATCATCATGGTGACAATGACAATAAGAATAGCTGAAATTCATGAATGCTTACTCATGCTCCAGACATTGCACTAAGGGTATCCTTGCATTTGCTCATTTAATCCTCACCTAATTGTGTAAAGACTGTTATTTTCCCTATTTTATAGAGGATAAAACAGGATGGGAGATAAACTCACCTTCATGACTGGGAATTAGCAAAGCTGGACGTCTAATCCAAGATGGACTTAGAATTTGTACATTTGTCTCTTATGCTAAATTACCCAAGTTCAATGATTCGTTTCTGTGATATAATAAGTATTTAACAATCAAGTGCTTACATTTCCAGTCATGATGACCAATGCTAATGAGATTCTTAAGAAACAAAGAGCAGGAAAATCATGTAAGATGACCAAGTTTACTTTAGTTCTCCTGACATCAGTCATGAATGTTTCAAATTCGTATCATTATATGTCACAAAATACTAGATGGAGTCTCACTGAGGAAAGAGCGCAAAGTAAGATTGAATCATTGAGTTAACTGTCTATAGTTTGAAAAACTAAATTATTATGAATTACTTGTATTGAATTAGAATATCAGAGCTACAAAAACATTTAAACATGATGTAGTTTAAAAACAAACAAGAGTAAACTAAAAGTCAGGAAGAATGGGTGACATAATAAATGGCCCTATTTCCCTAGTCAATAAAACAAAGATTATTTTGTTTCAGACTTATTAGTTCAATGATTCTGTTAATCACAGTGCTGGATATTACTCTGTCCCCTAAACAAAAACTTCCAATCGTTGGGCTGGTAATTTTCCAATAAAAAACCTATATTATAACCACAGAAGAATAAATTTTGAGCTAAGTAAGCCTACCTTCTTATCATGGATGCTTTGGTAGAAAGTAGACTTAGGTTCAAATTCAACTCTAATTCAGTCAGGTAAAATATTTATTTATGTGAGCACCATGTCTTAAAAACCACAAAAAGGTGGGGTGACTGGTAGGAATGACTTGTAGGATTGTTATAAGCATTAAATAGGAAATCGGTGAAAGGGTTTAGTGTGACACACAAACTATATTTGTTCAAAATGCTGTTTTCCTTCCTTAGAGCAAGTGTGGTGTATAGGTTAGAGCATCAGGTCTCTATTTGGGCTGCATGGGTTCAGATCCCACTTCAGCTAATGGCCAGGTGATTTGGGCCAGATACCTACACTCCTCATGCTTTCACTTTCTCATTTGTAAAATGGGAATGGACTATTTCTAAGGATTTAATTAGATGATACATAAAAAGCACTTAGCTTACAACTAAGACATATTAAGTGTTTTTGAGAGCAATTATCTTGATTCTATTTTGTAAAATGCAAGACCTTTAAGTATTCAACACTCCTATTTTTATTCTGTAAAAGATACTATGTCAATATCTTTGCTGCAATATTTATTCCCATATCTTTTGTGTGTGTGTGAAGATTTAAAGAAGCTGTGATCATCAGGTAATTGTATAAAGAAAATTAGGGCCACACATCTATTCTCAGTATCCAAATTTCAAACAATCACTATATGTATCTACTATTCAAGATAATATCAGTATAAACATGAACAATTTAGCTAAGTCTTCTAGCAATAAGATGACTTGAGTTATGCTACAAGTCTTCTTACTGCACATATCTTGAAATTCTACATAAAACACAGTTGAGTTCATAAGAAAAAAGAGATGTCCCTGAATGCACAAAGAGCAAAATGACAACCTGTGATGGACAAATTGTTGTTGCAGCAGACCTTGCGGTGGATTGGGGATTGGTCTACAAACCTGAGGAGAGGCTCTAACAGCTTGAGTTTCAGATTGTAATGCCCATTGACTGACAGGAAATAAGGTCTTGAGGCCTGCATAAATGAGAAAGCAAGCTGGAACCGAGATTCTTACATGAAGTTGGAATCCTCTTTAAGGTTGTACTTCCCAAACTTTAGCATTCATAAGAATCACCTAGAGGGCTGATTAAACCTAGACTCCTCAATCTGCTTCCAGAGTGTCTGACTCAGCAGGTCTGGGAATCTGCACCTCTAACAAGCTCCCAGGTAATGTTGATGCTGCTGGTCCTTCACAGACCAAACTGAATAACTCTGTTCTATGGGCTGTACCATTAGGAAAAGGATCCTTAATATGATCTTTCCTGGGGCACCAGGGTGGCTCAATTGGTTAAGTGTGGGACTCTTGACTTGGGCTCAGGACAGAGTCTCAGGGTCGTGAGACCAGGCTGTGTGACCAGCTCCATGCTAGGTGTGGAGTCTGTTTAAGATTTTCTTTCACCCACCCTCACCCTCTACCCCACGCCCACCCACCCACCACGACCTCCTCTTTGGTGTATATTCTCTTATTAAAAAGATAGGGATGCCTGGGTGGCTCAGCAGTTGGGTGCCTGCCTTCAGCTTAGGTTGTGTTCCTGGGATCTGGGATCAAGTCCTGCGTCAGGCTCCCTGTGAGGAGCCCTCTGCCTGTGTCTCTCTCTTTCTTTCTCAATCTGTATCTCTCATGAATAAATAAATCTTAAAAAAAAAAAAAGATAAAAAAAAATAAAAGGATCTTTCCTGACTCAGATGATAATAAAGCCTATCTCTGACCTGACCAAGGCTCCTTTTTTTTATACTGGTTTGGAGTAAAAACATATACTGCCTGCACAGTATGAGTGCTACATGTAAGAAATTAACATTTTAAAATTGGTCTTGGGTTGGGGACTCTCCTGAGGCATATAAAGAAGTAAACATAAGACTGCTTTATAGGAAAACTTTCACAAGCCAGATTACGTAAAATTCCCATTTAAATAAGTCACAAGCAGTAACTACAAAACACACAAGGAATCGTTCACCATGAGTAAGAGTCTACCAAAAAAAAAAAAAAAAAAACCCCAAAAAAACACAAAACACCCAGATGACTGGCACACCCACAATTTAAAGTAATAGAATAACTGAAAGAAAAAAATAAAAGACATTTCCAAGACAGAATCTACCACTCACTGAAAGAGTTATTAAATAATGCTTTTCAGTAAGAAAAAAACTGAGCCCAGGGGGCAGAAAAAACAAAACAAAACTGAGTGACAGGGACAATGATGAGCAATGAAAATGGTAAATATGTGGGTAACACTAAATAAGCATCATGATTAACAACAATAATTAGCTTAAGAATGTTTAAGAACAATATGTAACTAAACCTAGATAAATTCTAACAAGCAAAGCGGGGTGAATCAAGACAGATTTTAATGTCTGAAGAGACAGATACTAGTACTATATGCTTTAAATAGACATTATTGTTTCTAAATATGTACCCAAATAACAGAAATAGGATGCACATTTCCAAACATATAGAGATGAAAAATGTAAAAGACAACCGAAGCAAGTTATAAATACATACATAAATACTGAAAGTATAAACATACCCACAAGAATGATGCAGGATAGTGGTCACAACTAAAAACTGTGAGAAGAAAAGGGGTATGCTTAGGATTCTAACAATATGCAACAATTTCATAAAAATATGGCAAAATGCTACCATCTGCTAAATTTAGGTTGTGGGTACAGGAATGTCCATCATTTTGATTTCTATATACTATGTTTTGAAATATCTTGTCATGAACTTTTTAATTGAAGAAAGCAAGTAAGTTCAGCAAAACCAACACAGTAAGAAAGGCTTAGTTACCTGAAAAGTAACCTGGCATGGATTTATTTTCCAAAAGAAGTCAGAATGGGCTAAATTAATTAGGTAGCTGGCCCATGGAAATCAGGTTTAATACATATTCTCTTTCCTTAGGAATTTCTTCCTCTTTGGTTTGTATAAGACTCTCTGATTATAGAGTGAAATGAAAAAAATGAAATGAAAATGAAAAATGAATAATGAAATATACACCAATGAAATGAAAAATGAAAAAAATCTATACCAAATGAAATGAAAAAAATCTATACCAAAATGTGGTGTTCTTTTTTTTTAAAGATTTTATTTATTTATTCATGAGAGACACACACACACACAGAGAGAGAGAAAGAGAGAGAGAGGCAGAGACACAGGCAGAGGGAGAAGCAGGCTCCATGCAGGGAGCCCGACGTGGAACTCAATCCTGGGACTCCAGGATCACGCTCTGGGCCAAAGGCAGGTGCTAAACTGCTGAGCCACCCAGGCGTCCCCAAAAGGTGGTGTTCTTATTCTACTGATGGTCACATCAGTGGCTAGCAGTAGAGATGAATGGATAAGAGATGCCATCAAATGGGATTTGAAGCAAATTCTATAGATTAAGCAAAATCTTGTAAAACTACTTGAAGGGTGATAGTGCTATTTTAAGCAGTTTAAAACACACATAAGAAAATCAGAAAGACTAAAAACAGACTGCATTCTAGGTTAGTCTTTGAGATTCATTTGTTTTATTATTTCTCAAAAGTCAAGTTCCATATCTGCTATCATGTATTTTTTTTTACTTTGGCTTCAAAAGACTCTAACCTCAGCATTTTTCACTGATAACTCAATCCTTCTGTTATTTCCACTCAACATCATATGAAAATCATGTTTCCTTTTTTTTATGACTCATATCTTACAGTTTGTTGTTTATTAATTCCAAGACAATTCCTGTTAGTGACTGTTAGGTTATTCCCAAGAGAATGAAGGCTAAAATTAGACCTTGTGGTTTCCACTTTGTTCTTGGGCAGGTACGTGCATGTTTTGACCTTTCCCCTCTCCAGCTGCTCATTTCTTATAAGGCAGCAGCATAAGGGCAGAAGTCATAGAAATGGAATTGCTTGCCTTACTTTTAAAATTAAAGCTGACAGGTACAATGGGATAAAAGAAAAACATGTCCACACAGATGTGGTCAAAGACTTCAGAGAGCTGTTTATGGCATTATTTATGCAGCTAAAATTAGGTATATGTAATGGAATGATTTTTTGTTTTATCTTTAGACAAAGATAGTATCTTTTCAAAATACTTATTTTTCATTGAAATGGACCTCTAAGCTGCCCTACCCCTTGCCAATATCATTTATTAAGATTTAAAGCATTGCCTGTTTCAGATCTCATCAGCTCTGATGAGAAATATAAAATGCTACAAATGACATTCATATTTCATATATAAAAAAAAACTATTTGCCAATATCATGAAGACAAACAGAAAACTAGAATGTCATAGACTCAGTACATGAAGGCACTCAATAAACATTTGGTGAATTCAATGAACTAGAGCAGAGGTCAACAAACTTTTTTATAAATGATCAGATAAATATTTTAGGTTTGCAGGCCATAGGTCTCTTTTTCACATGTTCAACTCTGCCATTGTAGCATACGAAAATAGCTTTAGAGGATACGTAAATAAATCAATGTGGCTGTATTCCAGTAAAACTTCATGAACACTGAAATCTGAATTTCATATAATTTTCATGTGCCACAATATATTATGCTTCTTTTGACTTTTTTTTTTGACCTTTAAAAATGTAAAACCTACTCTTACTCACCAGCCACATGAAAACAGGCAGAGAGCCAGAGGTGGCCTGTGGGTCACAGTTTGCCAACCCCTAAAAGAGATGTTACTGATTTCATAAGCCATCTGATTATTCTTCAAAATTACATGTGGAATGTAAAGGATTAAATTGTAGAGCGCAGTATGAAATGTGGATATAACAATTGAAAGCATGAGCGAGGTAGTTTAAGGCGTATATACAATTACGTATGTCTTTTTCTTTTTTAGTAGCTTCACAAAGACTAGCAACCTTGATTCATGTACCTGTAAGGTGAAAACAACACATATCTTAAAAATGCAGATGCATTGCTTTGAGTTGAATTTTATAACAATACAAACCTAAGGATACATCTAAGGCAGGAATTCTTAGTCTGGGATCTATAGATCTATACTTAGTTAATGGCTAGTCTTCACGGATTTCTTGAATTTTTTTTAATTTTTGAAGTTGTAAATATTTGTTATATGCGCATTTTTACTTATTTAATTTTTTTAAGATTTTATTTATTTATTTGAGAGAGAGAGAGAGAGAGGCAGAGACACAGGCAGAGGGAGAAGTAGGCTCCATGCCTGATGTGGGACTCGATCCCAGGACTCCAGGACCATACCCTAGGCTGAAGGCAGGCGCTAAACTGCTGAGCCACTCAGGGATCCCCCGTATATGTGCATTTTTTTAAGGTGGAGTCAGTGAAGCTTTCATCAGTTTTGAAGGGGTCAGTGGTTCAAACACCAATGATCTAGCAGATTGGAAGTGATTAGCTAATAGGCTCAATTATTATTAACTTTGAATCTTCAGTATCTAAAAGCAGTATCATTAAAAAAGCAAATACCTAAAAGCTGGATATTCAAACTAGTCTTAAATGGAACACATACTTTTAAAAAATCATTTCTTTCTAGAATGACTTTTTAAGGTATGAAATTACTTTTCTCATTTGTGCCAAAATCAAATGGGCCTGTATTATACTTAAAAGCCACAAAATACTAAACAGGAACTGTGGTAGGATGAATTAATAACCCCCAAAGATACCTAGGTTCTATTTTCTAGAAGCTGTATGTTACTTTATATGGTTAAAAAAAAAAAAAAAAGACTGTAGATTTTAAGGATCTTGAGGTGAAGATTCTATCCTGGATTATCCAGCTGTGCCCTAAATGTAGTCATAATTGTCCTTATGAAAGAGGCAGAAGAAATTTGACTGCAGGAGAGGAGAAGGCTTTGTGACAATGGAGCAGGAGTCAGAGGGTCATATTCCGACAGTGGAGGAAGGGGCCACAAGCCAAGCTACCAGTAACTATGAGAAGCTGAAAAAGGCAAGGAAATGGATTTTATTCTCAGAGCTTTCAGAGGGAACCAGCCCTGTGGACACCTTAACATTAACACTGCAAATGGATTTCAGACTTCTGACTTCTAAAACTCTAAGAGGATAGAGTTGTGTTGTTTTAAGACACCAGGTTTGTAGTATTTTGTTATAGCAGCAGTAAAGGAATTAATACAGGAACTCTTTATATTCCTGCTTCCACCAGGTAATATCTGGTCCTGTGCGTTTTTACCTTAATTTTTATTGAGTTTCATCTCTGGTTCCTAGGAAACAAGGATATGAACAACTTGATTTTGCATTTTATGTTTATGTGTTTCACAACTAGAGAAATACAAAAACACAACCAAAATGAAAAGGTATAAATCCAGCCAATTTTTCTCTCCCTAAAGCAAATCCTAGAGGAGTTTGTTGAACAACTGAGAGCTTTCATATAATTTATGTCCCAATTTTATACTGAAAATACCTAAAAACAAAATAATTTTAGAAATTATCAGAATACAGGGCACCTGGGTGGCTCACTGGGTTGTGTCTGCCTTCGGCTCAGGTCGTGATCCTGGGGTCCTGGGATCGAGCACTGTGTTGGGCTCCCTACTCAGTGGGGGTCTCTCTCTTTCTCTCATTCTCTCTCTCGCTCAAATAATAAAATCTTTTTAAAAAGAAAAATTATCAGAATAATAAAGTAATTTTAGAAATTATCTGAATAGCACATGCCTTCTCTAAATACTTAGTGATCTTATTTTTTAGAATGCAGTCCGGAAAACAGTACTCTCTCCAAAGACATATCATTTTACCCTTTCCCCCATTCACATATGCATGAAAGTTTGAGGTCCAGGGGAAATGATACTGAAAAGTCAGAAGAGATGCTCCAGAATCCATGCACCCAAAACATTATACATTTTATTCACAGGTAAAACTCTCAATGCTTTCCTCAGAGTTGTAAGGACTTTTATATTCCATAAAATCGTGACTGGGTATTTTTTAGGCAACAGATATTTAAATAAGACAATCATACTTGGGCATGTGGAGATTCTAGAAAACTGACAGAAGAATGCACTCTTGATAGCTAGAAGAAGCAATCTGGCAGAATACGGAAGGAAAGAGACATAGGAATGTTTGAGCATGATGCAAGAAGACCAAGTAGTGCTGTATCCTCAGCTGATGCTGCAGATAATGATTTCATTAGAGTACAATCATTAAGTTGGGAACAACTGCCCCGAGTCATTAAATAAATGCATGGCATATTCTGCTTAAGAAGGTAAGGGAAAACAAAGAGCTGTAAAGCCCTTATTGAAAGCCTCAGATACAATTAAAACAAATATTCATGCTTACAAGTAAGCATCAATCACCTGAAACATTTATCTATTTATAGTGCTAATGCTGCTGTCAGAACTTAATGGATGTTCAACTACCACTTGATGGGTAAATTCATGAACAAATAGTGAATTAAATGATTATCATTTATTGTAGATATGCTGATAAGTGTAATAAATTATAAATTTATTTAGGTCTTATTTAAGAGAAATATTTAGAAATTGCCTAGTTCAGGAGAAGCTTTAGAAAAAGAAGAAGAGAAATAAAGATACTTAGAAAAATAATTTGAAGTTTATTTTTTGAGCTTAATAAAGTCAATCCTAGTGCCTGCTCACTCAGATTTTTGGTGTTAGACATAAAAGAACTAGAGCAAGCAAAAAAAAAAAAAAAAAAACTAGAGCAATAACCCCACCAGGCTATAAAATGAAAGTTCCATATCAGAGATTGCATTCGATTTCCCTTAAGAGTTTTTCAAGTAACCTAACACATTTACCTCACTCAGGCTGTGTGTGTGTGTTTAAGTCATGTTCAAAATCTCCTCAGCAGTGCTTTTTTGGAGGCAGTTTATTCTCAGGAGTAAGTATACCAGTGAAAAGGCTTAGGTTGCAAGGACAGAGAATTCAGAGAGCTTTTTACTGCTACAGACCCATATGGTAGTTTGACAGCTCAAACTAACCTCCAACAGGAACTTTCCATCTGAATAGTAAGTAGATGATTATAGACATGTGCTTGAGATTTTATTTAGAAACATAGATTAATGCATCTGCTATTCTAAATGGTGAATGCTGGCAGTAAAGATTTTCCTTTCTTACCCTTGGGATCACTATAGATATCTGCTTATTGGTATTCGCTTGCATTTTTAACATATAATGTATATTTTCTTTATCTTGACTGAATGTCTTTAGACATAGTATCAAGTATCAAATTAGGAAAAGCACTTTGCACAATTGGTTACATGTAGTAGAAGCTAGAGAAAAGAGGTTATTTCAACCAATTTCAAAATATGAACTGACATGGCTTTAAGAGGCACAATTCTTAACATAACATATAGCTACAATACATGTCTATCGATTTTGTCTGTCCAGTCTCCATTTTTCCCTTTTGCCCAGATTTTGCTTTGGCAACCACCCTCTCCCATATTCATCCTATAAAGTTCTTGTAGGACTAAATCCACTATCCAGTTTTAGCTCTGAACAAGTGACTGAAATCTGGTCAATTAGAGTACCATAACTGGGGACGGGTTTAAAAGCAGCATACACAGATAAATCAGTCAAGGAGTACCAGTCCCAAGACTTTTACTGGAACTACTGAAAATTAAGCTTTTGCTTGCTATCACTTACTAATAAGTAAGATGATACGATTTCTGCCTACAGCTAACAAGGACCATACTGTCACTGCTTATGAGCCCTGAAAGTTAACAAATAAGGAAGCTTTAAACGTAAAAGGGTTGATTGGTTAATAGAGTAACATTTTTGGATGACAGAAATGAATTTTCTCGTGCCACAGTTAGACTACATTTGTATTTTTAGTTCTTAACTCAAGAAATAACCTAAATAATTCCCAGCTCCATTATTTTAAGCCAGTTTTTTTTTTCCTTTAACTAGGTTTAATGTCATTTTAATCAAGATTACTTACAGTTCCTACCATTCACTACTTTATTTCCAAATGACTGGCATTTTGATATTTACCAATAATCAAGAGGCAGCCCGGGTGGCTCAGTGGTTAAATGCTGCCTTCAGCCCAGGTCGTGATCCTGGAGTCCTGGAATCGAGTCCCATGTTGGGCTCCCTGCAGGAAGCCTGCTTCTCCCTCTGCCTGTGTCTCTGCTTCTCTCTCTGTGTCTCTCATGAATAAATAAATAAGTAAAACCTTAAAAAAAATAATAAAAAAAATTGGTCTTTGACTTCCCAGTGAGGCTTGGGTTCTAAACCTAGGATCAGTAATGCTCACTGTATGGTCTTTGACAAGCTATGTCCTCTGAGGCTGGTTTCTTTATTCATTTATATGTATCTATTTATATGTGCCTTACAAGGTCGTGTTGAAGATTAAATGCACAGTGTGTTAAATGTCCAGCAGAATGGACACATGGTAATTACATTTCCTTTTCCTCTTTTGAGAAATGATAGGGTTTTATATCTTTATTTTTCTATTTTTTACATTTTGTGGTGAAATGACAAGGTTCCTCTGAGATAGGGTTCTGTAATTCAAAAGAGAAAGGTAATCCTTAACACATATATTAGAAGTGTATGTGTGTGTTTAAGGTAGGGGCAATTCTATTTTGGAGAACTAAGAAACAAAAGTCTAGATACAGGTTAAAAAAAGAAGGGTTCTACTAAATTTTTTTTCACATAAGCAAAAGCCTTATTAATGTACATCAACATGAGGCATTTAGTCTAGACAGACCTACAGTTTACGCAAAAGTGGTTTTATTATTTGTTGATTTTAATTGGTTTGAGGTTTTTTTGGCTTATTTTTCTTTTCTTTTCCATCAGTGACTTACTCACTCCTAGTGTGACTTTGAGTCACATATTCCTGAGATACTATAGTTCTGGAACAACATGGGAATTAGGTAACCTGATAAAATATATTTTGAATTAGTTTCAGACAAATCTATTTAAGAGTGAATATAATGTGTTTTAATCATGGGGTTTGCTATCATTGACCCTAGCATGAAACTCTATAATGAATTCAACGAATTTGTAAATTTCTAAACCACATCACCTAGCATAAAAGTTTAGGATACTTTAATATTTCATTTATCCTTGAAACCTTACCTAGATGATATGTTCATACAACTATTACCCTCAAAAGAAAAAGCAATCTGTAGTATTAGACACAGATGAACCCCATCTGCTTTGTTCAACACTGCTCTAGCAGTGATCAATATAAATATACCAGTACATCAGTGGTTTAAAAGCTGATAAGAATTGTCAATTATTACTCTTAAATAATCACATATTTTTATAGACTATAGTGGACATTTCTCTTACATTGGATTAAATTATAAACAAAAATTGAATTCTATTAAACACAGAACAATACACTATAATTATCTAACCTGTGATTTTGGAGAAATCAAAGAATTCTGTAAGCAAATAGAATTGAACATTTATAATTACCACTATGACAATGTAACATGATATTTAACATTTAAATTTTCTATAGGCTTTTGAGTTTAAACTTAGATGTAAGATGAATTCATTAGGATAGTAGTTTATAGGTAAATTTAATATTTAACATTACAAAAGACTCTTTAGCATATGAAAATGAAATTCTTAAGAAACACTCCAAAATCTACCTCTGAAAAAAAAAATAAAAATATAAAAAAATTGAGTCATATGGCAAAAAAACAAGTTACAATAGATGTTGGCTTGTTACAATAGTACATACATTGCCTCTGGATTATATAGATAAGGAAAACTCTAGTATACTAAGCCGAAATACTTGGAGGAATCCAAGATGTTGGAGGAGTCCAAGAAGGCAGAGGAGTAGGAGACCGTATTTTGTCTGGTCCCAGGAATTCAGCTAGATAGCTATCAAATCATTCTGAACACCTGCAGACTCAACTGGAGATCTAAGACAAGAATAGCTGCAACTCTACAAATAAAAAAGCCACTTTATGCAAGAATGACAAGATGTAAAAACTCACCTCAAAAAAGAGAGCAAGAGGCACTATTGCCAGGGACCTAATCAGTATGGGTCTAAGTAAGATGTCAGAACTAGAGTTAACAATAACAATTATAAAGATACTAGCTGGGCTAGAAAAAAAGCATAGATGACATTAGAGAATCCCTTTTTGGAGAAATAAAAGAACTAAAATCTAATCAAGTTGAAATAAAAAAGGCTATTAATGACATGCAATAAAAAATGGAAGCTCTAAGTGCTAGAATAAATGAGACAAAAGAGGGAATTACTAATACAGAAGACAAAATGGTGGAGAATAGAGAAGATGAGAAAAGGAGAGATAACTACTGGATCACGAGGAAAAATTTGAGAGATAAGTGATACCATAAAGTGAAACAATATTAGAATAATTGGAATCCCATTAGAAGAAGAGAGAGTCAGAAGGTATAGTGGAGCACACTATAATGAAAAACTTCCCTAATCTGGGGAAGGAAACAGGCATTCAAGTCCAGGAGGCACAGAGAACCTTAAAATCAATAAAAATAGGTCAACACCCCAACATATAACAGTGAAACTTGCAAGTCTCAGAGACAAAGAGAAAAATCCTGAAAGCACCTTGGGGATAAGAGGTCCATAGTTTACAAGGGTAGAGATGATATTAGATGGGTGCAGACCTATCCATAGAGACCTAGAAGGCCAGAAAGGACTGACATCATAAATTCAGGATGCTAAGTGAGAAAAATATGCAGCCAAGAATACTTTATCCAGCTAGTGGTTCATTCAAATTAGGAGAGATAAAAAGCTTCTAGGACAAACAGAAACTAAAAGAATTTGTGATCACTAAAACAGCCCTGCAAGGAATACTAAACGGGAACCTTTAAGTGAAGAGAGAACCCAAAAGTAACATAAACCAGAAAGGAACAGAGACAATATACAGAAACAGTGGCTTTACTGGTAATACAATGGCACTAAATTCATATCTTTCAATAACTACTCTGAATGTAAATGGGCTAACTTCCCCAATCAAAAGAGACAGGGTATCAGATTGGATTTAAAAAGTTGGATAAAAAAGCAAGAACCATCAATATGCTGTCTGCAAGAAACTCATTTTAGACTGAAAGACACCTCCAGATTTAAAGTTAAGGGGTGGAAAACCATTTATCATGCTAATAGACATCAAAAGAAAGCTGGGGTAGCAATCCTTATATCAGACAAATTAGATTTTAAACCAAGGACTATAATAAGAGATGAGGGAGGACACCATATCATAATTAAAGGGTATATCCAATAAGAAGATCTAACAATTATAAATATTTATGCACCTAACATGGGAACAGCCAATTATAAAACCCAATTAATAACAAAATTAAAGAAAAACATTGACAATGATATAATAGTAGGGGACTTTAACACCTGACTCAGTGCAATGGACAGGTTATCTAAGCAGAAGATTAACAAGAAAACAAGGACTCTGAATGATACATTGGACCAGATGGACTTCGCGGATATTTTCAGAAGCATTCCATTCCAAAGCAACAGAATACATATTCTTCTTGAATGTACAAGGAACATTCCTCAGAACAGATTACATACCGGGTCACAAATCAGGTCTCAACTGGTACCAAAAGATTCAGATAATTCCTTGCATATTTTCAGACCACAATGTTTTGAAACTCAAACTCAATCACAAGAGGAAATTTGGAAAGAATTCAAATACACGGAGGATAAAGAGCATCTTACTGAAGAATGAATGGGTCAACCAGGAAATTAAAGAAGAATTTTTAAAAAATCATGGAAACAAATGATAAATAAAACACAGCTGTTAAAAAAAGAAAGAAAGAAAGAAAAAAGAAAACAAAACTGTTCAAAACCTTTGGAATGCAGCAAAGGCAGTCCCAAGAGGGAAGTATATTGCAATACAAGCCTTTCTCAAGAAATAAGAAAGATCTCAAATACATAACCTAAACTTATACCTAAAGGATCTGGAGAAGGTCCAGCAAATAAAGCCTAAACCCAGCAGGAGAAGAGAAATAATAAAGATTAGAGCAGAAATCAATGAAGTAGAAACCAGAAGATGGTAGAACAGATCAATAAAACTAGGAGCTCATTCTTTGAAAGAATTAATAAGATTGATAAACCCATAGGTAAACTTAAGAAAAGAAAAGAGAAAGAACCCAAATAAATAAAATCATGAATGAAAAAGGAGAGACCACAACCAACAATGAAGAAATACAATTATAAAAACATAGTATGAGCAACTTTATACCAACAAATTAGGCAATCTGGAAGAAATGGATGCATTCCTAGAGACTATATAAGCTACCAAAACTGAAACAGAAAGAAATAAAAAAAACCTGAACAGACCCATAACCAGCAAGGACATTGAAGCAGTAACCAAAAATCTCCCAACAAATAAGAATCCAGGGCTGGACGGCTTCCCAGGGGAATTCTACAAAACACTTAAAGAAAAATTAATACCTATTCTTCTGAAGCTGCTTCAAAAAATAAAAATGGGAGGAAAACCTCCAAACTCTTTCTATAAGGCCAGCATTACCTTGATCCCTAAACCAGACAAAGACCCCACCAAAAAGGAGAATTACAGACCAATATCCCTGATGAACATAAATGCCAAAATTCTCACCAAAATATTAGCCAAAAGGATCCAACAGTACATTCAAAGGATTATTCACCACGACCAAATGGATAAGAAATAAAAGGTACCTGAGTTGGCAAAGAAGTCAAACTCTCACTCTTCACAGATGACACGATTCTCCATGTGTCAAACCCAAAAGATTCCACCCCAAAATTGTAAGAACTCATATAGGAATTCAGCAAAGTGGCAGGATATAAAATTAATGCACAGAAATCAGTTGCATTTCTATACACTAACAATGAGACAGAAGAAAGAGAAACTAAGGAGTCAATCCCATTTATAGTTGTACCCAAAACCATAATATATGTAGGAACAAACCTAACCAAAGAGGCAAATGATCTGTACTCAGAAAACTACAGAACACTGATGAAAGAAATTGAGTAAGATACAAAGAAAAATGTTCCATGCTCATGGATTGGAAGAACACATACCGTTAAAATATCTATGCTACAAAGAGCAATCTATACATTCAACACAATCCCTATCAAAATATCAACTTTTTTTACAGAGCTCGAACAAATAATCCTAAAATTTGTATGGATCCAGCAAAGATCTAAATAACCAAAGGAATGTTAAAAAGAAAATGAAAACTAGTGGCATCACAGTTCCAGGCTTCAAGCTCTATTACAAAGTTGTGATCAAGACAGTATGGTACTGGCACAAAAACAGACACACAGATCAATGGAACAGAACAGAGAACCCAGAAATGGACTCTCAACTCTATGGTCAACTAATCTTCAACAAAGCAGGAAAGAATATCCAATGGAAAAAAGTCTCTTCAACAAATGGTGTTGGGATAATTGGACAGCCACATGCAGAAGAATGAAACTGATCATTTCCTTACACCATACAAAAAAATAAATTCAAAATGGATGAAAGACCTAAATGTAAGACAGGAATCCATCAAAATCCTAGAGATGAACACAGGCAGCAACTTATATACATACCACATCTTCTTTATCCATTCATCTGTCAATGGATATCTGGGCTCTTTCCATAGTTTGGCTATAGTGGACATTGCTGCTATAAACATTGGGGTGAAGGTGCCCTTTCAGATCACTATATTTGCATCTTTGGGGTGAATACCTAGTAAAGCAATTGCTGGGTCATAGGGTAGCTCTATTTTCAACTTTTTGAGGAACCTCCGTACTATCTTATCAGATAAAGGGCTAGTATTCAAAATCTATAAAAAAAACCTATCAAACTCAACATCTAAAGAATAAATAATCCAATCAATGAATAGGCATGTTTCCAAAGAAGACATACAAATGGCCAATAGACACTTAAAAAAATGCTCAACATCACTCGGCATCAGGGAAATACAAATCAAATCAATACAAATACAAATCAAAACCACAATGAGATACTACCTCACACCAGTCAGAATGGCTAAAATTAACAATTCAGGAAACCACAGATGTTGGCGAAGGTATGGAGAAAGGGGAACCCTCTCACACTTTTGGTGGGAATGCAAGCTGCAGCCACTCTGGAAAACAGGAAGGAGGTTCCTCAAAAAGTTGAAAATAGACCTACTTTATGACCCAGCAATTACTTTACTAGGTATTTACCCCAAAGACACAAATGTAGTGATCTGAAAGGGCACCTGCACCCCAATGTTTATAGTGACAATGTCCACAATATCCAAACTATGGAAAGAGCCCAGATGTACATTGACAGATGAATACTCAGCCATCAGAAAAAATGGAATTTTTTTATTTGCAATGATGTGGATGGAACTAGAGGGTATTATGCTAAGTGAAATAAGCCAATCAGAGAAAGACAGTTATCATATGATCTCACTCATATATAGAATTTAAGAAACAAAACATAGGATCATAGGGGAAGAAATGAAAAATGAAACAAGACAAAATGGGAGACAAACCGTAAGAGACTCTTAATCACAGGAAACAAACAGGGTCACTGGAGGGGAGAGGGATAAGGGGATGGGGTGACTGGGTGATGGGCATTAAGGAGAGTATATATGTAATGAACACTAGGTATGAATCACTAACCACTAACCTCTACTTCTTAAACTAATAATGTATTAATTAAATGAATTTAAAATTTAAAAATTCACATGATTTATTTTCATGGCAGAATGTAATCACATCTTTATTTTGTAAAGACTGATCAATATAATAAAAATAACTTATTCAATCTAGATGCAAAAAGACAAAGAAATAAATCTGTAATATCTAGAATCACAAAAATTTACAGGGAGGGCACAATCTAATACATTGTGAACAGAAAGTAATATTAAGATTACAAAATTGTATTAAGATTGTAATCTTACAATGTCAAACAATTTTCCCTAAGATGTTTTTTTTTAATAACATTTTTTAAGGTTTTATTTATTTATTCATGAGAGACACAGAGAGAGAGAGGCAGAGACACAGGCAGAGGGAGGCGCAGGCTCCACACAGGGAGCCCAATGTGGGACTCCATCTCGGGTCTCCAGGATCACGCCCTGGGCTGAAGGCAGCGCTAAACCGCTGAGCCACTGGGGCTGCCTTCCCTAAAATGTTTTATTTGGGCTTCTATTTTTTGTTGAATGGCCAATGTAAAAGAAAATCTGCAATGCCAAATTACTAGATGGTAATTTTTATTTTTGTACTAAGAGACTTAATATTCAAACTTTTTTGACCCAGCAATTTCACTTAAAAGAATAACCAGAAATGTACAGAACTACATATATGTAATGGTCATCATTCTCTTTTTATTTATAATAACCCCATTTTCTAGAGAACCTAATATCTGGCTACAGATTAGTTATTACCTCCTTTGAGAATCTGATGAACACTAAGGATTCTTAACTTGAGAAATATAAACATTTGCTTTATTTCTATAACACACACACAGAGGCACGCACTTGTGCACACACACACAGGACATAATATAAAAACTGCACTGCCATCTAACTTTGAAATTAAAGGAGTCAGTAACAGTTTTCTAGTATACAGGAATAAGTTTAGGATTGCAGAGGGAAGAGAATGCAGTTTTCTAAGAAGTGAAAAATGCAGTTCACTTGGCACTGAAATTAAAATGACTGGCCTAAAGAACTTAGATAGTAGATAAAATTCAAATTAGAGACTACAAAGGTGCTCATATATTATTAGGTTTATTCATCTCTGTTTTTCATATTTAAAGAAAATACGACCGATATTCTATATATTATTCAGAGACTTTTAAGATCAATGAGTGAAGCTCTAGGAAGCTGATCTTTGAGGTTGCAACTGTGATTGACAAAGCTTAAAACAATTTGTATTTTTCTTGTTCCATAGAAGTACAAAGTACAATGTTCACTTTTTTACACAATTCACTTTAATTCTATAAACATAGTCATAGATTCAATTCTATTAACATACCTACTATGTGCCAGATTTAGATGCCAGACATACTTAGATAAATAAAGCACTGAGCCTGTATTCCAGGGAGCTCACTATTTCGAGAAGAATTCATAAACATTTATTTCCAACTGCAAGAGGATAACCTGCATGAGGATAGGGAATTTTGCTTCTTTTACTCAGTGGTATATCCTGAGTACTTAGAACAACTTCACAATTACAAAATGAGAGAGGCAGAATTTGGAACACTGTTTGCCTGACTCTAAAGTTCATATTCTTAGCCAATATGTTATTCAGCTTTCCAGTATCCTGACTCCTTACCAAACTATAGATTGAAAATTGGCTTATTCTAAAACACATAAAATCATATCTGAAACACAACAGCAAGGATATTACATAATAATAAACACAGAAATTTCAGAAAAATAGGCAGAATATATACTATGACTATTATTCAGAATTGTTCTTTATCGTTTTCTATTTGTACATACCTCTAAATGTTTCATTTTGCTGTCTTTTGACATTATATAGTTATAACTGCATGTGTTCTTTTGTGACTTGCTGTTCTCAACTTTATAATTGTGAGATGGCCATGGTGGTGAGTTGATACATATAATACATTTGTTTAAACTGTTTTTTAGCATCTTGTTGAATAAATGTGCCACAAGTTTTTTTATTCTTCTACGGGTGGGCATGCAGTATGTTTTCAATTTTATGCAGTTACTAATGGCGCATAATCTGGTTCAGGTGTGCAAAGAGTTTCTTTTGGGTGTATGCCTAGCAATGGAATTGCTGACTCAGCTAGCAAGCATACATTCAGCTTTATAAATTAATGCTGAGCTATTTTCCATGTTCTTATACCACTTTAGAAGTATGCCCTAAGAATGAATGAAAGTACTATTGTGTTAGTCTGTACTACATTTGTTACTATAATATTTTTTCAAGTTTGCTAAAGAGAAAAAAAAAAAGTCTTTCTTTTATGACTTTGCTCCAGAGGGATAATGCATGTTGGCACAAGAGGTCTGCTATGTTGGTAGTAACACTTCTCATTATAGAAGTTTCACCATAAAGTCTTATATGGGTATTATGATACAGTTCTACTTATATCACTCTCCTGCTTAAAGCATCCCTGCTCCTATACATTGGACAAGCAGGACTTCCTACTATGTGCTTCCATCCACCAGCTGGACCACAGGTTTTGTGAGGTTGGGGATGAGCTGTACCCCATTCCCTATTATATGTTCTTTGCTTAGTTCCCTGGTTCAAATTAAGTCCTCAGTAATATTAAAATGGACGATTATATGTTCCTAGTTAAAATAAATCTGCTCCTTTAAAACTCTTCATCTGTAAGTCTAGTCTAAGTAACAGACCCTAGACCATGATGAATTTATCAAGGTTAAGGGCTACTTCATGGACTGGTAAGACTGTGACACCACACTTTCTTGGGTGTGCATGTCTAGAGCAACAAGTACCTGTGCTACATGTGTCTTCATTAATATTTGAAATATCAACAACTTCTGTGGCTGGAGATATACGGGCATCAGGAGATGAGGCTGGAACTGTGGGTCACTAAGGATCCTGAATGCTACATTACTGAGTTCAGATTCTGTCCTACAAGGTTTAAACTTAGGCAAGTTATAATTAATTTAGTTTTTCAGATAACTTTATTAGAATGCTTTGTGGAGAGAAAAAAAACTGTTGAGAAATAAGGTTTCTTGCTGGAAACCCATTGATACCAACTTTCCCTTTACATTGACTACATTCTCTCTCTCTTTTTTTTTTTTTTTGTCAAGATTTTATTTATTTATTCATGAGAGACAGAGAGAGACAGAGAGAGGCAGAAACACAGGCAGAGGGAGAAGCAGGCTTCATACAGGGAGCCTGACGTGGGACTCCATCTCTGGTCTCCAGGATCATGCCCTGGGCTGAAGGCGGCGCTAAACCGCTGAGCCATCCAGGCTGCCCCATTGACTACATTCTCATAGATGAATGAATCCTTAATATTTTCCTCCTGGGAACACTTTTTGGATTTTGATACCAAAGATTTCTGAAGGGTATTTCTGTGTGGAAATTTTTAAAACAATGAAAATGATCTCTAAGGACATTTATTATTTTAAAAATCTGAAAGTGGCATGCACTAAATCAATATAGAATTTCCATGAAGACACAAATAGAAAAAAAAAAAGGAAAGTAGTAATTTGTGCAACTTTTCAGTATTTTATATTTTCTCAATTGGTGAGTTAAGTTTGGTACATATTTTCTTCAGATCGTGTCGAGCAGAAGATAGAACTAATGTTCTTATTCTCCCTTTACCGTAGCCATCATTTATTCTTAACTTCTGGTTCAGAGCAAACAATCTCATACTCTCAGTGGTCTCTTATTTCTTTCTTTTCTCCCTTCCTTCTTCTACAAAGTCGCTCACATGTCTTTTTTTTTTTTTTTTCTTCCCCATTTCCACAGCTACCACTCTGGCTCATCTCCTGATGCTTGGATTGTAACTACAGTCTTCAGTTTATCTACATTTTCTCTCTACTACAGTATATCCTCAACACAGTCAAGATGACAATCTCCAATTTTCAAAAGATCAACATTTCACAACCTTCATAAGATTTTCCTTCTTTTTTTTTTTTTAAATTTTTTTTAAATTTTTATTTATTTATGATAGTCACACAGAGAGAGAGAGAGAGGCAGAGACATAGGCAGAGGGAGAAGCAGGCTCCATGCACCGGGAGCCCGATGTGGGATTCGATCCCAGGTCTCCAGGATTGTGCCCTGGGCCAAAGGCAGGCGCCAAACCGCTGCGCCACCCAGGGTTCCCAAGATTTTCCTTCTTATATAAGAACCACCAGTCACTTCCTACAACCTGGTCTGCATTTGCCTTAATATTTTTGGTGAGCCATTAACATATTACCCTGCTCCAAAGCGCCAGCCCTTCAGATTCATAACTCAGTGTGTTCTAAATATGTTCTCTCCTCCTAGAAGCTGATTCCCTCTGATCAATCCCATTATTTGGCTTGCTCATTCCAACTACCTCTAATGCCTACCTTTCGATAGCCTTAAAGAACTATTCCTAGCTTTATTTCCTACAACTCTGATCACTTACTGAGTCTGTCAATGAAAATTCATTACAATATTCTCCTTGGACCGCATACTCAATTATAGATGAGACATTTGCTAATTGAATTTCTCTTTGATTTGGACCTAGAAGAGATATGACACACTGAATCCAATATACAATACATTATAGGAAGATTTGACATCATCCCTGCCTCTCTGCATTCTCTCTTCCCTCTTCAGAATTTCAGCTCCAAATTAGGCCCTTCCACCATCATTCACGACAGCCAAACATGACTCTGTTATTGCACTATTGTATTATATTGTTAGTTCCTAAGACTAAAATTTTCAATTTGGAAGGCAAGAACAACACCCAGTCATTACATTAAGAGAATATAATGTTATAAAAAAATGACTAATATTAGGTTTTCAATAAATTAATCAATCTATCCATTTATGGAGAGTACCCACTATGTGTCAGACAAGGTTCATTTAATACAGATTTTTCAGTGAGCAAAGGAACATAATCCTAAGTGAATAAATAAAAGTGCATCTTCATATTCCTATTATCTATTGCTACTTATTTGTCCTCTTGTTTTCTGAAATATTATTTATCTGTGAGTATCTGTGTCTTCTACCTTTATGTTACTCCACAGTGTGGAAGCTGTATGTATGTATGGTAATCAGGGACTGCTTGCTAGATGCGTGCATGGAACATTAGAAATTTACTGAGTTACTAATACTCAAATAAATAAAAATGCTACCTCCCAATTCAATATCCATCTCCACCCCCACTGTCTACCATTATGGCTTTCCAGTAATATAGGAAACACTTTATGTTTTATAGTATAAAGCTATAGCTCCTCTCTTTTCTAGTTTTCATATGCAATTCTCAACCCATGCCAATCCTTACTCCAAAAAGTCTCTATTTTCATGCTTCCCCCCTCCTACTATTGTTGCCTCCAGGGTATGCAGAAAAACAACATGTTATTCTTTCCCTGAAAACTATTCCTCTTCTAGTGTTCTCTCTTCCGGGGAATAGTACCATACAGTCTTTAGGGTCTGCACCCCTCTCTCTAATCTCTCAGAGTCTGATAATAATTTCTCAGGGCCAGCTGGTTCTCATCATCTCCATTACCACTACTCCAAGCTAATTATATTTTTTCTGGGACTGGAATAGCTTCTTAAGTGGCCTCTCCAGCTCTTCTCCTCTCTTAGTCAGAATTACCTTTTTAAAACACAAATCTGACCATATGTCCTCAGCCTGCTTAAAACCCAGCAACAGACTCTGAGTGCTCTTAGGATAAAACTAAAATGCTTAAAATGGTCTGTCCTACCTGTGGTAGACAAAATAACAGCCTCAAAAATGTCCCCATCCCAATCCCAGGAACCTAGGAATACATTAGATTACATAGCAAAGGAGAATCAGCTTTGGAGATGGAATTAGGTTGTTAATCAGATGATAATAAAATACATAGGATATCCTAGAATGCCAAAAGGATCCTTAAACATAAAAGAGGGAGGCAGAAGAGTGAGAGGATGAGATGTGAAGACAGAAGCAAGGTTGTCAGAGTGACAAGATACAAGGAGGACTCAGTCCCCTCCTATGGCTATGAGCCAAGGACTGTGGGAAGCTTCAGATTCTCCCTAGGGCATCCAGAAAGCCCTGGTGACACTGTGATTTTAGCCCATTTTGGAGTTCTGACTCCAGAACTGAAATTGATAGAAATAAATTTGTATTATTTGAGCATCTAAGTTTGTGTTAATTTGGGTTAGTATCAGTAGGAAACTACTAGACCACCTAACACTCCTCTTAGGCCCTCCTTACAGGTGCCTCTCGGCTCTCTGCTGCCAAGGGCCTTAAAGTATTTGTTATACCTATTTGTATAATCTCTGAATTAGTAATACCATGTCCCTAACTAGATGGAAAACTCCATGTAAGTGGATACAATGTCTCCTTTTTGTTCACCATTCTGTCTCAAGCTCCCAACCCAGAACCTACGTAAAGTAAATCAAATAAATATTTGTTGAATGAATGCAGCCAAGCATGTATGTACCATCAAACCTTTGACTACTGCCCTCTAGTGGACCATCAGTGGACTACTGATCCAGTGTTATTCTATTCTAACATATTCTATACACAAATCGTAGATACAGACTCCTAAACTACCAAGCACATGATTCCTCAATTTAAGAGCTGATCATATCTCAGGAACTGATCATGGATCAAGGTCAGTTATTGAGATGTACAATAGTGAGGCAAATTGTACTTCCCCTTTTACCACTTTGCTGAGTTAAGTATATTTAGACAATTTAGTTAACCCCTCTGGGCTTCAAGTTCTTCACTCTTAAGTCACAATATTCTTCACAGAAGTTAAGGATCAGGCCAAGAGATCTATAACTCTATAATTCCTAATCCTTGTACTAAAGGCTCTCTGCCTTATGTCTCTACCCTCACTTTTACCTCTATAAGGTATAAATTCTATAAGGTCTGTAAATTCTAAGAATTCTAAAAGGTCAGGGTCTGTGTTTACTTCCATGGCTACCACCGTGTCCTATAGACATTTGATAAATAGTTTCGACATGCATGAAAACAAGCATTAAATGTTTGCTAAACACATGAAGGAAATATTCCTGATAGAAATTCTTATATTTTTGTTTGATCGGGCTCTGTACTGTTAAACATGCCTATCTTCCCTACAGTGGAAGTGGCCCTCCAAAAATATCAAGACCTAATCTCTGGAATCTGTGAATGTTACATTATAAAGTAACATTTTTACAGATGTAATAAGTTAAAGATATTGAGATGAGGATATTATACTAGAGTATCCAGATATGATTGAATTAAGGATCTGGAGATGAGATAATCTAGGATTAGATTATCCAGGTGGGCCCTAAATGTTATCATAAGTGTCTTTAAAGGAAAAGCAGAGAAAGAGGAGACATAGAGAAGAGGAAGAGACAAAGTAACAATAGAATAAAGACTGTAGGGATACAGCCACAAGTCAAGTAATGCCAGCAGCCACTAGAAGCTGAAAAGGCAAGGAATGGATTCTCCCTTAGAGCCACCAGAGGGGCTGAGGCTCTGCTAATACCTTGGTTTTGGGTCAGTAAAACTAGATTTAGATTTCTGGCCTTCAGAATTGTGAAAGAATACATTTCTGTTGTTTTAAGCCAAGTTTGTAGTAATTTGTTACAGTTCTTTGTTAGAAGAACTAATATACTCTCTTTTGAACTTCTGATCATAATCCTCTATTTTCTGAAATACGCTTCTTCCTTATTTTCATATTAATAAATGTTCAGCAAATAAGTAACAATGAATAGTTAAATCCTACAGTTACTTCAAGTGTTGCTTCTTCCATAAAGTGGTCTCTGAATATTTAAGGGCATGTAACTCTCACCCATCTGTGTATAGAGATGATAAATTGTATGGAATTCTGCAATCTGGGACTCATATACCCACTGATATATTTTTCTAATTAACCCATAGAAGTAATTCGATGTTTAATTTTTCCTGGTGTCCCTCAGGCTTTGCACAAAGCCCAACTTATGGGCATGCAGGCCTAAAATGTTTTCTTCCCAGCTGTCCACAGGGTTTCATGCTTCTCTTCATTCAGATGCTCCACTGTCACCTGATCAGAGAGGCCTTACCTGGCTACTCAATCTAGAAATAACACATCTCCTCCTTCTACTTTCTTACTCTATTTTTCTTTATAACACTTTTCATATACTCTGACATGTTTTTTTGTTTATGATGGCTCTTCCCCTTCCACACTGAGACAGTGAGCCCCAAGAGCATAGGGGCAGTGACTAGCAAATAGTAGGAACTCAATAAATATTAACTGAATGAATGAATGAATGAATGAATGAAAAGAAATGCCTAATATTAATCTTATTAGCCTTATAAAACTAATCTGGAAATAGGTGACTGAGTAGTAGCTCCTAATATTTGAAGTACTATCTCTGAATTCAACCAAGACCTAAATTTCAACTCCAATAACCTTTTATTCAGATTCTTCTGAATGTCTGAGAGTCAATGACCCACTGCAAAACCACTTTTTCTATTCTTTTTGTTCCATTATATGGAACCTCTGAAAGTTGAGATGTGAAGAAAAATTATGGCATGCAGTCTCCCAACTCTCTAATATGTGGATGGTTGGTTATATTCCACATGCAATGTCCAGCTGATGTGGGAAACAAAGGCAAAAGAAAAATTAAATTTCCTTACTACCTAGAGCTTGCAACAGGCAGAGTGACATTTCTCTAAGAACTTAGCTGCCTCAATGTTAGTAAGGGCAAAAGGCAATCTTAGCCTGATCCCCAGAACCCTGTAAGTCTATTACAAACATATAAAAATTCCTTTAGAAACTTCCTTTATCTCTACCCCCAAGATATATGATGGCAATGATCCCCCAAGCGTATGGTCCATTGATATACATCTGAAGGGTCTCATGACTCAGGTTTTATTAGATAGTAATAAATGACCTTTTCCTGACAATAGCTAACCCCTCACAGTTCTGGAAATAATGCTTCCAAAACTTCTGAGAGACTTATGCTACCCCTAACTCCTTCCCAACTTGAAAGTCTATAATGGGCCACTCCTCATGAACCCAGTGCTGCTCGTTCTGCCCACAGTGCTTTAATAAAACACCTTTTTGAACCAGACATCTCAAGAATTCTTTCTTGGTCATTGGCTTCAAACCCTACCATCTTTCCAAAATCAAAGCAATAACAAATTGATCATTTCTTAGTGAACTGTTAGAAAATGGTACTAAACAAAAACCAAACCAATATTAAAATTAAACTCTTTTATCTATTTCCACAAATGAGATTTAAACCCATTTTTACCTTCAAATAACTTAAATGTTTCTGATTATAAAGTTAACTGTATAAAAATAACTCAAATAATCCTCATTCTGGCAGCTACATACAAGATATGGTTCAGAAGCTGAGTTCAGACAAAATAGTTTTATGCAAAGGCTAACAAACATATGGGATAAGTTACCAAAAAAGAGTTGCTGAAGCAAAAAACACCAATATGTTCCCACTAAGAGCAAGAAGGATATTTACATACAATTCAAATGAAGAATGTGGGAGTAGAGTAAAATACAAGGGAACTGGAATTGCCCCCAGAAATGTGTGCCTGAAGTAAACTCATTGTATTATTATAATTGAAAGACAATAAAGTATTGTATGTCCTTCTTAAATATGTTTATTGATATTTGTTAAGTCTCTTATAATGAAAATCTGTGGACCACCCAATTCGGTTTATTCTACTATAATTTGTCTAAAATTAACACATTACTGGAAATAATGTTCTTTGTATGTCTTAGAAACAACTGACTGCCATCTTTCAATAATGACTAGTCTACCTGTGGGGTAAAATGGAAGAGTTGAAGAGATAATGCAAACTTCCCTTCTCCTCTGAGTAGAATTAAAATCTCATAGTGAGCCATGGTTTGTTTTGATGGAGGTCTGTGTTCATACACTGGAATAGGTAAGAAGAGCTGACAGCGATCATTGCATGCTGTCAGGACCAAAGAATAACCAACAAAGTTTAACTCAGCCTCTCTGCCTTTGTACAAAAGCAAGTAACACATAATCAAATTCCTTCTGATAGAAAGTGACTTTTCCATGGATCAAGACCAACAAAAAGCACTCGCTGTATGACATTTACAGTAACCTCAATAACAACGCATCATTTCTAACCACCATTCTTTGGAATACAGAAACATCTTTGTTATTTTACCTTGAAAGAATATTTACCGTAACAGATTTTTATTTCAAATAGGATAGGTCTCTCTGTTATTAGTCAGTTCAATGGCTAGATCATAGTACAAATAAATCTAAGTCTAATTCAGGTACACAGGGGGTACCTTTTTCTTTCTTTTCCAGATCATAAAGTATGTCTTGAGCAATAGGTGGGATCCAATCAGAGATGGAGGATAAACTTTCTTTTTTATCCACTATCCTTACTGCTAAAAAACAAATTTCATGGGGTACCTGGGTGGCTCAGTCAGTTGAGCATCCAACTATTGATTTGAGCCCCGAGGAGATTTGGATGCAGTGACATAGGGAAGAAGGCCATGAGCTGTGGAGGCAGACAGCGCAGTGCTTACTTTATAAGCCAAGGAACACCAAAGAGTGTCCATCACCATCTCAGGGTCCTGGGATTGGGCCTCACACTGGGCGCCACACTCAGCCGGATTCTCTCCCTCTTCTTCCACCCTTCAAGCTTTCCCCCTCTCCCCCTCACACTTTCTCCCTCTCTAAAATAAACAAATATCTCTTTAAAAAAAATTCTTCATGACTTATTCAATTCTCTCCTAATGTTTAAATGACTAATCTAATTTGACCTACCTGTTGCCCTGGATACTATGGATGTTTCCTCAAATTTCTCTTTTTTCGATAATGTTCTTCTCCTTTTAACTCTCTGATCCCCTCTTCTCTGTATGCTTCCCTGGTTCTGCTTCTATTACCACCTCCTTAAATGCTGATGCTTCCCAAGGTTCATCTAAAGCTCTCTTCTTACTCCTGACTCTGCCTCTGGACAATCACAAATAAGTATGTGGCTTTGAAAGTACCCATTATTTAAATAACTCTCAATTTCGTCCTCCTAAAAGACCCATCATTTTTCTGAGCTTAAGTTCCAAATTCTAACAAGTCTCTTAGAAGATCTGACCTAGATATTTTAAGGGCACCTCAAACACAACATCTAAATCTATACTTGTTACGCCCTACCTGTCCTCCTAAAAATTTAAGAGCATGACTTTTGCAGTTAGAGAAAATGACCAGCATTGTCACTGCCTAAGTTAAACTTACTTGTATTAGCTTCTTAACACTCCTTGAGAACTGATTCCTAGCTACTTGGAAGGGCTATTATTATAAGAATTAAATTATATTACATAATGGCCCTTCATAAACGTAAGTTTCCAAGGTTACTTCTATTTCCTTATAACCTGTATCTCAGTTGAAGGTAACCTGAAGGTATCTCAGTCACCTAAACAGTCAAGGTAGAAACCTGAGAATCATTCTAGACCTCTCCCCTTCTCCCTATATCCATAACCAATTAGTTATGGACCATGAACTGTCTACCATCTGCAAATCTCCAGCATTTGTCCCCTTCTATATAACTATTCTCATTTTAGATTAAATACTCATCATTCCATATTGCTACTGTCTATGGACATCCATGCTTCTAATTGAACCTTTATACTACTCCTCTAAAAATAAAATATACCGTGGGATCCCTGTTGTACAAAAGCTGATGTTTTATGTTCTTAGCATGGAGTCCAAGTGCCTTTTCTACTTGGCTTCCACCTGCCTTTCAGTTTTGTCACGTGCCAATTTCCCCAGTACCTTAAGCTTCAATCACAAACTACAGATGTTATGTTGTCATTATTTATCCAGATTTGGATTGTGAGCTTGTCTACCTTTTTTCCTAGAGCCTGATACAATACTGGTGTGAAGTGTGCACAGATAAAATATTCATTGAGTTTAAAACCAAATTTTAAAGTATTCATGGCTGTTGAAGAGTGCTTTCTGGGTCTAATGTTAATGGTTGTTAAAAGTTCAAAAAAGGATATTTTCTTCCTCCTCAACTGTATTTATCTTAATAGCGAAAGAAAGCTCTTCTGTAAATAATTAAAATAGCCATGTCAGAACAATTTGGCAAGTTAATTCAATTCAATTCAGTACTACATGTGTGGGATGGGAGAAACACAAAAAAATTGGGAGCTGGCCCTAACTTGAACTTAAGCTACAAGCTGCTACTATTCATATCACCCAGAGATATTTGAACAGTAGGTAAAGAGAAGCCTGACAGGGACCGGTTTGCTTGAAAAAGAGAAGACTCTCCTGGAAAGATCTCATCTTAAAAAAGAAGAGGTGAAGTTCTATGCAGTAATAAAGCTTTAGCATTAATGAAAACAAGTAGTTCTTAAAATATGGGATGTGTAATTAGTATTTATTGCTTTAGAACCTACTTTATATAAACTCAAAAGAATGTTGTGAGGTTCCACAAGTTTCTCATGCACCAACAGTGGTGCCACAGGCAAGTACAGGGCCCAGTGGGAGATGGCAGTCATGCCCATCAGTAATGGAGGCCAGAGGCATCACAACAATTAGCAAGGGAGGCTTCACGAACGGGGCACATACCCTAGCTCAGGCAACGGGGCTTAATGATTGTGGTATGTGGAATACCCAGCAATATGTAGCCAAAGGAGCATTGGAATCCAACAAAGACAGCAAAGCCTGGCAGAAACAAGAGCATGTGGCAGAAATAAACATATTCCCAGCAAAAGGGGCAGAGTACTTGGCTCATACCAAGTATAGTGGGCTGAAGAGTGACCTCCCCAAAATCCATGTCCCCTGCAGCAACCTCAGAATGTGACCTTATTTGGAAATGAGGTTTGTAAAGGATCTCAAGAAGAAATCATCCTAGATTTAAAGTGGGTCCTAAATCCAGTGACCAGTGTCTTTGTAAGAGAAAAGAGAAGAGATATGGATGCAACGACATAGGAAAGAAGGCCACGAGCTGTGGAGGCAGAAAGCAGAGTGCTCACTCTGTAAGCCAAGAAACACCAAAGGCTGTCAGTCACCACCTGAAGCTGCAAGGGGCAAGGAAAGATTCTTTCCTAGAGAGCCTGCACAGTGAGCAGAGCCCTACTGACATCAAGATTTCTGACTTCTAGCCTCCAAGAACACTGAGAGAACAGATTCCTGTTGTTTTAAGCTACCTGGTTTGTGGTACTTGTTATGGCAGCCCTGGGAAACAAACATAAGACAGGTTACTAATTAGACAGGGGTATATATCACATCAGAGACAATCACTTAGGACTCTTTAAAATACTTGTAGCAATAGGAGAGAAGACTTTACTGAGGAAGTGGGATCTGCAAAAGCACGTATGGACAAAAGCTAGTAAAGCAGGTGTGTTAAACTGTCAAGAGAAATACATTCTACTCTGTTGTCTACATTTTCCTATCACTACCTGTTTCTGTTGTTTCAAAAAGAAGACGTTGTTTACTTTCTCAGAAATCTCACTGGAGCAAAATAACAAGAATCAAAACTCAAAAATCAAAGCAGCAATTAAGTAATGACCATTTTTTAACATTAGCCTCATTTGTAAATATCCAAATCAATGAAACAGCACATTACAGTACTAACATAAAACCCTTTTTTAAGGTAATAATTTAAACACTATTAATATGAAATTAAGCTCATCAGAAAAGTGAAAGGATGTGAGTCATGACAACTCATTGTTATTTTAATGAAACTGGACATTTTCAATATGTTCTTAAATTACACATTTGCATTTTCTGGGAATAGAATCCATTTCCACAGAACAAAACTAATCCTATTGGACTCAGTAAAAAAGCAGTAACAAAATTTTGAGGAAAGACTACAAAGGGTGATAAACGAGATACATCACACTTCTACCTCTATGACACGGAGAGGGTTATCACAACACTGCATCTCAGATGCCTCACAAATAAGTTAAAAAGTTAACTGGGCTAGGGGCGTCTGGTAGGCTCAGTCAGTTAGGTGTCCGACTCTTGATTCCTGCTCAAGTCATGAGCTCTTGGCTTGTGAGATCAAGCCAGTGTTGGGCTCCATGCTCAATGCAGAGTCTGCTCGAGTTTCTCTCTCTCTCTCTCTCCCTATGCTTTTTCTTAAAGAAAAAGTTAACCTGTAGTTTAAAAAAGCCTCTCCAAGTATTTATGCACATTAACTCGAGAACCATTGAAATAGAGTGTAAATCTAATACTGCTTTAAAAACAATCTTCCAAATCTCATCTTAAGTTTTTCACATTGTAAAATATGACCCATTAGTGGATTATATCAATCTAAGTTTCTTCACTCTGTATTGACACAGAATGCCCAGCACAATGTTAAAAATAAGATCACAACCAGATATAAGGACAGTACTGTTTCATGAAACTTGTGTTTCATTCATAAATATGTGTATAGGGCAGCCCGGCTGACTCAGCAGTTTAGCGCCACCTTCAGCCCAGGGCCTGATCCTGGAGACCAGGGATCGAATCCCACGTCAGGCTTCCAGCATGGAGCCTGCTTCTCCCTCTGCCCGCTGCCTGTGTCTCTGCCTCTCTCTCTGTTTCTCGAAAAAATAAATTTTAAAAAAAATCTTTAAAAATTATTTATTTATTTATAAGTAAATAAATAAATATGTGTGTGTCTCCACTGCTACTCATAGGTAGTCTATAGTGACACTGAATGCATCTTATGGGGGATCATGGTCAAAGAAAGACACTATGTTACAGAACAATAAGGAACATTCATAGGAAGTAGCTAGAATTTAGTTCTTGACTTCAGGAAGAGAGATGAGCATTTGTGGGGTGATTTTCTGCTGTATGCTATATGGGCCTGACATGACAAATTATAAAGTGTGCTGTTTTCCTATAGCAAATATCAGATATCTGACCTGACAAGGCTTATCAAATCCACTAGCTGGTATTTATTATTTCTGATTCACCTGGCCATGAATAATATAGGCGGAAAAAAAATGGACACACGCAGTGTATGTATGTATATATAAAATAGTGACTCTGAAGCTCCCAAGATAGGAAGCTGAAAGGTTCAGGAGACATAGTTTCCATTTCTTCTTTTATTTGAAGGCCAGGGCATTTAAGTAGAAATGGGAATATCAGAAGCAAAGAACTAACTGTATAGATAATATAGGACAAAATGAAGTTAGTTTTCTGAGCCAAAATGGGCTTCTGGCAGGGAAAGAAATTTATCACAACGTTACAATTAAAAAAAAAAAAAAAGATAGGATTTTTATCAGAATGCCAAAGAGGATTTTGACACGAAAACGTGGACAAGAGGGTAAAAAATTGAAAACCAGATACTATGTGAATCACTGTTCAAGGTGAGCTACATATTTTCTAGGAGACAGTAATGCAGGGAAAGGTGAAGGACTGTACAGCCATGGATACCTCCATATCATTATGGAGAACATGGGTGACAGTCACTGTGAACTTACAGTTGAACACATGGAGAGAAATTCAACGTTATAAATATCAAGGTGGCCCACTTATTCAAGAGATTCATTCAGTCTCTTTCCTTATTTAGGTAAGAAAGAAACAGGTATCACCACTGAGGAAGTCCTACTTTATGAAAAGACGTAACTTGCATGTAAAATCATGTTAACTAGAACATGATTGGTATCAGAAAAGATGCAGATAAACTGCAGTGCAGATAAAATTCAAAGGAAGGAGAAAAGACTTGGCATGAAAGTTAGGGAAAAAAAGAGGTAGCCTGCTTATTTATTTAATGAAAAATAAATGAAACATTTATTTTTGGTTGCATATTTCTATCCAATCTATAACAATGATAATTTTATAGAGAAGCAGATAGATCAAATAAAAATTTCTCTCCATCAATAGTTCAATTGCCTTCATCTCACAGAATATGAAAAGACAATTTTGATGTGGACAAAATAAAAAATAATTATCTGTGATTCTTATGTCATTTTTATAGTAGAGGTAGATTGTTTTGAGATAAGTCTCACAAGAGTAGTCACACTCATATATATATATATGTGTGCGTGTGTGTGTGTGTGTGTGTGTATAGAATGGAATAATGGAATACTATAAATTGTTTTAGAAACCCAATCCAATGATTAGAAATGATTTAGAAATTTAGAAATCCAATGATTTAGAAACCCAGTCTAACACTAATGAGATCTCCCATTATATTCATATACTTGTATTTTCAGATCTGGGTATTTACCATACATGCATACATATAAATAAAATAGGAAGTATAGTGAACAGGTTTTTTTTTGGGGGGGGGGTAAATAAAGGAAAGAGAAATAAATTGTTATTTCTGGGAAGGAAATTATATCCTGATCTGTTAAACTGAAAAACAAACAAACAAACAAACAAAAAACCCAGAAGATGGCTTCACAAAACTTACCATAAAGCCAGACCACAGAGCAAGATGTAGTAGTGAAGGAAGAACACAAATGTTAACACAAGGTCTCACCTGGTCAGCGACTGTGTTTTATTTATCTTTGCATTTCCTATATACCACTCATTCATTTATTCCTTTCCCCTACCTTGAAAGGTGTTCCTTTAACATTGAAGTATCTGTTGTGCAAATGACTGAGAGAATTAAAAAAATGAGTGACTGTTTCTAAGAAGAAAACACTTGATAATTCTAGAGTAGCTGGATCGGAATACACAGGACATGATCAGGAAACAGCATGAATTTTAGTTTGGCTGGAATACTGGGAGCATGTAAAAAATATGTTTACCCATGGGATGAGTGAAACACTATCATTTGAAAGTTAGGTTGGCTCTTGTAGGGTGACTTGAATCCAGGCTTTAGCACTCAGACTTTGTACATTAGTAATGGGGAGCCAGAGAGGATTCCTGAGAAAAGTGATGTGATCTAAAAGAACTCTAAGACTATTAATTTAGTAATAGGTAATAGGTTGGATTTAGATAGACTGTGTTACAGTGAAGTGTTTGAAAATCATCACAGTGGTAGAGAAGATCCCCTGGGAGAAGACTAATGAAACAGCTTTAGAGATTACCTCTCACTAGAAAACTTGCCTCCTGAAAGAATAGACAGTACCAAATGTTTCCACTTTCTTAACACCTATTTAACTCTTGCAATTTGGCTTGAAATGGTCTCTCAAGAATCAATAGTGACCTAACTGCCAAATGCAATGTTCTTTCTTTTTTCTCAATCTTTAATTTTCTTGAGGCATTCTATGTAACTAACTATTCTCTTTCCTTCTTGAAACATCTTCCGTGGACTTTTTTACTCTCCTGGCTCACCCATCAATCTGATCAATCTTTTCCTGTTTCTTTCTGCCTCCCCCCCCCCCCCCCCATTTCAGGCCACCTCTGATCATTTTTCAAGGTCTTATTCTTGGCCTTTTTTTACTCTTTTCATATTTTCCCCCTTTTTCTTTCAGCCTTTCTCATTGTGTGAACTAAATCTCTATATGCACGATCAAAATCCTCATGGGCTTTAACATCACAGCTATTGGCAGCAACTGTTCCTCCAAAGTTTCGTTTCATAGTTTTAGCTGTGGTTCTAATTGTGCTGAGAATGTAGTTTGTGTAAATAATCATCTATCTGACACCATAATCATTTTCTCTCTAAATGTCACCACAATTCTCATAGTCTCAGTCTAAATAAATGTCCCTTTCCTCTCTTACCCTCTTCAGTGAATTGGCAATTCCTATTGGTTCTTTGTTCACATTTACTCACATTGAATCCCTTAACCTTTATGTATTGTTTCTACCCCTGTTTAAGACCTTATCATTTCATATTTCATAGCTAGACCATAATTGCCAAATCTGGTGGACAGGGGTGAGATACACAATATTGTATTTTGGAATAAAATATTATAACTTCTATATCTCTATCCCTGTCTATCCATCCATCCATCCATCCATTCATCCTATTCACATTATCACCAGAGTGATCTTACTAAAGTATAAATCTGGTAATATCGTATATCTTGTACAACCTTCAATTAGAGCTCTTAACAATGATGTGTTCATAATGTGGTTACTCTTTCCACTCTAGTCTAGTCACACACCATATGCCTTTCTCTATACTCATATCAATCTTTTATAATTCTCCTATTCTCTCCCTCCTACCCCCCTTGCTTATCTGCATAGCATCCCCTTAAGGGGCTCTAACACACAGCCCAGGCCTACCATTCAGGGAACAACTTCCTGGCCACACTGATTACCTCTCAGGAAGACAAGATTGTTGACTGAAGCTGAGCTAAGGAGGTGTCTGGAGGAGATTTCCATTAAAACTTTCAGGAAAGAGGTACCTAACGACCATGCTCATTTGGGTGGTAGAAAGACAGATGGGGGACGCTGATGGTCATCTTTGTACCACTTGGGAGAATCACAGAAGACAATGGAAAAGAGATGAAGGCAGATTTCTAACTACAGACCTATGCTAGGCTTTTGGGTCACATGAACCAATGAAAGTCCTTATATCTTATATTTTATTTTTTGGTTTAAGCCAGTTTGAGTCTTCATTTTGTTGCAGCTGAAAGTATAATACTTATAATAGCTACTTTAAAGAACGTTTAATAATCTAGTTTGTTTTATTCATCCTTCTCTGTCCTAGGCTGCTGTCTCTCCACTCCAAGTGTCATGCATCTGGTCAAAGAATTAGACAAAAACTGGAGCCTATCAAAAACTTCAAAAGAATTTTTACATCTTTGGCCAAGTCCAAAGTTAACTTTCTATAACAAAGATCTCCATTGAGATTTAGGAGTGGAGTGGCAGGCGGGGGGTGGGAGGGGGTGGGGTAAGGTGTGGGGGCAGGGAGTCAATATTAATGTGAAGGATCTTCAAATATTTCTTGAATAATCCAAGTTTATAAAAAGAAACTCATTCAGGACAATAGCTCTTCTGCTTTCAAAATTCTCCTTCCTAGGGCTGAAGCTATAGACTGCACTTAGTCAATTTCATTGACAGTAAGGGAAAGCCACAAGATAGAATATTAGAGTACTGACTAAAAATAAATAGGACTGAAAAGATGAGATTCCTTTCTTACCTTCTTAATAATGGAATTATTCAGAAATTAAATGTGACAAGTTCTAATTGCCTCAGGCGACTCTTAAATTTACCTCTATTCTACTTAAATCTAATGAAAAATTTGTGAATAAGCATTCTTAAAATCAAAAGAAAACCAAATCTATATTTAATTTTTGGTGACCAAGAAAGAGACCAGACTGATATTTATAATGTGTTACTAAATTCCCCTCCTTTGGTCATCACCTAATATCCAGGTTCCCATTTCTTTTTACTGGTCCTAGGTCCACCTAAGTTCACGCACTCTTATAGACTTTTCCTGTTCCAAACTGTCCTGGCCTAACCCTAACATGGTATAAATAGAACTTAACCAGATAGACAAACAGAACACCCAGTCAGGTTTGACTAGTTATAAATCCTTCATTTTCTAAGAATACACTGAACTATTTTTTTTTTAAATAGTGGCATCTCATTTTTTCTCAAAAGGAAGACATCTATTTTGGCCTTATATTTATGGCCATTAAATGGATATTTAGATTCTTCGAGAGAAATGACATAAAGTAGTAGCTCTATTAACTATGTATTTTATACATGTAATCCTCATTAACACTAGAGAAAAACATGTAAAAATTTATGGAAGGCAGGGAGGGGAAAAGGGAAATTTGAAACTCCTTCTAGTAAGGCAGACAAGAGTCAGTTCTGAGCAAGAAATCTATTGTAACCCAAAACACTAATAGGTGATGTGTACTGATGTTAAGCAGGACAATAAAATGTATCTCAAAAAACTTTTTGAAATTACGAACTCTTGAGTAAACCAAGTTTAGGTTGAATGATCCACTGAACACCCTATCTCCTGTTATTGTGTGTATTTTAAATTTTTAAAAGCTATCACCAAAGCAGAGTACTTTAGATTGATAATTTAGACCTTCCAAGAACATGGAAAAAAATTAAGCTAATTGGTTTTTAATTCACCTAGTACAAGTTTTAAAAAGGTAATTTGTCATTTTTGATCTGACATTGCTTATGGGCATGGCAACTATAGAAGAATTATGGCAAGGAATATAGAAAATGATAGAGAGGAAATTGGTTTTGAGTCTTCTTAGGTTTTGCATCAACATTCTTTTGTTGTTGTTGTTGTTTGCAAGCTTTATTGCCCCATTCATATCTATGCCTGTCAGCAAATTTCCCTTGGCTACATTCAAAAGGCAGCTGTTCCTCCATAGTCCCCAGTGAATAAAGGATATATCAAAGCCAATTCTGGGCCCAGTGACATGATCTGATTTTTAGAAGAGTTGCCAGCTTCCTCCTTTTAAGGTACTTACAAGTGTATCCCGTGGACCCAGACAGCCTACATATTTATTTATTTATTTTTAAGTAACTATTACCGTATTACAACAACACTGTAAAAGTAGGATAATCACTGTTGAAACCTGAAGGCTCAAAGCAAGGAGTAATTTCATTTGTTAAACATCTCTATGGATGTAGAATGTCTATGACATCTTAAAAAAAGAATGCTGCAGATTCCTCTTTAAAAGACTGTAACAGAAAAGATACGGTATCCTTGTGAGAAAGAGGTCTGGTTGATCAAGAATTAAAACAGGCACAAGCAACTGACAGAACCTGGTATATCAAGAGCTATTTTGATTTGGGAACATCATGGGCAAAATCATATTCACTATAAAGATTTTGTACCACCCTAGATGAGGCCTCAGCTCCCAAAGTAATGCTTACAGTTACATAATGAGACTGCTGACAGGGGACAGGAACAACCAGGGTACACAACAAAACTTTTGTTTCCATGTTAACTGACCTACATGAACATCAAGTGTAAATGTGGCCTGTGAATACTTGAGGAAATGAATTTAGAGACATTTTTAGAAAGACAGTGTACAAGCATTGTGACAAGTATGGAAATGATCTCAAAGGACAAAGTTACTGAAGAATTCTGTTCTCTTCAAGGAAATGGCAGATCTCTTCAATGGAAATAAGTTTTGCTAATAAAGACAAAAGGCATAAAGTACAAATAGGGCATAGTCAGGTTTCTTGGAGAAGACATTTTAGAGAGAAAGTGGCAAGATTTGGTAATAATTTTACCTCAAACAGCAGAAATGGAGTCAAGACATATATAGAGCCCCAAATGCCCTTCTCTGAATCAAAATAATGTATCTTAACATGAGTTACAATTAATTATTATTACCTGCCTCTGGGTCAGTCTGCTCCATTGGACAGTATGCTTTCTGAGGTCATGACACATAATAAGGGAACCATAAATATTTGTTCAGTGAATGTGGATACACACGCATTCATGTGCAAGTAGAAAGTCACTGCAGTGCTCCCATCACTTGCAGCTTTCCTGCATGTCATGAACCTCAGTGATATCTACAATTCCCCAGTTTACTCAGTTGAGAGTTCTACCACTTTAAAATTTTGAAATTATTAAATAAATCCACTTGCTGATTTAAATAATTATGGTTTACTACTAAAACATGATGGTGACATTTCTATTATAGCTAACAGAACAGGCCAGTAATAACTGGAAATGACTGAATCAGGTATGTGCTTCATTACTGGCACTTGCTTTTTAAAAATTCCTGTGAAAGTATTATAAATAATGATGACACCCATTTTTCAAAGTCAGATGTGCAATTACATGACAAATCAGCAGTACTTACGATTCCTCAATTATAATGATGGATTCTGAGTAACCTTGTACTGAAGTACAACCCTAAACTTTCCTAGAATCAACCCCTTTAAAAGCTCCAAAGTTCTCAGGGCCAGACAGTGTGTGCTAAAGTTTGTGTTTATCAGAGACAGCAGATGTGAAGTAGGTGGCAGCTTACAGATGAACGGGTGGGTCTTTTAAGCACGCTAAAGATACTGCGAATTAACAAGATTATAAGATTTTCAATCTCTTCTTTACCCACCTACTCTAAATCCACAAAGACAGAACAGGATCTGGCTTTGAGATACGGAAGAGGTTTAAATAACAGGATGAGGCTCAGAGCACTTCAGATCATCATCTGTATTTTGTCTTCATAAAATTAAAAGTCTTCAGTTTGGACATATTACCTGAATTAACATGTCATCTTATTGTATTTAAAATGTTCTTTGCTTATTGACCATATCAATGAGTTCAGAGATACAAATGCAGTAACTGACACCCACACAATAACTGTTACACCTCAGTGAGTTTATGTGCCATTTTCTACATTAGACACGCTTGCCAATTACACAGAACATAAAATTAGTTCTTCATCAGATCTTATGATTGTAGTGATAAATCTGGAAGAGTCTGTAACTCACATAAATTTAGCCTGCATCACATGCATGCTATAGAGCAACTTAAAAGCATTTACAGATCGTTGTCATGTTGACTAGAGTGTTCAATAACATTTACTGAATGTTTGGTATTTCTTAGGTACTATGTTAATATATATAGTTACCTTTACAATAATCTTATGAAGTATTCAGTATTACTTTTATCCATGTTTTATGCATGAGAAGAAATGGGGAGTCAGAAATGCTATATAACATTCCCAATGTCTCATGGAAAGGAATAAAGCTGAGCCTGTATTTTTATAGCCATTTGGCTCTTATTCTGTGTTCCTAGCACATTTTCCTTATACATGTACCCTGAAACATACAGAGATGTTCTATATAAGTTATTACCTAAAAAAAGTCCTATCCGACATCTGTAACAGAGTTATTACATCATTGCTTAGAAAAAATAAAATCTATATACTTACCCTACTGACTTATCCATGTCCTTCTATAGACCCTTTAACATGTGTACTAGGAATCCTGTAAAAACCAGGATTAGAACCTTGTTTGCTGAACACCAGGCAAGGTTCAATGAAGGCTTAATTGCTGAATTAAAGTTCATTTGCCTGAATGCAGGCTCAGCCACCAGTGAAATAAAAAATGTAAGGTTAAAAAATGGAACTAGTAAGTACTATAAAAAAAAAGGTATTAAAAAATACTCCCCTACAGACACACACAAAGCAATGGCATCAGTCTTTCCTCCTTTTCTGCTTCATTATTAATGTGCTATGGCATTATTTCCATGTGTTTAAAACTGAAGTCTACTGGCCTGTTATGCTAATATGTGTTATTCCCAGGACCACCCTAAGATCTTAGAGTCACCATCAATATACTTCAAAGATATGACAGGCCTTGGACAAGCACAGAAGCAGGAAGCTGTTCTGCCTAATGGTCTGAAGTCATGAGTCTTTTTAATTGGACATAGGTCTCTGCTTCTGATAGGGGCTAAAATGAAGTCTCCCTCTTTAGAACAACAAAAATAGCGTAAATTGTTGTCAAGGGGAATATTTATATAATTGAGAGACCAAAGTGTTTGCAAGAATTTCAGATGCACTTGTTACCTAGATACATATAAATAAACTGTAAATACAGACAAACATTGTTCCTTAAAAAGATATTGTGAAATTATAATTGTTATCTTTTCATTAAAGAAGGTTTTTGCTGGGTGATTTGACTTCAAATAATTATATATATTGAGGAATTAAAGTAACTTTTTTATAGAATGCTTTAAGCTTTATAATTCAAATTTTTTGCTAATGTTGCTTCTCAAATCTAATTAATGAGATTTAAAAATGATCAGAATAACTAACAAAAATGAGTTCAAAGTACTTTTGGGAAGGGCAGACGAAATTGCTTAATGGACTAAAGAACATCAATTGCTTAATTATACAGAATACATTGGGCTGAAACAATATCACTCAGTTTCTATCAAATCTTCCATGAGCAGAGACAGAAGTTTTCTGGCTGCTTAGACAAATGCTCTTTCCAGGCTGGGTAGAACTACAAGATATTTAGATATGGGCAACTTGATCTGAGTTGAATGCATGAGAAACAGCAGTGACAATATTTCAAGTGACCCCAATACCACAGGGCAACATTTGCTGAAATATCCCATAACTAATTAATGAAGAATGGGTATGTGCATCATTTGTGGGTCCTAAAATGTTTAGAAAGTTAGTCTAAACCGTTCTTGCCATGGACAGTGGCTGACTTATTTGTGCCACAGTGGTGACTGATTATTTCTTTTTTAGAATAGAGAATATTAAGCATACTTTCAAACATTAAATCTTAAACTCTAAATTTATACCTATGTAATATATAACACTGCTATCTCTAGATAGTTATTTTGCCACATTTTTAACTAGTGACTAATTATAAAAAAATTTTAAATCAATTATCTTTATGGAATTATTATTCATTTTGACCTTAGTCTTTGGAAGAATCCAGATGGACTATCAAAGAAAATTTCTAACTTGTCCACCCACCACTATAAAGCCATTCATCCTGCCTTTAATTTGACAGCATGCAGTTAAACAGAGGATTTGCAACATTGCAAAAAAAGAAAAATGGAAAACCAAAAGTGTAGCCTGTGTAATTATATTCTGTAACTTATGATATACCTGTTATTTTCCCATATGTAAATAACTAGATGACAGGTAATGGGATAATATATTTTAAAAAACTGAGAGAGGAAAATTAAACATTAGACATGTCCCTTGAGCTAATTTCAGATAGACCTTAGGGATCACATTGGTATTTATTAGACTATTGTTCAACAGAACTTTCTGTGGTGTACGTTCCACTAGCTACTAGCTAAGCACTGCAAATGTGGCCAGTGCAATTAAGAAACTAAAATTTTTAAGTTTATTTAATTTTACATTGCCTCATGTGGCTAGTGGCTTCTCTACCGGACCACATAGTGCTACACGACTCTTTGTTACCATCCTTGGCCATCACACCCTCATGTATGAAATACAAAACATGAGAACTCTGTCACTATTATCAGGCTTTGTTGCAGAAACAAAAGACTCTATACTATAAGTGACTAAAGATTACTTTTTGTCATGTTCCATGCTATCTTCACTATATGCTCCCAGCTGAGGGGCCAGCCTCATGACAGAAGGGAAGAAAAGGGAAACTGCTGAGTACAATCTGGCTTCTAAAGCTTCTGTTTAAAAGTAATTCATGTCACTTCCACCCACATTATTGGCCAAAACTAGCAATGGCCTCTCCTGATTTCAATAGGATGTAGCCTGGTGTCACATGGCAAAGCTAACGTCAAGGGGACCAGGCAACATAATCCTCCTCCAGAGAACAATAGCAAACATCTTCAACAATATTATAATCTACCACAGTAATAAAATTCTTATTTCAGTTGGTGAACATATACACAGGTTATAGAATATTTTGGTTTACATCATTCGTCAGTCAAGATATAAAATGCCTCTAGATCTTATAAAGGGTTCTTCTCCAGCCACCTTCCAATAACAATGACAACAAAAGCCACAACAAAAAGGCAGCAACACAAAATAGAGCAGCAATAATACCAGCACTTCATGAGCCCCTCTCCATGCTAGTGTGTACTGTCACAGATGATTTACATACATGATTTCACTGTATTCTCTCACCAGCCCCAGGATGTTGGTATCAATTCCATCAGCCCCCTTATAATAGAGGAGGCTGAGGCTCAGGCCCAAAGCCAGAGATCCAGGAGACTGTATCATTCAATTACATCATAGATGCCTTAGACAGAACTGACTTCCAATCTTATTCTTGCGCTACTCCATTTCTTGGTATCAAAGTTAATCTTTTTTAACTGTAATGTCCCTATTTAGAGGTAGATCCAGTGCAAAATTTACCTGGAAATTCCTTACCCTGCACTCCTCATCAACATCTCTTTACAATTCCAAGATTCTAAGCAGTCAACAATTGCCTCTAGCTGTCCCTGGCAAGAAGATACTAGATTAATCTTCCCATCATTTTTCTTGGAAAATTTCTAGGGCCTATTTAATGTCTTTTATTAACTGTTCAACTTAGACTATGGGGGGACAGTTTCACATACAGACAGCAACCTATACAGTACCTAACATTTGGAAATTGGAGATGCCCTCCAGTCTAGATAGTCTGGAAAAATGGTAAAGGGATGGTCCCAAGACCTCATAACAGAAGGGAAAGACAGTTCAAAATCACCCTCCACAGTGCTTGAAAATATCTGAACTAAGATTTTGAAAAAATAAGAGTAACAGAAAATTCTTCAAGTTAGGCAATTAAACAATCAGCAAGCAGAGAAACAGCAATCAGAGGCTTATAGCCAGGAAGCTGATGCTCTGTCTATATGACGAGTTAGAAAGCAGAATAAGGAGATGAGGCAGTGACAATACTACATTAATTATTGATCCCCTCAGACAATGTGCTAAACAACTGTTTACAGCAGCTTTTGGATATAGGCATTATTTACCTTCATTTTTCAAATGAGGAAACCAAGGCCACAAGAGAATAAATTCATTGCCCCTGTCATGAGTGGAAGTGATGCAACTCAAACTTAGATCTGACTTTGAGGAGAGATTCTTTTTTTTTTTTTTTTTTTTTTTTAAGATTTTATTTATTTATTCATGAGAAACACACAGAGAGGCAGAGACACAGGCAGAGGGAGAAGCAGGCTCCATGCAGGGAGCCCGACATAGGACTTGATCCTGGGTCTCCAGGATCGCGGCCTGGGCTGAAGGCGGCGCTAAACCGCTGAGCCACCGGGGCTGGCCCTTGAGGAGAGATTCTTAACTTCTAATGTCAGTATAATTTTTAGAAAGAAAAAATATATAACTGCCAATTTAGGCATGCCTAAAAATCAGGACCATAGATCTGGTCAGCGGATTTGATGCTAAGAAATTGTTTTCTAGGGCAAATTTCCTTTCTCAGATGTTAGAACTGACTGGAAAGATGAATACATCATCTGCATTTTCAACTTTCCCTCCATGAGCACAGGTGATGGAGATCTGACTGCAGTGTGATTACAGTGTATTTCATTAATCAATGACTTACTTAGCTGACCCTTAAAGCAGTCTAACAACTGGGAACCAAGGAGCTAATGCCTCTGCCAGCAATAAAGGCTCAAAACCAGAGAAATGGTGTAATAATCTACAGTCTTAGAATGGATTTGCTATAATTGCACACAAGAAAGTCAACCCCAAGTGTTAATCAAATATACCTGCAGGTTAGGGGCAGTCGGCTTTAATTAGTTGGATGTCAGCTGGGTATTTGGTACAGCCTTGAAACCTTACCATATTTTAAAACAAATAAATGAGCATTTCCAAGTAGCACCAACAGCCAAAACTAACAAGAGGAGACTTAGAATTGGAAAGGGAGATTAGTTAACTGGTGATGGCCAGGAGACATGGAAGTTAATTAACTTGGGAGAGAGGCAAAAGGTGGAAATAGAAAGAGGAAAAGAGGGTAGCCCGGGTGGCTCAGCAGTTTAGCGCCGCCTTCAGCCCAGGGTGTGATCCTGGAGACCTGGAATCGAGTCCCACGTCAGGCTCTCTGCATGGAGCCTGTTTCTCCCTCTGCCTGTATCTCTGCCTCTCTCTTTCTCTCTCGATCTCTCTCTCTCTGTGTGTCTCTCATGAATAAATAAAATCTTTTTAAAAAAATTTTTTTTTAAAAGGAAAGGGGAAAAGAGAGGAATCCAGATAAAATGGACTCTGGGCTTGAGCTTTCACCCCTTTATTGTAAGATACTATCATCAGCTTGTGATAGAGGTAAAATCAAACTCATGCTATCATTTTAAACTGTATGTAACAAATGGAAAAGCAAAAGTTTCAAACCCCAGGGGCACCTGGGTGGCTCAGCTGGTTAAGCATCTGGGTCTTGGTTTTGGCTCGGGTCTTAGGGTCGTGAGACTAAGCCCGAAGTTGAGCTCTGCACTCAGCGGGGGTCTGCTTGAGATTCTTTCCCCCTCCCTCTTCCTTCCTTTCTGCTCCCCCCCACCTCTCAAATAAATAAAATCTTTAAAAGTTTCAATCTCCATAAAAAGGAGATCATCCACAGTTTAAGCATAAAGAAAACATGAGAGACTATAAGCAATTCCCCTCTTTCCAATAACCAGAGTCACTATCTAAATGATTACTCTTTGTTCCCTAATTTCTCCTCAGAAAAAAATTAACAAATGCAAATAACTTATACCAGATACAGAAAGATCCTTTTCTTAAACAAATGAAAACAAGAAGTACGGAAATTGAATCAATAAATGAGAAAATGCACATTTCTCCAATCCAGGCCCCAAATCATGAGTTATGAATTTAAATAAATAAAAGATACAATCAATACCAGTACCAGAAAGCAGAAAGTATGCCACAGACTGGCCAGAACATGAGAAATTATTGCAACATTTTAAAGTAGGTGGAATTGGAATAACAGAGAAATAAAAGAGTAGGAAATATTATTATCCAAAAAAGGACAGGAGGAAATCACCTTTTATATATAAACAGTTCCAGGGCTTTTCCAACATTAGAGTAAAACCTATTAAAGAATCAAGAGATGGGGGTGCCTGGGTGTCTCAGTTGGTTAAGTGCCTGCCTTTGGCTCAGGTCATGATTCTAAGAGTCCTGGGATTGAGCCCCAATAAGGGCTCCATGCTCAGCATGGAACCTGCTTCTCTCTCTGCCTCTGCTGCTCTGTTCACCTTGCTTATGCTCTTACTCTTGCACACTGCCAAATAAATAAAATCCTAAAAAAAAAAAAAAAAAAAGAATCAAGAGAGGACTGCTAGGTTAGTTAATTTTACAACTCCATTAAACTGATACTGTCAAGTTTGTTTATAATGAGCAGCAGAAGGAAGGGATATGTGCCCCAAGAAGAAAACCCTAAATAATCCTCTTAAATAGATCAATTACAATTCTCAGAAAGGAAAAGCTGAAATAATCAAGCTCCCTGCTTTTAGACTCTATTATAAAACTATAGTAATTAAAACTGTATGATACTGGCATAAAAATAGGTACATAGATCAATAGAACAGAATAGAAAGTCCAGAAATAAATTCACACATATATGGTCAATTAATTTGTGACAAAGGAGCCAAGAATATACAATAGGAAAAGAACAGTTTCTTCAATGAACAACATTTGGAAGAGGACAACTATATGCAACAGAATGAAATTCAGCCATTATCTTACACTGTAAACAAAAATTAACTCAAAATGGACTGAAGACTGGAATGTAAGACCCGAGACTATAAAAATCCTAAAAGAAACCATAGGGGGCAAGCTCCTTGACACTGATCTTAGCAATAACTTTTTGAGTCTAATACCTAAAGCAAAAGCAACAAAAGCAAAAATAAATGAGGACTTACTTTAAACTAAAAAGCTTTGCACAATAAAATGAGAAGGCAACCTACCAAATAGGAGAAATTACCTGCAAATTATATATCTGATAAGGAACTACTATTCAAAATACATAATGAACTCATATAACTTAATAGCATAAAAGAAGAACCAACCCAATTAAAAACTGGGCAGAAGATCTGAATAGACATTTTTTCAAAGAAGACATACAGATGGCCAATAGGTACATGAAAAGATGCTCAACATAATTAATCATTAGGTAAATTAAAATCAAAACCACAATGGGATATCACTTTACACCTGTTGGCTACTACCAGAAAGATAAGAAATAACAAGTTTTGGCCAGGATGTGGAGAAAAGGGAACATATTTGTGCACTGTTGGTGGGAATGTAAACTGGCGTAGCCACTATGGAAAACATTGTGTGGGTTCCTCAAAAATTAGAAATAGAACTATGAACTACCATATGATCCAGCAAATCCACTTGTGGGTACTTTTCTAAAGTAAATAAAAACACTAATTCAGAAAAATATATGCACCCCCCTGTTCAATGCAGCATTATTTACAATAGCCAATATATGAAAACAACCTAAGTCTCCATCGATATATACATACACATATACACACACATATATATACACATATACATATATATGTATATATATCCATAATTTATTTGTGTATATAAAATAGAATATTACTCAGCCATAAAAAATGAAATTGTATCATTTGCTATAGCATAGATGGACCTAGAGGGCAGTATGCTAAGTGAAATAAGTCAGACAAAGAAGGACAAATACCCTATGATCTCTCTTGTATATGGAGCCTAAAAAAAAAATTAAAAAAAAAAAAAGTTAAGAGATACAGAGAACAGTTTGGTGGTTGCCAGGGGTGGGGTGTGAGGGGCAGGAAAAATGGGTGAACTGTGTTGTAGGGTTTATTTTGGTTTAAAATACATTGTTTTAATTTAAAAAATAAAATTAAATGAAACAACAGTATGACAAAGAAGAAAAAGAACAAGCACAGATTAAAGTTTCAAGTTCTGCTAACACTAAAGGAAGAGACAAATGAAGAGAAATACCTGACTCAGGTTAATGGGCTGAGTTTCCTTATCAGAAATGTAGTTCTGAGATGAGTCTCACAGATCTCTCTGAGGGGCAGATCATTAAGACAAGTCTTGGCAATTTATGTCCCCCAACAAGCAGGAAAGACTTAATTCTCAAGAAACCAACAACACTCACAATCCTGTGGTCATATGGCCTGTCTCTCTCCCAATTAGAATCACTATTCTCTGAGAAGTCAACAGAGTTACAATGTACATTAAATAGAAATCTATTAATGCTGAAATGTTCCAGGAAAAAACACCGATTTTTAATCATTGAGTCTACAAATGATTAAGTACCTACTGCATAAGTAATGGGAACTTTTTTAAGATCTTGGAAATACAGTAGGGAACAAAACAAAGCACCATCATCATGGAACATATATTCTGGGGGGGGGGGGGGGATAAAAATATCCAAATAAACATATAAATGCAATATCATCCCAAGAGAATTAAAGCAGGGTAGAGAAACAGGAAATAACAAGTGACTAATAGCAAAATTAATTTCATGAAAGACAGAAGAAATAATATAAATAAAAGTAGCATTAAAAAGCTTCCAATCAGGATGTCACAGTAAGTTCTGCTCCCCTTTGCTCCAAAATTGCACCAGTGATGGGTAATATATAAAAACAAGAAATCAGTAAGCTATTTCCAAGACCCAAAACAAGGCAACTATCTCCATGAACATGAGGCCCCACAGGTCAGTAATGAGCACGGCTGAAGCTGCATACCTGATTTGGCTCCAGTTCAAGAAACCAGGTGGTAGATAGGGAGTTCAGCTCCTATAGGATAAGGGTAACCCAAAGTGTTTGTTCAAGGAATGGGCCCAGGATCTCTGCTTGAAGTCCAGAGCTTGGGGTAGGGCTACAGACACTAGAAAGGAGGCTGATGAAAAATGCCGTCTGATGCTCCCTGAAGCTGTCATGGCTACTGAAGCAAAGACACAGATACCCCTCGCAAATGGGAAAAATGGAGTGGCTGAGTTGCTCAACAATTGGATGGAGATCCAGTCCGTAAGTTCTTAGCACAAGATCTCAGAAGCAATTATTGGACAGGATTTTGAAGTGTGGAATAGAGGTAACTATGAAACTGTTAGGGAGAGGGGAACCTAGAGGAGGAGACACAATAGTAGTGATAATCAACCAGTCAACATGAGTTTTCAAACACAAATTGTAAATCACCTTTAAAAAACCTACAGCTATAATGCTGGCCAACAAAATCAAGACACAGAAAATGAATTTCTCAGATTAAATGAATTTTATAGTACATTGTGACAAAGACTTTAAAGTAATGACATTTATCATGCTCAAAAAACTAATGATACTCATCATGATAACAATGCTGATGATGAGGATTATTATGATGGTGGCAGTGATGGTAATGTCACTACCAGTAATGAGCTAACAGTGAAAATTTAATATTTGCTAGGAATTGTTCTAAAACATCTGATGTAAAGTAACTCTTAAACTCTATAAACCCTCAAAATAACTCAATATATATTTATATTATCCTGATTTTGCTGATTGGGAAATTGAGGCATGGTCCAATTAAGTGACTAATTTGCCTAAAGAAACACAGCTGTTATGTGAAGAGCTGGAATTCAGACCCAAGCAGGCTGCCTCCAGAACCTATGAATGTAACTATACCAGTTTTCCTGAAGGAATAAAAAGCATTGAAATATTTTTTTTAAAAAGAACAACAGATTATGAAACACAACGATGCAGAAATTAAACAAGAATTTTTGGATATAAAGAATTAGCAAAGTGAAATATTAGAAATAACACATAGTCATTCAAATAAAAATTAAATACATGTGATGAATTCTGGAGTGCACAAGGTAAATTAGAGAGTTGAAAAATGAAAACTGAGGGGGAATTCATTCAGAATATAAGCCAGAGAGAAGAATGCAGACAAGAGACCATTAAAAATAATATGAAAAGCAATTATGTCTCATGAAGGATAGATTGAGTGGTGCCAATGATTGGTTATTAGGCATTCCTGAGGGAGATAAAAGGGATGTTAGAAAGAGATAATGTGGAAAAAAATACTGGCTGACAATCTTAAGAACTGATGGAAGATGTGAGTTCTCAGAAATACAAGGTGGGGTTATCATAGTGAAATCATGAAACTTTAAGAAAAAGTGACAATGTAAAAGGCAGCAAAGAAGAGAAAGATGATGTAAAGACGAAAAAAAAAGACAATTAGATTGATAGGCAATTTCTCTGTGGCAACAATAACCCAAGAGAAAATGATGTAATCTTTAAAAGAATTAAGAGAAAAATTAATTTAGAATTTTGTATTCAACTGTGTTTTTATCATTGATTCATATTATATATTATCCTTTCTCATAAGAGAATTATACAAACTCACCCCATTGACACAAGGTCATAAGATTTACTTTGGGCAATGAAATGGGAGGGAAACTGACATGTGCCCATCTGTGCAAAAGCTTTAAGAAACATATTTTGGAATTGTCTTAGTCTTTTCTCCTTGTTACAGAAATGACATATTCCAAACTGAGGCTGCTCTAGCCTAATTCCCAAAATGAGTCAACAATAGCAGATGATCTATATACAGATGTCTCAGTAAGAAGGTGGCCATCTATAAACCAGGAAGAAAGGACTCATTGGAAACCAAATTGTCCAGAACTATGATCTTGGATGTCTAGTCTCCAGAACTGTGAGAAAAAAAGAATGTCTATTGTTTAAGCCCCTCAGACTGTGGCCTCTTGTTATGGCAAATAACACTTTTGCTGCTATAAAGTACAACAAAAAGGAAAAATGAAGATATACACAGACTAAGATTCTTATTGTAAAGAGAAAAGAATTATTAAAGTATCTATTTCAGCACGTAGAAAAAGAAAGTAAGGGAAAAGTGATATAGAGATGGATGTAGCTTAAAATTGAAAAAGAAGTGGAATTAACCATTGAGTCCTAAAAAAGTCCTTTTGTGTGATTCTTCTTCAAAGATAAAACTAAAATAAAATCTATACCTTGGAACACATCAAAGAGGGGAAAGGGTAAATACAGAAAATGTTACCAGTTCAATTCAGGTCAATAAAAAAGACAGAAAAAGAAGAATAAACAAACATCACACCCAAAGAAGATGTGAGGACAGAAGTCCCAATATATTATTAAGCACAATAAGTACAGATGGAATCAACTTATTAAAGATGTATTATTTAAAAACAAACAAAAAACTGCTGCTTACAAAATTCTCTCCTAAGGCAACACAGAGGAGTGAAATTAAGTTGGTAAGAAAAAGATATAACAGACAAAATGAACAAAAATGAACCACACACACACAAAAAAAAACCACTGTGGCATTTTTATATCAAACTAAATTATACAAGGGGCCCTGCATGGCTCAGTCAAATAAATCTTGGTTTCAGCTCAGGCCATGATCTCAGGGTCCAAAACTCTAGCCCTGTGGCAGGCTCTGTGCTCAGTAAGGAGCCTGCTTGAGATTCTCTTCCTCCCTCTGCCCTTCCCCTCATGCTCACATGATCTGTCTCTCAAATAAATAAATCTTTAAAAAACAAAAACCAAACTGTACTAAACTCTAGCATGGATAAAGAGATAACACTTTTAAAAGTATAAGCTACAGGGGCACTTAGGTGGCTCAGTCACTTAAGCATCTGACTTAGCTCAGGTCATGATCTCAGGGTGGTGAGATAGAGCTCCATGTAGGGCTCTGCGCTGGACATGCAGCCTGCTTAAGATTCTCTCTCTCCCTCTCCCTTTGTCCCCTGCCACTCCCCTTTGTTCATACGTACTCTCTCCCTCTCGCTCAAAAAAATATATATAATATATAAACCACAAAGAAGATATAACATTAATGACCTTCTATGCACCTAGCAGCAAAAGTTCAAAATATTAAAAACAAAATTGTAAGAACTACAATAAGAAGCACACTCATCCACAGTCTTACTGAATGTTTTAACTTATCTCTATCATAGAGTGAGCAAAGAAAAACAGAAAAGATTCTAACAACTAATAAGCTAAATCTACTGCATATACAAAACCCTTAATACTACAGAAATAATACGTGCATATATATATTTTTAAATATACATGAAATATTTACAAAAGTAAATTTTAAAGATCATCAAAAAAATTATTTGGCCAACATCTACTTCACAACATATAAATATACAATCCTGAAGAAATAAAAATAATGTGAGAAGCAAAAATTTTAAATTGTTATTAGAATATATAGAAGACTATCATTGTGAACTCAGAGCAAAATAAAACACACAAAAATCTTCTGTTAAATAACTGAAGCCATAATCAAAATTAAATACAGTGTGTGTCCCAATATGTTAAATAATCAAAAAAGATAATTTTTTTTAATGGGCAAAATAAAGAAAAATGGCCCATACACATGAAAATGTGGTTTCACAGGTAATCAGTAAAATACAAGGTAAAGCAATAATTAGATATCATTACCCAGCCATCTGATTTCCTGAAAGTAAAAAGTCTGCAAATGCTATTATTGTATAAAAATATAAATCAGGCAGCCCGGTGGCTCAGTGGTTTAGCGCCGCCTTCAGCCTGGCGCTTTATATCTTTAAATATATATATATAAATCAAGAGAATGATGAAAATATATACCAACAACCACTCTGGACAGCAATTTGATAAGTTGGATTATGCCTGCAGCTTGGCTTTGATTCAAAAACTCCAACTCCTAGGTATTGATCTTGAAGAAATGATTTCACATGTGTACAAGGAGATATATGCAAGCGTGCTCAGTACAGAAACTGCTTTAAAAGTAAGAAACTGGAAGGAACCTAAATGTTCATGAATGAAAGTGGAAAAACCAATTATAGTATAGCTACAATTAAGATGAATAAAACTGTACTATATGATCAACAGTAAAAATTAAAAATCAAATTACTATAAGGAAAAAAAGTCATCTGTATAAAACTTTAGAAACCTACAATCAGTAGTATATATATTTTGTTGATAAATAACATGTAGTAATAAAAGTACATAATATGTTTAGTAATGATAAACACCAAATCAAGATAGTGCCTACCTCTGGGCTTCTCTCTTCTCAAGAAAAATAATGGAATTGGGAAGGAGTAATAATTAGTTAGAGGCATCAGCTGCCTTCTTTAAAAATAATAGTAGAGCAAATCAGTAAAACCCAAAGCTGTTTTACTTTTCTAAAGACTAACAGAAAGATATTTGCCAAATCTAATTTTGTTAAAGATTTCATTTATTTATTCATGAGAGATACAAAGAGAGAGGCAGAGACATAGGCAGAGGGAGAAGCAGGCTCCACGCAGGGAGCTGGATGTGGGACTGAATCCTGGGACTCCAGAATCACGTGCTGAGCCACCCAGGCATCCCGCCAAATCTAATTAAAGAAACAAATAGGACAAATTGGAGAGTATGAAAGATAGAAGGCCTACATATCTGTGTAAGTCCTATACCTTCTGTTATTGGCTAAATTGTATTCCTTCAAAATTTATATGATGAAGTCTCTACCCCAGTATCTCAGAGTACATTTGGAGTCAAGTCCTGCAAAGAAGTAATTAAGGTAAAATGAAGTCACTAGGGTGAACCCTAATCCAATCTCTTAAAAGAAGAGATTAGGAGGGACACTTACATGCATGCACGCACACACGCAAGCACACACACACAGAGAACCATATGAAGGCAAAGGAAGAACATACACACTACAAGCCAAGGTGAGAGGATATAACCAACCCTGTTGATGCCTTACTAGCCTCCAGAATTGTGATCAAATAAATCCCTGTTGTTTAAGCCAGCCAAGTTATGGTACTTTGTTGTGGCAACCCGAGAAAACTAACACACACAGGTTAAGGAAGTCCTCTGTTAAAAGACACAGTGTGCATTATTAGGTTTTCTGTTACTTCACTAAAAAATCCTAATACATTCAGTCATTTTATCTGGGTGCACTTTCTTTTTGAAATGTCTTGAAAGAGCATTTACTGTAAATACATTTTAATTTGTAAAATTTATAGTACTTGAGAAAAGTACTGGAAAAACTTTCTCAGAGGCTCAAGTATTCTTTACATATGAAGAAATTGCCAAAGTTCACATAATTACTTCAAACCTCGCCTTCTCTAAAGAATTCCAACCGTGGCTTGACCGACATCTTTGGTGGGATAATATTTATTGATAATTTAAATGCTGGTGCTTTTTGAAGATTTATTTTGTGAAGACTGAGTTGATGAACTGAATTCAATTATTGATTTGTTCCAACTTTATTATAATACAAATCTAAGCATTAAAGCTTTAATAGCACCAACATAAATCATCCAAATCCAGAAAAAAAATAATTCAGCTGCTCTGTGTACCTTAAATATAATGAAAAGAAATTATCACAACCAACTATTATTATTTTTAAGAATTACAAGTTGCAAATAGTTAAGACAGAAAAAAAAACTTATCTTCAAAATGGCAACTAAGAGTTTAAGAGAAGATGCACATCCACTTTCTAGTTAACTGTCTGAGGGTTGCTGGAGGGGAGGAGGTGGGAAGATGGGCTAACTGGGTGATAGACATTAAGGAGGGCACCTGATGTAATGAGCACTGGGTGTTACATACAGCTGATGAAACATTGATCTCTACCTCTGAAACTAGTAATACACTGTATGTTAATTAACTGATTTAAATTAAATTAAAATTTAAAGTCTGAGGGACTCAGGAAAATTTAATAGAAAAGAATTTAGAAATCACCAAATGGAAATGAATGTCTATCTAATTAATGTGGTCAATACTATTATATTTATATAAAGTCTTGCTCACTCTAGCAAAATTGGAAACTATTATGCTATTTTGTGCTACCACATTGTTACTGTATCCTATTGTTGGAGGTTTTGCTTTTTGAGAAACAAAACAAAACAAAAACAAAAAAAAAACTTGGACGCCTGAGTGGCTCAGTGGTTGAGCATCTGCCTTTAGCTCAAGTCATGATCCCGAGGTCCTGGGATCGAGTGCTGCATCAGCTTCCCTGCAGGGAGCCTGCTTCTCCCTCTGCCTGTCTCTGCCTCTCTGTCTCTCATGAATAAATAAATAAAAATCGTAAAAAAAAAAATCTTGATGCAGCTCTTAAATACTTAACATTGATCTACTCTCTCCCCACAGTCTTCCTGCTTTGATAGCTTTCTGGTACTCAGATTTTTATCAATATTAAAGTATTTTAAAATAGAAAATTTGGAAGAACATTGCTATAGCACATGATTATCCAATTTCACCAAGAAGTTAATAAAAGGGCACAGGACTAAATGTTTCAGTGTGTCTAACCTACATATGTGAGATGAAACCAAAATCCCAGATATTCAGTAGTATTATAACAGACCAATATTTGAACCCTAAACCCTACAGCCATCACACTTCATTCAACAGCTACTGGCACATATACTCACCTCCAACTTTCAGTTTATTTTTATAAAAACCCATTACCATTTGTAAAAATAATATAAACTTGAAAATTGTTATTGAAAAAGATTTTTATTAATGAGAAAGATTCCACTTGACTTTTTAATATACATTTGACTCAATGGCAGCCACCTTGAGCCCTTATAAGAGAACTATCACATTCAGCTGCTTGCTTTTGTTTTGTTTTGTTTTACCTTTAACTTCTACTAAACCAGAGAATCCATATTTATATCAACATATCATCAGAGGAATGACTCGAAGCAGAAGGTAGGTTTTCAGGATGTTTTAGATAATTACTGAGAAAGAGTATAACAGCTTGTCAATAGACAACTTCCAGCATTTTATCAAATAGTAAGCTATCAAATATAATACACTGAAAAGTTCAAAGGCTAAATATTTCCACTAGGGGTATAAAAGCAAATAGATTCATGAAAGGTAATCCATTAAAGTGACTGTCTTCTTGAATTAAAAATAAGGAATGAGAACTGCAAACCACAGCTCTATAGTTAAATGGCCTTGGATTATAGGTAAGGTACTGATGGTGTCAGACAATGTTTAACAAATGCCAAGTTCTTTGACATTTTTCTCCATTTGTTAGTAGCATATGGTTCGGCTCATCAATAATAAAAATATCACAAGACAGACTTCTGCAGAAGAGTATCAAAACTAAATCTAAGATCAATTCAGTCATTCTCAAACCTTGTGTCATGTCAAAGCAGCACACAACATAATCACTGTGTCTACCATGAAAATAGGACCTGTGGAACTTTACTATACCTTACAAATAATTAAAAGATTAAGAAACCCCTTTCTGTGCCAAAGACAAGCTATGGGAAATGAACAGAACTAAGCAGGCAACTGACTGATAAAAGACCAACAGTCTGGGTATGTGAACAGTATGAACTGAAATTCACCACTCCTTTTGCAAACTGGGCAAGTTGGATGCTCTATTTTAATGAGCCATGGAGAAGCACTGATTGATTATAGGGGATGTTGCTTTATGGTTTACTGCTCACAAATCACTGATCTCCTTATTGTATTGTCTATATATAGTAATCTGTTTTCTCCTTCTTGCTTTTTGTGGAAAGAACAAAGGGGACAGGTTGGGGGAATTTTACATCTTCAAAATTATCCTCACATATCAAAACTGACAGGCCCTTGAAGTTTAAAAGCACCTTTCACAATTTCAATTTAGTAAAAGCAAAAACAAGAGATTTACACCAAGCAGATGACACATATAAATTGACCTTGAATACCAGTGGCCTGCCAATTAATAAGTTTCTTATATTTCTAAGTTTATTTTTCTGGCAATAGCAATAGAATACTTAAGCTAGCTACTGATTCTAAAATAAACAAGTCTATGCCATTTATTATAAATTTAAAAATTCAAACTAGGAAGAAATATTGTTTAAAATAATCTTCACAAAAGAGACAAAATCTTCTCTTGTTCTTCTCTGAAATTAACTCGACATTAGCATTAAAGAAATTTTGAGATACTTTAAGGCAACAAAGAAAGTGTACTGAAAATAAACAGAAAAATGTTTTTAAAACCATATCACAGAATTGATAAAACTATAGTCAGTATATCAAAATACTTGTGAATTTAAGTTCTATGAAAAGGAATTACAAAGATAACCAACAATTCAAATTAACAGACCCAACATGGCTAAGATTTTTAGGTAAAATATTCACCTACAAAACATAGGAGTGAGGAATGGGGGAACCATAACAATTATGAACTAAATTCCAGTGTTTTTAAGCACTTTACTTGGACCCTTGGTTTTCACTGCCAATTATAGACATTTGTGCCCATTAAAGGTATATCTGTAGTGTGATTTATTTTCACATTTCTTCTAAAATTTCATTGACCTCTAAATCAGTTGATTAGTTTCATTTCACAAGAATAGCCTATGCTTTCTAGTACAAAAATACATTTTCTTCCAATTTAAAAGTACTATAGCATCTGGAGAAAATATACATCCCATGAAAATTAAGCAAAATCAAAAGATAATACGTTTCTGCATAATAAATCTACAGAAGTTTGTAAAATTAGTGAAATGAAAACTATCAGTGGCAATTTAATTCTTATCTTTCTCCTCTCCAAATAATCTATTCTCAACTCAAAGTTCCAAACTTTGCTCTAAAATATTTGAGGTTTTTTTTTTATAAAAAAAAAGTGGAATGGTTAGAATTTTTTTAAGAAAAGAGAAGTAAACATCTCTGTGTAATATGACCTATATAACAGCACTTCCTATATTTCGGGTGTGTTTTCCCATGAAATCTATCTTAGGGCCAGGATTAATAATAAAAGGGAAATTTACAGTCTGAACAAAAATTTAAATTGCTATTCCACTAGAAGATTTACATAATTATAAACCATTTTATAACAACTCCATCCTAAAATCATAAAGGAACTCTTTGTGGTATTTGTTTGCACAATTAAAGGAAGCCAGAATATTCATTAAAAGAAATATATTATCATTTCTTGCTTCACTAAAACCATTGTTTCATTAATGAGCTGATAAGCATTTTTTAAATGCATTACAGCAAAGAAATATCACACTCAGAAATGTAAAATTGCTCACATCCTATAATCCTGGCCTACTTTTGGTTTTCCTGACAGAGATATATACGCCTTTACTTTCCTTTTAAGCATCAGAACTCTAGAAAAGATAAGCTTCCATAAACTGCTGGATATTAATTAATAAATCCAAGAATGTACTATCTTCACAGCAAAAACAATATAGGATTTTGAATCACTGGTCCTTTATAGGAAATTGACAGTGCTTCTGATTGGCAAATTTTGAAACAATTCAGCAGAAAAAATAAATAATTGCATTAAATAGGATTATGAAAATTAGGTCCATTTACTTTTCCTATGCAAAAGAATCTTTTAAAAAGTTTCTTGGATACTCATCCTATTTTTTTTCACTTTGAAAAATGTACACATTTTTGATGTAGAGAATTGGTAAAGAGCTAAAGGACTTTAATCCAAGTATCTGGTTCCCAAGCCTAGCTTTTATACGTATCAACTGTGTGATCTCTAAACCCAAGAGGATAGCAATATCTAAATCAAAGGACAATTGAAATGATTATTAAAAGCAATTAATAAAATCTTTTTAAAAGGGGGGGGAGGAGGACGTGTGGGTGGCTCAGTGGTTGGATGTCTGCCTTCGGCTTAGGGCGTGATCCCAGAGTACCGGGATCACGTCCTGCATCGAGCTCCCTGCATGGAGCCTCTTTCTCCCTCTGCCTGTTTCTCAGCCTCTCTCTTTGTGTCTCTAATGAATAAATAATAAAATCTCTAAAAAAAATAAATAAAATAAAAGCAATTACTACCATGTTTAGTGTTCAATAAATAGCTCATAAATGAAATTATTATAATAGCTATTCCTGCAATTATTCACTATCATCATCATCCTTACAGAGATTCTGGAAATCACATCATTATAGAAATTTTTCCACCAACAAGTGATCCTACAATTTTCAAAGTCTGTGACATATCCCATGATTTTCATAAAATGGACTGTTAAATTCTTTAAATATTCAAAGTTAAATGCAAAATATATCTTAAAACAAGAAAAAGAAAATTTTAAAGTGCTTATTGTTCTCCTTATAAGAAATTTCATTGAGTTTTAGAAAAGCTCTATAGTCTTAAAAGGAGAAAAAAAATGCCTCAAAACTACGTGTATGTATATATACATATGCATACATGTGCAAATGAAATAGAAAAGAGAGCTACGTTTCATACCAACTTGCTTTATTTTATTCCACCATATATTCTGCCTCTGACCGAGCTCTATTTCAGAGAATCTATGATATAACAGTCACAACTGGCTTAACCACCAGAAAACTTATTTCATATTTTCCCCTGTAAAGTGACCCAAACACCTACTCCACTGCATGAGATTAACATACAGATACAATTCCCTACTAAACCTTAAGTATACTACTCATGCAGCACATCATTTACTTATTGTTTAAAGGATAGAGCTGCTATAAAGCTCAAATGGAAATCCCATTTGACTTTAACGAAACCATTAATTACTGCCATTTTGCCTTAATCTCATAATTACTCCCACTCGTATTCACACTCTCTCCTGCTTCTTTACATGATCTTTTTTATTTAAATCATTCATTCATTCATTCCCATTTATGGAAAATTTCAAACATACACAAAAGTAGAGAGTATATTTATTATGCCATGCTATTTAAGGTATGATGATGACATTTGAGTTCTTTCTGCTCTTTTATTTTCTTTTTTAAAGATTTTATTTATTTATTCAGACAGACACACAGAGAGAGAGGCAGAGACATAGGCAGAGAGAGAAGCAGGCTCCATGCAGGGAGCTTGACATGGGACTTGATCACCGTACACCGAGATCACGCCCTGAGATGAAGGCAGATGCTCAAACACTAAGCCACCCAGGTGTCCCTCTTTTTGTTCTTTTAAACAATGATTCTGTGAACTGATTGTTCTATTCTAAACAGTCATTATTCTATGAAAATTCTTTTTTCTAATTTTTTTATTTCTTTATGATAGTCACACAGAGAGAGAGAGAGGCAGAGACATAGGCGGAGGGAGAAGCAGGCTCCATGCACTGGGAGCCCGACGTGGGATTCGATCCCGGGTCTCCAGGATCGCGCCCTGGGCCAAAGGCAGGCACTAAACCGCTGCACCAACCAGGGATCCCCTCTATGAAAATTCTTGAACATACCACCTGTTAGACACAGGCAAGAGACTGTCTTGGGTAAACTCTTATGAATAACATTATTGGAACAAATGGCATTTGACTAACTTTAGAGTATAAGTTTTTTTCAAGAGAGGTTATACCAATTTATACAACACCAACATGGACCCTGGTGATTCACATCTCTTCTAACACTTTAAGTTCTAGACTTAAATTTATGCTAAATGAGTGAAAGTGGAATTTTATTGAATTAGCAACCTGCAATTATCTCATTTCTTCATGGTTACTGGACCCATAAGACTTTCTTCTATTAAGTATTTGTTCATGTCTTTTGCCTATTTTTGATTGAGATGTTGCCTTTTCTTATTGATTTCTAGGAGTTCATTTATTCTTGACATTAATCCTGGTTATGTTGTATTTTACAACATCTATCTTTTAATTAGAAGTTTGTTTCATTATTTTATAAGTATCTCTTAATGATAATTACTTAATTTTAAGATAGTCAAAACTATCAATGAATAAAAAATTTTATTTTTTTCTATATAGCTTTAGCATTTTCTCCTAACACATTTACTAAATGATCTCCATTTTCCCCTAATGTGCCATGTAAACTGTGTCATATTGCAAAACTTTTATATAGACTATATATTAAATTAGAATTGTATTATAATTAGTTCTAACTAAATTGGCATTAATATCAATGAATCCATAGGTTAATTTGGAAAGGATTGAACATTTTTATATATAAAGTTTTCCTTTTCATTAATACGAGCTAGTTCATCATTTATTATTGTGTTTCAAAGTTTTACAATGTGTATGTGTACATTTTATACATCTTTTCACAGATCTATTCCAAAGTATATTACTGTATTATTTTTATAAATGGAATCTTAAAAACAATACTTTCTAATTGTATTTTGTTAATAGAAATTATTGATTATACATATGGAGTTTTATATACATTTTTAACTTCTTATATCATTTCTAATAACTTGTCTACAGATTTTTTAATAATCACATTTACCTATAAGTCAAACAATTTTACTTTCTCCTTTCCCATCTTTATACCATAAATTTATTTTTCTTATTTTATTACACTGGCTAGCATCCTGTCCTACAATACAGTTGAATAAAAGTGGTAAAAATGAGTATAGTTTCTTATACCTGTTGGGTTTTTTTAAATAGTATCTTTCTGTTTAAGATGTTTTTAAAGGATTATTTTGGTAACTATTTTGTTTTAAATCAGATTTATAAATGCCCTTAATTCACTAAGAAAGTTTTATAATATATATATTTGTGTAGAAATTATGTAAATACATTTTTCTGCAACTACTGATACAATGGGGTTTTTTCCATCTAATCCCTTAATTTACAGATTAAGATTTTCTAATATTAAACTATGTTCTCAATACTGAGACAGAGTCAAGTTGACCATTATATATTATCTTTTTTACACAATAGTAGATATTTGCATTTAAATGAATGAAGTGCCTAAAACATTCTTTTCTTATAATGCTTTATGAATTTAATATCAAAATGAATACATCTAAAATATGGAATTTAGATGTAATGTTTTATCATTAAATTATCTCTGAAGAGTTCATTTTAATGTTTCTTCAAACTTTGGAGTATGCATACGTTTGTGTGTGTATGCTTCTGTCTAAATTGGCATTAATATCTATTAATATTCTGTCTGCTTCTATTGATAACCTATTCCTTATCTATAGATACATTAGCTTTAACAAGGGATACCAATTCTCCAACCCCAGTGTTTTTAATACAATGAAGGCACATTTAACCAAAAATATGCAATGAAGAGTAAAATAAATTAATGTTATTTAGGTCAAGAAAATAACAATTTAAAGAAGATATTTTAGTTATACAAAAACTAGCATCTTTTGCATATTTAAAAGAAAGTATTCTTCTCCAAGTAACACTCTAGAGTTGAAACACCTAACTTGCACAAGTGTGTTGAGCTCAATTGAAAGATAAAAGACAAAGATATTAAAAGATATATATCTGGGGGCACCTAACTGGTTCAGTCGGTAGACCATGAGACTCTTGATCTCAAGGTTGTGAGTTCAAGCCCTACACTGGGTACAAAGATTATTTAAAAATACAATCTTAAAAGAATAAAATAAAAGATATATATATATCTAAAGAAAAACAGCAATATTATTTACCTCTCAATACATTAAAACCACAAAACCTTCACTTAGGGTTTTAAATTGGTATTAAAACAACAAATAATTTAGAAGGTTTCTTTACAGCAATAAAAATGTCTAGATGCTTAAAAGCGTTTGAGACATCTTTCATATGTTTTAGAATTACATACTAGAGTCCTTAATACAAAAAGTTAGGATAAACTAATCTATGTTTTTCAGATTTTCTTGGCTTAAGGGCTGTTTGTCGACTGCTATCCACCCTCTATTTTCAACATGGACAGTTACTGTTTAAGAGATATATACGCTCAAGGGAAAATTACATAGCAATTGAAGTCATGAAGAACTGCCCATCAGTTAAGCACAGATTCCCACAGGTGATATGAGAGCCCCAATTCAATTAAAATGAAATGGAACAGCATGTGTACAGTAGATGGAGATTTTCCATCAGTTTTGTTTTATATACAATCATTGGGGATAATCTGTAATCCTGCTGTGAAAGAAAATAAACACAAATGCTTCTTTCACATAGAAGATCATCTATCAAAAATATCAAAGACACTTTTACATTGCTATTCCAAAATGTTCTAACTCCATTCCTTAAAGAAAAGGAAAAAGCGAACTCTAAATATGTATGAAGTTAACCAGTTGGAAACTGAAAAGGTAAGAGTGTATTCTTCCCACTTATTTCCAATAAACGTTTGACCACTGGACACTTGTTATTACTTGATGACATGACCTATTCTTTAAAAAACAAATACATAGTAGATTTTTTCCCATGTGACAGGTAAAATTTATACATAATCTAGAAATTTATCTCCTTTTCTTCTTCCTAGTTGCTTTATCTTACTCTAGCTTCCCTTTTAATAGACTAAGTCTCTATCTGATTGTCTACGTCTGGTCCTTTAATCAGCTCTTTCATAAAATTTAAACTTGCTATAGTTTCAATTTAACCTCATCATTAAATATTTACCCTCTACCAAAATGCTTGCTTCCCTAAACTCTATGCTGGTTAGAACAAGTATTATATTACATATTATATTAATTTTACTTAAAACAACAAAAAATGTTTCTAGATAATCAGTAACTCCTTCATGAGGTCTGCAGAATTTCTTCTAATTCTTATGCTCACTGGTTTCACTTGTCTGGTCCAGAATCCATATGACCTTAATTGTCGACTTTTTGATACTTTGTCCTCATTGTAAAAATAGCCTTGCCAACAGGTATGAAGAATGCATAAATTCAATAATTCACTAGCCTGTTGTATAATCATATAATAGAAATAAATGAAATAAAAAAAATAAATAAAATAAATGAAATCAACATTTTTTATTGACTTAATAGCATCAGCTTTAGCAAGATACTCTTTACAAGAGTTCTTAAACCTATGGCAACAAATGTTTTTATATTAAGCAAACTTTCATATTTGTTTCATGTTGTTTCCCCAATTGTAAGATTAGAATAAGATATCACATAAGAAGCTCCTGGGAGCCCTCCATTTTTATGAGTTGATGACAGGAAATAGAAAGGATTAAAATACAGGAAATAACTCCCAAAGGTGGTTAATAATTGTAACAAAATGATCATCTGTCTCTATTTGTAAATGAATAAATAAATAAATAAATAAATAAATACATAATACATACATACATACATAAATACCTTGTTTTATAAAGCTGTGGAATAACTATATCAGATAGCTTTAGTAAATTTCTTAGAACTCTCTGAAACATGTTACTTTATTATAATTTCATCCATATATCTTCTCACCATCAGGGCTGAGTTACGTCAAATTCTTTTGAGGGCACACATTAGATGGGTCCAAGGAAAAAAAGACCATGAGTTAAAGACTAAGGAATCATAAGGCAGAAGTTTTCTCAGCAAACGTAATTATCCCAAAACATTTATCAAGAAACTGCTATGAAACTGCATGATACACCAAGCACTAGAGATACAATGATGGATAAGGAAGGCTTCAAGTTGTTCACAGTTCAAGCAGGAGGAGACCAAACTACATTAAGCTACCAGTTCATTTCACTGAAATGAAATGAGAAAGTCAATTTATAGTGATCTTAAGTAGGAAAGAGCAGAGCTGGAGTTAAAGAGGCCAGGACAGTGGCAAGATTTTTAGGTTATTCAAACTGCTACATATTTGAAGCATTATTCCCAAATTCTATTCATCTACATAGACACATTGCTCAAAAAACATGCTGAATATATGCTAGATTCTTAGAATACATACAATGAAAATTTTAGGTTTTGAGAAGCTTTAACAATACTAGGGTACTTTGGGGGTTGTGTGTGTGTGTATATATATATATATATATATATATATATATATATATATACTTTATGTATATCATAACAGACATATTAGAGGTCAAGGAATTTCTTTTCTAAAATGGATAATATAATATTTTAAAGTGAAAGCATTCTTAACTTTGACATTCATAATTAAAATTTATATGATGAAAGAGTCAAAAGATCATAGATTGATTTTAGTGACTTCCTCAACTATATTCCTTGTAAAAAATCATATAACTTGAGGAAAAGGACAAAAGGAACAAACACACCAAAGTAATAAAGCAAGTCTGTGATACTGAATACAAGGCATGGCAATCCTGAAAATATCAACCATCTATTCTGTTCTAAACCCTCCCACCTGCTGTTGCATTAGCAAATTAGGTTGTTTTATACTGTTTTATATTTATGATTGTTAGAAAACACAGTTTGGCAGACATTCTCAGTTAAGTTACTCAGGAAGAGAACTGAATGCTAAGTAGCTTAAATCTTCAGGAAATTAAATTTCTCACATTAGTTGGCTCAAGAATAGATAAAATTATTGCAAACACATCTTGTCTAAGATATTTACAGATAAGCATAACAAAAAGCTCTACATCATAACCTACACCTAAGTGACAAAAGAAAAATCAAACATATTTCTTTTTATGTGTAATTCCAAAATAGTACAATTCTAAAACCCAACTATCAGTATGACATTTAATACTTTATTATATAACTACGGTTTTATGACTTTCCTGCACCCCTTTACTGTACTGATGTCTCTTTACACTGAATCCACTTTAATGCTCAAAATAATTTTATGATATAGTATCCTGAAATACTGCATTCTGATTAAGTAAAAGATATTTAATATGATGAATTAGTGGGTCAGAAACTTTTTCTTGCAGTTTGTATTCATTAAAAATAAATGTTAGGAATATTACTTTAAATATTTGCCACAGAATTTTATTTTTAAAGATTTTATTTATTTGAGAGAGAGAGAGAAAGCATGAGTGGGGTGACGGGTAGAGGGAGAAGCAGACCCCCTGCTGAGCAGGGAGCCCAATGCAGGGCTCCATCCCAGGATTCCACAGAAGGCAAATGCTTAAACAACTGAGCTATTCAGGTGCCCCTGCACAGATTTTTAAAACACATATTTTTATTAGATGTGAAATATATTTCTGTTAAAATATTGTAAAAAAAAAATGATATTGTAATGTCTTTCCTATTTGTCCATAACAATATAAATCTGTTCTAACAGAAGAGTAATAAATAATCCCCTAACTTTTGTATGTTCGATGAGAACAAGACTATGACCTATAATTTTATGTAGTATCATCTCATTTTGAAACCATTAACACAGAAATTTTGTAATAAACTCCACAGTCCAATAAACAGAGATGCAAACTCATCTTAAACTCCTAGCCTTTCCAAATACCTTTTCCTTCTACCTTAAATGGGGCAAAATTTACTTTAAAACTCACTACAAGCTGACAAGGACAAATGATATTACTCAGCGCTGTCAATTCTTTCTGGTTAGTGAAAAATAACAGCAATCAAGCAGGTGCCCAGAGAGAAGAGAATGTCACATAGGTAATCCCAAATCACCATTTAACCACAATCTTCTGCTCCTTATCTGGGGTCAGATTCGCAGGAGAGGATTAACCATGTCCAAAGTGACAGAAGGACCTAGAACACGCTCAGCTTATCCATAGACCTCGGCAACTAAATAGCTGAGTAGGGCTGACTGCCTGGCAGGAAGAGAGGAGAGCAAGCTGTTTAATTCTCTCACAATCTAGGCCTTCTTAGATTTATAAAATTTCAACTTAAAAAATATTATCCAAAAAAAAGGAACAAAAAATAAGTTACTAAGTCTTCACAAATAAAGGGCCAATGGGCGAACTGCATACCTCTAGTGCTGAACCAAATGAAATTGCAGTTTTACGTCAAAACAGCTCAAAGTTCCAAGAACATTCAAAATTAGGACATAATAATTATAACTAAATGGATGTTTTAATATTTTTCATTTATTGCCAAGATATCATAATCTAACAATATTCCACACCCAGAAACATTTAATAAAGTTTCATAACTGTATTGAATCAAGGAGAGCCATTAAAATAAATAGTGTCATCCCCTCATGTGACACAGAGTAGATGCAAAAGGATTCCCGAAAGATAAACTGTTATAACTGATCACCCACATAGAGAGATTTTTGGAGAGAAGGTGAGAATTGAACTTGGGGGTTTGACAGTTTG